>NC_083098.1:85021814-85632687 GCF_949774975.1 Lagenorhynchus albirostris
TGTAGTAGAACAAGTTACATTTTAAAAATCAGCTAAACTAATATTATATGGCCTTTTAATCCCCAACTCATCTATAAAAGTTATCACAATTGATACTTTGAAGACCATAGCATGATTATAACAAAATATTGACTTTAAAAAACAGCCCTTTGGGGCTTCCCTGGTGGCACAGTGGTTGAGAGTCCGCCTGCTGATGCAGGGGACACAGGTTTGTGCCTCGGTCTGGGGGGATCCCACATGCCACGGAGCAGCTAGGCCCGTGAGCCATGGCCGCTGAGCCTGCGCGTCCGGAGCCTGTGCTCCGCAACGGGAGAGGCCGCAACAGTGAGAGGCCCGCGTACCGCAAAAAAAACAAAAAACAAACAAACAAAAAGAAAACAGCCCTTTGACTTGATGACAGGTCAAAACGAAAGACTTCCTTAGCACCACCTCCTTAGATTTTGTGAATTTAAGTATGTATTTGCTGCGGCACAAGGATGAAAATCATACCATAAATCTGATGGCAAACCACTGCTAAATTCCTGCTGGATACTTTATGTTTGGCATGTGTACATAGCTGTCTTATGTACCATAAAAAGTAATAATCTGTATAACCATAATTTTGTCTTTTACTGACCTGAACCAAATCCAGTAAGTGTTTGTCTTCTTTGTAGCTTTATGGTGATGGAAAAAAGTAATCAGTCAGTACTCTCTAGACACAAATATAATCAAGCAAAATTGCCTGAGTTCTTGGAACATAATGAGCCCATCACAGATCAACTTGACTCTGCTGTAGGATCAATCAGATTTTATGAACTGTATTTTATATTAGATAGAACAGTGTAAGCTGGGTAAGGAAAGGGTAAAAAGGGCAATGTAAGCAATAGAGAGGAGAAAAACATGAAGCACTAGGTTTCTCAACTGCTCATAATTAGAAATGGTTAATCACTACAAATGTTAAACCAGTTAGCTATTAAAGAAACTCCCTGGCTTGCCCTACAACCAGGCCTAAAAAACCCAAACCAAACCAAAAAAAAGGGGAAAAGAAAGAAAGAAAGAAAGAAAAGAAGTGAAAAAGCCACCAAAAGACTGTTCTATAATTTAACTCTGGCAAAAAGCAAACTAAGGCATGCTAGTGAGTAAAACGGTGATCAGTGGAGACCAGTGGAGGCGAGGATTATTTCTTAGTGTTAATCTAATGTTCTCAGGCAGTTCACAGCAGTCCTCCCAAACTCTCAGTCTTCAAGTTGGGGGTTGGGGGGGATGGCAAATAAATTTTAAAAGATGAACTGGTTCCATCCAGTGGACCATGTTGAAGCTGTCCAGCAATTCTAAACTGCAGAGCACAGAATTGAATATTCCCTCTTTCTGCTTATAAGAGAAATATCTCCCCAAAGAAAGGCAAATATTTACTAGAAATGAACCAAACAGCCTCAAATTTAAATCTCTTCTAATTTGCTCTTCACACTATAGCCAAAGTTAACCTTCCAAAGTGTAATTCTTGACATCACTCTTACTTAAAACTTTTTTTTTCCCTGATCACCTACAAGATAAATAAAAGCCAAGGTCTTTAGTATGGAATTCAGTGTTTTTGACAACCTAGTAGTCCTTGCCTACCTTTCCAGTCTTCCCTTTCTCTCAAGCTCTCTATTTCACACTTTCTGTCACGAAGAGTTAAAACACACTACATTAACATAAGCAAAATGAATATTATTGAGTACTTCCCAAATGAAAAGGACTATGGAAGACACTGTGGATAATGACAAGTGTGGGTAAAATCTTTTTCCCGGGCTTCCCTGGTGGCGCAGTGGTTGAGAGTCCGCCTGCCAATGCAGGGGACACAGGTTCGTGCCCCGGTCCGGGAAGATCCCACATGCCGCAGAGCAGCTAGGCCTGTGAGCCATGGCCGCTGAGCCTGCGCGTCCGGAGCCTGTGCCCCGCAACGGGAGAGGCCACAACAGTGAGAGGCCGCGTACCGCCAAAAAAAAAAAAAAAAAAAAATTTTTCCCTTCTACTACTAACTTTCAACTAACTCTCTTGGCTCTATTCCCCTGGCAATCTGATGGAAGTATGTATGCCGACTATGTTACCTGGCAACATTGCTTATGATAAAAATGATCCCCCATTAGTAAATTTGCATCTGGATTCAGAAGAATGATAAATGAACTATAAATACCTCTTAGGAAGCCATAGCTTTGACTTTCCTAAGTGTGGTGGCTCTTGTAATTGGCACATTCCCTGTGAGGACCCTGGAAGCTAAGTCTATGGAATCCTGTAAGAGAGAACTGTCGCCTGTGGGACACGAGGATTTTAAGCCAACTCAGCTCCCGCATCTTCCTGTTGTGAGCTTTGTCTCCTTGCACCTAAGCTTTCACAGGGAGAGATGTCTCCCAGGTGGCTACAAGAACGGCTTACGTGGCCTGCTGTGAGGATTACAACCACTGATGAGTAATATGTGATGCTGCCTTGCTGGCAAGCTGTGGTTCCTGTCTGATAGCCTTCTGAGTAAACAAGCCTGTGGTAGTTTTACAAGTCTGAACCCAAGAAGACCCATTCATTTGCACAGCAACAAGACTATAAGAATGTCTTAGAATGACGTTCCAGATGTTCTACAATCTGAACCCAACCCCTTCCTCTTTCTTTTTTTAGCCTAACATGTATCCCTGTCAAATCCCACCTGATCTCTTACACAGCTTTTACTCGCCTTCCTCTGTTGTTATTTGTTCCTGGGGATCCCCTCTTCCAGGTAACATATACTACCTCTCCACAGTCCATCCCTTCAGCCATCTGCTAAGGTGAAGCTACGGACGTTTTTCCAAAACTAAAGGAGATATTGCATAGGTAAAGAATGCCAAGGGAACTTTTCTAGAGAAGCTAAGTACACAGTTTACAGAAAAAGAATGGAAATTTATCAAGAATAAAAATAGGTTAAGTTGGTGGGGAAATATGGCGATCATGTTAAAGGGTAAAATGCCAAGTAGAGTGTCTAGACCAATTTGGAGGATAGAAAAGAACAGCGTAAAGCAGTCTATTAAGTGCTCCCTTCTGCATTATTAACCATGGGAAGAAACCAGGGAGCCCTGCATTAGCATCAAAAGTAGGTGACTTATAAGAATTAGACAATTCAGTAGTCTGTATCTTGGGAGAGGGAGAAGGGATGGCTAAAAGGATTACAATGGAGATGGCATTTGCCAGTGTTCAGGGAGGGGATATTGTTGCCACAAGTCAGCTCTAGTTCTACCCTCTTATCCTGATTATTCTAATCAGCCTGTCCCAGGATATTTGCAAGCTGATGTTAATTATGTAGAACTTTCACCAGCATCACAGGTTTCTTTCATCCTAAGCTATTAGAACTGCCTCCTTTATTACAAAGTTGTCAATTACCCTAACTTGTTATATTGATATTTTAGGGCCAACTCTATTATTTTCAAATTCTGATAGTGGTTAACTTAAGAACTAACCAAGATGTGGCACTTAGAAAAAAAGTAGTTCTTTTGGAATTGCTAAAGGCTCTAGTTAGTTTCCTTTAAGTGTGTGAACTCTTAGGTTAAACACACCCATTTAACAGCAGAATAGAGAAAACCAGTCAACAGAGAAAAAGAGGAATTAAGTATACGTGCAGAGAGAGACACTGGCAAGAAATCATATAGACCTGGAGAGGGGCAAGCAGCCCAGCTCCTAACTTTCTGTTATTGATGCCAGTTGCCTCTGAGACTCAGCTGCACTTCTTGCCCTTGGATTCTTTGACATAAAGCTATATCCCTTTTCTAACAAAACATCCTTTTTGCTTAAATTAGTTCAACTAATTTTCTATAACTTGTCACCAAATAATCCCTAAGACCAAAAAAGATGGTTAGAGGCAAAGTGTAACAATGTATATATACATAATCAGGTTTTATCATATTGAAAGATTCTGTTAATTTTTTTTTAATGTTGTTTTAAAGAGAAAGGGAAAGAGAGAGAACTCAATTACAGTTATTTTCTGTTGGGGTATAAACTTTCCATTCATCTTTTTATCCTCATGGTATCTAACATCCTGCCTCATACACACCACATTTAACAAATGTTTATTGAATGGACATATAATTAAAAAATAATGAAATCCACTTGGCCAGTTTGTCTAATTGGGAGTTTTCAAAAGCATTTCAGTTCCAATTAATAAAATACGTTCTTTAAATTCTCATTAGCATAATTCTACGATTTTATATATATATATATATACACAAAGGAATGCTGTTTTCTATTCTCTAAATAGAATACTGAAAAACACAATCTGGATCTGATTTATTCAGATTTTGTATTAACTTGTGGTACTATAAAGTCTGCTTAGGTTGTTCTTAAGACTATTCCCGTTCTCCTCCTTCTGGGCACGAGATAGAATTGCAGTTCTCCACCTCCTTGAAGTTGGGTTGCAGTCATATGACTTGTTTGGCCAATGAAATGGCAGTAGAAGTTACTGTGTCACTTTCATGCAGAGCCTTAAGAGCCAACGTGCAATTTATCACATCTTCTCCCCTCCCTAACAAATGTGGAAGCAGGGGTTGAAATGGAGCCTCTGACAACCTGGAGCTCGAAATGATTATTGCAACAGAGCTCTCCTGCTGACCCTAACTGAGCCTGACTGAGCAACAAACCTTTGTTGTTTTAAACCACTAAGATGTGAGGGCTTTTGTTACCACATCATTATTTATCCTACCTGATATACTCTGCAAACCCCTCTCATTGTCTTCAGAATGGTAACATTTTGTACAGCACTGCATCATTTATAGAATACTTTCTTATAGAAGTATCACTCATTATCCAAACTCTCAAAATCCAAACACAACTGGATGGAGTCAAATAAATTTTTGGACTAATCCCTCATTCTCTCAACCCCTCACTACTTGCTATCTGAAACTCAGAGACCAAATATATTGGAATAGGATGATATTCCTTGCTGTTCAAACTCTTGCCATCTACACTCAAGAACAGAAAAAAATTGGACAGTAAAGGATTCCTGATACATTATTTCATTTGTGCCCTTAAAGCTGTTTTTCTACTGCCCAGTATCTACTAGACTCTCAACATCTATTGAATGAATTGTGTGCTGTCATCATTCTAATCTTACAAATAAGGAAACAGATTCAGAGAGGTTCATAAACTTACTGGAAACAACCCTGCACATTAGTGACACAATCCCAGATTTTCTGGCTCCAAACCCCTTTCCATTACGTACCATGCTTTCCAAGATCTCTTACAGCTACAGAATTCTAGGATTTGATAGTAATAGTACCAACAGTGTTTAGGATAAAAAGTAAATGTTAATGACATATTTACATCCAAGAATAATAAAAGTCAACCTTTAAGGAGTTCTACTTGCCTAAACCTAGTTTAATTCAAGACCCTGAGTACCCTGAAGCACAGAACAGGAAAAAGTTCTCGAGATCATTTGGCAATTTGCAGAACAACGAGGAACTATAAAAAGAACTCCAGGAAAAAGCAGCCTTTTCCTTTGATATATAGTATTTTAAAATTCTGACTTTTAGGGACTTCCCTGGAGGTCCAGTGGTCAAGACTCTGCACGTCCAACACAGGGGTCGAGGGTTTGATCCCTGGTCAGGGAACTAAGATCCCATATGCAGCACAGCCAAAAAAAAAAATTCTGACTTTTAGATTATCTTCAGTTTGGCTCTTAATAAACTGGCTAACCTCAAACCCTTTGCGCTCTAATTCTTATCAAACCTCAGCTGTAAGATATATTCACAAAGAATCACCTGAAGGGGGCTTCCCTGGGGGCGTAGTGGTTAAGAATCTGCCTGCCAACACAGGTGACAGGGCTTCGAGCCCTGGTCCGGGAAGATCCCACATGCGGCGGAGCAACTAAGCCCGTGCGCCACAACTACTGAGCCTGCACTCTAGAGCTCACGAGCCACAACTACTGAGCCCATGTGCCATAACAACTGAAGCTCACGCACCTAAAGCCAGTGTTCCGCAACGAGAAGCCACCACAATGAGAAGCCCGCGCACCACAACGAGTAGCCCCCGCTCGCCGCAACTGGAGAACGCCGGGCGCAGCAACGAAGACCCAACGCAGCCAAAAATAAATAAATTTTAAAAAAAAGAATCACCTGAAGGATAGGCAATCCACCCATTTCTACAGGTTCAGTGGTTCTCAATTTGTGTTCCATAAGTCAAATAATTTTGGAAAAGGTCACACAATACATCCCTCTTTAAGACAGTAAACTTGAACATTAGCCAAGAAATTGAGAAAAAAACTATTGAAATTTGTCTAACCCAGTTATCTCAAACTTATTTGAGCTCAGAATCTTATTTTAAGAAATAAACTACTAATTTCTGAGGCCTAAGAACACAGTTCGGGAAATACTGTTCTAGGTAATTCTAAACATTATGAATGGATAAAGTTAAGCCTTCAGAGAACTCACCTTTAGAGTCTTACCATTGTCCTATACTGAAGAACACTGTTAACCAAAATTCATCAGTTTCTGTAGGGATATTTTAAAGCTGTTGTCAACTGTATCACAACAATCTTCCTTTTTATTAGGGCCCATGAGAAAATGTTCCTCTCAGGCCTCATTACTAGAAAATGTCGTGCTTATGCAGGAGAACTGGTTTGTTTTTATCTTGGAATTAGAAACACACTGAAACTTATTTTATTCCACTCTCTCTTTTTTCCGCCTGGCTGCTAGGGAAGCCCAGAGCCAAAACGGTCACTCACCTCTAGTACAGGATCTTATGCACTTGGTATTATCTTACCCTTGACTTCGTAGTCATATTTTCCCTGCTCTGCCTCAATTTTTCTCATTTAGTTTTGTTTTACCCTACAATACTATATGGACACTAAGTTGCTTCAAATCATTTTTGAATCTATTGTATACACTAAGTCCTATTTTCTTACAATTTCATATTGATATCTCCCTACCTGTCCCATTACCCCAAAATATCAGTGTCACCTTTGTGTAAAAGTATCCACATAGTTATGACAAGCCAATAGAACATACACATTCACAATATAATCAAACTGGCAACGCTTAAACCAGAAGAAAAGTTACTACTGGTTTTTCAGCGGTCTAATACCAAAAAGACTTATTAAACTCTTTTGGAAACGTAAGGACAACTACCATTTATTGGGTACCAGTAACTGCTAGGCACTTAACACACAACAGTTTCACTTTATTATTTGTTTTAAAGAAGGACATTGGCATTATACGTGACCCCTGGAAAGATGCACAAGAAACTGGTAATATTGGTGGGTGGGGCGAGAGACTTTGTGTATCTCTTTTGTACCGTTTGAATTTTAGGAATCTATTACTCAAAAAATTTTTTTAAAAAACGGAATGATAATATAGACGGCAGAAGTGCTTTACTCTTTGATTCAATAAACTTTCTTCGTCAGCTTTTGATCCCTGCGTATGCACTGAAACGCCTAAATGAAAAAGTTTCAACCAGACACGCCGGTTTTTATTGAAATAAAGTCTCTTTCTGATTCTCCACACTCCGGGGCTGAGGCAATTATATACTTAAAAACTTAGATTATGATCGCCTGCGGGTAACAATTAAAAAAAAATTCGATATGGTTTCCACTTTGTTTTACTGGTAGAAGAGGACGGGGAGGAAGCACTGATTCTGGACAGCAGCCCACGCCGCAGCAGGCCTGCCACAAACGCCGCGTCCAGAACTTTGTACAACTCGAGGGCAGCCCAGACGCCGCTCAGGACTCTCGGCTGCGCGGCGGGAGACCCGGCCGGGGTTCGAGCCCCGAGCGCGGCTCGGGGAAGTCCCCGCCTAGCCCACCCCTCCGGACCGAGACGCCCCGGGGCCGCCTCACCGAGGGCCCGTCCGGAGTCGGGCAGCCGCGGCCGGGCGGGAAGCTCGCGCGGATAGGGGAGCGGGCCTCGGCGCGCGGCCGGCCCTCTGCGGCCCCATCCCCGACGCCGAGGAGAAAGTCGCACTTACCGCGTCGGGCTCTGGAGGCGCCCGGTGGTCACGGCGGGGCGGGGCGGCCAGGCGGGAGAAGGAGGGAAAGCGGGGAACGGGGGCCGGCGGGCCGAGGAGAGGGATGCTCGGCCCCTCGGGCGCCCCCAGCCCCTTCCCGGCAGCCTCACCCCCGGCGCCGGCCGGCCCGGAGCCAGCCACTCCACCTCCGTCAGGCCGCACCAGGCCAGTGGGGAGAGAAATTAGTCTGGCAGCCCCGAAGGGGGGGCGAGCGAGCCGGCGGGTGGGGGTCGGGGGTCGGCTCGCCAGTCAGTCCGGGTGCGGCGCGAGCGGCTGCCCGCCCCGCCCCCTCCAGCCAGGCTCCGCCCCCTCCAGCCAGGCTCCGCCCCTCCTCGCCAGCCCGCCTGCCCCGGGAGACGCCGCCGCCACCCGGTTGGCGGTTTCCCTTGCCCCGGGAGTGGTGCCCGCCGACGGCCCGGGCCCGGGGAGGGAGAGGAGACGGGGGAGGGGCGGGGAGTAGAGGGGAGGCAAGGCCGCAGGCTGCGGGGAGGGGAGCTTGTGGGGGAGGAGAACGTCAGGCTGGGTGGGGCTCTGAGGGGAGGGGGCGGGGCGCGGAGGACCTGACAAAGATTCCGGTTGTTCCCCGCCCCTTGAAACTGGGATAAGGGGGAATTCCTGGGGGTGGAAGTTTAGGAAGAGGTCCCTCTGCAGGGCTGGAAGCCGATCAGAGAGCTGGCCTGTGTTTTTTTGATTTCTTGGAGAACAGGACTGTATTGTCCTAGAGCTTTGAGGGAACTCACCAAGAGTTGCCTCTCTTCTCCAGCCCCTGCAACCCTTCCCCTTGCAACACTCGGATAATTATTGTGCTCCAGGTAGTGGGTTTGTGGGTATTGTGACATAGCAATTATTATCCTCAACTCTGTGGCCATAATCATTGGTTTCCAATGGTGGGTTAATAAGAATTCCGCAAAAGTTGGTTCCTTATTTATTTCTCTAGCGAGCTATATTCTTTATTTCTCTAGTATGTTAATGTATATATATGATAGATGCTGAGAATGTCAGTGACTAGTTTATTCAGCGCCTATATGGCAAACACAAATCTAAAGCGCTTTATATGTGTTAACTCAATCAGTCTTAAGCAAAACAGTTAAGGTCCCTCCCCCACAGAGCTCACGGTGGATAAGGGAGGGAAGGGGTTTCCTTAGTTTGTCTCAGACTGATGTGTAAAGGAAATGTCCACCTGCTTTTTGATCTCAATGTAATGCATATGTTCATTATTTGCAGTCAGTGTACTCTGAGCCATCTCTATCTATCCTATCGGTGAGGGCTGCATGTAGTCAGTCGTCCCAAAATGACTTACTAAGGAGGTGTTCAGTACGTGTCCATAATGAAAACCCAATGGAAGCAAATGGTCCAGAAGACTGATGGGTCAAGTCATCAGCAAAACAGCATTACCAAATTGTGGCAACAGCCTGGGGTGCCTGGGAGATCTATTTAGGGATCTATTTTGTACACTCCCTCTTGGGGAAGTGGTTAGAAAAAGCAACATAATGTAAAACAATGAAGCATTGATATGCTAGTTCAAAGTGGATGACCTGATTTTAAACTGTTAAAATCAGGAAGAGATACTTCACAAAATCTACCACTGAGGGCTCCAACCGCAAAGCTCAGGATACGTTTTTTATCAGAGCCACCTGGAAGAGACTCCCCACTCCCTCTTTGCAACCTCACCTACCATGCATAGATAAAAATTACTTCAATAGCATTGTCTTTAAGTACACAAGACAACTGTGTAAACCCACAGCCTGATGGTACTAATTTTAAGCTCTCATTTGATTTTTCAGTGTTAACATTTGTGCACATTGACAGCAAATGACACTCTTCTCATAGTTTTGTTTCCTCTCATAGTTATTTGTTCAGTTTTGGAAATTTAATTCAGTCTTTTTCATTTGGGTTTATAGTGAGAAAGGCTAAAAACGCATTACAATCAAATCAGATTACAATTGCACTAAAAAAGAAATAGGAATTCCCTCTCTCTCTCTTTTTTTTTTCCCCCATACTAAGTATATTGTTTGTTCGGTCCTGAAATCTATTCTCTTTGACTTACTAATCTGTTTTCAGTTTATTTGCTCCTCCACCCCAGTGAAAGCAAATCAAATAAAACATCCCTTGTGATCTGGCATCCTGCTGTTGGCCTCAGCTCGCACCATGCTTGCTCTCAGGCTGTTCCACACAGTGGACTCCTTTCACTCCTGCCAACAAACCAAGAATTTGCCAGTGAAGCCTTTGCATGTCTGTCTGTTTGGAAGGCTCTTAGCCATACACATGACTGTCTCCCTTTTTTTTTCATGTCACCTTTCCTGACTATGTATGTAAACCTGCAAACCGCCACCCCACCCCCTCTCCTTTTTCTCAACACTTAGCACCACCTGACATATATTTGTTTCTCTACTCCCACGAGAATGTAAGCTCCATGAGAGCAGAATCCTGTCTGTTTAGTTCACCGTTCCATATCCAGTGTCTTATTACTTACTGTTGTCTGTCACATAGTAGATACTCAGCAAATATATATATATACATATACATATATGTTTTAAATGAATGAATGACTTCACATAGGAAAGATAGCTTGTATCCCTTTTTGTAACGGCCAAAGGGCTTTCATGAAATTTATCTTATAACTGAGTCATATGACTTAGACATATTTATAAGGTCTAAAATACAGCCTGGTTTTACCCTATTTAAAATTAGAATTTGAAAATGGCAGGTTTTAATCTCTTATTCTGGTAATACACTAAGAAACAGGAATTGAAGAAATATTCCCAGCTAAGAATTTATGCTGAGATCTTACAACTTGGCCCAAAATGGATCCATAGAATCAGAGAATAATGATAGATCAATAAATGTTGTCAAAGTCTTAATATTTTTCCCTGAGATGAAACAATATAGCAGTAATCAGAAGCGGAATAATTAAACCTAAAATGTGATTACTCTACTGATAACTTGATAAATGGTGCAAATACAATGTCCTTTGTGAGTGCTCAGATGATTTTAGTTGGTAATCATCATGATAATGAGGTTAACAATGTTTTGATCTGGTTAAAATGTAGCACTGATAGATAGCAAACAGAACTTAATCCTAGTGTATAGATGCCCTTAGTAAAGAGGTGTTTTGACTTTTCATTTTCTGCTCTGATTACCAGTTGTGTGAGTGGGGATAATTAAAGGCTTAAATATCATTATATACAGTATGTTCAAAACCCCAGAAATGGGATCTTTTTTAGAGACTTTAGGATTACTTTTAACAGTATTGCTGCTATCCATGTTTTGACATGAAACAGTTTCCTGTGACAATACAGAGCTTTAAAAGGTCTAAGCAGATCATACCCCTGGAAGGAGAATCTCCAGGTTGGGAGAGATAGATGGCCAAGAAACCCAACCCAAAATGTGTCCCCTTGAAGTTCACTTCAGATTCTCACTCTGGTTTCTCTTGGTTCCCCAGGGTAATTTCATTTCCCTTTTTAACTTGGTTCAAATACCAAATTAAATTAAATTAAATTAAAGGTTTCCTTGGCTTTCTTTACCACAGCCAAGCCAATCTAGAATTTTCAAAATGAACTTTACTAAATTCTAAAGGAAAATAAAAATGAAATTATGATGGAAAATATAAGCAACATCCATAATTCCATTCCTTTGTTCAGCTGCTCTTCTCCAGTTTCCATTCTTCCAGGATCAAATTTCCATCCCCAAAGGGCAGGTATAAATTTGCAGGCAATCTACCTAGTTTCCTTCCCTCTTGACTTCCTTTCTTTCTCCACATGGTAGGGTCATTTCTTCTGTCTTTCACATGAGAGCCATCAGGTTTGTCCCAATCACAACTATTGGACTTGTACACCTGTTCAATGCTTACTTCTGGTCAGAGGGCTATGGTATAGTCCCAGTCCAATGCCAGGACTTTGGGGACTGTCACAATTGTGAGAGTTCCTTCTTCAGGTGGGACTGTCTTTATGGAGGAAAGGTCATTATAAGCCCACTGTCAGGTTACTCCTTTCCGTCCCCAGAGCATTCACATAAGAATTACTCTACAATAGAAAGACTCACAATTATGTCTAAAATAAGTTCTGTTCACAATAACAGGTGACCTAGATCTTAGGAATTAGAACGTTTAAGGACTCCCCTCTTGGGACAGGGGCCTGGCAGTGCTGGGCAGCAGAGACAACAAAGTCAGGCACTGACTGCCTGAGGGTTTCTTGCTGGAGGGCACCCCAGTTCTAAGAAGCGAACACCAGGGGCAAGAGCAGCCCTATGGTGAGAGATGCTCAGCAACAGACACAGTGGCCTTCAAAGCACAAATCCGTGGTCATAATTCAGCAGAGGTGGCAAACTTGGCACCTGTCTGAGTCATGAGGGGCTCCTAGGAGATATCAGAGGTGGCAAACTTGGCACCTGTCTGAGTCATGAGGGGCTCCTAGGAGACATCACTGGCAGTGCCTATCAGGAAACAGACTGACGGAGGGACAAGAAATGACTTGTCTAAAGCTGCCCAGCAAGTCAGCGGCAGAACCAGGATGTGCCCAACAGGTCTGTCCTCCCACAGTCCAGGACATACCACCATATCACAGATGGCTGTATCAGACCCGGTCCTGAGCAGAGATCTGGCATCTCCCCCGACACACGGTCTGCTCAGCAACCCCCCTCCCATGGGAACACTGTGGCCTCTGGCAGGCAGGGTAGTAGTCCTCAGGCTCAGGGGCTGTGAGTCGGAGGGCACTGGGCCTCGTGGGGGGGCCCTGCAGCCCTGCCTGAAGCTTGTAACCATTCAGCAGGGCCCTACTAGGCTCAGGTTCACGCTCTGTGGTTAATGATCATGGTGGGCGGTACCAGCCCCAGCTCCCGGGGGATTGCCACGGTGGTCGCCAAAATGGCATAACTGAGATAAGGTGAAAGAGTAACAAATAAAGCCAACTTTTTACCAAAAATTAAGAAAAGTAAACAACAACCACAAAAAAACCCAAGCCTCCCCACCCCCCAAACCTGCTGGGGACGTTGGGAAACAATGTGCATTCTCTCATGCACATATTTCCATCCACTCATTCGTAAGTAGGCCTTTTATAATCAGGCTGTGTTCTAACCAGAAAAAAAGGTTTTTGTAAAACAAATTTAAACACTTCCTGCCAGTCTCCCTAACCTTGCTAAAACACAAACCTAATTCTGTTCATCCCCCAGGACCCTGCTTAGCAAGCTTTAGTGACTCCATTTCCTTCAGGGTAAAGTTCAAACATCTTAGCATGGTTGTAAGATCCTTTATAACCTTACCCCTTTATTACCTCTCCAGGCCTGTGCCCATTCTGAATGATTTGCAGTGTCCAGAATGTATCATTTCTTCTATAATTATACTTTTAAATATGTTTCCTCCATCTGGAATGTCCTGCCTTTCCAATCTCTGCTTGCGTGAGTTCCTTGAGACTCAACTCAAGGGGCATCTCATCTGGCAATCTTTATCCTGAATCTTCCAGGCTGACCTTGTTCCTTCTCTGTGTTCCCATAATATCCTGCATACTCCTCTATTGTCACAGGTACTTAATGGGCTATGAACATTGGTTTACTTGTCTGCCTCCCTGACAAGCTGAGAAGTCTATGATGTCAGACACTCATAAATATTTGTTGAATGAATGAATGAATGAAAAAACCCCTTGCCTATGAAGCCTTGAGAAATAGCAACTTATTAGGGTATGGCCATTTCTACTCCTTAGCATTATAACATATATGAATGGAAACTTTCCTCTAATTTATAGTGTTACACTACCAGTTTCATAAAACTTTAGAAGGTCCTTAATTTAGGATCCTATTAACTTATAAGGCAAGAGAATGAGAACAAAGTACTTGTATTTATTTTCATGCATTAAAAAAATTCTTCCAGCATCTCAATATACTTGTTGTGCTTTTTAAAACTGAAAGTTGCAAGACTGCTAATTGATGTTGATTTCTTATGAGTTAAAAAATGTTCCTTGATGTATCTTCGTATTTGATATATTACTTCTGGGTCCACTGCCTAACAGACAGGAACCACTCCTCTGGCTTCCATCCCAATGGTCTCAGAGAAGAAGTTGATAACCACTATGCAGGGTTAAGCATTTAGGTTTGGCACTGTGCTGATGGTTTGCTCTTCGAATATTCATGCAGCAACACTTACCAGATGTGATGAAGAGGCCTACAGCACAGAAGACACGATGCTACTTGTTATGGGGGAAAGTATTAAACAAAGATGATTCAGACAGATATGTAAACTGAAAAGTTCTTATCATTATGCTTCCTCTTCCTCCTCCATTTTGCTCATCTTTTTTTAAAAGCACAAATCCCTCTTTGTTCACACCAGCATTCTATATTCAATATCTATACTTAGCACAGAATTCTTGAGGAAAGATTCAGGTTGAGTAATAAGCAGCTGACCTGAGATACAAAAACAGTGGGTGACTAGAAAGTGGCAGGTTCTATACACATTCAAAGACAGTCACAAAGTCAATGGTCTCAGCAAGACAGGGAAGAAAACAAACATCTCATTCTCCTTCCCCAGTCCCTAAGAAAGTCAAGACATAGTATTACTTATAGATTACACGTATCAAGAGATGGAGAAGCACAATCAGAACATTCTTCATGATGCTAGACTATAACAACCTTTGACTCTTTAGGAAATAGAGTAAAACCAATCGCTCAGCATCTGAAAGTATTAGGTGCAATAGGTCCAGTGTCAGATATAAAGAACTTGCTGCAACAAGAGGGCATTTCAATGTCAAATTATGAATGCATTTCATTCTCCTCCCCTCCATTCCCAAGAAAATCAAGAAACAGTGTCGCTTAGATTTAGAAGAGCCCTCCTATCGCAGCCAGTTCTTTTTATCTGAGTATAGACCTATTGGACCTAAACTTTCAGATGCTCAGCGATTGATTTTACTCTATTTCCTAAAGAGTCAAAGGTTGTTATATTCTAGCATCATGAAGAATGTTTCGGTTGTACTTTTCTGTCTCTTGATACATGTCATTAACATGATAATACATTTCAAGGTCAAATTAGTTGCCAGAAACTTTGTTCCCACAGGCTGAAATACTGCAGCGGTCCAAGGAATCCATTCCAGGGTGGCTTTCCATCTAGCCTCCCCTCTCTGACTGTACTCTTTGGGCAGACAAGCCTGCCTCTTATTCCTTTTAAGGAAAGTGGTCCCGACAGGTTCCTTCCTGCACAGGCTGCTATCTCAGTTCAATGGGTTTTGTTAGTGAAAACAGATTCTGCTTTTCCTGCCACAGGTGATGGGGTGGGGACAGGTTAGGGAAAGCAGCCATGTGTGGGCCAGGCACATGAAGGCCCAACACCTCTGAGGAGGCCTGTGGGTGAAGACCTTGGGTGAACTCTGCCTAGTCTTGAGAGTTCTAAACACAGCTGTGGCACAGCAAACCAGATCTTCCCCAGAGGGGAGGTGAACCAAGAAAAGGCAGCTCAGTGAACCGTAGCCTGTGGTCTGAGCATCTTTTCTGGTTCTCTGAGGGGCCAGGTGTACATCCCAGGTTGGCCCGGCTCAACTGGCTGCTAACAGGTGACCTCCTGCGTGCCCACATGACCTCAGTTCTTTGCAGCAGCTTCACTACAGCCACTGAAGGTAACAAGGCAAGCAGGGGCAACACTGTGGTCTCCTGTCAGCCTGACCTGAGGCTTTCTCTGAATTTCTCTCCAACTAAGTTCAAGTTCTGGCCTACACTCCCAGCCTCAGGAACAACATCCCAGCCTCTTTCTCAATAATCTTTGTTTCTAAAACAGTAAAAAGCCTATGTGGAGAGAGAGAGAGAATTATGTATACTGAGTTACAATTTATATAAAGTAAAATCTACCCTTTACAGTGTACAGTTCTAGAGTTTTTGCATACAGTTGTATAATAGCCGTCATCATCAAGATATAATCAAGATATATAATATTTCCATCACCTTAAAAATTCCCTCATATGCCTTTGTAGTCAACCCCTCCCTCTACCTCCAGCCTCTGGCAACAACTGGCCTGTTTTCTGTCTCTGCACTTCTGCTTTCCCCTGGTGTCATATAAAAGAAATCATAGAAAGCCTTCTTTAACATCCTTATTTAAACCAACATGTACCTTGCCCAACTCTCTGTTAGCACATCATACTCTTATTTTTTTTCAGAACACTTAACATTATCTGAAAATGAACTATTGTCATTATTTTCTTGATTGTTGTCTGTCACTGGAATGTACACTCCCACCAGAATGTGAGTGCCAGGACTTTGCCTCATTTCCCACTTCATCCCCAGGGTTCAGAACACTGCCTGACACTGTGTAGGTGTTCACTAAATGTCTGCTGAATGAACTGCAAAATGAATGAGGACAATGGAGCTTCCCCCAAACCTCTCTATACTTAGGCAGGCCTCATTAAGAAAAGATTATTTCCACCCCCAAAATGTGTTAATCCAAGCACTGCTGTGCCAAAGTAGATGGTTTATCTTCAAGTAATACATTTAGAGGTAATTAGACTGGTCCAGATTATGAATTGTCTTTTAAATTCACTTTCTGGATGATTAGATTATCTAGAATAGAACTGGCCTGAAGTGGGTAAAATGGAAATAATGACAGTAACTATTTCATACAGTTGTTATTAGGATTAAATTACTTAATGTAAGTGAAGTTTTTAGCACAGTAGTTCTCAACTGAGAGCTATTTGGCCCACCCCAGAGACATCTGGGATTGTCTGCAGACATTTTTTGTTGTTGTTGTCCAAACAGGGGTGAGGAGTGTTGCTACCGGCCTCTGCTGCTAAACATCCTACAATGCACAGGATAGTCCCCTACAAAGATTTATCCAGCCCCAAACGTTGGTAGTGCCACCTGTGAGAAACCCTCGACTAGAGCAATGTCCGGCACACAGAAAGGGCTATACAGTAAGTCCCCTACATACGAATGGGTTCCATTCCAAGAGCACGTTCATAAGGCCAGTTTTGTTCCTAAGTCAAACAAAGTTAGCCTAGGTACCCAACTAACACAATCGGCTATATACTGCTGATTTTACACTTGCTTCCAGACATCCTGGGCTTGAAATAAAGATACCGTACTACTGTACTCTATACAGTACTGTACAGTAAAGTACACAAAAGCACAACCACTTGTAGAGGATGCACGCATGTGACAGTAAATGCCAGACACGAGAACTAACTTACGTGATTGGACATGCGAACGCATGTTCGCATTTTTGAAAGTTTGCAACTTGAAGGTTCGTATGTAGGGGACTTACTGTATTTGTGTTTGCTATTATTATTATTTTATAAGTGATTCTTCTCTGACAGACAAATGTTCTCACACAGTCTGTAACTGGGGGTATAGCACAGTGGTTGACAGCATTAAATCTACAGTCAGACTCTGTGGGTTTGAAGCTTAGCTTTACTATTATTAACAATGTGATTTTAAGCACATTACTTGACTTTATGCCTCATATTCTTTGCCTATAAAATTGGAATAACAATAGAAACTCCCTCAGAAAGTTGCTGGGGATTGATTAAAATAATCCATATAAAACACTCAGTAATGTTGTAAAAAAATTAATCAAAAGAAACCTCAATTAAATAGAGTTGGGAGACCAGAGCAGGGAGCTCCCATGTCCTACAACAATAGGAGAGCCTAATAGGAAGAAGAAAGACTCCTCTTCTTGCCTGGCAAGAGCTCAACCAATGAGAGACTGTCACAACTCAGCCAATGAAAATCCATGGACTCTTTGTTTACTATAGTCCTCCCAATTTCCTTTCCCCTTCTATAAAAGAGTACTCCTCTTCACTTTTGCTGGGGACTTGCTTGTGGCTTGCCATGATTGCAGACTCTGAATTGCAATTCTTTGCTGATCCTGAATAACAACCCCCCACTTTTTCTTTCCTGGAGAAATAATTGGCAGTCTACTTGTTTTAAGTCAACAATGTGTAATAGCACATAGTAAACATTTAATAAATGTCATTGATCATTGCTATTGTTTTTGTTGACCTCAAAAGATCTTTCCACAGAATATAGTGAAGGGATTGGGGGTAGTTTCAACAAAGAAAAAATAGAAAAAATATTGCTCATATAAAGTATTACAAGTGTATATTTCATATAATAAGAGATAACTACACAGACTTTAAATCCAAACCATCATTTTTAAGACTATTATTTTTTAAAACTATGTTGCTCTTGCTTTCCTGGTAGAGCAGCTCCTTGAAATAAAGGATTCTCTCATTTAAAAAAGTTGTATCTAGCACGCAACGTACGATTATTTAATTAAGACTTTTTTCAATTAGAATTATAGATACACTAAAGTATTTCCAGAATCCAACTCTCAAATATGAAATATAAACTTAGGAATGTTAAACACTAGTACAGTATCAACAGTCTCTTGTGTTTTAGATTTATTAAGGTTTTATTCCTTCATTGAGATAGTAGAGAGAAGCCCACAGTGAGTTTGCAGATTTGTAGTCATCCTCTTTTTATAATCTGATGTTTGTGAAGGTGCTTTGGAAATTGTCACAAAATGGGGGAGAAAACCCCCACCATATACAAAATAAAAGGGAACACGACAACCTGGGGAAAATGTTTGCAACATATATGGCAAAAAATACGTATTCCCAATAGAGAAAAGAGGCCCATAGAGCAACAACAAGGATATGAGTGCTCCCATAAAAGACATGAAGAGGCAATTCAAAAGAGAAGAAATTCAAATTGCCAGTAAATATGGAATATGTTCAGACCTACTAGCAATCAGAGAAACAAAAATTAAAACAAATTTTTTTTTCCCTTTCAAATTGACAAAGGTTAGAAGAATAAAATGGCCAGTGTTGAAGTTTGGTGATACAAGGGCACCCCCATCCACTGTGGGTAGAGTATATGTTGACACAACTTTGCTGGGAGACAGTTATCTATATGAATTAAGAACTTCAAAAATCTTTATGCTGTTTGTCTTCATAATTCTACTCTATAATCAGACTTGCACAAAGATATATGCATGTGACTATTCACATTGTGGTGCTATATAAAAATTTTTAATGACAAATGGAGTATGCTTAAATAAATTTCGATCTATGAACCATTAGAAAATCAAAGTCTTTATTTTATTTATTTTATTATTTTAACATTTTTATTGGAGTATAATTGCTTTACAATGGTGTGTTAATTTCTGCTGTATAACAAAGTGAATCAGCTATACATATACATACATCCCCATATCTCCTCCCTCTTGCGTCTGCCTCCCACCCTCCCTATCTCACTCCTCTAAGTGGTCACAAAGCACGGAGCTGATCTCCCTGTGCTCTGCAGCTGCTTCCCACTAGCTATCTATTTTACATCAAATAGTCTTTAGAAATAACTTATTCTGTAGAGTTTTCATGTTTGGCTTACAGAGAGGTGATGGTACAGAAATATGAAAGAAAGGAGAGCACAGATGCAAGGGGGGACATCTAAAGAGGAGTGTCCTTTACCCTTACATACTTCTCAGGCTCTGGGAGTCTCCTGGGCTTCTCACAGTACCTCAGGGTAAATATTCACATTAAATTCTAACAGTAACTCAGAGTCACACACTTAAAGGTTTAGAGCTTACTACATCTCTGGCCTTCAAAGCCACAAATGACATTGTTAAACAAAGTTTCTTACACACCACTAATTGCTTATCTACTTATTTGTTTCTTACTTTTCTGCTGCTTCAGTTCTACCTTCAAATTAAAATTAAATAAAATCAAGAGTTAGCACAACCCATATTTATTTATTTCTAAGGCACTATCATTTTAAGTTGGATTACCTACAAGAAACTGCAGCCTAATTCTTAAATTTTCGTGATTGGTGGTGTTTAAAATGCAAATATTTAATGACATACTTTATGTGGCAGTGTCAGTAATAAAACATTTTAGTGGAGTCAGAAAAAGCAAGATACTTCAGCTCTTTTCACCCTTGCTATTGAATCTTGGAGGATTTGACCCAAGGGGTACTTGGAACTTCTTGTTGGCTATTGTTCTGCTAACACTTTAAGCTATTAGTAACTGTAAGCAGAAAGATCAAAAGTATTTATGAAAATTAAATTAAAATATAATAGAACAATCGAGGACAATAAAAGATTTTTGAAATATCTGAAGGAATATCACAATTTTCTCATGATTTGCTAAATCAGAGATGATACACTGGTATCCAGCAAATGGATTATAGGCCAGGTATGAGACACTGAACCCCTACATCCTCAGAGCAGCCAGGCAGTGGCCTGGGACTAAGGGACCCTGGACTGGCCTCCTGACATCCACCATCTGTACAGCACCAGAGAAGCCAGCTGCAGAGAACATGGAACAGCCCATTACTGACAAAGGACCCACGATGCCGCTAGGGAAGTTTATCTTCTAGGTGTTCAGGAATAAGTTTAGCAGCCTGAGTTCATATTGCGGGGAAGGGAGTAGCAAGGAAAGAAGCAGATCTATAAGAAATACTACCACACAAACAAAAAGCTCACAAATCCATAAAATTTAATATGGACAAAAAAATTAATAAATGAACCAAAGCGCTGTCGTTCATAGAAAAGGACAGGTACTAACAAAAGTAGTTTCAGGGCTTCCCTGGTGGCGCAGTGGTTGAGAGTCCGCCTGCCGATGCAGGGGATACGGGGTCGTGCCCCGGTCTGGGAAGATCCCACATGCCGCGGAGCGGCTGGGCCCGTGAGCCATGGCCGCTGAGCCTGCGCGTCCGGAGCCTGTGCTCCGCAACAGGAGAGGCCACAACAGTGAGAGGCCCGCGTACCGCAAAAAAAAAAAAAAAAGTAGTTTCAGTAAAATCAAAATTAAAGGGGAAAAATATAGAAGTGGTTTAACTGCTCTTATAAGAAAATTCATCCAGGAATTAAACTGACTTAATAGTGCTATGTCAAGTAAATACTTTCTTGATCAATTTTATCGCCATTGGTAAAGTTATGGTTGGAATGTTTGTATTCATAAATAAGAGTTAGAATGTCTGAGGGAATCAAAACAGGGTCAAAATGGGGAGTAGAGAGTCCACTGACCACTTAGTGATACCTGTTAAAATTAAGGAACAGGGTTTCCCATCCATCCTTACCAGAATCTCTACTGAAGACACTGCCTGACCTGTAATCCAATATATCTCAGTCCAGTAATTGGTGCAGGCCATAACTCTCATCAATTTCTCTCTTCCTTTGAATGATCCTTGATGCTGGTCATAAAATAAGTCCTATATTTGAAGTCATACACCCATTTTGACTGTTCTTAGACTCAAGTCCTAAGGTCCATGATTCCCATTTGTCCAACAAATTGTTGCACCCAATCAGAAGAAAAGACAGTTAATTCATATGCACAATATATTCACAGGATGACCTTTGTTCACTGCTTCCTACCCCCAGCTCACCCATTGTTCCATAAAGCTCAGGGCTGGGTGGGTAAAGAACAAGAAATAGGATAGATGGAAATGGATGGGTGGTGAGGGTACAAGAGGGAATGAGCAGGGAGAAAAGATTGGATATATCTGATACCATTTTTTTTTTTAAACCAGAAAACAAGAACAATAGAATAAAAATAATTGTTTGCACATATTCTATATTCACCATGAATTTTACCTGCCCTTCATTTATATTCTAAGATGATGCATTTTATTTCACTGGAATTATTGTAATGAAAGATCTTTTTTTGAAATGGGAACTGAAAATGTGGATTCTGTAACAATAATCACTGTATTTATAGGTATAATGATAATAAGTACCATTCTATTGCTTTTATACAATGTAGTAGAGCCAAAATTTTACATGTGTCTTTTTAATTTATCCTTACCTTTTATACTGTTTACTGTCTTCTAGACATATTGTTTTCTGAACACCAGAATCCAGGACAATGCACTTAAAAATGGGTCAATAATCACTTAAGTAAATGAATGAATGACGTTCTTACAACCTGGACATAACTGACATTCATCATTTCACTTTTGGTGAGTATATTGTGGGTTTATATTTACTCACACCGATTGGTAAGTGTAGGAAAATAGCTTCAAATTTAGATGAGAACAAGACCCCTTTTCTTCCTGAGATCATTTCTTTATTCTTTCTTGTTTAGAAGATAGTTTGAAAGTGCTTGTTAGAAGATAGTTTTCTTAGTGGAAAGTGATTCAAAAATGAAGTCTCAGTTCAAGGCCTCCTTTTTATAAAAAAGGAAGTGAGTATGAGGTAAGCTGTATAAACAAAGTACCGCAAAGATGAAACTTAAACCAGGAAGAAACATGCCATCAATGTACTTGATGAGAACACATGTGTCATGTGAAGAGACATGACAAATACAGCCCTCCTTAAATTACTTTTGGCCATGGTAATCACGTTCATTTTAATTTTGCCGGAATATTTCAAGACACCAAACAGTGAGTATTTAATTACAACCTATTTTTTCTTTTTTAATTTTTAAAACTTATGTCAGCTAATGGTTACAGGAAAGGCCTTTGTTTTTGAGTACATGTTGTGTGGGCTGAAGTTCTATGCCTGAAAAGCTAATAAAATGAGATTGCAATTTTAGTTGACTGTTATACAGTACAGTATAGTACAGTACTTAAGTATTGTAGCATACAACAATGAAATGAAAAAATGTAAAGAAATACTTGAAATCTGTAGTCTAGCTTTCAAACATTGAGTTTACAATAATCTCATCATATGATTTTGCTCTTTGAAAGTTTCCTTCAAAACAGTTTTAATTATGCTTTTACATTCTGGAATTATTTTATAAAGCAAGTAACACTTACTATGTTAAAAATGCTTGAATTCCCTCTATCACAACTATTTCACACACATCACTTACTGCCACTTTATGGAAATGTATTTAGATTTTTTTAAAAATAAGATGGGTGTAAATTTAAGCACGTGTATGCCTGTGCATATTTGCAACTAGAGAAAAATGGAACAAAATTAGCTTTGTGTGTATTTCAGAAAATTGTGATATTGCTGAAACCTAGGGTAGGAAAATAAATAGATGTAAATTTAAACTATGTTTATGTGTCAGTAAAAGATTTGAAAATATATTAATGTGATTGTTTGAATGGTAATTGTGCTCCCTAGCATTTTATAAGAAGAAAAAGTAAAAAGAAAATGTTGTGTTCTATCATTAAAAAGTTATCATATGAATTTGATTAAAATCAGAGAAAAGCTTATATTTCATGACTTTTTGCAATGATTATTTATTATTGCATATACATAATACTAAGTGGCCAGATGAAAATACTTTTGCTAATAACATTTGGTGACATATTGCAATGATTATTTAATATTGTATATACATGATGTAAAGTAGCAGATAAAATTTTTTTTGATAAATAAACACTATGAATATCCATTTTGTGAATAATTGAATTTTTCAAATTACTCTTGGTTTTCTGGCATTATGTTGCTTAGATTAAGCAATCATAGCATATATTTTAATTCTTGATTTCACTGAGTGAAAATATAAAAGGAATAGTTAGAATTGGAATGGAGATAACCTATTTCAATTTTTAAGCTATTGTGGGCTGAGGGGTAGCTCATTTAATAGCTGTCTAAGGTAGATCAGATAGATGTATCTAGCACCTCTAAAGAAAATCAGGTTGGATCTAATGAAAACCAGGTAATCAGTCTAAAAGATTTAATGATCTATTTGCTAAGTATTGGTTAGTGTTTTGTGAGAACTGGTGACTACAAGAGCATGTTAAAAGTTTTTCTTTTGGGGGCAGATGTCTCGACAATAATCAACCATCGTTGATAACGATTTTGTACTCTTAGTTTCTTAACTGATTACAATAGCTTCCAATACTACCTTTACTGCCTCCTAAAATTTAAAATACCCATTTCTCTTTTCCTTGTCCAAGAGCAACGTAGATATTTCCTCCAACTCTTTTTAGAGTGATGGATTTATCTGAGAATTTTGTTTCAAAGGAACTCTCCTTGGAACCAACAAACAAAACTGTTTGAAAACCACCATTTTGTCCTAATATCTTTTTGTGGTAGAAGGAATTTTGCACAGAGCTGCCATAAATGAAAAGTTGATTCTTAGGCAAAATGTTTTACACATGCAATAGTGTAATAATAATGCTTTATATTTTATAATGGTTTATGGATCACCAGGAGCAAGTTTATATATCTTCATTTTATACAGTTCTATATTGATTAAACCAAGGGCACATAATTGTTTTGTCTTCTTAAAAAATAATTTTTTTTTTCTTTTTTTTGCGGTATGTGGGCCTCTCACTGTTGTGGCCTCTCCCGTTGTGGAGCACAGGCTCCGGATGCGCAGGTTCAGTGGCCATGGCTCACGGGCCCAGCCGCTCCGCGGCATGTGGGATCTTCCCAGACCGGGGCACGAACCCGTGTCCCCTGCATCGGCAGGCGGACTCTCAACCACTGCACTACCAGAGAAGGCCTAAAATAATTTTTAATCACAATAAGTTGCCTTATGAAATGAGTTGACTTGTTAACTGATGTATTTCATAAAATAAAATATCTAGTAAGATTATTTAGATGATAAAAGAGTTCCAGAAGTGCTAAAATTAACCTTGAGAGTTTCCCATGTAGTCTTACCCTTCCTATCAGTTACTTGCGTCTTTTTTCCATTCTTATATTCTATTAACTTTAATTTCTAAGATAAATATTATAAAATGATTTTTACTTGCAAATTATTTATTGATACACTGTCTTTAACATGTCGAATGAATTCAAAAGGAATCTTAATGAGGAATAATGTATTCATCAGGTTTAATAGATTTGATTTCAAAATAATAAATCCTCTGAAGGCCTAAGTTAAAAATAGAACACTGTGTTTGATCATTTTTCATCAAGAATGTATCTGAACAATCATTACACAGAATATTCAATTATTATAATTACATAGTATAAGCTATTTAGTCTAACTTTAGCAAAGATGGGGAACTTCTTTAATGGTGTTTGGGACTTCTAATGACTTTACATTGGTTTGCACTGGCAAGATAGCTTATTCTAGTTTTCGGTTTATTGGAAAGGCAGCTTATACTAAGACACAGTAGTTAATATAACGGTTTCATACTCTTATATTGCATTAGATAATAGAGATATAAAAGGGTATGGGTATATTTTTATTCAGAGTTCTTGAAATTAAGGGAGCTGGGTTGTTCCAAATAAAAGATGTTTTACCAACCTGCTTTAGGTGGACTTACAGTGTTTAAGAGAGAGAGAGAGACCTGGTTAACTCATATAAATCTCAGTGATCTTTGTTTATTCTTTCACTTATGAATAGTGTCTAACTGTACTAGGAACCCAAGGCTACAAAAATGAAGGCAATTCTTCCTTCAAAAAGTTTTCAGTCAAGGGGAGGACTGACTGGTAAATAATTAAATACAATACTGTAATCATGAAAATAGCAACGTTAAAAAGATGCAATGGGAACATAAAAGTTGCTTCCAGTCCTGTCTGGGGGAGGATATTTCTTCCATTTTCATTCACAAAGAGAAATAATTGTCAGAGTTCTAATGATCACCCAATATTTCTCCTTCGCTACTTGCAGGAGCACTTTCTAAAAGAAGCAATTGTTATTGATTTTCAAATAAAATATATTCGTATTTATATCTCAGAAATTCTTGAAGCCAGAAATTTTAGTGAGTTATGTGAGTATATTCCCTACTTTGGTGACGAGGACCAGGAATAGCACAGATGAAAACATCTCATACCTAATTTCATCTAGCTGTTTTGACTTCCTCTCTTACTTTTTTTTTTTTTTTGCGGTACGCGGGCCTTTCACTGCTGTGGCCTCTCCCGTTGCGGAGCACAGGCTCCGGACGCACAGGCTCAGCGGCCATGTCTCACGGGTCCAGCCGCTCCACGGCATGTGGGATCCTCCCGGACCGGGGCACGAACCCGTGTGCCCCGCATCGGCAGGCGGACTCCCAACCACTGCGCCACCAGGGAAGCCCGCCTCTCTTACTTTTAAGAGCCAAACTGACATACACTACGTTTACCAGCTTTCATTTCCCTTCCACTTCACACTTTCTGATGGAAATGGCTGTATAGTGAGCAGTGAAATGGAGGAAAACAAAGGATAAAGGAACCTCAAATACTTACAAACTATAGGATAAACCCTGAAGTATATGAGCGTATGTACATATTACTTATGTCTATATTATAAAGACCAGTGTAATCAGGGTAACTGCAATTAATTTGAGAAATTCTTATCTTAGTTCTCAAAAAATGGGCACTTTATTTTCTTATTGGCTGATGCATTAATAATTTAATCAGTAATCCCCAATCAGGTCTGGGATATAGTCATGACTATTAAAAAAAGTTTTTAAAAAATTTAACAAATATTTATACATACATCTGCAGGTATTATACACCAAGTACTTTTACATATAATAACTCATTTTAACTCATTAAAGATTTCAACTCGTTAATGGTGAAGCATCATTCTCAAGGGAGACTATTCTGAAAATCTACAGGAAGAAGGAATAAGCCTAGATGGATAAATTTGCTTTTTTTAAAGATTTTATTTCTTACTGATTTTTCTGAATCATTATAGTTTTAAAATGGCTACTAATGGACATGGTATTTTTACATATATATCTTAGACATACGTACTGGCAAAAAAATTACTGCTGAAAATAATGCTTTTCACTGCTTTGGCAGAATTGGCCTTATTCTCTCATAGGCGAGGTTACAATACCAATAACCCTTGCTTGGGAAGCTTTCTCATTACATGTCTCATTCATCTGCATTGGTAGATAAATGTTCTCTCGGAATATCTTTTTTGTTTTTATAGAAAAAATGGCTTTCTCTAAAACATTAATATGGTAATGTATATTCCCCTTATACCGCTGTTTCTTTTCTCCATAGCACTTACCACCTATATTATTTACTTATTTATTGTTTATATTTTTTGTTGCCCGATTTCTCTAAATAGAACGTAAGCTCAATGAAAATGAGGGTTTTTTGTCTGTTTTGTTCATATTTCAAGCACTTAGGACGTACCCGCCACATTAGAAGGCACTCAGTTTGTGCTTAAGTGAAATTTCTGAGTCATATTGTAAAGGAAATTAAAAATATTATAAAGGAAATAAAAAAGAAAATGCTTTCAGGAAGAAAGTATTTCCCATCAGACCCTCACAACCATCTTTTAATTTAGGTAGGTCAGGCATTATTATCCTCATCTTACATTTCTGAAACATAAAATTTCACCACAAACCTAGAACTTTTAGGTTGTGCACCCTCTGAAATTTATTTCACAGAATCTTTTACTTAAAAGATATGCATCACTTTACCCTGAATCATTTACCTACCATTTTTTTCCCCAATGGAGAATTTCACAGTGTGCATTTACTTTCCTTGTTTTGACAAATAAAACCAGTAGTCCCTTTCTTATGTCCCAAACCTGCCATTCATATACTGCGACCATAGGTTAAAAGTGATCCCAAACCTTGCCCCTTCCTCCTAGGAAATATTTTATATTGTCTTCCCCAAATGATCTCTGAATAAATCCATATTCTCTCTAGACTGCCCTTTTCCTAATCTGGTTAACACCATGGATATATCATCCATACACAACATGATATTTTTTCACCCTTTCCCGCTCAATATTGCTAGAGAAGCTTCAACTATTGTACTCAAATGGAAATATAATTGAGTTTTTGCTATTGAAATTGATACTCTTTTGAGTCTATGCCAGTTGTTAAAGAAGCAGACCTGTGACCAAAGGAAAGCAATATATATTAACTAACGTCTCTGTAGATTAGGCAGGTAAGCCATGAACTTCTATCCTGGCAACCAATATGCATGTTTTAATTCTTGTGGAGTAGAAATTTATCATGGCATATCTTTTATGCAGTTTATGTGGTTAGAGACAAGAATTTTTTAATTAAAAATTTTAAATTTAAGTATAATTGACTTACCATATTATATTAGTTTCAGGTGTACAACATAGTGATTTGATATCTTTATATATTACAAAATGATTGCCACAATAAGTCTAGTTACCATCTGTCACCATACAAAGTTTTTACAATATTATTGATTATATTCCCTATGCTGGACATTACATCCCTGAGAGTTAATCTCGCTCATGTATTTCACTCTTCCCCTCACCCCTCTCCCCTCTAACAACTACCAGTTTGCTCTGTATGAGTCTGTTTCTGTTTTGATATGTTTATTTTGTTTTTAGATTCCACATATAAGTGAAATAATACAGTATTGGTCTTTCTCTGTCTGACTGATTTTACTTACATAATACCCTCTAGGTCCATCCATGTCGTCACAACTGTCAAGATTTCGTTATTCTCTATGGCTGAGCAATATTCCATTGTATATACAATTGACCCTTAAACAACACAGTTGTTAGGGGTGCTGACCCTCCTTAAAGTGAAAAATCCATGCATAACTTATAATTGGCCCTCCAAACACGCAGTTCCTCCACACCCACCGACTGTTCTGCATCTGCAGATTCAACCAACTGTGGATCTTGTAGTACTGTAGTATTTACTATTGAAAAAAATCCATGTAAAGTTTGGACCCATGCAGTTCCAAACCAGTGTTGTTCAAGGGTCAACTGTGTATACCACATATTGTTTATCTATTCATCTGTCAACGGATACTTAGGTTGCTTCCATATCTTGGCTATTGTAAATAATGCTGCAATGAATACAGGGATGCGTATATCTTTTCAAATTAGTATTTTTGTTTTCTTTGGAAAAATACCCAGAAATGGAATTGCTGGATCATATGGTAGTTCTTTTTTTATTTTTTGAGTAACCTCCATACTATTTTCCATAGTGGCTGCACCAGTTTAAATTCCCACCAGTAGTGCACAAGGGTATCCTTTTCTTCACATTCTTGCCAACACTTATTTGTTGTATTTTTATAACAGCCATTCTGACAGGTGGTATCTTATTGTGGTTTTGATTTGCATTTACCTGATGATTAGTGATGTTGACCATCTTTTCATGTGACTGTTGGCCATCTGTATGTCTTCTTTGGAAAATGTTATTTGGGTCCTTGGCCCATTTTTAATTTAGTTGTTGGATTTTTTGCTGTTGGATTGTATGAGCTCTTTGTGATATTAATCCCTTATCAGATACACTGTTTGCAAGTATCTTCTCTCATTCAGTAGGCAGCCTTTTCATTTTGCTGGTATTTTCCTTCACTGTGCAAAAGCTTTTTAGTTTGACATAGTCCTGTTTGTTTATTTTTGCTTTGGCTTCCCTTGCCTGAGGAGACAGATCCAAAAATATTAATAAGACCAATATCAAAGAACTTACTGCCTATGTTTTCTTCTGGAAGATTTATGGTTTTAAGTCTTACATTGAAGTCTTTAATCCATTTTCAGTTCATTTTTGTATACGGTGTGAGAAAGTACTCCAGTTCGATTCTTTTGCATGTATCTGTCCAGTTTTTCCAACACTGTTTATTGAAGAGGCTGTCTTTTCCTCATTGCATATTCTTGCCTCCTTTGTCATAGATTAATTGACCATTTAAGTGTGGGTTTATTTCTGGGCTCTCTATTCTGTTCCATTGATCTATGTATCTGCTTTGTGCCAGTAATACTCTTTGATTACTGTAGCTTTGTAGTATAATTTGAAATCAGGGAGTGTGATAACTCAAGCTTTTCTTTTTTAAGATTTTTTTTTTTTAACTATCCGGGGTCTTTGTGGTTCCATACAAATTTTAGAATTATTTGTTCTAGTTCTGTGAAAAATGCCATCCTTGCATCTCTGGGATAAATCCCACTTGATCATGGTGTATGATCCTTTTAATGTATTGTTGACTTTGGTTTGCTAATATTTTCAGTGATATTGGCCTATAATTTTCTTTTTGTTTTTGGTGGGGTCTTTATCTGGTTTTGGTATCAGAGTGATGCCGTCCTTGTAGAATGAGTTTGGAGGCATTCCTTCCCTTTAAATTATCTGAAATAGTTTAAGTAGGATAGGTATTAACTCTTTTTAAATGTTGGGTGGACTTTACCTGCAAAGCTCTCTGGTCCTGGACTATCGTTTGTTGGGAGTTTTAAAATTATTGATTCAATTTCATTATTGCTAATCAGTCTGTTCATACTTTCTATTTCTTCCTGATTTGGTCCTGGGAGATTGAACGTTTCTAGGAATTTATCCATTTCTCTAGGTTGTCCTTTTTATTGGTATATAATTGTTTGTACTAATCTCTTATGATCCCTTTGTATTACTGTGATGTTGGTTGTAACTATTCTGATTTTATTTATTTGGGCTCTCTCTCCTTTTCTCTCTCTCTCTTTTAAAAATTTTATTAATTTATTTAATTTATGGCTGCGTTGGGTCTTTGTTGCTGTGTACAGGCTTTCTCTAGTTGCAGCGAGCAGGGGCTGCTTTTCGTTGCAGTGTGAGGTCTTCTTATTGTGGTGGCTTCTCTTGTCGCAGAGCATGGGCTCTAGGCACGCAGTCTCAGTAGTTGTGGCGCACGGGCTTAGCTGCTCTGTGGCATGTGGGATCTTCCCGGACCAGGGCTCGAACCCATGTCTCCTGCATTGGCAGATGGATTCTTAACCACTGTGCCACCAGGGAAGCCCTCCTTTTCTCTTTATAGTCTGGTGAAAGGGTCATCAATTTTATTTATCTCTTCCAAGAACCAGCTCTTAGTTTCATTGATCTTTTCTTTTCTTTTTTTTTTTTTCAGTCTCAATTTCATTTATTTCTGCTCTGATCTTTATGAGTTTTTTTCCTTCTGCTAACTTTGTCTTCCTTTTCTGGTTCCTTTAGGTGTAAGGTTAGATTGTTTACTTATTTTTCTTGTTTCCTGAGGTAAGCTTATATTGCTATAAACTTTCCTTTTAGAACTGCTTTTGCTGCACCCCATAGATTTTGGATTGTTGTGTTTCCATTTTCATTTGTCCAGGTATTTTTTTATTTCCTCTTTAATTTCTTCAGTGACCCATTGGTCACTTAGCGGCATATTCTTTGGCCTCCATGTGTTTGTGTTTTTTCCAGTTTTTTTCTTGTAGTTGATTTCTAGTATCATACTGCTGTAGTCAGAAAAGGTGCTTGATAAGATTTCAATCTTCTTAAATTTACTGAGACTTGTGTTGTGGAGAAGCATGAGATCTATCTTGGAGAACATTTTATGTTCACTTGAAGAGAATGTGTATTCTGCTGCTTTTCTATGGAATGTTTTATGTATATCTATTAAGTCTGTCTGCTCTAATCTGTTGGCCAGTGTTTCCTTATTGGTATTATGACTGTATGATCTGTCCATTGATGTAAGTGCGGTGTTAAAAGTCCCTCACTGTTGTTGTGTTACTGTCAATTTCTCTCTTTACATTTGTTAATATGTGCTTTATGTACTTAGGTGCTCTTATGTTGGGTGCATATATGTTTAGAGTTGTTTTACCTTCTTGGATTGATCCCATTATCATTACATAATGTTCTTCCTTGGCTCTTGTTATAGTCTTTGTTTTGAAGTCTATTTTGTCTTATATAATTATTGCTACCTCAGTTTTTTTTTCATTTGCATGGAGCATTCTTTTCTATCCCCTCACTTTCAGTCTGCATGTGTCTGTAGATCTGAAGTCAGCTTCTTGTAGGCAGCATGTATATGTGTTTTGCTTTTGTATGCATTCAGCCCTGCTATATCTTTTTTTTTTTTTTGCGGAACGCAGGCCTCTCACTGTTGTGGCCTCTCCCGTTGTGGAGCACAGGCTCCGGACACGCAGGCTCAGTGGCCATGGCTCATGGGCCTAGCCGCTCCGCGGCATGTGGGATCTTCCCAGACCGGGGCACGAACCCGTGTCCCCTGCATCGGCAGGCAGACTCTCAACCACTGCACCACCAGGGAGGCCCATGCTATATCTTTGGATTGGAGCATTTAGTCCACTTAAATTTAAAGTAATTATTGATAGGTATGTACTTACTGACATTTTGTTAATTGTTTTGGGGTTGTTTTGCAGTTCTTATTTGTTCCTTTCCTCTTCTTTTGCTCTCTTGTGATTTGATGATTATCTTTAGTGTTATGTTTGGGTTCCTTTTCTGTTTTTTGTATGAGAATCTATTATAGATTTTTGGTTAGTAGTTACCAAGAGGTATATATGACAACCTATAATATATGTAATTATTTTAAGTTGATGATCTCTTATGTTTGCATGTATTATAATAACCCTGCATTTTTACTATCCCCCAAATGTTTAATGCCTTTGACATCATATTTTACATTTTTTTGTTTTGTGTATCCCTTAACTACTTATTGTAGATATAGATGATTTTACTGCTTTTGTTTTTTAACCATCATAATATAAGTGGTTGATCTACTGTTTGCTTTCACCAATGGGATTTTTCCCTTTGTAACTTCATATTTCTAGTTGTGGTCTTTTTTTTCCACTTAGAGAAGTCCGTTTAATATTTCTTGTAAAGCCAGTTTAGTGGTTCTGAACTCTTAGCTTCTGCTTATCTGTAAAACTCTTTATATTTCCTACAAATCTGAATGATAGCCTTGCAGGATAGAGTGTTCTTGGTTGTAGGTTTTTTTCCTTTCATCATTTTGAATATATCCCTTCTGGCCTGCAAAGTTTCTGCTGAAAAGTCAGCTGAGAGTTTTATGGGAGTTTCCTTATACGTAACTAGTTGCTTTTCCCTTGCTGATTTTAAGATTCTCTTTATCTTTAATTTTTGCCATTTTAATTATAATGTGTCTTGGTGTGGACCACTTTGGGTTCATCTTATTTGGGACTTTCTGTACTTCTTGAACCTGGATGTCTATTTCCTTTCCCAGGTTAGGAAACTTTTTAGCTATTATGTCTTCAAATAAATTATCTGCACATTTCTCTCTTTCTCTTCTCCTGGGATCCCTATAATGCAAATATTAGTATGCTTGAAGTTGAAAAAAATTCCTTTTTCTGTTCAACTTGGATGATTTCCACTACTTTGTCTCCTAGTTTGCTAATCTTTTTCTCCGTATCATCTAATCTATTGTTGATTCCTTCTAGTGTGTTTTTTATTTCAGTTATTGTATTCTTTAGCTTTTGGGTTCTTCTTTATATTTTCTCTTTGTTAAACCTCTCACTGTGTTTATTTATTCTTCTGAGTTCATTGAGCATCTTTATGATCATTGCCCTGAATTCTTTATTGGGTAGATTGCTTATCTCAACTTCACTTAGTTCTTCTGGGATTTTGTCTTTTTCCTTTGTTTGGAACATATTCCTCTGTCTCCGGATTTTGCCCAGTTCTCTGTGTTTATTTATATGTATTTTTTAGGCCATTTACATTTCCCAGTCTTGGAGAAGTGGCCTTATGTAGGAGAAGTCTCATGGGGCCCAACAGAACACTCCTTCATGGTCACTGGAGCTATATGCTCTAGGGGTACTTCCTACTTGGCTGTGTGGGCCCTTCCGTTGTTTTGGGGCCAACTACTGTTTGCACTCTGGTAGGTGGGGCTGGCCCCTGGCTGGTTGGCTGCCAGGCTCTGCTTGTGTGGTGGCTGCTGGCCAGCTGGTGGAGCCAGGTCCTGGTGCAGCTGGCTGTGGGGCCTGCGGGGGCCTGGTGCTAGTGGCTGGCCTGCTAGTGGGTGGGTAAGCCCCTGATGCTAATAGGCTGGAGGGAGGACTCCAAAACAGCACTTTCCAGCACCTGTGTCCTTGTGGTAGAATGAGCTCCCAAGAATGGCTGCCACCAGCATCTACGTCCACAAGCAAGAATCTCAGGTGCTTCCCACGTCGCTGGGAGGCTCTCCAGGATCAGTCTGACCCAGGCTTCTTTCAAGCCTACTTCTGTGCTGAGACTTGGGGGGTGTGAAATTTTCAGTGGAGTCCCTGTTTCCTACAGCCCTCTGACTCTCCCATATGTAAACCTCTCTGGCCTTCAAAACCAAGTGTTCTGGGGGCTCATGTTTCTGGTGCAGAACCCCTGGGCTAGGGAGCCCAAAGTGGGGCTCAAACCCCTTGCTCCTTGGAGAGAACCTTTGCAGTTGTGATTATGCTCCCATTTGTGGGCCACCTACCTGGAGGCCTGGTCTTGACTGTACCACGTCTCTGCTCCTCCTTCCCATCTAATTGTGCTTTCTTCTCTGTATCTTTAGTTGTGAAAAATCTTTTCTGCTAGTCTTCAGGTTGTTCTCATTGATAGTTGACCTATAAATATCTGTAATTTTCGTGTGCCTATGGAAGGATGTGAGCTCAAGATCTTCCTACTCTGCCATCTTGTCTACACCTCTGGCAGCTAATATTTTTAAATTGCTGAATTTAGCTACAGAATATCCAGTAATGATGAAAGATCTTTAGAAACAATTGGCTACGTTTTGTTTGGTTTGACTTTTTTTTTAAAGACATAATTTACATATAATAAAATGGAAAGGTCTTAAGTGTTCAGTTTCATGAATTTTCACAGTTGTATGCACCTATCTATCACCCTATACAAGGTACAGATTGTCATCACTCTCAGGAAGATTCCTTCTGCTCTTTCCGATCAACTCTCCTTCCAACCCCAAGGCAACTTTCTGGCCTAGCTCACCATAGTTTAGTTTTGTCCCTTCTTATACTTCGTTTTTTTTTTAAATATATTTATTTATTTGGCTGCACCAGGTCTTAGTTGCGGCATGCGGGATCTACTGCCCTGACCAGAGGATTGAACCCAGGCCCCCTACACTGGGAGCATGGAGTCTTAACCACTGGATCACCAGTGAAGTCCCTTATACTTTGTATAAATGGAATAATCACAAAGTATCTACTTTTGGTCTGGCTTCTTCAGCTTAGTATAATGTTTCTGAGATTAATCCATGTTATTGAGTGTATCAGTAGTTCCCTTCTGTTTATTGCCAAGTAGCCCATTGTCCAAATACACTACAATTGTCCTTTCAACCACTGGGTTGTTTCCAGTTTTTGGCTATTATAAAAATGCGGTTATGAACATTCTTCTACAGATCTATGAATAAATATATATCTTCATTTCATTGGATAACCATCTAGTAGTGAAATAACTGAGTATATTTAATTTTATAAGAAATCACCAAATGCTTCTCCAGAGGAGTTGTACTCACTATAACTCATGGTAAAATTTATCTTCTCTGGTTTATATCTAATATATTGGACCAATAACACTTAGAATATATATATTGTCTGAAATAATCCATGCTTCCTTAGAGTTCCCTGACAACTGATTAACAGAGGAATAACCTAGGTATTGGGAAAATATGACATAAAGTAGTTTCTGGAGCTCCTGTTGTGGGCCAAACAATGAAGATTTTATTATAAATTATCACTTACTTTTGAAGTTCAACAGATAGATGAGACTTCTGTTCTTGCAGTTATACTTTAAAAAACACTTCTGGCACAAAATATCTAAAAATACGAGATTAAACATATTAAAAACTTTAAAAATACATAGTTGAACTGATAAGAAAATAAAAAAACTCCTTAAAGTTGGAAAATGACTAGAAATTACAAATCTAGGTGGATAAGCAAGAGTGAAGAAATTGGTCACCTCAGGAGCATCTACCAATTCCTGGTGGCTAGAGTCTCATTTTCATTGGGCCATGCATGGGCAGGACATGTAAGTCTGGGACTCAAAAGATGATATGCTCCATGAAAGAGTAATCAAGGAAAATAACCTGTTGGTTTGTAAGTAAATTTTGTAAGGAAAAAATTCCTTTGAGAGTCTGTGAACACAAGATGGTCATAATTTGGATACTGAGGGTCATTGTCTATGAGGTGTGAAAAGCCCAATCCAAAAATTTAATTTAAAGTGATTTTGGATTAATGGTGTCATTAGACATCAAGTAGAGGCAAACACAATCCTCTCTGGAGGAAAATACCTTCAAACCAGATCTCAGATATTCCTGAATAAAATTCTAAGGAACATGTGCTACTATCAAAAATCATAAAACATATTAAGACTCCAGCTGACAAGAGTCAACAGAAACAACAAATATAAATGGATCTTTAAAGAATTCAGATATCAGAATTATGAGATATAAAATATAAAATAAGTATTTAATTTGTTTCAATATATTAAAAATGGTATCAAAATGTATGATTAAGAAACAAGATTATTAAATATAACCAGGCAGATTTGAAAAAGAACCCTACTAGAAATTCTAATTATGAAAATATAATAATTTGAAGTAGAAACACAAGGAATGCAATAAATAGATTAGATGCAACTGAATAATGAATTAATGAAGTGGATTGTAGATGTAAGGAAATTACTTAGAACACATTTCAGAGAACCAAAGAAATAGAAAATGTGAAACAGAGTTGAATTAGAAATAGCTCTCCATGGGAGAACAAAGGGAGATATTTCTAATTAAACCTATGAAAGGAGAGAAGAGACAGAATGGGGAAAATGTTTGTAGAGATGTGGCTGATAATTTTACAGAAGCAATGAAGGACTCAAATCCTCAGATTCAGGAAACCCAATAAATTCTAGATAGAATAAATAAAAAGAAATTCTGTAGAACATGAAACCTAAAGAGATCTTAAAAATAACCAGAGATAAAGGCAGATTGTCTTCAAAGGAACAATAGTTAGGCTGAGAACTCACTTCTTGAAAGCAACAATGAAAATCAGAAGGCAATGGAATAATGTCTGCTAAGTGCTGGGGAAAATTATTGTCAATCTAGAATTGGTGAGATATATATCTTCAGATGAACAAAAACAGGGAGTGTATAATCAGCAGATCCTCAGTAAAGGAACTGCTAGAGAATTAATTTCAGGAGAAAGAATATAATCCCAAGAGAAAAGACAGAGATGAAAGAAGAAGTGGCAGGAAAAGAACCCTCAACAACAATTATAAACATATGAGTAAATCCAAATAAATCTTGAAAATATTACTGTATAAAACAAAATTAACTACTAATTTGTGTGTTAATGAAAAAACAAGGTAGAACTAAAATGTTGTACAAAAATAGCATTTAGGTCAGGAAGGATGTGATCAGAGTTAAAGTATTCTAAGATCCTTATATTGTTTGAAAGAGGGTAACATTATTGATTGGCTTTAGACTTGTTAAGGATGCCTGTTAAAAATTACTAAAATAATAGAAATATAGTGTCTAACCTGCAAATAACTAAAGGGAAAAACAATGGAATTTAAAAAATCATTAAATCAATAGATAGCAAGAAAGGTAATAGGGAAAGTGGTAAAAATAGAAAGCACTAAATAATATGATGGAGTTAAATTCAAATATATCAATGATCTCAGTAAATGTAAGTAGGTAAATCTATCCAGGTAAAGACACAAAAAATTATCAGGTTAAATTTTAAAAATGTCAGCAATATGACATTTAAACGAGATGCATCTAAAGCATTAGAATATGAGAAAGATAAAAATAAAAGGATGAGGCTTCCCTGGTGGTGCAGTGGTTGAGAGTCCGCTTGGCGATGCAAGGGACACGGGTTCGTGCCCCAGTCCGGGAAGATCCCACATGCCGTGGAGCGACTGGGCCTGTGAGCCATGGCTGCTGAGCCTGCGCGTCTGGAGGCTGTGCTCTGCAACGGGAGAGGCCACAACAGTGAGAGGCCCGTGTATCGCAAAAAAAATAATAAAATAAAATAAAATAAAAGGATGAGAAAAATATAAGGTGCAAATAGTAACTGAAGAAAGCATGTATCACTGTCTTAATATAAGATTTTAAGATCAAAGTCATTATTAGCAATAAAGAAGATCAGTATGTATGGAAAAGAGTTCACTTCACAACAATATCTATCAGTTCTAAATTTGTATGCCCCTAATGAGATAGCTTAAAAGAGACATTTATAAATTCATTATTAGAGTGGGAGATTTTAAACATGATCCTCCAGTATAAAATATAATCAGACAGATAATAAGAATACAGATGATTCAAATAATTTATATAACTTGTTTTATCTAATGACATATTTAGAATACTTAACTCAACATCTGGAAATACATATTATTTTGGCACACTTATGAAACATTAATACAAATTCACCACATACTAGGTTATGAAAGTAAGCCTCAATAAATTTCAAACAATCTTTAATATATATCTGACTAAATGCAATTAAGCTAGAATCTAGTAACAAAAAGCAAACTAAAAACAAACACTGTATTTGGAAATGTAAAAATAAGCCATGGATGAGAAGAAATCATAATGGAAATTAGAAAATGGTAAAAATTAATGATAATAAAATAACATCTATTAAAACTTGTGGGATATTATAAAAATGGCAGATATTTAGAGAAAATTTATAGCTTTAAGTACTTATATGTAAGATGTCAGAAGAAAGACAGTGAGATAAACCCAAGGAAAGTAGAAGGCAGGAAATAATAAAGACGAAAGCAAAAGTCAATGAAATTAAAAGATACTATAGAAAGGATCAATAAAGTCAAAAGTTGGTTCTTTGGAAAGACTAATTAAATGGACACACTTCTGGAATGACTGATGTATTAGTTTCTTATGGCCACTGTACAAATGACCGCAAACAGTAGCTTCAAACAGCACAAATATATTATCTTACAGCCTGTAAGAAGTCCCACAGAGTTTTCACTGAGCTAAAATCAAGGTGTTAGTAGGGTTACATTCATTTCAGAGGCTCTAGGAAAGAATACATTTATTTTCTTGTCTTTTCCAGCTTCTGGAAGCTGCCTGCTTTCCTTGGCTTGTGGCTTCCTTCCATCTTCAAAGCCTGTTGAGTTTTTCTCCCATCTGACACATGTATGATTACATTATGCCCACCCAGATAATCCAGGATAATTTCCTTATTTTAAGAACAGTTCATTAGCAACTTGAATTCCATCTTTTGCCTTAATTCCTCTTTGCCATATAATATAACATATTCACAGGTTCTGGGAATTAGGATACGGACATCTTAGGGAGGCCATTATTCTGCCTACTAATACTGATTAATCAAAAGAGAGAAGGCACAAGTAACAAATGTTAGGAATGAAAAAGGGACATAGAAATTTAAAATATAATGAGATTATTATGAATAACTTTAAGTCAATAAAGTTAAAATATAAAGACACATTTCTAGAAAAATATAACTTACCAAAACTTACTTGGGAAGAAATGGAAAACCCAAGAATCATACAGCAATAAAGAAAATTGAACCAGTGGTTTAATTTTCCTGAAAAAGCACTAGGTTCAGATGGTTTTATATGCAAGTTCTGTCAAACTTTCAAGAAATGGATTGAACAGATAAATGCAATTTTATTTTTATTTTATTTATTTATTTTAACATCTTTATTGGAGTATAATTGCTTTACATTGTTGTGTTAGCTTTTGCTGTATAACAAAGTGAATCAGCTATACGTATATATATATCCCCATATCCCCTCCCTCTTGCATCTCCCTCCCACTGTCCCTATCCCACCCCTCTAGGTGGTCACAAAGCACCGAGCTGATCTCCCCGTGCAATGCATAAATGCAATTTTATAATAAACCTTTTTAGAAAATAGAAAAAGGGGAACATTTTCCAATTTATTTTTAAGGCTAGTATATCTTAGTATCCAAACCCAACAAAGACAAAAAGGAAAACTTTACAGGCCAATCTCATTTATAAATATAGGTAAAAAACATTTAAACAAAACATTAAGAATCTGATGGCAGCAATGTATAAAAATGATCAAATTAGATTTATTCCTGGAATGCAAGATTGAGTTAGCATTAGAAAATCTACTAATGTAATTCACTGTATTAACTGATTAAAGAAGAAAGACTATATAATCATCTCAATAGTTGTTGAAAGAGCGTTCAATTATATTCAACAGCCCTTATAATTAAAAACTCTTAGCAAACTAGGAATAGAAGAGACCTTCCTTAAAGTGAAACGGGATATCTAAAAATGATTATACATCACTCTCAGCGTTGAACATCATAAGCATGCAGAAGCAAGCAAGGATGTCTGCTCTCAACACCTCTATTTATCATGGTGCTGGAAGTCCTAGTCAGTGCATTAAGACAAGCAAAAGAAATAAAAGGTATAAGAATTGAAAAGCAAGATATAAAGGTGTCATTATCTGCAGTCAACATGCATATCTGCATAGAAAACTCAAAAGATTTATAGGAAAAATTAAAATTAATAAGGAAGTTTACAAGTGGTAAAAAATAAAATTGATATCCAAGAGTCAACTGTATTTCCATGTACCACTAATAAACAGAAAACATATTTCTTGAAAGATACTATTGGCAATAGCAACAAAAAATAAGGTAGCCAGGAGGAAATCTAACAAAAGATATATGGGACCATAATGGTGAAAATTTGGAAGCTTTATTAAAAGATATCAAAGAATACCTATATAAATAGAGAGAAAAAAAGGAAGAAAAGAGTGATAGGAGAAACTCAGTAGCATATCTTTTTTCTCCAACTGATTTTGAGATTTAAGTCAGAATCACAACTGGGTTCTTCACTGAACTTAGTAAGCTGATTCTAAAATGTATTGGAAAGAGCAAAGGGTCAAGAATCGCTAAGATGTTCCTAAAGAAAATGAACAAGGTGAGGGGATTTTTCCTGTCAGATATAAGAGCTTTACAGAGCAAAAGTAATTAAGTCAGTAAGATATCTTTGCCAAGATAGAAAAATGGACTGATGGAACAAAATTGAGAACCCGGAAACACAGTCATACATACATGGATGCTTTGATAGATTATAGAGATGTCATTACAGATAGTGGGGACTACTTAATAATTGGTAGTACAATTGATTATCACATGTGGGAGAAATTAATCTGGTTTCCTACTTCATACTGTACACAGTATCAGATAGATTAAGAACTTAAACATAAAAGGCAACACTTCAAAACTTTTAGAAGACCATGTGGGTGAAGATCTTTTTAAAGGAGAAGGATTCTTTTTTTATATAAATTTATTTACTTATTTATTTTATTTTTGGCTACGTTGGGTCTTCGTTGCTTTGCGCGGGTTTTTCTCTAGTTGTGGCGAGTGGGGGATACTCTTTGTTGTGGTGTGCAGACTTCTTACCTCAGTGGCTTCTGTAGTTGCAGAGCACGGGCTCTAGATGTGCGGGCTTCTGTAGTTGTGGCACGCAGGCTCAGTAGCTGTGGCTCATGGGCTCTAGAGTGCAGGCTCAATAGTTGTGGCGCATGGGCTTAGCTCCTCTGCAGCATGTGGGATCTTCCCGGACCAGGGCTTGAACCCATCTCCCCTGCATTAGCAGGCGATTCCTAACCACTGTGCCACCAGGGAAGTCCAGGAGAAGGATTTCTTAAACAAGACACTAAGCACAAATTGTAAAGAAAATGATCGATAAATTCAATACATTCAAGTTAAGAGCTTCCTTTAACTAAAAGATCATAAAGAAAATGAATGGACAAGGTACAAACTGTGAGAAGATATCTTAATAAAAAATGTAAAGAACTTCTTAAAATTTTTAAAAGGAAAGTTAAAAACTCCTAAACATTAATAAGAAAAAGACAAACAACCTACCAGAAAAATGGAAAAATAGAAAAAGTAGGGAAAACCAGGAAAATACACTTTTAAACCATGATGAGGTTCTATTTAACATTCACTGAATTGTCAAAACTTGAAAAGTGCTGGCCAAGATATGCATCAATGGGAAACCTTTATACACTGCAGATGGGAGATTAAATTGGTCCAACTGCTTTGTACAATGATTTGGCATTTTCTAGTAAAATCAAAGGTGTGCATACTGAATACCCAGCAATTTCATTCAATATGTATGCTAGAGAAACTTCTGTATTTGTGTACCAGGAGACATGTTCATGAATATTCATAGTAGCGCTATTTTAAAATAAGCTTTATTGAGATATAATTTATATATAATAAAATGCTGCCATTTTTAAGTATAAAGTTTGAGGTTTGACAAATGTTTACAGCAATGTAACTATCAACAAAATCAAGATATACAACTTTCCAATACCTCCAAAATGTCCCTCTTTCTCCTTTGCAGAAGAACCCTTCTCCCACTATCAATATAGTTTTCCACTTTCTAGAACTTCATATGAATGGAATCACATTAGTATATAGTCACTTGTGTTTGGCTTCTTTCCTTTGGGATAATGCATTTGAGATTCATCCGTGTTGTTGTTTGTATCAGCATTTTCTTCCTTTTTGTTGCTGAGTAGTATTTCATTCTATGGATATGTCAGGAATTGTTTATATATTCACTAGTTGTTGGACTTTTGGATTGTTTCCAGTTCTTAGCTATTATAAATTTTACAGGTGCCATGAAAATTCATGTACAGGTATTTGTGTGGACATATGTTTTTATTTCTCTTTTGTAAACTCCTAGGAGTAGAATTGTTGGGTCACGTGCTAAGTATATGTTTAACTTAAAGAAAATAAAAATGTTTTCCAAAGTGGTTGTACTATTTTACATTCCTACCAACAATGTATGAGAGTTATGGTACACAGCAATATTATCCAGAACAGCAAAAATAGAAACAACCCAAATGCTCACTGTCAGAAGAATAGATACATAAATTGTAGTATATTCATTCAAAACGTACCGCAAATAATTAACTACAGCCATGTGTAGCAACACGACTAAAACATATTCTGCAAAAAAATCAAGTCATAGATGAATACCTACAATATAGTCCATATATATGTATACAGTATGCTAATGCAACAAAATTCAATGTGGTGCTTAACCTCTGTGAAAGAAGGAGTATGTAGGGGCAGGGAGGGATAGGGTGCTTCAGAGATGTTGCTAATATTCTATTTCTTAACCTGTGTGATAGATACATGAGTGTTCGTTTATTTTTATTCTTTAACTGGAACAATACATTTTATATAGGCTTGTATATGATATATGTTTACAATAAAGTTAAAAAAGAAAATAAAGACAGTTTAACCTTACTCTTTGCTTTTCTTTAAAAAGAAAAAATCATTGACTTGGGCATTTGTCCTATACTGTAACTTACTTTCCTAATTCTAGTTAGTATTCTATATCCTTATCTTGAAAGATTGCAGTCTTAGTACTGGAGTAATTCTGGAATGCATTTCTATCTCTGGGAGTGAGAATTTAGATGTCTGACTCTCAGCAATATTAATGGCAGTAGTTAAATTCATATATCCTTGTTTATGAAGATGAGAATACAGCCCACCTGACAACAAAAATGATTGAGTAGAATTCATTTATTTCTTAAAATTATACTGGGGAAGGATATGTCCTGTATTTCTTTCTTTCCTAATTGAATTATTTAAAACTAAGATTTAAAAAACATCATAAAATGACCTCATAGCCAAATACAATGGATATATCTCAACAATTCTAGAAAGCCAAGTTTGTCACTTATTGGATAAGAAGACTTTAATACTGACAGTAAACATTTCTCTATGACAGTAAAAATTTCTCTATCTCCCTTCTAGGTCATAACATAAGAATATAAATTCAAGAAGTTGAAAATTTCATAAGATGAAAAATGCCAGTGAGGAAAATGGAAAGATGGCAAGAAATAATTTTTTCATGTGTTTAGTAATACAAAAAATCTACAGATTATAGATTTCTATCAAATGATACATTCCTATCTTCTTTTTGAGACATTATTATTGAAGACAATTTTTTAAAAAATAGTTTTAATTTGATTACAACTTTGTTTACAAATATATTGAGACATTACAAAATTGTGTATTTGACTAAAATACAATCTCTACCTCCCAAAACTTTTATAGCAACTCAAGTATGAAATGTGTTTATAGCTGGAAATTACATGTGAATTATTACAGAAGCAATTTCAAATGTAGAGGGCTGGTAAATGAACCTTTAATTTGTTAAGTAATAAAAATATCATCAGTAACGAAACAATTATGAAATTACTATCAAAGTACAAATTCAACAAGTAAAAAATGTGCTTTAATATAAATCAATAGCTTGATTTTCTTTTACGTTTGAATCAAGATGTATGACTAGGAGTAATCATTCTTAAAAATGAAGAAATTCTTTCATTGTGCTCCACATTATTTAGAAAATTTTAAAAATATATTTTGCCCCATGTGATTATGAGAAATGGTAAAGAAAGCCACATAAATGTGGAACCGAGCGTGTCAGCTATTTTCTCATGCTAGTAAATGACTGTCAAATTGAGAATATCTGAAAGAGAGGTTACCTATTCCTTAGTTTATCATTACTGCTACATAGGGATTCCCAATTTTCATATAGTGAGTTTTAATTACTCATGTGGATTAAATCTTACATAATCTCATCTTAAATAAAGGATGAATTTTAAATTTTTACTTTGGAATATGGGTTTGCATTTTAATAATATACATTTGAACAATTTTCAAAAATATTTTCATATATATCACTTGATGCTACTATAACCCCACAAGGTTAGCAGGATCTTGTTATTATCTCTATTTTGCTAATGAGAAAATGAGACTTGTGGAGAAAAAGTAAATTATTCAGGTATCTTGGCTAATAACAGCTTTAGCACTAAAGTCTTTGTCTTTTGCTTTGAACTCAGTCTTCCTTCTATTATGCCATTATTTCCAAATCTGATACTTGTCTTCACACCAAAATAAAAATTATGATGTTATCCTATTAAATTTCAAGTAGGTTGAATAATGGTCACCCAAATATATCAGGTGTTAATCCCTGGGAACCTATAAATGTTACCTTATAGGGAAAAAGGGTCTCTATACATGTGATTAAGTTAAGAATCTTGAGATGGGGAGATTATCCTGAGCCTTATCCCAGTGGAACCTAAATCTAATCACAAGTGTCCTTATAAGAGAGAGGCAGAGGGAGATTTGACACAGACAGAAGAGTAGAAGATGGAGATACAGAGGAGAAAGTAATGTGACCATGGAAGCAGAGATTGGAGTGATGTGGTCACAAGCCAAGGAATGCCAACAGTCCCCCAAATTTGGAAGAGGTGCAATGTCTTCAGAGGGAGTGTGGTCTTGGGAATGCTTCGATTTCAGACCAGTAACACTGGCATTGAACTTCTGGCCTTCAGGACTGTAAAAGAATAAATTTCTCTTGTTTTAAGCCACCAAGATTGTAGTAGTTTGTTACAGCAGCCCTCAGAAACTAATACAGAGATACTGTTCAAGTTTTCCATTCCCTGTTCAACTCCATGCAATTCACTTGAACCTCTATTTGGGAACAGATGGATTCAGAGGAAACTAAGGTTTGTCCATTAAAATTTTCCTAGAAAAGAGAATGGTTACAATGCTAGGGTTTCAAAGAACTTCTCAGCAGGACTTCTCTTCTCTGAAAATTAATAGGGAATGTTGACAAATTTTTAAAAAAATATTTAAATGGACTAGATATTGTTAATTCACGTGAAAACAAAGTCTTGTCAGTGATAAACTGAAATGTACTGAATCTGCCTAAGAAAAACTGGGAGCTTATTGTGTATTCATTTGAATGCCAAAAACTCAAAATTTTACAGTAAAGAAAGTTGTTTTTTGTTTTGTTTTGTTTTTTCCTTTATAGGAAACACGTTGGAGCTATCATGCCTGGAAGTATGTTTACAACGTAATTTCACCTATTCATTCTCCTCTTTAAATTTTTCTTTCGTGACTTTTCTGCAACCAATAAAAGAAACTCAGACTATTATGGGAATCTTTCTAAATCACTCCAGTTTTCAAAACTTCACCAGGATTTGCCAAGACATCACAAGTGAATTTAAAATGTGCTCCTCATGTTTGGCTTGTGAGTCCAAAGGAAACATGGATTTTATTTCTCAGGAACAAACATCAAAAGGTAAATGCAAAAGAAAAGTGAGAATTAAAATTATCAAGGATAAATAACCTCATTCTGTTAAAAAAGTATTAATAATACATCCCAATGTTAAGTCTAGTGGCCCTGGAACACCCAGCCGTGTGGTGCTTAATGAGTGACTTACAAGCTTTGAGATAGGATAATAACTTGTTCTTGGTTTACTTTATCAAAATATCTATGCTTAAAATACATCAAAATGCCACTAATCCATGTACATTTAATGGTTAAAGTATTATTTAGCAAGCTCTCTTCAAAAGTACTGAAAAAATTCTAAGTAAACTTGCAGGTTCTCATATAAAATCACACTTTGATTCCCCAAGGAGTCATTGAATCCTTGATACATCCTTATAAATAAAAAAAATTTGGATATAGACATGCACACATAGGGAGAATGCCATGTGAAGATGAAAGCAGAGATCAGGGTGATGCTTCTATAAGACAAGGAACACTAAAGACTGCCAGCAAACCACCAGAAGCTAGAAGGGAAGCATGGGAGACATTGTTCCTCACAGCCCTCAGAAGGAAGGAACCTTGTCAACACCTTAATCTTGAAAGTGTAGCCTCCAGAACTGTGAGACAATAAATTTCTGTTGTTTAAGCCACCCATTTTGTGGTACTTTGTTATGACAACCCTAGCAAACTAGTATAATGTGGGATGGGAAATATTGTTGTGGCCATTTTGGAAAATAAAATCTGTCCCACAAGTCATCAGGAAAATGTTTGCTTTTTCTTTGAGATGCTCCAATTTTATTTCAAACTCACCTAGTTTTCACTCTCTTAAAAAATGTAAGCACTGTAATTGTTATTTTTAGTGCTGGTACTTCTTGTTTCTACTCTTTTTTGTTGTATAGGAAGGAGGTGATTTAGTTTTGAGTTGTATGTGTTTTCTTACCATGTACTACTATTTTTTGTGAATAACATTTTCTTAATCTCTTTCTAGTTCTTATCATGAGAGGATCAACGGAAGTGAAGGCAAATGATTTTCATTCACCTTGTCAACATTTTAACTTCACTGTAACTCCTGTGGTTGACCACTTGGAGCAATGTAACATTACCTGTAATCTAAAAACACACACTAGAAGGTCAGCAATCGATGAGGAAGATCCAACCAAGGAAACAGATATAAACCATACTTGTAGAATTATGGAACACCCGACTAATTGTATAAATATTTCTTTGCACCTAGAAATGGATGTAAAATGTAAGTTTTTAAGGAAATTGGAGGGAAAAGGAGAATGGAATATAGACACAAAGTTAAGTAAGGACTATCACATTAACTGCATTGAAAGTTGAATAGTTGAAGAATTTTATTGATGAAATAGCAACACTGGAAAGAACGTTAGTCCTTTATCTGTTTATTTTTTCTTTCAAAATGTGCTTTTTGTGGAACCCAGCTGTACTCAGAGGTGAAGGAGATGTCTATGGGTTGTGATCTGAGGGGCATTAGAAAGACCCTCTGCCCCAGAATAACTTCTGGGATTGCCTATTAGCTGTGCTTGAGGTAACACTATCACATTTGTGTATTCAAGGATGATATTTCTTTTTAAATGTAAATATACATATACATTGTGATGTGCTATTAAATTTTGAATTGATTTAACATGTCCTCTCTTAGAGCTGAGAAACAGACCTGAATTAAAGGGATTTTTGATATATTGCTGTGAAGTTAGGTGGGGTACAGATTAAGCATTTTGAGGCACTGGATGACTCTGAGGGAAAGGTAGGAGTCTGAAATATAAAACTTACATATATCTTAATTCTGCTTAAGGTTGATTAACACTCTAGTCACCCTATTCTAAATTAATACAGTTGATCCTCACTACTAAGCAGGGTACCCTCACTTGACCCATATACTCTACTCTTGAAGAGCATTTTATGATATAACCATTTAATGAGTGCCTGCTGTATGCCAATCAGTGTGCCAGGCACTGGAGACACAGAGATAGATGTATGTAAAACAATGGAGTCAGTGCAATCAGTGGGACAGGTGCTAGGGCAGAGTAACTTGCTGTGTTTTCTGAGGTTCCAGACATGGGGAAGCCTTTCAGATTGCCTTAGAATGAGTTTCTAAAGCTTTAATTCTATTAGAGGTAATTATTTTAAAATGTTATATTTATTTTAAAGCAAATGCAAATATATAATATGCATGCATTTTTAAAGTGAAATATAAGACTTCAAATAAATTTCTCCTGTGAGTTAGTTTGCCCAAGGCCCTACAGTCTCTGCAGTTAGGGGGGTATTTCAAGGTGTGTGTATGTGTAGGGGGTATGGGAGAGGATCTGAGAAGCTGAACAGAGGGGTTAATTCCCTCTGGCTCAGGAATGAGGTTGGAGGTTTTGAAAAGACCACATAGAGAAGGAGACTATGATGAAATCTGAAAGATAAAGAGGTTTGGATTATAGATATTTAAAACTTATATTTGTTTCAATGTCCATTTATGTATCTATCTAATTGCTTTTTATGTTTTCTAAAACATGAAGGAAAAATAAGCATTACCATATTCCTTATTTTGAGAACTAATTTTTGTGTTAATGGAAAAAATCATAAATGCCAAAGTGAAGTAGTAATTGACAGCTTTTATGGGTCCATAAATCAGAAAGATAACAGAGGTGTACAAATATGTAGTCTTTTTTAACCTAATTTTTATTGGAGTATGGTTGCTTTATAATGTTGTGCTAGTTTCTGCTGTACAGCAAAGTGAATCAGCTATACATGTACACATATCCCCTCTTTTTTGGATTTCCTTCCCATGTACGTTACCACAGAGTACTGAGTAGAGTTCCCTGTGCTATACAGTAGGTTCTAATTAGTTATCTATTTTATACATAGTAGTGCAAATATATAGTCTTGTATTTGGGGAAAAGTATACCTATTTTGCCATGTGTGGAAGATTAAAAATTTATTCATATTTTACTCTGCTGTCCAAAGACTAATTTGATCTCCCTTAAAAGTCCTATCTACTGGAGAGCGGTGGAGGGGGACTAAATTTAGTCCAGTCTGGTAAATTTACTCAGAAAAAATAATTTAATCTACCTCTTTAGATTTTTTTCAGACTCCTGTCCATTTCCCCTTGTTCCTCTCCAAGACGGCTACAGGGACGGGGAGTAGGGGGTCAGCATAGGATGTAGGGAGATACGCTCATCTGTGTTCTCGCTGTGTACATTCTGCTATTGTAATATAAAGTTGGTGAATGCATGGTCCTTTTTTCATAGCTTGATCAGTGCCCCATGATACCTTGGTATTGGGCCCACCTTGACTCTTGCTGGCACTGCACATTCTCTATGCCAGTTAACTGCATGCTTTTATTTTGCTGAGTGAGGTATGCAAGTCTAAATAGTATGGAATGATGTTAGGAAGGCCGAGTGCTGCCATTCCAGTCAAACTCTACCTTCTCCATTCAGTGTCTTCTCTAAATAAATGTTCACTGCCTATTTAATGTACATCTGCTTATGGAGTGGGGGACCTGTAAAAGGGGTACCCAGATCATGAGCCCCCAAACAGCAGTCATCTAAGGGTATTCAGAAGTTATATATCCTGCTAAGTTGAATAAGTACTAGCTGTGTTTTGCATACAAGGAAGAGAGTACATAGGGTGGCTTAGAAAGTCAGTAGACAATTGTGTTTTGGACACAATGAAGTCAACCTCCTTTAAGTCACTGATTCCTGGGTCTGCTGGCCAGTGTGTGTTTATGGGACGAAAGAATATCGTGCTCAGCTATTGCTGATGGTGACTCTACTTCCATATTGCCTCACTGTCATTTGAATGAGCGATTTTTTACCTGTATCCTTATTAAATTCAGGCGAGAGTAACTGTATGTTTAACTAATGCATGCACTTGATCTGATCATTGCCATGCGAGCCCCTGTGGAAAGAACGTATGACTAATCATCTACCCTGGTTTCTTATATGCCTCAATCCAACCACTTTCTTTGCCTTTCCCTTTCTTCCCCATCCTCATCTTACACACTGTATCTTTGTTGATTTGAGGACACAGTTTTTGGCTGCTTGGTCCAGGGCCAAATTGTTAATCACAAATGGCTCTGATTCTGGCACTGCTTGTTGTGGTCTTAACCTAGTGATAGCAATGATAGCAAAACTAACATCAATATAACTTGGAAGTGAAATTAATCCTAGAATTATGAAACTAAATGGATCCCTGGAAACCACTTGGTCATGTTTCTTCATTTAACACGTTAGGAAAGAACTCAGGAAAGCAAGTGACCTTGTAACAGTGATGGTTATATATTCAACTTTTCAGTTATGGGCAGAATATATAGTAGAAGCCAGCTACATCACCATGTTGCCTCTTATCTCCTGCATCATTTTACCGTATTTTTATAGTACGTTTTTTTTTTTGCAGATTTTATTTGTTCCATGAAGATCACTTGGTATGTTCTGGTTCTATTAGTTTTTATATTTTTGCTCATCTTCATTATCCACAAAATACTTGAAGCCCACAGGAGAGTGCAGAAGTGGCAGGGTAAGTATTGAAAAATAAATCCATCTTTTGGGAGAATTCATCTAGTATCAAGGTACTCCTGATCTTATCTGTAGGCTCAATTTCTTTTTCTAGTTCAATTTACCACTAACTGAGCACCTACTGTGTGTAAGTGGTGATTCTAGGTAACCCAAGGAACATAAGCATAAGTAAGACATAGTGCCAGCACTCAGGGATTTTCATGTATCTTTCTCCAGCCCAGACAAGTGAATAGAAGGGGAAGAAAGGCTGCGTGAACTGGAAGGAGTTGGTGGACTGGAGGCTGAGCAGAGCTTGGTGGAAGTGAAGGCAGAAGAGGGGTAGAAGAATAGGGAGTGGTGATAAAGAATTTCGGAGTTGGAGTTCTTGAGCTCTAGGCTCTAGGTGATGAGCAGGAGTCAATCTTTAATAAGTGTGGGGGGACAGGAGATTTTTGACTGTGAAGCACTAAAATGTGTAGTTGGAAATCAGGAAGTAGGGATGATATTAAAAAAGAATTAACTAGCATAACACGGGCATCCACCTATCAGAATGGACATTGACTGTCAACTACTATCGTGGTCTTATGGTGTGCACCCATGCACATACTGGCTGAATATCAGACCTGATGGACAGTTTATAATATGAGTAGTTGGTCTCTTAAAGACAGGATAAAATGTGTCATTATAAGACTAGGCTTTGGGGCTTCCCTGGTGGTGCAGTGGTTGAGAGTCCGCCTGCCGATGCAGGGCACACGGGTTCGTGCCCCAGTCCAGGAAGATCCCACATGCCGTGGAGCGGCTGGGCCTGTGAGCCATGGTCGCTGAGCCTGTGCGTCTGGAGCCTGTGCTCCACAACGGGAGAGGCCACAACAGTGAGAGGCCCGCATACCGCAAAAAAACAAACAAACAAACAAAAACAAAAAAACTAGGCTTTGGAGTCAGGTGGACTTAGGTTAGAATCCTAGTGCTACCACTTACTAGTTATGTGACTTTGTGCAAGTTACTTGCCATATTTGAGTGTCCCTTTCCTTCTCTGTAAAACAAGAATAATCACCATTCCCACAGGGCTGAGGTAAGGATTGAACTAAAGAGATTACATAAGAAGTGTAACACAGTGCCCTGTGCCTAGTAGTTCTCAATAAAGGATAGTAGCATTGTGCTGGTGTAGTATTTCCCAAGGCTCTTGTGTTCTTTACCAGGCAAGGCTGTGTTAGTCCTTTCAGTAGGCAGAAAGAGTGGTTGCCTGTAGGGCTGAGTGAAAGTTTCATTAATTTTTTTGGCTAAGTGTTTGTTGGAGATATTTCTGAGAGCAGTTTCATATCAAGTCTTGTCATTGGTACCTTAGTATATACGGTCCTAAATGCATTGGTTAATAACATCATCAGTATTGTATATTTGTAGAATAAACATTTTCAGAACATTTTCATGAGATTTTTACTAGATTCTCAAAGTTTATAAACAGGGTTTATAAACAAAGTTTATTTATTTATAAACAAACTTTATAAACAGTTTATAACCAGGGTATGTGCTATTTCTTTCATTTTTTATATATGAAAAAAACCCTGAGCCTCAGAGAGATTAAGTGTTTTGTCCAAAGTAATACAGCTAATAAAATGACAGAATTAAGACCCAGGGTCTTTCTAGTTTTGAAAATTATATTATTTTAAATAAATGTGTGTCATTTGCAATTAGTGCATAGTTTTGAGTTTCTTGATCTGTTTTTCTATAAATGATTACATATTAGGAAAGAGAGAATAGAAGCCAGATAGAAAAAAATGCCTAGAAAGAGACCAATAGTGGGGAGTGACATTAAGTTTTTATGAACATCTACCTAAATGACAGGCTTACTGGCTTTCAAAAGCTGCCTTGCAAATCGAAGCATATGAAGTAGTGAAAAATACCATGCCATTTATGACATTAAATATTATTAAATATACATCAAATATTCTGTATATATCTATTGTATGTAATAATGTAAATAATATTCTGCATTTAAGAAGAGATGCATAATGGCATTTATGGCAGTGGAGAAGCCACTGGTTTTAGAAAGTACCTATTTGTTAATGGAAAATAACTTAATAAGAAAAGGCTGTTAATGTCTTGTCACTCCAGGCTCTGCTGTGAATGGCCCATTTTCCTTGGTAATCCTTGGAACCAACATGGGGAATATATATTAAGAATGTGCTTGCTTATCATCTAAATATTTAATTTCTTTTCTTGGAATAGGTCATAAATACAAACCTACATCTGTCCTCTTAAGAGGAAGTGATTCTGAGAAACTGCGAACATTGAACGTGCAGGTCATTTCAGGTGAGTTCTGTGACATGCAGAGTACCACTTATGAAATTCCAACACTTCACCACTCACTATTGAGTAAACATAAGATCGAGTGATCTGAGCTCATTTAAATTAGTCTTGTAGCTGGAAGAAAGGAGCTGTGAGGAAATAAAATCTAGTTTAATATGTCTTATTATCAGGCGACAGTTATGATCAAAACTACCTCCTTAAATAATGGAAAGTAGTTTAATTGGCAAGAAGAAATTCATGTGAGTAGGCAGAGGAGAGAAAGCGATAAGGAATAAGCCTCAGGTTTATTTTTAAATGAGACAAGATACCATTATTCCTCGGAATTGCAAGAAGTAACCGCAGAGCAGGCATGGCTTTTGCTGGAGCCTTCGCTTAGCAGAGGGTGTCATTGTACAACGAGAACGTCTAATAGCCCCAATTAAAAAGTCCCCTGTCCTCTCCTGAGAACTAGAAATGGAATAAGGGAATCCTAATTAGAGCAGCTAAGGGGGCTGTGAGCACAGATGCTGTGGTTCGATCTCGTTCTTCTAATTGTGAAACCTTCTGAATTCAAGTTGTCAAACCGCATTAAAAAGAAAGAGAGAGAATGCAATGTGGGCAAAGGCCTCTTTTTCATCAGGGAGAAATAATGTCCTTGACTCTTTGAAAACCACAGAATTATGACTAATGTTACCACAGCTCCTTGCACACAGCCAGGGAGCGGGTGCCTTCGTACTCTGTGACAAGTTAGATAAGGAGCTTCAAGTCTGGTATGTAAACGGTTTTCAAAAATGTAAGGAAACCGAACAAACCCCGAGCGCCCACCATAGCTGCATCTGTAACCACGTGGATATTTGCACAGCATTTCACTGGGAACTGTGCTGAGACTTTCCTTAGTTATTTAAACTAGGAGGTACTCACACCCCTAGCGTGAGGAAAAATTGGGTTGGGTGCACCTAAAGAGCTCAATTCAAAAAAACTTAGACTTTCTAGTCTCATAATTAGCAGTAAAATTATTAACCTATGGCTAATAATAAGCATTAGCTAAGTAGTCATTTGACACCAGCTAAATGTGAAGAAAGTTGATGAAAATTTTGTGGGGTCAGTGACAATCTTGTTTGATGAATGACATAAATATCATAGGGTGGTTTCAAATGGCAAAACTAACTTTTATGGGGAGAAAATTGCATTTACTCTGTTCTCCCCTCTTATCAGTACTCTGACGTTCATGTACCAGGCGTGTTTTAACCTGGTGCTGCTGGGCTTTTGGTTGCCTTAGGAATTCTGGTACTTTCTCTTTTTAAGTCATAATTTTGAGCATCACAGCCTCGTCTGAGAAAAGGTCAGCAGTTCCCATCAACCAATATAATCGGGGGAATCGCAAATTTAAAGTACTGGCTAACCACAAGACTAACCTCACAGGTTCTATTTATGAGCCTGTGATTTTCATTCACCAGAGAAATCTGTCTTGGCCATCCTTTCCCTTTAATGGCTCTCACAAAAAAATCCTCTGGCTTTATTACCAGGCATATAATATTAATGTTTAGAGCAGGCCAAGGGGTGATGGCCTTTTTTAAAACCAAGAGGGCTTTTGAAGCTTAGCATCTTAAAGAGGGGTGGAAGCAGATGCTTTCTTGTTGTATATATTCCTTTAACCTAAATGCAATTTTCCCCTCCCATTATAAGTTGCTGTTTCTGAGAGCCAAATGGGAAGGAAACAATGTCTCCCTCGAGTGCTGTTTTTAAGGCCTCTCTTTGTAATGATGGATTATAGGCAGCAGTGAGAATCTAAGGGAAAAAAATGTGCCAGCGTGGTTCTCGGGAGAAGCAGTAACACGAGTGAAAAAAAAAATGTATTTCAAAGAGAGCAGTGAATATAGTCACATTCAGCTGAGCAGCTTGCTGTCAGCTCTGGCTGTACATTCCAGAATGTCTCTCTAGTTGTTCACGTATTGCAAAGTAAGTATTGTGACACACATACACACAGAGCTATAGATAACTCACACCCTCAAAAGGATAAGAGAGAAATAAGGAGAGATTACCAACACCCTGGCACTGCACAGGGCTTGGCATGTACTGGCGCAGGTTAAACACCGATAGAGTAAATGAGCCTCATCGCTGTAGAAAGATATCATACAGAATCAAATCCCAAGCTTTTATGTGTCTCTGATATTTTCTTCCTTGCTTGGGGAAGTGTGATTGCCTTGCTGTTAATCTAGTTTACATTTTATTCACTCAGCTATTCTCTTCACACAGGTGATAACTCTGTCTTATTCATCTTTGGATCCCTGTCCCTAGCATAATATCTGGCATGTAGTTCAAGCACAATAAAAGCTTAGTAAATCGCACAAACCTTAAGGGGAAATGAGTAAAAAGAGAAGATGAACGAGAAATGAATCTTGGGGGTTGGGAAATGTGAAAACAAATGGAGAAACAAAGAGTGTTCAGAGGGAACATAATTCCATTTCATTGAAGAACATAAAATTCACTTTGTAGAATTGCTAAGGATATCAAAGAATAATAAAAAAAGTCTTGAAGAAGAGATTTTGAGAACGATGCAAAAGTAACTTTGAAATGCATCCCTAGAAACAGTGCTTAATGAGTTGACCACATTGGGAGACCAAGGCCAGGGGCAGGAGCAGTGTACTAGGACTCGAATTATTGGATGCAGACAGTAGAAACCAACTTGGCTGACTTGGCAGAAAGGAAATTTATTGGAAAACCAGTAGGTAACCCATGCAAGCAACAGGAACATTAGGCAAGCTGAGCTGATGCAGGAGTCAAGAGAGGCCAAGCAGCCAAAAATACAGCCCCATGGGAATGGTCTGGTAAGAATGCCTCTGCTGGTGTCACCACCACTGGACGCTCCCTCTGGGCTGCTAGAGCTTCCCTTTGACCACCTTGCAACTTTGCAGCACTGTCCAGGATTGCAAGCCCTAAGGAGGGGTATCTGGTTGACTGAATGCAGGCCACAGATTGGTACTCTGGGTACCAGGAGGCAGGGAGAGGAGATATATGCCCCTCTGGCTTCGCATACTTGAGAGTACCCCTGAGATGTCCACATGCTGGTCAGCCAACAAATAAATATCTACAAGCACGACACTAGGTTCCTAGGATTCGAGCCTCCACTGCATGGGTCAGCCAAGGGAGTCCTGTCATCTCTCTACTTTGTCCATCAAAAATGGTGAGATCTTTAAAACTTGAAGTTCTTCACCTTCGAATATTCAACCAAAATCTGTTGAACACTGACTATGGGCCAGAAATTGTGCTAAGCATTGCCGATGCAGTGGCTGTACCACAGCGCAGTCCCCGCCTCCATGGAGCTGACACCACCCTTCAGGAGATTCAATTCCTAGTTCCTTAGGAGAAGGGAAGCTAATTAAGCTATATACACTCATTCAGCACCTTCCACGTGCACAGTACTTCCACACACATCATTTGATTTCATTTCATAAGAGCCTCACTTTTTTTCCTGGTGAGAAAACTGAAGCTAAGGGAGTTTAAAGTAACTGACCCACTGCCAGATCCCAGCAGGGTTAGGGTTCAAACTCAGTTCTGTCCAATGGCTGCACTTTCCAGCGCATCACTTAATGGCAAGATGAACTGGGGAGTTTACTCCTGCTGGTTCAAGCCACAGATCAAAACTTTTCTCGCTACTTTACATTTAGTGCTGGGAACTGAGATGAGACATTTTCTCTGTAAGGTATCAGAAGCCTGTGTGAGACAATGTGAGTCATCCTCAAAGTAATATTTCAGCATTGGCACTTAATGTGGGTGGGCTCTTAGGGACCACAAAGCAAAGAAAACGGAAATTCATTGTGAAAGAGAATTGCTAAATGCCAAAGGGAAGTGGATGACCCAGTAATATATATTACCCCAAAATAAAACTAGTGGAAATGTAAAATTATAATTTGCAACATGTTTAAGACCAACATAATAAAGACTAAGCAGGTTTCAATTTTCTGCCAAAGAGAAGATAAATTACTGGTGCCAGATGTCTAGCAACCAAGCAAGATAAAATGAAAATTTAATTTTTACTTGCTTAACTATAATATTTAAGACTCAAAATACAGATTGGGGTCCATAAAACAGTAAAGGTTACAGCCATCTGCTTGGTTACAGAATAGATCAAGATTCAGAGGGTGACTCTACCTGCAGGAGGAAATTCATAAAGTGTGAAGAATCTATAGGCAAAATAGGATGATTTATTCTATTCATTCATTGAATGACTTTATGTGACAGCCATTTGTGCCAGGTCTGAAAAAACTGATGATAAAACATGCAGATAAACATCTTCTCCATCTTCGCACAGACTCCCCCTGCCTGAACCATCTGGCCTCACTCGCCACCTCCCTTGCAATCCTCCCCTTTCCCCACCCTGCCTTTATCTAGTTAAGTCCAACCCTGTCCTCTGATTTTGGCTTAACTAACACTTCCTCAGGGAAGTTGTCTCAGAGCTGGTGGACCAGGTAAATTACACCCTCATAACATCACACTTCTCTCTTTGTGGCAATTATCACTGTTGCTCTTTTACATTTCTGTTATTATTTGATTGATGTCTCTCCTATGAGCCAGTTAGCTCCTTGAGATCCGGGACACTACCTGATAATACTTATCACTGCATCCCCAGCTCATGGCACAGTGCATATGAGTTCATAATAGGTACCCAATAAATATTTGTTAAATAAATACAACTCTACACTGTCTATGTTGAAAGAATGACTGCTGCTGTCTTACCAAGACCTTTCAAATACTTTCCCCCACCCCCAGAGTATAACTTTTGATAATGCCTACCCAAAATAACAAAAGGAGAATGGTTAAACACTTCATCAGTTTTATTCCTTGGAGTATTTAGGATACCTGAAGTGTGAGTGAATTGGAAACTGAGTCAATGGCTCAGAATATTGGCAGCTGTCTGTTCAAGGAGGGTTTTTTTCCCTCTTTAATTGCTATTTCTAGATAATTCTGCAGTCATTTATTTTTCCATCCTCATTTGATTTTCACACTGGCCAGATTTGGAATAGCTGAGTAGTTTTAGGTTCACTGTTAAAAATAACAGATGGATCTTTGAACATAGTAGAGAGTTGGCCTCTTGAATAATGGAAATCTATTTTAAGCCACCATGATTGGTTCTATTAACCCTAAAAGGCTACTAGCTATCTTGGACTTGCACACAAGTGCCTGTGTTTTTATGTGATGGAAAGGTCAGAATGATGCATAGCAATATTGAAATTCTGCATTCCTATGACAGTAAGAAGAAATAATTAAGACTGAAAAGTTTTTTGGAAGCCTGATTAGAGAACTGAATAAGAATCACCAAACCATCTGAAAATGTCCACATCTGTCTTGACCGAAGAAATCTGTGACGATTAACTTGAATTCCTTCCTTTTTGGAGAGGCTCTTATGAGGAAACCAAGTACTTTGTGGGTAACAGTTTAGACATTTATTGCCATTGTCTCCACAAAGAGTCATGGCTGAATCTCCACAAAGAGTCATTGTCTCCACAAAGAGTCATGGCTGAAGTATGAAGGAGAGAAGGAAGCGCCCAAGGTCATCGCTTCCGAGTTTAGCTATCCATAGCCCTTCCCTGCTGAGCTCACACACAGGTCCTACTAAATTCTGAGCAGGGCCCTCCAGTGGGCTTAAAAAGATGCCAGTAAAAATACTTTGTTTTGCACTTGGTGGTGCTTTCTCACAGGGCACTCTTATTTTCCTTATCTCCAAATTCCTGGGTGGTACCCCAGAGTTGACTTTTTGTTCTGCTTGAACCCACACCATTTTATTAAGAAACATGAGGCACAAAGAAGTTAAATAACATTCTTTCAGTCATTCAACATGTATTTATTGAGTACCTATTATGTGTCATGCTCCAAGGTGGGTTCTGGGGAGTAAAACCATGCATAAAAATACAATCTCTGGGGCTTCCCTGGTGGCGCAGTGGTTGAGAGTCCGCCTGCCGATGCAGGGGACGTGGGTTCGTGCCCCGGTCCGGGAGGATCCCACATGCCGCGGAGCGGTGGGCCCGTGAGCCATGGCCGCTGAGCCTGCGCGTCCGGAGCCTGTGCTCCGCAACGCGAGAGGCCACAACAGTGAGAGGCCCGCGTACCGCAAAACAAAACAAAACAAAACAATCTCTGTACACAAGTGGGCAGACAAATAAGGATAAATTATGCAGATTTATGCAAAATTGGATAAATTCACTATTGGGAAAGTAGAGGTCACAGAGGGTCATAGATAGTATGGATACATAAATCTGTTTTGTTCTTCTTTTGTTTTTTGGCTTTCCAATTTAATAACCAAGTAAAATTTAGCTGAACAAGTATTTTTTGGAGATAACGAATATCAAACATTGATGGGGCAAATTCCCTTAGCAGCCAAGACAGACTGACTAGGATGGGGAAGTTTTAGATGTGTCTTCAGTGTGGGAGATGTACCTTGTCTTTGACATGAAAATCATCGGGAACAAAGTGAAGAAAATACCTTGTAAGTTTCCATTACTAAGTGGGAATCAAGAATTACTTTGGAAAGATGAATTGAGGTTAGATACCAGATGACATAGATATAAAGCATTTTGAAAAGTGATAACCTTTTTTAAAAAGGAGAGAAAGAAATATCAGAGGTCAGCTTGGACACTGTCATGGATGGAATGATAGGGGCTTTATTCAAGAACCTAAGGCATGGAGTTTTATTTTTAATCAAAGTTTCTACTGTTGGAAATCCATTTTGTTCACTAGACTCAACCAGGTCAAAACTCAGACCGGGGTTCTTTTTAATTTCTTAGGCTCTGCTAAGGTTCTTGGAAAAAGTCAAAGAAATATTTGGTTTAGAGATTTGACAAATTCATGAAAAGACTTCTGTGAGGTTTTAAAATACTTCTGACTGCTTCTGCTGACTTAACTACTGTTGCTGAATTAATATGATTTGAAAGAAACCCTATTTCTCAGTGTAAAGCTAGAAAAAAATTCCACCTGTTTTAGCTATTCTAAAGAAGGTATAAAAATGACAGGATATCCTACCTTTTTGTCTTTTTATCAATTTTTCAGAAGTTTTCCTATTACCATGTAACTTACATGACTTTGGATACTAGGAGAAATAGAAGATAATGTACCACTAGAGAGTTACTTCGGACTAGCTGTCATTTTGACAGATAATGGCTTTCTGAATTATGGTTATACCATACTATAAAACGTCAGCAAACCTAATGAATAAGCAACTGATGAGCAGTTTGGCTTTCCAACCAAAAGAGCTCTGTTAATTTTCTTTGATAATTATTTGGTTTCATGAATAGGCTCTTTTGAGATTTTAACCTTTAAAAAGAATTATCTCCAAATCTCAAATTCTGGAAGGTTATAAGATGTTTTGTCAGGGAGGAGGGGTTGTGGGAAGGGATAGTTAGGGAGTTTGGGATTGACATGTACACACTGCTGTATTTAAAATAGATAACCAACAAGGACCTACTGTATAGCACAGGGAACTCTGCTCAATATTTGATAACAACCTAAATGGGAAAAGAATTTGAAAAAGAATAGATACATGTATATGTATAACAGAATCACTTTGCTGTACACCCGAAACTAACACAACATTGTTAATCAACTATACTCCAATATAAGATAAAAAGTTAAAAAAAAAGATGCTTTGTCAAGGATGTCTAAACAATTATTCGCAATGGTAAATTCATTCTGAAGCTTTAATGTGCATCAGAATTAACCATCAAAGGCTCCTGGGCCTTTATGAAAGGAGATTGTAATTCAGTAGATCTGGGGCAGGGTCCTAGAACCTGCATTTTAAATTACTACCTCTGGGGATTTTCAAGCCAAGGCTCTGTTGATCACTTTATTCATTTTCTATTGTTGTGTAACAAATTACCACAACCTTAGGGGCTTAAAACAACACATGTTCATTATCTCACAGTTTCTTTGGGTGAGAAATTTGGGAACAACTTTGCTGGATCTCAGGGACTCACAAGCTTGAAATCAAGGTGTGAGCTGGCCTGTGTTCTCATCTGGAGGCTCTCCTTCCAAGCTGGTTCAGGTTGTTGGCAGAATTCCTTCCTTTGAGGCTGTAGACTGAAGGCCCTGGTTTCTTAACTGGCTCTCAGTCAGAGGCCACTCTCAGGTCCTAGAGGCCAGCTGCAGACCCCTGCTACATGACCCTTTCCATAGACAGTGCAGACATGGCGGCATGCTTCCTGAGCCCAGGGAGGGATGCTCTCTGACCCCAGGGAGGGCCCAGTCTCTCTATTAAAAGCTTTCACCTCTTTAAGTCAGACCCACCCAGGATAGTCTCTCTCAAAATCAACTGATTTGGGATGTTAATTACGCCTGCAACAGCTCTTCATCTTAGTGTAACCTAGTCACCAGAATGAGATGCTATTTACCGCTCTGCCCATGCTCAAGGGAAGGGAGTCACGAGGGTGGCCATGTACACCAGGGGTGGGAATCTGGGGGCTGTTTGAGATCCTGCTTGCTACAGCCACCCTTGAAAAGCACAGATTTCAGAGGACAAAAATCACAGACGCCTGGGAACTTTCAGTGTGACACAGATAAGGTTGATAGATCTAGTCTCATAGGTGCGGTTGGGCCTTACTGACAATAAAATAAAAATGGAAAGACTGGTCTTGTTTTCCCACCTTTGCTCTAATCAGTCAGGAAAGCTTTGTCATTTACTCTTTACAGCTAAAGGCTCCATAGGAAAAAATGTGGACTTTGGTGGTGATTTTAGCATTTCTATAGGAATGAAAGGGCCCTCTGTGTCTGCTGGACATGGCCTCAAAAAGGCATCTAATTCCCTTAAAGAGGAGTTGCTACCTTAATTTTTAAAATGTCTAGTTAAGACGGATACTCTTCTGAGAAAACTTACAAAACCTCACATCAGAAGAACAGAAAATCTAAACAAAACCATTGTCATAGAAGAAACAGAAAATTTGTCAGTTATCTCTCAAAAAATAACAGGAAGAGCAGTACACAGCGGAATTTTAACAATTTCTAAACAACAGATATTTCCAGTGGTATTTTAACTGTTATAGACCATAGAAAAAAAGGATGTTTCCTACGTCTATTTATGAAATAAACATTTATATTCAAGCCCAAGAAAGATTGTCTAAAATGAAAGTATCAATCTTACTTATATCTATCTATGCAAAAATCCTCAACAAATATTAGCAAAAGAATCCAGTAGCACAGTTTAAAAAAATATGTATACATACATACACACACTCCTATGATCAAGTGGGGCTTATTCCACGTATACAAGAACAGTTCAGCATTAGGAGATCTATTAATATCACTCATCATATTAACAGATCTAAGGGAACGGTTGTTGGATCATTTCTATAGATGATAAAAATGTATTTGATTATATGCACAAAAGAAGAAGACTTAGAAGACCTACTTTTCTCATTATTTATTCTACAAATTTACTTCTAATTTTTAAAAGACAAATATAGCTGTTATGCTATATTCAATTGATTTAAAACATTTCAGCATAGATAATATGATGTTACAGTTAAATATTAAGCACACCACAAGGGTCTGAGCTATCAATCAGAGACTTTGCTAAGTAGAATGTGAATATTAGAAATGAGTTTTCATTAGTAAAATTAGTGGTAATCAAAGTCCGAATTGTATGTTCATTGTTGAAATTAGAGGCATTCAAGATTTGTTAGCTGGATAAAATACTGTAGAAAAATGCTCCATGGCTGCACTAATGGGGTATGAGAACCCAGCCAACACTGTAACCTCTACTTTAGGAATCGTCCAACTCCTTGCACAGGTCCCTGGCTGCATGATGCCAACTGCAAGCCTAACCAAGTCCTACCTCTGGAGCATGTCCTGGCCTCCCCAAGCGAGCTGTGAAGCCCAAGTGACAGGGAGCATGGACTCACATCAAGCCTATACAGCAGGTTTTCCAAGCTGTGTCCTTGCCCTCTCTCTACTGGCTAACAAATACCTAATAAGTGCCTGTATGTGAGGAAAAATTTCTCCTGGTGAGACTACCCATGCTCAAACTTTTTGGTGGTTGATTTTATCTACTGATAATAACCTAAGGGTTGTGCATGGTTAGATTGGCTTAGGTCATTTCACAGCAATAGCTGTAGGGATTTTGTAAACCTTTAGTAAAACTAGTAAAATTAAAAACAATTTACCTAACGATCAAAACACCTAAGACTAAATTACAGAAAGCATAATTCATATAGTAAAATCTAAATTAAAAATCCAGAAACCACACACAAAAAGCAAAATGTATAAAATTTAGACAAAGTAAGGAAGATATAATGCTAAGTATAAACAATTGGGTATTTTGTATAAGTGTTATTTAATCTGTATTGTATACTTGAAATCTGCTAAAAGGATAGATTTTAAATTAAATTTTCTCAACACACACACACACACAATGGTAACTATGTGGAGGTGACGGATAAGTTATTTAGCTTTATTGTGGTGATCTTTTCACAATGTATGCATATATCAAAATATCAAGTTGTACGTATACCTTATATAACTACTATTTTTATATGTCAAAGATATCAATAAAGTTGTTAAAAATGAAAAAAATGTATTTGACAAAATACAATACCCATTCTTCATAAAAACACCTAATAAAAATAAGATAAATAGGTACTTCCATAATATCATAAAATATATCTGTCTCAAACAAAAACTCAGAATCATGCTTAGTAGGGAAATACTGAAAGCATGCTTAGCTAAAGCCAGAAATGTTCAAGAATGTTCACTATTGCCACTTTATCTACAGTTATCCTAGAAGTACTAGTCAACACAATTAGATAAGAGGCAGAACCACAAGGTTCACAAGTTGGAAAGGATAAGTAAAATGATCACTTATTTTGCAGATGATATGTACCCAAAAAATCTAATTCCCTAAAAACATCTTTGAAAAGTTCAGTAAGGGGCAGGGTACAAAATTAATATAAAAAGTCAAACAACATTTATATATTTAAACAACAACCAGTTAGAAGATATACTGCATTTAAAACAGCTGCAGAAAATAAAGTAATTAGGAATAAACTTCATAAGAAATGTGCATGATCTTTCTGAAGAAAACTTCAGAAAAATGCTCCTGAGAGACATAAAAATGACTTGAAGAAAAGGAATAGTACATAATGTTCTTGAAAGTAAGATGAATATAAAAAGATGCCAATTTTCCCTAAGTCAATAAATAAACAAGTTCATATCCATATCCCAATGAAAAATAAACTGTCAATAGTAGACAGGAAAAAAATGGACATAGAAGAATAAACAGAAGTATCCATTCCATTATGGTACTGGTACAGACTAGATAAAAATACCCAATGAAACATTAGAAAGTTCAGGACTTTAGTAAATGATGAAAATGGCATATCAAATCAGTAGGGAAACAAAGAAATACTGAATGAATGATGTTGGAACAACTGAATAATCATCTAGGAAAAAAAATTTACTTAATCCAGAGCCCACACTAATACTGGAGTAAATTCCATTCAGATCAGTGATTTTAATGAAAACATGAAACCACAAAAGTAATAGAGGAAACAATGGTAGAATTCATTTACAATTAACGCAGAACTAATCATGACACAAAACTCAGCTAAAACACTAATAAATTTGACCCTATGAAAAAGAATGTACACAGCAAAAGCAATTGGGGGAAAGTTATTTGTAGTTCATCACAGATAAGCAACCTTTCCTAGTATATAAAGAGCTTCTAATAGTTGATGAAGAAAAGACCATAACCTAGTAGGCAAATGGGTAAAGGACAAGAATGGACTGTTTACAGAAAAAGGAAATACAAATAGTTCTTAAACATATGAAAGGTTGTTTGGTCTCACTCAGACCAAATTCTTAAAAAAAATTTTTTTTATTGTTGTTTACTATGTGCCAATAATATTGGTCACTTGGGTATAGGAGACACAGCAGTGAACCAAACAAAATAAAGATTTCTGCTCTCATGGAGCTTCATTCAGGTGGGAAAGCAAGTTGAAGCTACACTGAGATGCCACTTTCATCTATCAGATTGGCAAAAGTCCAGAAGTTTGACGTTACACTCTATGGCAAGGGGCAAGAGGTACTCTCATACTTTACTAAGGTAAACTGAGAGGCAAAATTGGTGCAACTTCCATGATAGGTAATTTGGCAATAACTATCAAAGTTACAAATGTATAAGCCCTTTGAGCCAGCAATTCTATTTCTAGGAATTTATCCTATAGATTTACTCACATAGGAGAGAAATGGCATCTATACAATGTTTACTGCTTGTGTATTTATAAGATCAAAAATGATTAGACACCATCTAAGCAGACACCATCTAGGCTGTTCAAAGACATGGTGTTACATCCATACTGTGGAATACCAGGAAGTTGTAAAAAGGAAAGAGGAAGCACTTATGTGGAAAGATCCCTAAGATATATCATTCATGATATATATGTATGGTATTCTACCAATTGTGTAAAGAAGAACAAAAACAAAATTTTAATAACACATATATTAAAGTATAAATTTATCATCTATCTATCTATCTATCTATCTAACTATCTAGAAGGGAAAGAACTATGTGAAATGGTGGGAAGTGATTGCCTGGGAGATGGGGTAAAAAGGAATATTCACTGAATATCCCTTCATAGTTTAAAAATTTTTAATCAGGTGAATGTATTCCTTATACAGAAAATTAAGTCCAGAAAATAAGTTTTTCTTATCAAAAATTTTTTTCTAATTAAAGGAATAACATTCTGACAGAAGCTTTGACAGGATTTCCCTTTTGGTAAACTACACCAGTGTTTAATAATCTTCTAGGAAAAAAAGCATCATATTCTTGATTATACTTAAATCTTCCTTTCTGATATCTATTCTTAAGAAGCAACTACACAAATTTCTCTTTAAATTAGAGGTCACCTCATTTCCATCCATGTTCAGGGCTTTGTATAAAAAGTAGAGACATCTGTGAAGCAAAAAACCACGTGTATTATGTAGAACTCAAGTTTCAATATAAAGACTAGAAAAGCAAGACCCAGGACCCCAGTGGAATAAAAGAGATACCATTGAGCCACGGACATCAAGTTTTACCTTCTATTTGAAGTCAGTTGAAGATAATATTAGAAGAGTTTTATAAAGTCACAGAGTCATAGCAAAGGAGGACAGGTTAGAGTTCATCTAATTTGTAACCTTGCTTTTTGGTAAAATTGTCCCTGAAATCAAAGATGTTATTTATTAATATTATTCTTAGGGACATATTTCAACAATATGCAAAGAAGGAAATGTTTGTACTTTCCAAACTAAAATTCTTTTCTTGCTACTTGACATTGTACCTTAAATTTTTTCTTGACTTTGCTCCACCTTAACTATACTGCAGGTCTTGTGCTCAGAAGGAGATGGGAGAGGAGGAATTGAAAGGATAGATACAGAGTTGAGAGAAATGGGTCAAAAGTTTCAGAGTTGAGAGGGCAGACAGCAGAAGCAAGAAGAACTACAATCCTGCAGGCTGTGAAACAAAAACCACATTCACAGAAAGATAGACAAGATGAAAAGGCAGAGGGCTATGTACCAGATGAAGGAACAAGATAAAACCCCAGAAAAACAACTATAGGATAGATACAGAGTTGAGAGAAATGGGTCAAAAGTTTCAGAGTTGAGAGGGCAGACAGCAGAAGCAAGAAGAACTACAATCCTGCAGCCTGTGAAACAAAAACCACATTCACAGAAAGATAGACAAGATGAAAAGGCAGAGGGCTATGTACCAGATGAAGGAACTAGATAAAACCCCAGAAAAACAACTAAATGACGTGGAGATAGGCAACCTTCCAGAAAAAGAATTCAGAATAATGATAGTGAAGATGATACAGGACCTCATAAAGAATGGAGGCAAAGATGGAGAAGATCCAAGAAATGTTTAACAAAGACCTAGAAGAATTAAAAAACAAACAAACAGAGATGAACAATACAATAACTGAAATGAAAACTACACTAGAAGGAATCAATAGCAGAATAACTGAGGCAGAAGAATGGATAAGTGAACTGGAAGACAGAATGGTGGAATTCACAGCTGCAGAACAGAATAAAGACAAAAGAATGAAAAGAAATGAAGACAGCCTAAGAGACCTCTGGGAAAACATCAAACATAACAACATTCACATTATAGGGGTCCCAGAAGGAGAAGAGAGAGAGAAAGGACCAGAGAAAATATTTGAAGTGATTATAGTTGAAAACTTCCCTAACATGGGAAACGAAATAGCCACCCAAGTCCAGGAAGCACAGCGAGTCCCATACAGGATAAACCCAAGGAGAAACATGCTGAGACACATAGTAATCAAACTGGCAAAAATTAAAGACAAAGAAAAATTATTTAAAGCAGCAAGGGAAAAACGACAAATAACATACAAGGGAAGGCCCATAAGGTTAACAGCTGATTTCTCAGCAGAAACTCTACAAGCCAGAAGGGAGTGGCATGATATACTTAAAGTGATGAAAGGGAAGAACCTACAACCTAGATTACTCTACCTGGCAAGGATCTCATTCAGATTCGATGGAGAAATCAAAAGCTTTACAGATAAGCAAAAGCTAGGAGAATTCAGCACCACCAAACCAGCTCTACAACAAATGCTAAAGGAACTTCTGTAAGTGGGAAACACAAGAGAAGAAAAGGACTTACAAAAACAAACCCAAAACCATTAAGAATATGGTCATAGGCACATACATATCGATAATTACCTTAAAAGTGAATGGATTAAATGCTCCAACCAAAAGACACAGGCTTGCTGAATGGATACAAAAACAAGACCCATATATATGCTGTCTACAAGAGACCCACTCCAGACCTAGGGACACATACAGACTGAAAATGAGGGGATGGGAAAAGATATTCCATGCCAATGGAAATCAAAAGAAAGCTGGAGTAGCAATACTTATATCAGATAAAGTAGACTTTAAAATAAAGAATGTTACAAGAGACAAGGAAGGACACTACATAATGATCACGGGATCAATCCAAGAAGATATAACAATTATAAATATATATGCACCCAACACAGGAGCACCTCAATACATAACACAACTGCTAACAGCTATAAAAGAGGAAATCAACAGTAACACAATAATACTGGGGGACTTTAACACCTCACTTACACCAATGGACAGATCATCCAAAATGAAAATAAATAAGGAAAAAGAAGCTGTAAATGACACAATAGACCAGATAGGTTTAATTGATATTTATAGGACATTCCATCCAAACACAGCAGATTACACTTTCTTCTCAAGTGTGCACAGAACATTTTACAGGATAGATCACATCTTGGGTCACAAATCAAGCCTCAGCAAATCTAAGAAAACTGAAATCATATCAAGCATCTTTTCTGACCACAACATTATGAGATTAGAAATGAATTACAGGGAAAAAAATGTAAAAAACACAAACACATGGAGGCTAAACAATATGTTACTAAACAACCAAGAGATCACTGAAGAAATCAAAGAGGAAATCAAAAAATACCTAGAGACAAATGACAATGAAAACACGACGATCCAAAACCTATGGGATGCAGCAAAAGCAATTCTAAGAGGGAAGTTTATAGCTCTACAAGCCTACCTCAAGAAACAAGAAAAATCTCAAGTAAACAATTTAACTTTAAACCTAAAGGAACTAGAGAAAGAAGAACAAACAAAACCCAAAGTTAGTAGAAGTAAAGAAATCATAAAGATCAGAGCAGAAATAAATGAAATAGAAACAAAGAAAACAATAGCAAAGTTGGTTCTTTGAGAAGATAAACAAAATTGATAAACCATTAGCCAGACTCATCCAGAAAAGGAGGGAGAGGACTCAAATCAATAAAATTAGAAATGAAAAAGGAGAAGTTACAAGACACCACAGAAATACAAAGCATCCTAAGAGACTACTACAAGCAACTCTATGCCAATAAAATGGACAACCTGGAAGAAATGGACAAATTGTTAGAAAGGTATAACCTTCCAAGACTGAACCAGGAAGAAATAGAAAATATGAACAGAGCAATCACAAGTAATGAAATTGAAACTGTGATTAAAAAGTCTTCCAACAAACAAAAGTCCAGGACCAGATGGCTTCAGAGGTGAATTCTATCAAACATTTAGAGAACAGCTAACACCCATCCTTCTCAAACTCTTCCAAAAACTGCAGAGGAAGGAACACTCCCAAACTCATTCTACAAGGCCACCATCGCCCTGATACCAAAACCAGACAAAGATACTACAAAAAAAGAAAATTACAGACCAATATCACTGATGAATATAGATGCAAAATCCTCAACAAAATACTAGCAAACAGAATCCAACAACACATTAAAAGGATCATACACCATGATCAATTGGGATTTATCCCAGGGATGCAAGGATTCTTCAATATACGCAAATCAATCAATGTGATATACCATATTAACAAATTGAAGAATAAAAACCATATGATCATCTCAATAGATGCAGAAAAAGCTTTTGACAAAATTCAACACCCATTTATGATAAAAACTCTCCAGAAAGTGGCACAGAGGGAACCTACCTCAACATAATAAAAACCATAAATGACAAACCCACAGCACACATCATTCTCAACGGTGAAAAACTGAAAGCATTTCCTCTAAGATCAGGAACAAACAAGGATGTCCACTCTCACTGCTATTATTCAACAGAGTTTTGGAAGTCCTAGCCACGGCAGTCAGAGAAGAAAAAGAAATAAAAGGAATACAAATTGGAAAAGAAGAAGTAGAACTGTCACTGTTTGCAGATGACATAATACTATACATAGAGAATCCTAAAAATGCCACCAGAAAACTACTAGAGCTAATCAATGAATTTGGTAAATTTGTAGGATACAAAATTAATGCACAGAAATCTCTTGCATTCCTATACACTAATGATGAAAAATATGAAAGAGAAATTATGGAAACACTCCCATTTACCATTGCAACAAAAAGAATAAAATACCTAGGAATAAATCTACCTAGGGAGACAAAAGACCTGTATGCAGAAAACTATAGGGCACTGATAAAAGAAATTAAAGGTCATACCAACAGATGGAGAGATATACCATGTTTTTGGATTGGAAGAATCAATATTGTGAAAATAACTATACTACCCAAAGCAATCTACAGATTCAATCCAATCCCTATCAAATTACCAATGGCATTTTTTACAGAACTAGAACAAAAAATCTTAAAATTTGTATGGAGACACAAACAACCCCGAATAGCAAAGCAGTCTTGAGGGAAAAAAATGGAGCTGGAGGAATCAGACTCCCTGACTTCAGACTATACTATAAAGCTACAGTAATCAAGAAAGTATGGTACTGGCACAAAAACAGAAACATAGATCAATGGAACAAGATAGAAAGCCCAGAGATAAACCCACGCACCTATGGTCAACTAATCTATGACAAAGGAGGCAAGGATATACAATGGAGAAAAGACAGTCTCTTCAATAAGTGGTGCTGGGAAAACTGGACAGCTACATGTAAAAAAATGAAATTAGAACACTCCCTAACACCATACACAAAAATGAACTGAAAATGGATTTGAGACCTAAATGTAAGACCAGACACTATAAAACTCTTAGAGGAAAACATAGGGAGAACACTCTTTGACATAAATCACAGCAAGATCTTTTTTGATCCACCTCCTAGAGTAATGGAAATAAAAACAAAAATAAACAAATGGGACCTCATCAAACTTAAAAGCTTTTGCACAGCAAAGGAAACTGTAAACAAGATGAAAAGACAACCCTCAGAATGGGAGAAAATATTTGCAAACGAATGAACAGACAAAGGATTAATCTCCAAAATATATAAACAGCTCATGCAGCTCAATATTAAAGAAACAAACAACCCAATCCAAAAATGGGCAGAAGACCTAAATAGACATTTCTCCAAAGAAGACATACAGATGGCCAAGAAGCACATGAAAAGCTGCTCAACATCACTAATTATTAGAGAAATGCAAATCAAATCTACAATGAGGGGGCTTCTCTGGTGGCACAGTGGCTGAGAGTCCGCCTGCCAATGCAGGGGACACAGGTTCATGTCCCGGTCCAGGAAGATCCCACATGTTGCGGAGTGTCTGGGCCCGTGAGCCATGGCCGCTGAGCCTGCGTGTCCGGACCCTGTATTCCACAACGGGAGAGGCCACAACAGTGAGAGGCCTGCGTACAGCAAAAAAATCAAAAAAACAAACAACAACAACAACAATAAAAACTACAATGAGGTATCACCTCACACCAGTTAGAATGGGCATCATCAGAAAATCTACAAACAACAAATGCTGGAGAGGGTGTGGAGAAAAGGGAACACTCTTGCACTGTTGGTGGGAATGTAAATTGATACAGCCACTATGGAGAACAGTATGGAGGTTCCTTAAAGAACTAAAAATAGAATTACCATATGATCCAGCAATCCCACTACTGGGCATATACCCAGAGAAAAACATAATTCAAAAAGACACATGCACCCCAATGTTCACTGCAGCACTATTTACAATAGCCAGGTCATGGAGGCAACCTAAATGTCCATCGACAGATGAATCGATAAAGAAGATGTGGCACATATATACAATGGAATATTACTCAGCCATAAGAAGGAACGAAATTGGGTCATTTGTTGAGACGTGGATGGATCTAGAGACTGTCATACAGAGTGAAGTAAGTCAGAAAGAGAAAAACAAATATCGTATATTAATGCATGTATGTGGAACCTAGAAAAATGGTACAGATGAACCGGTTTGCTGGGCAGCAATGAGACACAGACGTTGAGAACAAATGTATGGACACCAAGGGTGAAAGCTGCTGGGGGGTGGGGATGGTGGTGTGATGAATTGGGCGATTGGGATTGACATGTATACACTGATGTGTATAAAACTGATGACTAATGAAAAAAAAAAAAAGAGTGTCAGAGTTGCAGGCAGGAAATTTAGTAAGTCATGGAAACTGCCAAAGTCCTGTCTAGGTGGAAGGCATGGTTCTCTTACTACATTGGAATATACTGTGTCTACTTTCGCATTGCTCTTGACTAAATACAGACTAGAACAGCTCTCCTTCTTAAACAGCAGAGACCATGCAGAGGCTGCCTATGGCTCATGTCAAGGACGTGCTTCCTCCAATACCAGAACTAGAAGTTACTTCCACGGCGCATCAGCAAGATCAATATACACGGTGAGTGATGCTTCAGATTTATTGACGATTTGACTATTCATTATAAACGTGAATAGATCCAAGGAGGTATAGTTTTCCCCAAACTGCATTTCTATCCGGGTGTAGGTGATAGAAAGTGATGAACTTGCAAAATCAGTTCATATGAATTAGATGGCATGAAATAAAATCACTGTTTCCTCCAAGGTCTAGGAAGGACCAGTAAACTAATCTCTTAGTTTGTTGAACAACATGTGCCCTGAGATGTCTGCTCATCTCTTGGTACTGTTTCCTGGGGTTGAGTCATAAGTCCAGTAGGCTAATCATTATTTCACTTGGAACATGAGAAAAGAGAGAATGTAAATTTGTAAAGCAGAACTACTCACTGACTTTCAACTACTGAAATAAAAACTTCTCTAAATTTAATACTTGATAACCTAGATTAATGCACATTGATTACCATGTATTTGAATACAAAACTGTGATCAGAAGTGTCTTAGTGTCTTTTTCTTTCATTCAACAAATATTTATTAAATAGCTATTTTGTTAAAGGCACTACTGATAACCACTGCAGGGGGTATAAAAATTATAACAGGGACAAGAAGGGAAACTAGCATTTCTTGGTATTCTTTTATTATGCTTGGTGGTAATAGACTAGATCATTTACTGTTTATAATATTTGGGTCCTGGCAGGAAACTGATGGTATACTCATATTGAATAATTTGGGGAGAGTTTCATAAAGGGCCTATTAAGCCAGGATGTGGGGAAACCAAAAAAGGACAGTGTAGCATCCTAGGACTAGTAACTGGGGGCACTGCTACTGTCCCTAAGACTAAAGGGACAAGGAACTCAGAGAGACAAAGACAGAAGCACACACATACACACACAGAAGGAATATGTGGGGAGGGCTGACTGATAGGAGCTGTGGCATTTGGTCATGGACACAACAGCCTGTGGTTGCCCTGAGGAGAGAGAATGAATATCCTAACTTGGCTGTTCTCCTTTTTTCCCAATGTCCAGTACTCCCCATTGGCCAAACCCAACCAGAGCCAGAGGACACTGGCGCTGATTGAGACAATTCATATAGATTGGCCTCCCAGAGCACCAAGCAAAGTGGACAAAAGGGGAGGGCAGATCTGGAGAGACAACCAAAGGGATCCAGCATAGGTGGCCCAATACATCAAACTGGAAACTAAGTGCCAAGGAACACTTTGTCTTCAGGACTAGAGAGAGGCAGGTCTTCGTGCTTGGGTCTTTAGTGCAATCAGGGTCTGCTGTTGGCTCAGACATTCCTAGGGAGAATATAATGTCATCATATAATTGTTTTAATGAAATGTTACTGGCTATTATGCTTGATATTTCTCATTCTGGTCCTCATTCTCGGATGCTCAAGCTTGTACGTGAAGAGCTTTCCTCTGTCCTTTTACCAAATGCTTTTGGAGCACCTACTGTGTGCCAAGAATTCTGCTACTCATTGGCAAAATAACATGCAGTCCATCAGTGGAGGAATCAGATTAGGGAATCCCTAATTCCAAGTGAGTGTCAAGTACCATGATGGAGGTACCCATAAGGGACTTGGGGAGCATTATGGGGAGACCCCTCATTCAGAGGACATGTTGCCTAGCATGTAATAGATGTCCAATAAATATTTAGTGGACATAAGTATTGAGTGAATGGATAAATCTCAACTTCTGTGTCTCTCTAATAGAATCATGGACTCCTGTAACCAAAAGAAACTTGCGTGAACACTTTCACTTTTATTTTATATAAGTGGGAAATAAGCCAAAAAAATATAGTGGCAAAGGTTGGAGGAGACCCCAGGTTTCCTGGGACCTAGGCTGAGAAGTTTATTACCACTAACCACACTGTCTACTTGGGGATATAAAGGAGGCTCCATGGCATAACAAAGGATTGGAAAGAGCCCTTAATCAGTGACTTTAGGAACTTTTTCATGTTCTTATAAGACTTAGTTTTAATAAATGGTTTAAAATTTTTTTCCACTAATTATTTTCAGGTCAACAACATTTTTGTGTGAATAATATTTGCCTTTTTTTAAATCTTCAGACTATCCATATGAATTCCTCTGGGCGATTTGGACTGAACCCTTCTGAAGAGTATTCATAATTCTATTCTGGGAATGAGTTAACTGGTAATAGTTGGTCTGGCTGAGGATGCACAATAGGAACCAGTAGGAGTGCTGACTGGTTGATGGAAACTAACTCAACAGCACTCATTTGACCCAGGAGATCAAAGGCACAAGAGTTTTTTTCAGGAAGGCATTATGAGTCATGGAAAACAAGCTAATGAAACCCATGGAAAAAGCAAGAGAACACTTACTCTCTTTGTTTATCCATCATTATACAGCTTACACTAGTCCCAAGATTTTGATTTTGAGGAACCAAAAACAGAGTTGAGGATGCAAATCCTTTCTCTCACTGGCCCACATTGCAGATCCTGATTTGATGTGTTTTCTTATATAGATGGATTGTTTCTATTTGGCAAATTGCTTAAGAGGACCTGGGTTGTTTGTTTATACATTTGCTTGCATGTGTAAAGCCTTCCTTCCTTTTGGCACTGGGATGTTTAAAAAAAATTCAAAACACCAAAATAAAATGAATTTAAGTGAAATACTTGAATGTTTAAATCTAATAACAACATGTTTCCTCTGTTTCCTTTGGCTTTCATCTTTTCATAGCTATCACTGATGTCAAGAATAATTATAGTTATTAACTACAGTAAAATCAAATATAAAAAAGAGGATAGTTCTTAACATTGAAAAATACTTTCCAAAGAATTAATATTGTTAAAATGGCCTTACTACCCAAAGCAATCTACAGATTTAATGTGATCCCTATCCAATACCCATGACAGTTTTCACAGAACTAGAACAAATAATCCTAAAATTTATATGGAACAATAAAAGACCCCAAATTGCCAAAGCAATCTTGAGGGGGAAAAAAAAAAAAAAAACCAAAGCAGGAGGCATAACCCTCTCATACTTCAGACAATACTACAAAGCTACAGTAATCAAAACAGTGTGGTATTGGCACAAAAACAGACATATGCATCAATGGGACAGAATAGAGAGCTCAGAAGTAAACCCACACACCTATGGTCAATAATCTTTGACAAAGGAGGTAAGAATACACAATGGGAAAAAGACAGTCTCTTCAGCAAGTGGTGCTGGGAAAGTTGGATAGCTGCATGTAAATCAATGAAGTTAGAATACACTCTCACACTATGCACAAAAATAAACACAAAATGGCTAAAAGACTTAAACATAAGACATGACACCATAAAATTCCTAGAAGAGAACATAGGCAAAACATTCTCTGACATAAATTTTACCAATGTTTTCTTAGGTCAGTCTCCCAAGGCAATAGAAATAAAAACAAAAATAAACAAATCGGATCTAATGAAACTTACAAGCTTTTGTACAGCAAAAGAAACATAAACAAAATGAAAAAACAACCTATGGAATGGGAGAAAATATTTGCAAATGATGAGATGAACAAGGCCTAATTTCCAAAATATACAAGCTCATACAACTCAACAACAGAAAAACAAACAACCCAATCGAAAAATGAGCAGAAGACCTAAATAGACATTTCTCCAAAGAAGACATACAGATGGCCAACAGGCACATGAAAAGATGCTCAACATTGCTAATTACAGTACGTCCCCTACATATGAACCTTCAAGTTGCGAACTTTCAGAGATGCGAACATGTGTTCGCATGTCCAATCATGTAAATTCATGTGTCTGTCATACCTTGTCACGTGTGTGCATCCTCTACAAGTGGTTGTGCTTTTGTGTACAGTACTGTATAGAGTACAGTATCATTATTTCAAGCCCAGGATGTCCAGAAGCAAGCGTAAAAGCAGTGGTATATAGCCGATTGTGTTAGTTGGGTACTTAGGCTAACTTTGTTGGACTTACGAACAAATTGGACTTATGAATACGCTCTTGGAAGGGACCTTGTTTGTATGTAGGGAACTTACTGTATTAGAGAAATGCAAATCAAAAGTACAATGAGATATCACCTCACACTGATCAGAATGGCCATCACTAAAAATTCTACAAATAATAAATGCTGGGGAGGGTGTAGAGGAAAGGGAACCCTCCTACACTGTTGGTGGGAAAGTAAGTTGGTGCAGCCACTGTGGAAAACATTATGGAGGGTCCTCAAAAAACTAAAAATAGAACTACCATATGACCCAGCGATCCTACTCCTGGGCATATATCCGGGCAAAACTATAATTCAAAAAGATACATGCACGCCTGTGATAACCTAGAGGGGTGGGACAGGGGAGTGGGAGGGAGGCTCAAGGGGAAGGGTATATATGTATACATATAGCTAATTCACTTTGTTGTACAGCAGAAACCAATACAACATTGTAAAGCAACTATACTCTAATTAAAAAAAGAAAAAGAAAAAAAAGATACATGTACCACTATGTTCATAGCAGCACTATTCACAATAGCCAAGACATGGAAACAACCTAAATGTCCACCAGCAGACGAATGGATAAAGAAGATGTGCTGTATATATACAATGGAATACTACTCAGCCTTAAGAAAGAATGAAATAATGCCATTTACAGCAACATGGATAGACCTAGAGATTATCATATTAAGCGAAGTAAGTCAGACAGAGAGACAAATACCATATGATATCACTTCTATGTGGAATCCAAAATATGACACAAATGAATCTATCTACGAAATAGAAACAGACTCACAGACATAGAGAAAAGACTTGTGGTTGCCAAGGGGGAGTGGGTGGGGGAGGGATGGAGTGGGAACCTGGGGTTAGCAGATGTAAGCTATTATATATAGAATGGATAAACAACAAGGTCCTACTGGATAGCACAGGGAACTATATTCAACATCCTGAGATAACCCATAATGGAAAAGAATATCAAAAAGAATGTATATGTATAACTGAATCACTTTGCGGTACAGCAGAAATTAACACAACATTGTAAACCAACTATACTTCAATTTTAAAAAGGAAAAGAAAACACCTTCTGAGAGTTAAGGTGGAACTTAATCTCCTGATGTCATTATATGGTTAAAATTACTTATCTGAGTAGATTTTCAGAGTTTAACTGCAGGGTCAGATTTAACATTAAGCAACCTAACAGGAATGAATGTTTCAGCACACAGGTTTTTTTGGTACTCCAGTTTTTTTTGTTGTTGTTGTTAGATCACAAACTGAGATTCTATCTGTAAAATTTAGGGATTGAGGATTTGGCAAATGTTATTCTACTAGTCATACTTTTTCTTACTTGTATATCCCTGATTAATAGGTGAGTCAGACTCAGGTCTGGGATGCTTCAGCAGGAATTGAGGGATGTCACACTCTTTGAAGTATGGACCTTATATACAGTTTCTGAGAAGTCAAATTATTGTTTCCTTGCATATCACCTATTAGGACCTGACAAATGACTTGGAAATCAATGGCAACTTGGCTTACAAAAGGCATGAATTAAGCTTCAAGTTCTGTTACATTGTGGCAGCTTTTAGAAGCTAATTTCACTTATTTATTAAAATACTAGACTTTAACAGAAACTGTGAAGCACTGAAAGAGGTAGTGTTATGGGCTGTCTGCCCACAGCAAGCTTACAATGTGGTGGAGGAGACAGGATATGAATGCCGCTAGTTACAATACTAGATGCAATGGTAAGGTGAGTGTCATTAGCAGGCTCCATGCTTCATGCTGAGAGTTCACAGGCCAAAAGAACCATTGCCAGTGGGGGTAATCTGGTGGGCTTCTTGGGAAGGCCACTTTTGAGCAGGGTCTGGAAGATGGCTTTTCCTGTTCTCTCAGTAGAAGTCAAATCTCCCACGTGTACATGTTCTCAGCCCTCATAGCCCTTTTCATATTGGTCACTTACAATTGTTTTTGTGGTTGTTAATTAATGTCTGTCTCCTTCTCTAGACTGGTTCTGCTCACCATACTATCCCTGGCAGCTGGTAGAATGCTCAGCTCACAGTAGGCGCTTAATAACTATTTGTTGGATGAAGAACGATTTACGGAGCCTCCCTGTGCATCAGGCACAGTCGTGTATACTCATTTCCTCTCACAACTGCTCTTAGGTGTCATCACCCCTGAGGAAGCTGAGGCCAAGGGAAGCTCACCAGTTTGCCTGCCGTCTCTGGACTAGTATTTGGCTCCAGGCAAGGTCTGTAAAGCCGGTGCTACTCCCAGGACTCGCACTGTGGGGTGGAGATGGGGCAAAGGGTGCAGGATCCTTGGAGGGGGTGCCTGAGAAAAGGGCTCCCTCCGAGAACACCAGCGGCCTCTCTTCTGGGAGTGCAAAGAGGCTGGGTGAACCTGCCTTCGGAGGAGGCCTCTGATGGAACTGCCTCGGCACTGCTGGTCCTGCATGTCTCCCTCAGCCCCGCAGTTCTGCTCGCCTCCCTGCCCGCCTGGCTCCAATAAAAACGACCCTGTGTTCCTGGGTGCCTGGTGTGATGCCTGGCTTCCAGTCTACACAGCTGAGCATGACTTTTCGCCCATCCTGGTTTTCAACTGGTTCCACGTCTGACATTGACCCACCTCACACCCCTTCCCTATGACTTATATCTTTGTCGTCGTGTGTCTGTGGCTCTCACCACAGGCTCCCCTTCCCAGCTGTGAGCCACACTCACCTCCTTGACCTCTGTGTCCTTCTCAGCAGCCGGGACCCCAGCACTCCATGCAGAGGGGTTCAGGTGTGGACTGGAGGGGGAGGGAACCCGGCACCAGGCAGGGAGGCTGCCAGCGTTGCTCAGTCACTGAGCAGACACGGTGGAATTAGATTGGTAGAAAGAGGGAGAGAGAGGGAGAGAGGATGTGAGGGGAGAATTGGTGGCACTTGGCAATGATTTGATGCAGGTGTGTGAGTGAGGGTGGGGCAGGAGAAGGCGGAGAGAAGAGGCACCCCTCGGATCTCTATGTGGGGAAAACAGCATCACCCGAATTTATAGCTGCTAGCTTGGGTTTCTAGAAGAATTTTCATTTCCCAAAGGATTCCCTTCAAACTTTACTTTCATCCTGGTTGTAACTTCTTCTTCCCCCTGCCCCCTGCATCCTTAGTCATCCTGAATGGAGCAGTCATTCTCCAGACCACCTTGCTCCTTCTGCCTCCTTTCTGACTGTGACATCTGATCTTTCCTTCCATCTGTAGAAATCCTCTCCACCCTTCAAAGGCAGAAAGGCTACCTTGTCCATGGAGCAGCCCCTGCTGACCGCAGCTGGAATAATGTCTCTTTTCTGTGCTTTCCCAGCATTTAGTCCTCTTGCAAAGTACTTCTCCATCCTGCCTCACACCACAACCATTGTACTCATGTCTGTTTCCCCACCAGATGGTGAGGAGACTTGGAACCACATCTTCTCCAGCTTCTGAATCCCCAGGGACAGGTACTCACTTCTCCCTACCCGCTCCTCCCTCGCAATGCTCATCAATGGAGCTTGACAGATGTTGGCTGTAAATTCAGCACAGTGGTTACCTCTAAGGCGATGGGGAAGGGGATGGGGCTGGGCAGCTACATGCCAGGGACTTCTAACACAACTGTCATGTTCTGTTATAAACTTGGTGGTGGGTATATGGGAGTCTTTGTGTCATGATTCTATGTAGCTTACATATATTTTAAAATATACTTTTGTACCTACACGAAATTTAATAAAACCAAATTTTACAAAGGATAAATAGCATATAAATTGCATCTTCCTTTCTCCCTCTGTCAGAAGATAGCTCTGTCGGTCTCTCTCCCAACTATATTTCTTTCCCTTCATGTAAAACATGGTAGAATAAAGACTTGGAATCAATTTTTTGACAGTTGATTCCCATGATCTGATTTTGCTTACTTCCTTCTCTATTTTTTATTTTACTTCTCTTTTCTGTCTGTATCTTTCTTAACCATCTCCAACTATTGGTGCTATTCTGATGGGTGGCAATCTTAGGATAATGAGTGGAAGGAAGTTCTTACATTTTTAAAATCCAAATAAGGTATGTTATTGATTAACTGAGAGATATGACAACAAAAGATGCATTTAAAAATCCTCTATGAACTGGGAATCATGTACTTTACTAAAGACAGGGTAGTCTAGAAGCTTCTATAATTTGAAGGACAAGATGAAGTGTGCATGCAAGGGCATGGAGCAAAACAGGACATTGTGGCAAAAAATAATACTCACAAAATTCTTTGGATGAGTTATTTTTTCACCTGAGAGTTAAGGCTGTTTCCAGAGAGAAATATGGAGATAAATTTATTGCTTATTGAAAGAATATCATTTTGAGGGTTATAATTGAGGTACTTTCATCTGCAAATAATAGCAGGCCCAAATCAAAATGACAGAAGTTATAAGATAAATTAAATTACTGTCTTACCTAATAGAAATTCTGAATAGGGTGCTTCCCAAGTTGGTGAATTCAAGAACTCACATCATCGAGCACGCAGGTTCTTTCCTCCTTTTCCTCTCTGCCACCTTCAACTTGTTGGCTTTTGCCTTCAGGCTTCCCCTCTTATGGTTTCAAGAAGAGATTGTATTCAATGGTGATGCCATGGCATCAGCCATCAGCACAGTCTTACACCACAGTATCCTTTTTAAGAGTAAAGAAACTTTATAAGAAGACCCCTCCTGGGAAGATTTCTCCTCATGTCAGAGCATCTAGAATTGGATCACAGACCCACCCTTAAACCCACCAATGACAGGACAGGGGGTTGGGAACATTATGACTAGTTTAGAAGAACTCAGATTTGCTTTAGGGGAGAGGAATTGACCATCAGAATGAAAACAGGGCTCTGTAAACATGGAAGAAGAGGAAATGACTATTGGGTGGCTCTGGGAACGTTCCTCCTCAATTCCAAGGAGACGTGCAGAGAGAAACTGATTGAAGACAAAACACAGGCTTGTTTATGTTCCCCCCAGAACAATCTCTTGGGGGCATGCTAAGGCTGTTTGCCAAGCATGTGTCATTGCCCAACATTTCACGATGGGTGTCAACAGCGTTGTTGTGGGGCCATTATCTCCCTCCAAAGACATGTCTATTTTCAGAAGGACTGTGAAAATAACCCAACAATTTCCACATAGAAAAGTGATATCAGTGTGTGATATTACAAAGGCAGGCACAACATTTGTAGTGAAGAGCTGCATGGTCGTCATTACCTTTCTTTCGTGGCCTTATGTGACTTTCCTCTTAGGAATTCTCTCTCGTCCACTGAACGATGTCTTGGCAAGACTGTAAATCATGGTTTCTTTCCCATTGGGCAAGGGGTGACATATGACCCGAGCTAGACCAATTTGACCCACTTCCTTAGGACTTTGATTTATAGCGACATGAAGGTGGAAAAAAAGATCTGAGCTTCTTCATTCCAGCTGCTGAGTCATTCCTGCTTTTAGACACCCCAATATCTCCCTACCCCCACCAAACTGCCTTGGTCCTGAGCCTGATTCTCCAGTCTTCCCTTTGATTCTGTGAGCTACCAGTAACATCCTTGCAAAAAGATTCTTTCCTGCTTCAGTTTCAGAGTTGGTTTCTGTTGCCTGCTATATACATCTAACATCTACTTTATTTCATAAAATCACAGGATGTCTGAGCTGTAAGAAATCTTATAGATCATTTGGTCAATGCCGTCATTTTACAGCTGAGGGAATTGAAGCTCCCAGAGGTTAAGGGTTTCACCCAAGGTTACATCACAGAGCTTGTCAGTGACAGAACTGGGAATAAGACAGGGGCTCCTTTGCCCAGGGTAGTGCAGTCAGTTTTTAATTTTAATTCCTTTTTAGTATAAACCACAGCCTGACTTTCTCCTCTCTCTCTCATGATTAACACAGAATAGTGACTTTAAAATCTTCATTTCCCCCTGCAAACTGACAATTTGCTTTGTGTAGTTAAAAAAACTTGTTTCAGAGAGAGTCCTTTCAGGTATATGGCATCTGGTAAAGACAGGCATCAGTTTATATCCTTATATGGAGCCTTAATTCCTTCCAGCTATCTATAAATATTTATTTTTCTCTTGAAATTCATGTTTGGAAAGGAAGTGGTTTGCTCTAGGGAAACATATGGGCTAGGGCTCTGAAAGTGATTATCTACCATTTTTAACTCTAGCTTCTAGCTGTGTGCATTTGGGGAGAGCCTTCCTCAATTCACACTAAAAGATATATATCTGCTCTATTTTTTCAGGTGCTTTAGGGCAGTCGTACCTCATATAACTGCTGCCAAAATAGCCCAGTTAGGGTAGGAGTTGAGGAGGGGTTTAATGTAGTACTAATTATGTGCCTGTCTCTATTTTAAGCACAATACCAGAAGGTAAGTACCTCTATCAGGATCCCAACTTATAGGTGAAGAAATTAAGGCAAAGAGAGGTCAAGCAGTTGCTCAAGGACACACAGGTTTAAGTGGCAGAGTTGAGATTTGAACCCAGGTGGTCTGGGTTCAAAGTCCATGCCCTTAACCCTCTTCCCCGTTACATCTTAATTATGGAATCTCTCTATGGAGGTAAAGGTAGATCCATTTTCTCAGGAAGAGATTGTCCAATACCTTTTCATAAACACTTCTAGCAGGGGGTTCTATAGCATGACTCTCTCGTGTCCCAACAATGCTTGGACGGTATACTTAAAAAGCACTGCTCAACGGCAAGTACTCCTCCACAACAAACGCTTTTCTTGTCTCTACCCATGCAACAAAGCACATCTAAAGAACTTAATTATTTGGTAGTTGTGAGAAAAACTGCACAGAAGGAAGCTTTTTGCTCTGCATGCTCATAAAATAGGATCAAAGGTAAATCATTTAATAGATTTTTAAAAGAATTAAATTCTTTGAACTCATCTCAAGATCCCCTTTGGTGAATGATATTAATTACAGTGCAAAAACAGTCAAATATTGATTAGAAAAAGCTGTGAACTAAGTACCTGGAAATTCCCTTTCTGCTTATGGGTTCAAAACATTTTTCTACTTGAAATTTGTTACAGAGAAACAGGAAATCATCTCTATTCCCCATCCTATTTTGGCAAACGGACAATGTTTTATTTTTAAGCAATTTACCAAAACAAAGTTCCACTACGTCAAAACAAATCAAGAGTGCTTAATGGGGGACACCTTCAAGATGGCGGAAGAGTAAGATGTGGAGATCACCTTCCTCCCCACAAATACATCAGAAATACATCTACATGTGGAACAGCTCCTACAGAACACCTACTGAACGCTGGCAGAAGACCTCAGACCTCCCAAAGGGCAAGAAACTCCCCACGTACCTGGGTAGGGCAAAAGAGAAAAGAATAAACAGAGACAAAAGAATACGGACAGGACATGCACCTCTGGGAAGGAGCTGTGAAGGAGAAAACGTTTCCACACACTAGGAAGCCCCTTCGCGGGCGGAGACTGCGGGTGGCAGAGGGGAGAAGCTTCGGAGCTGCGGAGGAGAGCACAGCAACAGGGGTGCGGAGGGCAAAGCGGAGAGATTCCCGCACAGAGGATCAGTGCCGACCAACACTCACCAGCCCGAGAGGCTTGTCTGCTCACCCGCGGGGACGGGCGGGGCTGGGAGCTGACACTCGAACTTCGGTCGCATCCCAGCGAGAGGACTGGCGGCGTGAACACAGCCCGAAGGGGGTTAGTGCGCCACGGCTAGCCGGGAGGGTGTCCGGGGAAAAGTCTGGACCCGCTGAAGAGGCAAGAGACCATTGTTTCGGGTGTGAGACGAGAGGGGATTCGCAGCACCTCCTAAAGGAGCTCCACAGACGGGCGTGAGCCGCGGCTAACAGCGCGGACCCCAGAGACGGGCATGAGACGCTAAGGCTGCTGCTGCCGCCACCAAGAAGCCTGTGTGCGAGCACAGGGCACTATCCACACCTCCCCTCCCGGGAGCCTGTGCAGCCCGCCACTGCCAGGGTCCCGTGATCCAGAGACAACTTCCCGGGAGAACACGCAGGCGCGCCTCAGGCTGGTGCAACGTCACGCTGTCCTCAGCCGCCGCAGGCCCGCCCCGCACTCCGTGCCCCTCCCACCCCCGGCCTGAGTGAGCCAGAGCCCCCGAATCAGCTGCTCCTTTAACCCCGTCCCGTCTGAGCGAAGAACAGACGCCCTCAGGCGACCTACACGCAGAGGCGGGGCCAAATCCAAAGCTGAACCCCGGGAGCTGTGCGAACAAAGAAGAGAAAGGGCAATCTCTCCCAGCAGCCTCAGGAGCAGCGGATTAACTCTCCTCAATCAACATGATGTACCCTGCATCTGTGGAATACATGAATAGACAACAAATCATCCCAAATTGAGGTGGTGGACTTTGGGAGCAACGATATATATATATTTTAACCTTTTTCTCTTTTTGTGAGTGTGTATGTGTATGCTTCTGTGTGTGGTTTTGTCTGTATAGCTTTGCTTTCACCATTTGTCCTAGGGTTCTGTCCGTCTCTTTTTTTTTTAACTTTCTAAAATTTTTTTCTTAATAATTATTTTTAATTTTAATTATTTTATTTTCTTTCTTTCTTTCTTTCTTTCTTTCTTTCTTCCTTCCTTCCTTCCTTTCCCTTTCTTTCTTCCTTCCTTCCTTTCTTCTCTTTCTTTCTTTCTTTCTTTCTTTCTTTCTTTCTTTCTTTCTTTCTTTCTTTCTTTCTTTCTTTCTTTCTTTCTTTCTTTCTTTCTTTCTTTCTTTCTTTCTTTCTTTCCCTTTTATTCTGAGCTGTGTGGATGAACGGCTCTTGGTGTTCCAGCCAGGAGTCAGTGCTGTGCCTCTGAGGTGGGAGAGCCAACTTCAGAACACTGGTCCACAAGAGACCACCCAGCTCCACGTAATATCAAACGGTCAAAATCTCCCAGAGATTTCCATCTCAACGCCAAGACCCAGCTTCACTCAACGACCAGCAACCTACAGTGCTGGATACCCTATGCCAAACAACTAGCAAGACAGGAACACAGCCCCATCCATTAGCAGAGAGGCTGCCTAAAATCATAATAAGGCCACAGACACCCCCAAACACACCATCAGATGTGGACCAGCCCACCAGAAGGACAAGATCCAGCCTCATCCACCAGAACACAGGCACTAGTCCCCTCCACCAGGAAGCCTACACAACCCACTGCTCCAACCTTAGCCACTGGGAACAGACACCAAAAACAACGGGAACTACGAATTTGCAGCCTGTGAAAAGGAGACCCCAAACACAGTAAGTTAAGCAAAATTAGAAGACAGAGAAACACACAGCAGATGAAGGAGTGAGGTAAAAATCCACCAGACTAAACAAATGAAGAGGAAATAGGCAGTCTACCTGAAAAAGAATTCAGAGTAATGATAGTAAAGATGATCCAAAATCTTGAAAATAGAATGGAGAAAATACAAGAAACATTTAACAAGGACCTAGAGGAGCTAAAGAGCAAACAAACAATGATGAACAACACAATACATGAAATTAAAAATTTTCTAGAAGGAATCAACAGCAGAATAACTGAGGCAGAAGAACCGATAAGTGACCTGGAAGATAAAATAGTGGAAATAACTACTGCAGAGCAGAATAAAGAAAAAAGAATGTAAAGAATTGAGGACAGTCTCAGAGACTTCTGGGACAAGATTAAATGCACCAACATTCGAATTATAGGGGTCCCAGAAGAGGAAGAGAAAAAGAAAGGGACTGAGAAAATATTTTAAGAGATTATGGTTGAAAACTTCCCAAATATGGGAGAGGAAATAGGTAATCAAGTCCAGGAACACAGAGCGTCCCATACAGGATAAATCCAAGGAGAAACATGCCAAGACACATATTAATCAAACTATCAAAAATTAAATACAAAGAAAAAATATTAAAAGCAGCAAGGGAAAAACAACAAATAACATACAAGAGAATCCCCATAAGGTTAACAGCTGATCTTTCAGCAGAAACTCTGCAAGCCAGAAGGGAGTGGCAGGACATATTTAAAGTGACAAAAGGGAAAAACCTACAGCCAAGATTACCCAGCAAAGATCTCATTCAGATTCAATGGAGAAATTAAAACTTTACAGACAAGCAAAAGCTAAGATAATTCAGCACCACCAAACCAGCTTTACAACAAATGCTAAAGGAACTTCTCTAGGCAGGAAACACAAGAGAAGGAAAAGACCTACAATAACAAACCCAAAACAATTAAGAAAATGGGAATAGGAATATACATATCAAGAATTACCTTAAACATAAATGGATTAAATGCTCCAGCCAAAAGACATAGACTCGCTGAATGGATACAAAAACAAGACCCGTATATATGCTGTCTACAAGAGACCCACTTCAGACTTAGGGACACATACAGACTGAAAGTGAGGGAATGGAAAAAGATAGTCCATACAAATGGAAATCAAAAAAAGCTAGGGTAGTAATTCTCATATAGGACAAAAAAGACTTTAAAATAAAGAGTATTACAAGAGACAAAGAAGGACTCTACTAATGATCAAGGGATCAATCCAAGAAGAAGATATAACAATTGTAAGTATTTATGAAACCAACATGGGAGCATCTCAATACACAAGGCAAATGCTAACAGCCATAAAAGGGGAAATCGACAGTAACACAATCATAGTAGGGGACTTTAACACCCCACTTTCACTGATGGACAGATCATCCAAAATGAAAATAAAACAAGGAAACACAAGTTTTAAATTAAACATTAAACAAGATGGACTTAATTGATATTTACAGGACATTCCATCCAAAAACAACTGAACACAATTTCTTCTCAAGTGCTGATGGAACACTCTCCAGGACAGATCATATCTTGGGTCACAAATCAAGTGTTGGTAAATTTAATAAAACTGAAATCATATCAAGTATCTTTTCCAACCACAATGCTATGGGACTAGATATCAATTACAGGAAAAAATCTGTAAAAAATACAAACACGTGGAGGCTAAACAAGACACTATGTAATAACCAAGAGATCACTGAGGAAATCAAAAAATACCTAGAAACAAGTGACAATGAAAACACGACGACCCAAAACCTATGGGATGCAGCAAAAGCAGTTCTAAGAAGGAAGTTTATAGCAATACAATCCTACCTCAAGAAACAAGAAACATCTCAAATAAACAACCTAACATTACACCTAAAGCAATTAGAGAAAGAAGAACAAAAATAACCCCAAAGTTAGCAGAAGGAAAGAAATCATAAAGATCAGATCAGAAATAAATGAAAAAGAAATGAAGGAAACAGTAGCAAAGATCAATAAAACTAAAAGCTGGTTCTTTGAGAAGATAAACAAAATTGATAAACCGTTAGGCAGACTCATCAAGAAAAAAAGGGAGAAGACTCAAATCAATAGAATTAGAAATGAAAAAGGAGAAGTAACAACTGACACTGCAGAAACACAAAGGATCATGAGAGATTACTACAAGCAACTATATGCCAATAAAATGGACAACATGGAAGAAATGGACAAATTCTTAGAAAAGCACAACCTTTTGAGACTGAACCAGGAAGAAATAGAAAATATAAACAGACCTATCACAAGCACTGAAATTGAGACTGTGATTAAAAATTTTCCAACAAACAAAAGCCCAGGACCAGATGGCTTCACAGGCAAATTCTATCAAACATTTAGAGAAGAGCTAACACCTATCCTTCTCAAACCTTCCAAAACATAGCAGAGGGACGAATACTCTGAAACTCATTCTACAAGGCCACCATCACCCTGATACCAAAACCAGACAAAGATGTCACAAAGAAAGAAAACTACAGGCCAATATCACTGATGAAAATAGATGCAAAAATCCTCCACAAAATACTAGCAAACAGAATCCAACAGCACATTAAAAGGATCATACACCATGATCAAGTGGGGTTTATCCCAGGAATGCAAGGATTCTTCAGTATACGCAAATCAATCAATGTGATACACCATATTAACAAATTGAAGGAGAAAAACCGTATGATCATCTCAATAGATGCAGAAAAAGCTTTTGACAAAATTCAACACCCAAACAACCCTCCAGAAAGTAGGTATAGAGGGAACTTACCTCAACATAATAAAGGCCATATATGAAAAATCCACAACCAACATCATTCTCAATGGTGAAAAACTGAAACCATCTCCACTAAGATCAGGAACACGACAAGGCTGCCCACTGTCACCGCTATTATTCAACATAGTTCTGGAAGTTTTAGCCACAGCAATCAGAAAACAAAAATAAAAGGAATCCAAATCGGAAAAAAAGAAATAAAGGTGTCACTGTTTGCAGATGACATGATACTATACATAGAGAATCCTAAAGACGCTACCAGAAAACTACTAGAGCTAATCAATGAGTTTGGTAAAGTAGCAGGATACCAAATTAATGCACAGAAATCTCTTTCATTCCTATGCACTAATTATGAAAAATATGAAAGAGAAATTAAGGAAACACTCCCATTTACCATTGCAACAAAAAGAATAAAATACCTAGGAATAAACCAACCTAAGGAGATAAAAGACCTGTATGCAGAAAACTATAAGACACTGATGAAAGAAATTAAAAATGATACAAGCAGATGGAGAGGTATACCATGTTCTTGGAGTGGAAATCAACATTGTGACAATGACTCCACTACCCAAAGCAAACTACAGATTCAGTGCAATCCCCGTCAAACTACCACTGGCATTTTTCACAGAAGTAGAACAAAAAATTTCACAATTTGTATGGAAACACAAAAGACCCCGAATAGCCAAAGCAATCTTGAGAAAGAAAAACGGAGCTGGAGGAATCAGGGTCCTGGACTTCAGACAATACTACAAAGCTACAGTAATCAAGACATATGGTACTGGCACAAAAACAGAAAGATAGATCAGTGGAACAGGATAGAAAGCCCAGAGATAAACCCACGCACATATCGTCACCTTATTTTTGATAAAGGAAGCCAGAATATACAATGGAGAAAAGACAGCCTCTTCAATAAGTGGTGCTGGGAAAACTGGACGGCTACATGTAAAAGAATGAAATTAGAACACTCCCTAACACCATACACAAAAATAAACTCAAAATGGATTTGAGACCTAAATATAAGTCCAGACACTATAAAACGCTTAGAGGAAAACATAGGCAGAACACTATGATATAAATCACAGCAAGATCCTTTTTGACCCACCTCCTAGAGAAATGGAAATAAAAACAAAAATAAACAAATGGGACCTCATCAAATTTAAAAGCTTTTGCACAGCAAAGGAAACCATAAACAAGACGAAAAGACAACCCTCAGAATGGGAGAAAATATTTGCAAATGAAGCAACTGACAAAGGATTAATCTCCACAATTTACAAGCAGCTCATGCAGCTCAATAACAAAAAAACAAACAACCCAATCCAAAAATGGGCAGAAGACCTAAATAGACATTTCCCCAAAGAAGATATACAGATTGCCAAAAAACACACAAAAGAATGCTCAACATCACTAATCATTAGAGAAATGAAAATCAAAACCACAATGAGGTATCACGTCACACCAGTCAGAATGGACATCATCAAAAAATCTACAAACAATAAATGCTGGAGAGGGTGTGGAGGAAAGGGAACCCTCTTGAACTCTTGGTGGGAATGTAAGTTGATACAGCCACTATGGACAACGGTATGGAGGTTCCTTAAAAAACTAAAAGTAGAACTACCATAGACCCAGCAATCTGACTACTGGGCACATACCCAGAGAAAACCATAATTCAAAAGGAGTCATGTTCCACAATGTTCATTGCAGCTTATTTACAATAGCCAGGACATGGAAGCAACCTAACTGTCTATCGACAGATGAGTGGATAAAGAAGATGTGGCACATAGATACAATGGAATATTACTCAGCCATAAAAAGAAACAAAATTGAGTTATTTGTAGTGAGGTGGATGGACCTAGAGTGTGTCCTACAGAGTGGAGTAAGTCAGAAAGAGAAAAACAAATACCGTATGCTAACCCATATATATGGAATCTAAAAAAAAAAAAAAAAGCTTATGAAGAACCTAGGGGCAGGACAGGAATAAAGATGCAGACGTAGAGAATGGACTTTAGGACACGGGGAGGGGGAAGGGTAAGCTGGGATGAAGTGAGAGTGGCATGGACTTATATCTACTACGAAATGTAAAATAGATAGCTACTGGGAAGCACCCACATAGCACAGGGAGATCAGCTCGGTGCTTTGTGACCACCTAGAGGGGTGGGATAGGGAGGATGGGAGGGAGACGTAAGAGGGAGGAGACACGTGTATATGTGTATATGTATAGCTGATTCACTTTGTTATAAAGCAGAAACTAACAAAACATTGTAAGGCAATTATACTCCAATAAAGATGTTAAAAAAAAAAGAGTGCTTAATGATTACATCATAGTGAGATTTCTTTTTCTTACATTACTCTTTATTCAGAGTGAAAAATTCAATAGATAAAAAGGTACTTTAAAAATTGTCTATTTTTTTCCAGCTATCTAAATAACAGACTAATACTAGACAAAATGTTTATTATTCAGTAGTAGTTGTTGCTTTTTTATCAGAATAATTAGATCAATGTGAGCAAAAATGATCTCTTTCAATGGCATGTTTTACTGACAGAAATGTCATCAGAGACAGAATTCACACAGGCTGTATTCCTGAGAAACTGCTGGTTTGCATGGGATGGGTAGGGGTGGAGGAGCAGTAGGGAGGAGAGAGGAAGAGGAGGTAGGAGGCTTCCTACCTCCCTTGGGAACTGGTTGTATGAGCCCTGGGCGTGTAGGCCTCCCCTCCCTGGGGACCCAGGTTGGCCTACCTCTGCCCCCAACAAGCTAGTGTCTGAGCGCCAGTAACGAATACTGGTATCTGATATAGAAATTACCCATTAAGTGTTTGTGGACTTAATGAATGGAGTGCTATGGGAGCCCAGACAAGGGGAACCTAAATCAAGGAGGAAGAAGTGAAGGAAAACTTCCTGGAGGAGGGGACACAATCTGAGATTGAAAGGAGAAGTTGGCCAGGGTGTAAAGAACACATATGAAGGCACTTGGGCAGTTGTGTACAGAAAAGTGGGGGCCTAAATTAAGATCTATGTGTCTAACACACACACACACACACACACACACACACACACACACGTGTGAGCTCCTGTCATGCAGGAGACAGAAGCATGCTCTCTTTGCAATAGTAATAACCATGCTATTCTCTTTCAAGGACATTGTCGTAATTAATGTGGGAGAGGATGGGCTTTGTTAAACTTGATAATGTCAGGGTTCTGCAGGGGAAAACTGACAATACTGTGATCTATTGTGATATTCTTCACACTCTATAATTTGAGCTTGTAACTGCTTAACCAATTAAAGATTAAGCAGGCAGGCCTTAAATGCTACTGCACAACTGAAAGAATGATTTATTACTCACAAGGTTATTGGAAGGGAGGGAAGCCAGATTGCATGCAGAGGAACACCACTGGAGGTGGCTGTTAATTGGGACTCCAGATCTAGGCTTCCCTGTTCAACCTGGAGAGAAGCTGCACCTTCAGTCCACCTTTTGGAGAGTTTCAATACACAATAATAAACTGAAAGGTTTGGGAATTCACTATAGTTAAAAAAAAAAAAAAAGGTTTATTAATGGTTAACACTCTTCTCAGGAAAATTCTTTTTTTTCCTTCCCAATTATCCCTGACTACCAGTTTTTGAATCATTGCAGTAAGAGAAGATTGAGACACTGGAAGAAATTTCATCCCTCTTTGGGGGTTATATTATAGCCAGATTTTTAAAAATCCAGTCTAAGATAAATTCCATGAAAGCACAGTTTGTGCTAATGATGCTATGCTGACTTTAGGAATGCCTATTTGCTGTTTTTCAAGTGCCTACAACTCAAAGTAATCAACATACCAAAGCAGCATATTTGGGGATGGCATGTCCTGAACTCCTACAGTTATATACTGCAGTGGCATATGCTGCAACCCTTCAGTATCTATTACACCAGTTCACAAGAATGATGAGAAGAAAGGGAAACAAGACTGAGGCAGTGGGATTGAGGAAGATATACAAAGTAACTGATAGCGTTTGGAAACTGATTGGGTGTTGAGGGTGTAGAAAAGCAAGAGCCTAGGGTGACAGCTAGAAGTAACACTGTGCATCCAACTAAGACAGAGAATGTAGGAGGAGGGGGAAAGGTGATGAATTCAATTCAGACATGTTCAGATTAAATTTACTAGGACACCCAAATATTGATGTACAGGTGTCTGGTAGGAAGCTGACTCTATGGCTAGAATCCAGGAGTGATATCAGGGCTCCAGGTAGAAATTTGGGCGTCATTAACATATAGGTGGGTGGTTGTAGAAACCATGGATATACCTAGTGCATTTTTTTGCACAAACAGATTTATATAATTTTGGATAAAAGAACTGCAAAGTCAGTTTCAGTTTAAATTTCAAATTGAACCCTATTTTAATTACTAGAGGGTAAAACAGTTGCAATAAATGTTATGTGCTGACTGGATGAATATATGGATGAATGGATAATTGAATGAATGAAGGGTAGAGCTTCATGAAAATCAATAGATGTTTTCCTTTTTTACTTTATCTCATGATTTGTTTCAGTTTTAGCTCTGGAAAGAAGAAAAATATGACTATCTCAAAGAAACCAGAAGGCCACAATGGATGGGCTGTTTGGATGCAATACATGGAAGACTGCATTCCTGCTCTTAAAAGCCAATGAGCCTTTCATTTTTATGCCAACTAATTTCAGACCATTGATGTATATTATTCCCATTAGGTATTGATGCCCTAGCAGTGACTGATCGACGGCTGCCTTTGCAGCAAATCCAGATGGAGATGACCAGTCAAGTGACAGACTTGTTACTGTTCAGTAAGCAAACATGTTATTTTGCACATGACTTTCTTCGAGTAAATGTGAGTCTTCACTCTATATTCCTTGCCAGAGATCAACTGGCTTTAAAAGAAAGAGATGTGGGATACCAGGCATTGGATTGTGATACCCATATCTTATATAAATGGCCATACTATGGTCCCAGGGGGCTGAAGAATAGTCCAAGACTCCTTAATAATCAACAACACTGCCATCAAGGCGATAGACAGGGCAGGTTGGAAACAAGTCTTCCATTACCACTGATGGATGACTTTTACCTTTCCATGGAAAGGTAGTTCTGACTCTTCATGAATCATCGAGGAAATACTTAAAATGAATGGTCCTGGCCCCGAATGGTCAAAATGTTTTCACACCTCACTACAGGCACCAAATGGTTTGGGCAATGCCAAGAAAATCCATTTTATTGTTCAGGAAGGTCATTAGGACTCAAATTCATTACCTGCTGAGACTTTTCTTTGTTTCCCATTCATTACTGTCCTTTGAGTGAAATGGAGCTATAGGAACAGAGCACAGACCTCAGTTCACTCATCCCTGACACATTATTCATGTCTACAATTTCGCCATAAATTTGGAGAGGGAGAGACAGAAATTGCAAATGCAGGGATTTAAATCCCCTTGTGCTACATTTGTCAAGATGAGCAGATTGTAAACTGCCTCTTGCAAACATGATATGCATTTGGGCATCAAACTAATAATTGTGAACCACAGACTCATTCATTTTTGTGGTGTTTCCCTCCAGAAGTTTCTGAAATTGCTTTTGTAGTCATTACATAGACGTAGAATTGTTCAGGTTTAGTAGGAAGATTAGAGAGACTATCCAGCTAAAGAAGTTGGCCTTTTCCAATGAGATAGAAATGACAAATTTTTCTGTTTACATCATCACAGTCTTTACAAACTATGCATTTGGAATACTTGGTTTTGGGCTTTTTTGAGGAAAGGAAGGAGAGATTTGTATAGTCCTCAAATTTGTCTTAGAACTTTATAGGAACATTGATGACAAAGAAATCCAAATCATTTAGATGCTCTCACTCACACATCTGGCCCTTCTGTTGAAAAATAACCTGTGTATTTTATACTTTAAGGCTCTGGCAGGGCCCTATCCTCTCGTCTCTCTCATCAGAAGCTATGTTCTTTTGCTTCTTGTTTTGATTTTAAAATTTTCATTATATAAGTCATCCATTAATATATTTTCATTATAAAAATATTTAAATATTACGAACAACACTGGAGTTTCCTTTGATTACTATGTCAAATTCTGATGTTCTCCCCACCCTATTGCAACCTTTTCCACCCCTGATCACAAGCATTGTTAATAGTTTTGTGTGTATCTTTGCAAATTTTCTTCTAGGAATGTGTGCGTGTGTGTGTGTGTGTGTGTGTGTAGTATATTTTTGTGTGTGAACATGTTATTTGAGAGAAAATATACTAGAAGTACCATACTGTAGCTTTCTTTTTTCACTCAGTGATACATTTTGGAGTCCCATTAGTACAGAGATCTCTTCCACCTTGCTATGGATTGAATGTCTGTATCCTCCCCAGATTCATGTGTTGAAGCCTAATCCCCAATGTGATGGTATTTGGAGGCAGGGCTTTGAGGAAGTAATTAGGTCATAAGTGTGGAGCCCTCATGAATGAGGTTAGTGCACTTATAAGAAGAGACAAAGAGGGCTTGCTTCCTCTCTCTCTTCACTCTCTGCTGTGTAAGAATGCAATGAGAAGACAGCCATCTGCAAACCAAGAAGTGGGCTCTTACCAGACACTGGATCTGCCAGCACCTAGATCTTAGACTTCCCAGCCTCCAGAACTGGAGAAATAAATGTTTATTGTTTAAGCCACCTAGTCTATGGTATATTTATTACAGCAGCTCAAACAGATCAGGACACATTCTTTCCATTCTTTTTAACTGTTGCATAATATTTCACAGTATTGGTATACCATAGTTACTTATTAAGGTGGTTCTAATTTCTCACTATAGTCTACCCTGGCCTGATGAAGAGTCTTGAAAAATCCCTTACAGAGTGAATTCTTCTAAGTAAAAAATGTAAATTCCATTCACTTTAATGGAAAAAATGTTTATGTACTTCTTTTTTTTTTTTTATGCGGTACGCGGGCCTCTCACTGCCGTGGCCTCTTCCGCCGCGGAGCACAGGCTCCGGACGCGCAGGCCCAGCGGCCACGGCCCACGAGCCCAGCCGCTCCGTGGCACGCGGGATCCTCCTGGACCGGGGCGCGAACCCGTGGCCCCCGCATCCGCAGGCGGTCCCCCAACCACTGCGCCACCAGGGAAGCCCGTTTATGTACTTCTAAGCCCTCAAATCATGCCCATTTACGTTACAACACCAAATACCATTAAAATGGACACAAGGACTTCTATAGTTAACATTAACTCGATCAGATATTTTCCATCATTAATTACTCCATAATATGGCTGTTCCCATTCTCTTATTCAGTGTTTACAGATTGCACCCTTAAGACTGATGTATTTGTTCATTCAACAAATCATTACTGAGCCCCTACTATGAGCCAAACACTGGTATGCATGCAGGGAATATGTTAACAGACAAAAAAATCCCTGTCTTATGGAAATTACATCCCAGTGCAAGAGATAAATAATAGACAAGTAAGATGTAAAGGATGGTAGATAGTGATATATCCTAAGGAGAAAAAAACAAAGCAGGGAAAGGGAATATTGGGAGGGTTGCAATTTGACCCGGAGGTACCTCACCAAGAAGGTGTGCTTTTGAATAAAGACCTAAAAGAAGTGAGGGAGGGATGTGTGAAGCTGTCTGGAAGAAAATTATCCTATGTATCCCTGACTAAGACGCCCTCTAGGACCAAATAATTCTTTCTGACAGAAATGACCAGTCTTTTTGCCCTGCAGTGCATCATTGGTTTCTCATCCTTTATCACATTTCCTAGCATCGGATTTTTTCCCAAAGATAGTAGACTAGAGCTTTCTTGCAGAAGCGTTAAGAGGCAATCACAGTTTTCAGTGAGAAATGGACCACTCAGCGTGAGATTTATAACATGAGGGAGAATGGTATACACAGGCTACCCACTTTCTCTTGGGATCAGAAGCATGAGCAGGAAAAATGTGGTTAGCCTTCTGACAGGGAGATTTGTGGAGCAATTTGTCTCTGCCTGAGGCCACAGGGTAGAGAGAGGAGAGCCCAGGTATTAGCTGGAAGAAAAGAACTCAACCTAAGGGAAAATGAGCAACTTTTCCTTTTTATGACCAGGTATCTGCTTGTCTGTGGGCTCTGACTAGCATTTTATACACTGCCTGGATATAAGTCCTATCTCTTGCGAGTATCAGTTGGATAACCTCAGGCAGATTGTTTAATCTCTCTGTGTTTCGCTTTTCATCTGTAAAATGAGTATGATAATAGTCGCTATCTCATAAGGTTGACATTGGGAATTAAATTGAGATCATGGAGATAGTGTCTGGGACATAGTAAGTACTTGTGAATAAGTTCATCATCACCATCACCATCACCATCTCTATCACCACCACCACCATAATTTCTTGGGCTTAACAGGGAACAGCAGCAAGTTCAGGGACAAGCAGGTATTATTGAGTGCATCCTTAAAACACTTATCTGTATGTCACAGCACCTGGTACTGAAGATTCAGCAGAGAGGCTGCCTAAAGTCAGTAATCTTCTAGGCAAGGGAAGCATAAGACAACCCCAAGCTTCAGGCAAATAGTAGAGGGTTAAGGATTTTCAGGAAGGGTGGTGATATGAAAATGGGCTTCCTTGGCACCAGTGAAGGGGGAGGGGGAGGGGGAAATAGAGCCATTTTAGGACAAAGGCACCTGTGAGACAGGCTGCTGTGCTGAATTTGACCAGGGAGCTGCTTGATGTAAATGTCTGTGAAGCGGTGAAGAGGCCTGCGGTGAGAACCATCCAGGGGCTCCATAACCTCGCATGGCTTCATTCTGTGTCTCTTTGGCCCCAGTGTGTCCTCAGTTGTGTGGAAACAACCCAAGCTGACGACCAAATCTTTCAGCTACAAATCCACCTCGCGGCGTAAAGAGAACTAAACACGTAAGTGTTCAGATGTCTCTAAAATAACGTGTTACTTTTCTCTTTTGTTGGGAAGTTCTACATAATAGTTTACAATGTTAGCTGGTCAGGACGAACTGCTGACATGGATTTGAATCCTGGCTCTGTTTTACTAGTTGTGTAAGATTGGATGAGTTACATAATTCCTTGGGTCTAAATGTTCTCATTTAGACACTGGAAATTGTAATAATATCTACCCAATAGGGTACTGATGGAGATTAAATGGGATAATGCAAATAAAACACTCAGCACAGTGCCCAGCCAACAGTAAATACATATGATGATCATTACAGAAATCTTTTGGCTGGATTGTTTTCTGGTGAGGTAAATGGGGAAAGGAGAGTATAAATGTAGAGAAAGAGAAAGGATAGAAGAGGAGACATGAAAAAGAGAGGCAGGATGTGAAAAGCTGATCCTGGAAGAGAGGCACTTAACGACTGTCAAAAAAGTCCTGAGAGAGAAAAAGGATAAAGATGGCAGGGACTCGAGGCAGAGAATTAGCTTTGCTTTTTTGCCAAGGTTTCATCCATCTGGTCTTGGCTTCTATGCTTGCTTTTTCCTCCAAATGCAGCTCTAGAAACCTAGTGGTGAAACCCAGGGCAAGGAGACAGACCATTTCTGAATTACCCTAAACTTCTGTTCTCAGGGAAGGCATATATGAAATGGACATATTAGTCTTTTGCAGTACGTAATTCCTTTGAGACTAATAGAAGAGACAGGCCTGTCAAGTGAGTCAGCAGTGACCAAGGGCAGACATAATCCTTTTGCTTTTCGGCTGACAGCTCATGCAGAGAAAAATATTCTCTGGTTCAGACAAAGGTAAATGTAGCTTGAATTCCAACACAAAATTCTTTTTTTTTTGCGGTACGCAGGCCTCTCACTGCCGTGGCCTCTCCTGTTGCGGAGCACAGGCTCCGGACACGCAGGCTCAGCGGCCATGGCTCACGGGCCCAGCCGCTCCGCGGCATGTGGGATCTTCCCAGACCGGGGCACGAACCCATTGTCCCCTGCATCGGCAGGCGGACTCTCAATCACTGCGCCACCAGGGAAGCCCCCAACACAAAATTCTTACCCTCCATAATCAGCTTCTATTCCCAGTCTACGATGACAGGAGACACTAGAAATATCAGAAACACCACTGATTTCTTACCGTTGGGTTGTAATAAGTTAATCATTGCTAAAGGTAAAATGCCCAAATGATAGAATAACTCAGATTATTTTCAGGATCTAAGCGTGCACACACACACAAAGAATTTAGATTTGTTTAATAGCAGATATTGTAGTGGAGCATCTATTTATAGGTAAATATACAGAAAATGAACACAAACCTGAATAAGTTATGAGATACCTAGAAAAATACAACAAATGGTTAACCCCATGATTTTTTTCTTTAATGTGAAGAATGGCTGGTCTGAATCCACTCCTAGATTAGATTTTTGAATTCTAATCAACTACAAAATCAAGGCAGAATTGCAGTTCTGAACTGAATTTTCATTATGATCTCTTTTGATGTGCCTTTACAAACACAATAATTTAAGAAGCCAAGTTGAAGTCTGGATCTGAATATCAGAACGTAGGGCACACTTAAGAGGAAGACCAAAGGGTAATTTTTACGTTACAAAATTTACCTTGACCTTGAAGAATAACTGCTTTTATAAAATTAAATACGGATTGAAGTCATGTGTTATGATCCACCCCATCTGTTCAGCATACATACATACATTTTTTTTTTTTTTAGGAAAAAAGAGAAATATGCTTATTTCACATTTTTGCTGAATTACTTCATAAGATGTTATATCCTGGACTTCTGAGATGGCTGTGACTGGAATCTGCCTGCTTTTGTTTCTAGCTTAAGTGCAGCCTGGCTGGCCTGTGCAGAAGGTAATTTCCCAGACATGCAAGCCCCTGGGGGCAGCTGACTTCTACAAAGCACTGGAGACACTCTCATTTCTCGGTTGGGACTTCTACCATGTAATTCGCACTTTCCTTTGCCTTCCCAAGGCTGGTGCGTCTTCGCCTTTGAGTTCTGCAGCTGAGGTCCATGGCTCCTTTGTGGGTGCAGCTGAAGCAGCTCATTCCTGGCACTGCCCCAGTGAGCCACACTGCTCATTTAACCATGGGCTTGATGTACAGCCCAGTGTGAGACCCAGAGGAAAGAGAGGCTTCTGTCCTCGGTGGGATAGAATATTTACGCTTAGGCCTTTGCTTTAGGATTTGGGATTTTGCCCTTCAGAGCTGTATGTATCAATACCCCAAAGCAATTTTTCTTGGATGCATTTTGCTTTGAATTTGAAATATGCTTTTTATTTAATAAGGCACAGGCACAGGACTACATTCATTATTTAGATTAGAATCTTTTGCACCTGATGTAAGGAAAAAATAAAAAACTGGCATGCATGTTCAGGGTAATTGCATAGAGTAAAATGAACCCAATTTATGTAAAGGATTATTGAAGGAATACAAAACCTACAAAGTAAGCCTGCTAAATCATTCATTCAGTAACGGATTGACATGTGCCCAGATCTCGATCCTGTGCTTTGCTAGCTTTTAAAGCAAAGCAAAGAAGCAGTTATTTAAACGTGATGGTGGGGGCTTCCCTGGTGGTGCAGTGGTTAAGACTCCGCCTGCCAATGCAGGGGACACGGGTTCGAGCCCTGGCCCGGGAGGATCCCACATGCCGCGGAGCCACTAAGCCTGTGCACCACAACTACTGAGCCTGTGCTCTAGAGCTCATGGGCCACAGCTGCTGAGCCAGTGTGCCACAACTACTGAAGCCCACACGCCTGGAGCCTGTGCTCTGCAGCAAAAGAGGCCGTTGCAATGAGAAGCCCACGCACCGCAACGAAGAGTGGCCCCCGCTCACCGCAACCAGAGAAAGCCCGCGCACAGCAACGAAGACTCAACGCAGCCAAAAATAAAAAAATAAAAAAAAATAAAAGTGATGGTGAAAAACAGTATTGAAAGAGAGCAATCCTGGAGAGTGGATACATTTTAAGTGATGATTCTCTCTTAAATAATATAATTCACAGACCATGGAGCTAGGCCCCAGGAATCATCTCTCGGCTTACGTTTCCATTTGGCAACCCTTGACATTCTATCATTAAAAGATATATAAATGCAATGTAAATAATGTCAACCACTTTTAAACAAATAATTATCTCTCTTGTTCTTTCGCAGATTTCTATTTCATTTTATGATTAAAATTTTTGCTATGCACTAAATGGGTGCAGTTAAGCTTAAAGTCTAATTTTGGGAATCTAGCCCCTTTGAAACTATTGGTTGCTTTTACATTTCCAGTTATCGTCTATAAATCCATCTGATGCTAAAACATCTGATGTGAGGAAATTGTAAATCTAAACCCTTTCTTCTGCTCTATACACAAAAAGTCTAAAATTTATGATGAGGCAAATGGAACACTTTCATGAGTTAACTGTTCTCTAGACTGAATAGCAGAAACATTTCAGGCAATCAAAAAGCAAGTAGGGGGACTTCCCTGGTGGCTCAGTGGTCAAGAATCCGCCTGGCAATGCAGGGGACACGGATTCGATCCCTGGTCTGGGAAGATCCCACATGCCGCAGAGCAACTAAGTCCGTGTGCCACAACTACCGAAGCCCGCATACTCTAGGGCCCGCGAGCCACAGCTACCAAGCCTACGTGCCACAACTACTGAAGCCTGCGTGCCTAGAGCCCATGCTCCGCAACAAGAGAAGCCACTGCAATGAGAAGCCTGTGAACCACAATGAAGAGTAGCCCCCGCTCGCCACAACTAGAGGAAGCCCACGCACAGCAACAAAGACCCAAAGCAGCCAAAAAAAAAAAAAAATCAAGTAGGAAAACCCAGCTTTAATTGATTCCTCAGAGAATTTTTTTTCCAGATTATAAATTCTTATATTTTCCATTTTGTTGTTTCAGGAGATACACAAATGAAATGCAGGATATTGGAAAATAAAATGCTGAGAAGTAGGATGATACAAAAATATACCTACTTTGCCTGTATGGAACTCTATCAGGGGAATAAAACCAAAAGTGAATGAGGGATTTTTTCACCCTGGCAAAAGCATAGGCTTCATCTGGCCTGGAGAGAGCCACTGTGCAAGACACCTTGTGACAGTACCTGGAGGGATGTCAGCGGGGCTCCCAGATAGGAACATTGTACAGACCCCTACCCAGAGTGACCGTATGGGGCTCGGGGGGAGAAATGCCCATTGACAAGGCCTCTCCTGGCCGCAGGGTCTTCTGTGCAGCTTCCTGGATTGTGACCAATTAGTCATCCACACATCAGCATCTTCTGTCTTTAGAAGCAATCATTACATTTGCCATTGGCGAGTGTGATCTGTGTATTCATGGGACAGCTTGACTCAACTGTAGTAGATTTAGAAATGCAGTCCTGGGGGGTCTACTCTGTTGTAATTCCCTTAATTTTCTATCTGAATATTTACAAGCTTTATGATTGTGCTATTATGTACTTATGGTCATAAGAATTCAATTTTAAACAAAATATTCTTTAGTATCCCTTTTCATATGTATTTTCATCCCATATGTAAAGCTTGGGATAAAAAAGTACAATCAGTTGAAGGGTAGAACATTTTAAAAAACACTAATTTACCTTGTTCTTCAAATTTTTTAAGGTTTAAAAAAGTTATTAGTATTTTAAAGCATTTTAAGAATTATTATAAATCCCCTCTCAGAATATCTGTCTCTACTGGGGTGAGATCATGTTCCTCTATTGTGAGCACACAGTAGGAGCTCAATAAATGCTTGTTCTGAGAGTACATGACTATAAACAGATACTTACGTTTCTCTTTCACCATAATAGGTAATATCTATGAGTAGTGTTATCTCTGACAGTGGCATTAATATAACAAAACTAAGTTTAGGATAAGAATTGATTTTAAGTCATACTAGAAGAATGGGAAATTTAAAAGTGAAAATATAAAGTCTAGGGTCTATCCATGAATTTCCAAATATAATATGCTTGACCAGGAAAATAGAAATGAATATTTTGAGTGAACTCCAGATAAAGGAAATTATCAATACAAAGCCATGTAAATTTAAATTAACATAAAGGAAACATAATTACTTGTAAAAACAACCGTATACATTAAGAGAAATGATACTGTCTTTGAACTTGCATTCTCAATCTGTCTGTGCAAAATTGCTTGTAGTGTCTCCAAACAGGCATCTGTGGTCAGATGCGTCGAAAACATTCCATGAAATGGTATATATCAGAGCAACAGAGCCTGCTGTTTCCTTTAACTAGATGGAGTCTGGCCAGGTCATGGCTGTGCTTTGGAACGACTGGTCTGGATGTGTGAAACCTGCAGGACAGGCAGCAGCAGCTGGAAGGCATCCTGTATGTATGTGGTGCTATTGCAGCCCTATGAAGGGAGAAAATTGTGGTTGGAGGGTTATTGTCAGAGTTCCAGCTTGACAATTCCTCCCATTTGATAATGTTCCTTCTCCTCATACCCCACACTATTTTAGAATATTTTTCTTTTAATGTTGGTGCTTAAAAAAGATGTAAACACATTTCTTTGGATGTTTCTATCCTGTCTCTGACTGCCTGGGTTTCCTCTTAGCTGTGTCCTCCAGAACCTGCCTCTATGGTTCCTTGTCTCTTCTTGTCAACTCCATCCCCCTCTGTGGCTTTGTCTTAAATGATAACATTTGTTGTCACCACATTGTTATTCTTGTACCTTGGTAGTTTCCCTTAACGATAAGACCCAATTCCTAAACGCATTGCTATAAATACATAGGTAGCCCTCCCTGACTTCTGTAATTTCCAAATTTTGCATTTGACAGGTACTTCAGACAGCAAGAAACTACTGTGTATGCATTGCCCATGTTCAAACTCAACTTGTCAACACCTTGTGGCTTCAGTGGGGTGCCCTGGGGCTACAGATGTGCCAGTTCCTTAGAGATGGTCCCTAATAGAAGGTTTTCCCCACTAATTACAGGTGGAACACAGTGCCTCTAAGTCAAGAATGAGGCCTCCTAGGCTTCTCTTCTTCGATCTTACATCGTTACTTCTGGCAAAGCCACAGCCGTACGGGGCAGCTGCATGTCCATGTTACAATGTCCTGGTGGGTAGGCAGGCCACGGAGTGAGCGGTCACAGAGGATCTTGCCTCTGGTCACTGAACGGGCAGATGATAAACATTCTACTTGTCATTTTTGCCAGTCTGGAGCTTAGACCTAGCTAAACTCAAGGTTATGTAAATGGAGGGAAGTGCCCATTTTTATGAAAATCACCACTGAGCAAGAATCCCTCATTGCAGCCAGTTATCACAGTGTTAAATCTGGTGTCAAACTTGGCAGCAGAAATGTGCTTCTGTCGGGGGAAACAGCAACAGAAATAACATGCGAGCTTAGCGTTTCTCTTTATAATCAGAATTCTTGAAAATGAGGTATTGCTGCTTCACCCGAGGGTTTACAGCTGGTTTAACTACACAAATGTACTCAGAAAAGACTGTAGACGATAAAATTTAGAATTGCAATAACACTTGCTGCCTGGGAGAAATACACACACACAAAAAATGTAGCTCTAACATTTGCTTTGATTCAGAAGCACTTTCTCTCCAGGAGGCCACTTACCTCTAACAGTACACTATTGATCATGGGGTTAAGGACCTCAGCCTTCTTGTTGCTCTGTGGAATCAAAAGGATGAAATTGACAGATTAGGTGCTCATACTCCAAGGTTTGTCCCAGAAAATGCAGATGCTGGCTTTGTTGAGGAATCTCTTAGAGAAGAAGGGGAGAAGTGGAATGCTTACTACAGACAAGGCTTCATATTTGGTGCTTCCCCTACACGATCATTTAATTTCGACAGAAATCTTAGGAGGTAGGTAGGTACCATGATAACCCCGATTTAAAGATGAGAAAATAGGGGACGTCCCTGGCGGTCCAGTGGTTAAGACTTCGTCTGCCAGTGCAGGGGGTGCGTGTTCAATCCCTAGTTGGGGAGTTGGGGAGCTAAGATCCCACATGCCTTGCTGCCAAGGAACCAAAACATAAAACAGAAGCAATATTGTAACAAATTCAATAAAGACTTTAAAAATGGTCCACATCAAAAAAAATCTTAATAAAAAAAATTAAAAAAAATAAAGATGAGAAAATAGGAATCAGGAAGGTTGAGTAACTTGCTTAAGGTCATGTAGCTAGAAATTTACACTCAGACCTTTTAAACTACTTAAAGCTCGTAGCAGGTCTGGGATTAGGGGGAGGTGAGTGAGGCTGAGTTGTACAGGGTTGGATTCAGTCTTTATTTAAAATTTTGATATTTTGTTCATCATGATTTTTTGGTGTTAATTTTGATTTTTAAAATACTGCATTAAAATATTTATCTAGGGGCTTCCCTGGTGGCGCAGTGGTTGAGAGTCCGCCTGCCGATGCAGGGCACATGGGTTCGTGCCCCGGCCCGGGAAGATCCCACATGCCGCGGAGCGGCTGGGCCCGTGAGCCATGGCCGCTGAGCCTGCGCGTCCGGAACCTGTGCTCCGCAATGGGAGAGACCACGACAGTGAGAGGCCCGCGTACCGCAAAAAAAAAAAAAAAAAAAAAAAAAAAAAATTTATCTAGATGACTGAGGTTGTTTCTTTGTCTCTTTTTGCGGGGGTGGGGGGAGTCCCCTTAAATTTGGTAGACATGTTATGTACTTTCACTTGCCTACCCTAGTTCCAGACCTGGTCTGTAGTCTTTTTTCTTTTAAATGCAAACACGGGTACTTGATTATAGGGTGTGTCTTCAAGGTTGGCAGTAAAGTTAAAACACTCTTAAATATAACTTGCAAACAGGTCAGCATATCCCAGTTTGCAAAACATGGAAAACGCAGAATACAGAACCTGATATTAAGTAGGTGTTCAAAAAGTGGGAGTCAGTGTTCATGTCGCCGTTATTATTATGTCCAGTCTTCTCTATCTAAAATGTTCAATCCACTCTTAGACAATAAATAATTACAGGGACTAGAAAGAAGAGGGCAGTCTTAATAGGCTGCTTTCCCTCATTGTACTTGAAAGACTTTATGACAAACAAAAGTATATAAATGAACTATTTCTTCCCAGAGCAGCCCACTTTCACTGACATTACTCTACCGAGGGTTAAGTAATGTCCTACTGGGGAAACCAGAATGGAGTCTTGGGAAAAACTCTTTAAAAACCCAGTCATTTTAGTAAGTAACCAGAAAATCCATTACGGTTTGCTTTCATGTTTATTTGATTATCAATAAACCTCTAAAATATAATCAAAATGAGGGCAATAAAATGGCATCGGTTTTCAGAATCAATGAGATGTGCAAGCAATTTAAATAGAGTCTGGAGAGCAATATATACTCATTAGCTTCAAGTTATGAATAATGGCTCTTTTAGAGAATACAAACAATGACGATGTGAATGATTCATCACAGCACAAGATGAGAGGTACTGTTGTCGTGAGATGGTATTTCAGTAAACTCCATTTAGATTTGGCTTTTTCTTTCTCCAAACAATAATCTGTGTGTTCCTGATTGTGTTCATACAAACATTTGGACACAAGTGTGTGTGTGTGTATTTTTTTTTCTTTTTTCTTTTTTTTGCGGTATGCGGGCCTCTCACTGTTGCGGCCTCTCCCGTTGCGGAGCACAGGTTCCGGACGCGCAGGCCCAGCGGCCATGGCTCACGGGCCCAGCCGCTCCGCGGCATGTGGGATCTTCCCGGACCGGGGCACGAACCCGTGTCCCCTGCATCGGCAGGTGGACTCTCAACCACTGTGCCACCAGGAAAGCCCTGTGTGTGTGTATTTTATGTGTGTGTATTTATTCAAGTACATATTTATCTGCTAGAGCTTTGCTACTCAAAATGCAGGATATGAATTAGGAGCACTGTTACCACTTGGGAGTTTGTTAGAAATGCAGAATCTCAGTCCTCATCCTAGACCCACTGAATCAAAATCTGCATTTAATAAGCTCTCTAGGTTATTTGCTTGCACATTAAGGTTTGAGAAGCACTGTGCTGGAATACAATACATTAAAGGGAATAGAAAGCGATACCATGAATATCACCAACTAACATAAATTAATTAATGTTTAACATGAATCATATAAAACATATAACACACATAGACACAGACATATACATCCTCATCACTAGGCAACCGTAGAGAACCAAACAGTTAGCTATCTGTCTGCTGTGTCTGATGGGCAGCCAACTGGGAGTTGAGTCAACTGGGTGAATCGTTCACCCTTCTGAGACTCAGTTTCTCAGGTAGTAAACTGGAAAGAGTGAGAAGAGGGTACAGTAGAGCCTTGGGAAGCTGAGTCGCCAAAGTCATTCCATCCTGATTAAGAGCTCACACCTCTCTGTAAATCTAGCAGTTACACCAAAGTCCATGGGCATCAGTTAACTTAGATGATGCCAATCACATAAATGTATTTTATCAAGCCTATCCTATCAATGAGCTTCTTCCCTCCCCCTTCACTCTGCCTGTTTACAGTGAAGCTCTATTGCTGAAGCCTGAAATTAGACAAATATAAAAGCTGGTCTTTTACAAAATAGGAGAAGCAAACCATATTCTTTGACAGCAGAATGAATAGTTGGTATGTAACTCATCCTTTATCAACTAAGCCACTTACAGAAGTCTGAGAGGCACACAACTCGGACAGCCCAGTCCACAATCATTTTTGCTTTTTTTGAGACCTGCTCTTTGCCTGGGGTGGGGGTGGGAAGAGGTGTACCCCAGCAGCAAAGTAGGTCTACATGATATGACCCTGTCCTCATCACTACTGGAGACACCAAGATGCATATCTGAGCCTTTCAAACCTTCTCACCCAGGATCCTGGAATTTGAATGAAGAGAACCAGGAACTGCTGTAGTTGAGTCACATTAATAACAACACTTTAGAGAGAAGGTACATGAGCTCTGGTGATGGGTCCCCCACGGCTGCTCATATACCTCCACTACCTTTAATAAGCTCCCCTTTCTGTCTAAATTATTTAGTGCTTGTTTCTGTTACTTTGTGCTAGGAAGAGATATGTTGAAGTCCTAACCTCCAGTATATCAGACTGTGACCTTATTTGGAGATAGGGTGTTGCAGATTCAATTAGATAAGATGAGGTTGTACTGGTCATACCTTAATCCAATATGACCACTGTCCTTATAAGAAGAGGGAAATGTGGGCACAGACACACACAGAGGGAGGATGATGTGAAGATAGAGAAAGAAATTGGGGTTACACTGCTGCAAGCTAAAGAATGCCTGGGAAGCTGGAAGAGGCAGAGAAGGGTCCTTCCCTAGTGGCTTCAGAAGAAGCATGGCCCTGCCAATACCCTACTTTCAGACTTCTAGCCTCCAGAATGGTGAGACAATACATTTCTGTTGTTGAAGTCACCCAGTGTGTGGTACTTGTCAAGGCAGCCCTAGGAAACTAATTCATTTGTAACCCAAACACCCTAGCTAAAACAGGAAGTGAAACTTGCTGTTTCTCTTGTAAAGAATCATCTGCCTTTGCATCCAGGGCCTTAAAAGGAAAAGTAGAAAGGTTGAAAAGGAATAATTGCCACTGTCTTCTCCAATCCCATTAGGTAGAGTTACAAAACATGACTTGATTTCTAAAGAAAAGAACCAGAAGCCACAGCTCCAAATGAATGCCGAACCTTTCAAAATTGTTGCCTCGAGAACAGAAACACTTCTACAGATTGGTAAAATTTTTTTCTTTTGGTCAAAGTTGAGGTGTAACAATAAAGCAGAATTATTTTACTAGAGATTGTGGAATTATATATCGCAGATGTTAAATAACAGAAGGAACCTTAGTGAACAAATAAAGGAAATGAGGCCCAGAGAGGTTTGAAAATCCACCCAATACCTTGGATGTCTGATATGGTCGCATCAGGGCTAGAACTCAGTCAGATGAGAGCCTTAAGCTGCCTATAACTAAAGAAGATGCTCAGGTCTCATTTTAGCAAATGTCCCGGCAGAGCTTCTGCTTTGTGGAGCTATCAAAGAAGGTACTATGTCCTCCACTCCATATCACAGCCCCTTGTAGGCCTTCCCCTCAAAAAGGTGAAAAGAGAATCAGTATCATAATCTTACCCCAACAGTGGTTAAAGAATTTGTAAACTTCTTTGATAAGGAGGCCACTTCCTTGCACATTGCAGTAGTTAATCTGAAAGAAGAAAAAAAGAGATTTGGGTATTTTTAATAAAGAAAAATAATTGGATTGTTAATACAAGTATTGATATTAATACAGTATTCCCTTTAAAAGAAGGGCACTCAAGTTTGAAGATGCTCTGTAGAAATATTTTCCTCAGTATTCTTCCATGATTCACAATCACAGTTTAATCTAATTCTCACCCTACCTCTTTATCGAAGCAAAAGCATATACAGGAAAATACCAGGCTTGAGCTCCACAAGGGGTATAAAACTCTTGCCAAGGGACTTTTCTCCAGCATTGTTCATTTGAAAATAATAATGAACATTCACTGAGATACTATGTTAAATACTTTTATATGCATAATCACATTTAATCTGCATAATGACCTGATTAGGGTCCATTATTATTCCCATTTTATAGATGAAGAAATTCAAACTCAGATGTCTCTTCATATCTTGATTATGGGTTTTTTTTTTTTTTTTTTTTCGGTACGCGGGCCTCTCACTGTTGTGGCCTCTCCCGTTGCGGAGCACAGGCTCCGGACGCGCAGGCTCAGCGGCCATGGCTCACAGGCCCAGCTGCTCCGCGGCATGTGGGATCTTCCCGGACTGGGGCATGAACCCGTGTCCCCTGCACCGGCAGGCAGACTCTCAACCACTGCGCCAACAGGGAAGCCCTTGATTGTTTTTATGAGATGCCTCAAAATAAAGATCCTGTAGAATATGTTTTTTAAGACTTACATCAAATACATCAAAACTTTACCCCAATGTTTATTCCAGCCATCACACCTAGGACTTTACCCCAAGAAAATAATGCAAGATAGATACAAATATTTAACAAAGCAATGTTTGTCATAACATTATAGATGATGACAAAAGCTGAAAACAATCTACCTAACAATGGTGAATTTTGCCTGATTTTTTTAAACAATAAGTATGTAAGACTTTTATGAAGTGATTAAAATGCTATTAGCAAAACAATAACTCCAAGTTAATCTTACATGTTAAAAGATCTAGTGATGTCAGTAGAGGCAAGTTTTGTTCTGATAAATAGGGGTTCTGTCTAAGCTATGTATTCAGGTTTGTTGAGCTATATCCATCTATCCCTCCTTCCACTCATCTATCCATCCAACTACTCATCCATCCACCCAACCATCCAAAACTTATCTGCAGGAAGGGTCAGGAGTAAGGCCAAGAGATAGCAAAGAGCAGTTCTGCCTATGTTCTTGGGCAGGTGGGTGGAAAGGCACTTATTGTACAGACATATATGAGGCCTTATTACATTTTGCTTGGAGCAGCTTGGTAAGGTTGGGACAATCAGGGGCTGAGAATCAGACAGGAGCTAAGGGTAAGGTTCTGCTTTCCATACTCAGAAACTTCTGACTTCAGCCCTCCACTTTCCAATCAGCATGCAAATATAAAACAGTACTCAGATGTTTTCCTCAATACTTGAAACTTTTCCTATGTCGCCCTTTCCTCTTCCTTCTTTACGTCGAGACAAGTACATATTCTTTGCAGGCATTTTAAGGGCAGGATTGTGCAGTGCTTGTAATATCTTGGATTTTCACATGTTTAGATAGGAAAATCTACACTAGATCACAAATCTGTACAAGTGAGGAAAAATGCCATCAGAGACACTAATAATGACTTTTTGGAAGGTCCTTCCACCAAAAATTTGCTCCCCAACCTACAATGCCAAATGTAGTAGTAAGTGAAGACTAGTTAGCTAGCAAGTGAGTGAATGTGTTGAGATGTATGTGTGTGTGTGTGTGTGTGTGTGTGTGTGTGTCTGTGTGTGTGTACCCATATATTTTTAGGAGGCTCTTATTTGGGCTCCTGTGTCTATATAATAATGAGAGGGCATTTGGACCTGTGCTGATTTTCTATACCATAGCTTACAGTCATATGTGTAAAAGTTAATGGCTTATTCTTCAGCTCCATAATCAATTATTTTAATGAACGCTCCATACCAGCTATTTTCATGTGTATAACATTATATATATATACACGTTTTTATTTCACTAAACTAATAATAGTAGCTTACTGAAGAATAAACATATGATAGCAAATATGCACGCAAAAGCAATCCACAGTGAACTGGCTTACGTTAGTGACCATCATTGCCAGAATTCAGAACATGCAGAGCTTGTGTACGTCCCTCGGAACAGTGGGGGTGTGTTTGCATATTTCTGTGAAACTAGTTGCGAAGGTCCATTAAGGTGTCTTTTATCTGTGTGGCATGTTGAAAATGTAATTATATTCAAAGGTCTGTACTTTCAAGATTCTGATCTATTAAAAGAAACACTTAGCGCTGAATGATGTAGGGTGTCTTCCCTTAAATCTCTTCATAAATAATTCCTGGAATGTCTAGCTAATTATTACTGTTCTCGCTAACTTGGCTCATTTCTTAAGAGAGTCCTTAATTCTTAAGATGACCACAGAACAATGGAATTAGTTGACATAAAATCTGAATCTTTAGTAGCTGAGGGTGTATGCGTGTGTGTGCGTGTGTGTGTGCATTTGAATGGCACGCATACATAAAATTGGAAAAATAAGAATTAAAAGTAACATTTACTTTATCAGAACTTTTGCTTGGTCGTGAGCTGGTTTTTCCTCTTCTTGTCCATGAAGAATTAATTCTGCTACTTTATGAAGCTGCTCAATACAGCGAGCTGTTACTTCTGCCAGGCTTTCGATGGACTGCATGTATGCTTCCTGAAAGCAAAAAGTACAAGTCAGAAAATTATTCATTGAGAAGATGCTTTCTAAAAAACTCCTGTGACATTAAAACAACTACATAATTCCTGGAAAAAATCCCCCAAAACAAATATGACCTGAAAAAATTTACCCAAAGATTAATGGGTGTACCTAAGACTTTTCTAAGTGGAAATACTACCATAAAACAGAAGTGTCACCAGGTCCCAGGGACATAACAAGCCTTCTTCACAGCTGGGTCCCCAGTTCTCAGAGCAGTGCTGGGCACACAACAGACATGAAAGCGTGTGGAAGGGTGGCTGAATTGAACAGACCTCAGTGGACATTTTTCTTTAGAGCGATCTAATTTGAAATTTTCTTTCTCTAAAATTAAAATTCAACGTAAAATGAAGTTATTACAAACTCATTTGTGAACATAGGCAGATTATAAATTATGCACATATAAATTTATTAAACTACAGAATAAAAACTGTGGCAATGTAATTCTTTTTTGGAAAAAGCTTCAATTACCTCATTAGTTATGGGGCATAAGGACATGTTATGGTTACAAATTTGATATGATGGAATTTTACCCTAAAGATAAATCAACTATGTTCTTAAATATCTTTTTTCCTTTAAATTATAACTGTAACGCTATGGAGGAAAGCTACAATATCTATGCTAAATCATGAAATGTCCTGGTATAGAGAAACTTTAGTGTTTATTACATTAATACTCATATTTCTATAGTGTGGAATAGGGTATAAATGAAAATGAAATGGCTTTGCCTCACTTAAAATTAGGCTGCTAATAAAATGAACATAATATTACTGCTCTCTAGGCGGACGATCTGTAATGCATTTACCTCGACTGTCTTAGTTTTCCTTTCTTCCTTCTTGTCTTCTTCGGGGTTTTCAGGTTTCTCTTCCTTTTCTTCCTTCTCTGTTTTGTCCTCTGACTCTTCGGCCACGTCTACTGGCACCACAGTTTGATCCTCTTCCACCCAGTCATGAGCTTTTTTCATGGCCTGCAAAGGCCCCCAACCAAAGCAATACGTTTATTGTACAAATATGGAGACACAAAAGCCAATCCCACGACTTGGATCAAACCCTAAACCGCCAAGGGTGGTTCTCTGTACGTTTAAAGAGTGATGGGGCAATTCCTCAACTTCCTTAAAAACACCTTGTTGTTGCTTTCTGGTAAAAAATACAGTAAGAAAAAGGGACGGAGTAGAAAGAATGTATGGAGAGAAAACTGCAGGCCTGAGGAATTTTTGGAAAGCATTCTAAAATGATACTCAGGGCTTCCCTGGTGGCGCAGTGGTTAAGAATCCGCCTGCCAATGCAGAGAACACGGGTTTGAGCCCTGGTCCGGGAAGATCCCACATGCCGCAGAGCAACTAAGCCCGTGTGCCACAACTACTGAGCCCGTGTGCCACAACTACTGAAGCCTGCGCGCCTAGAGCCTGTGTTCTGCAACAAGAGAAGCCACCGCAATGAGAAGCCCTCTCACCGCAACAAAGAGTAGCCCCCACTCACCGCAACTAGAGAAACTCTGTGCACAGCAACAGAAGACCCAATGCGGCCAAAAAATAAATAAATAAAATCTTAAAATAAAAATAAAATGATACTCAGATAGGAATAAAAATGACCGTCACTTTGGAAAAGCCATAGTATATTTTTCACTTTTTGTGACCAACCGTAAAATTTCATATATATAATATATATATATATATATATATATATATATATAATATATATATGAAATTTAGCCAGGGTCATTGCTAAAGCAAATTTCCTCATCTGCTATGTCTCATGAAGCCCTTAATATTTCATGAACCTAATAATGTATCGCACCGGAAGATGAAGGATGGCTCTGCTCCTCTCCAGCCATGCCAGAACCTCGCAGGGCGGGGTCGGGGGTGGGAACAAGAGAAGAACTGTGATGAATTTCACTTCACATGAGTGCAGTTTGAGCAACTTGTGGCCTTAAAAGTTTTTGAACAAGCAGACACCACCTTCCCTATCTGTTACTCCCTGAATTTTGAAAGGGCAGACTTACCAGCTTTTATATTATAGTTTAAGCTGTTTGCTTAAGTTGCATCTGAGCTTATGCAAAACTGAGCTGCAGCAGGTGCTGTGTGGAGATGAACGAGGCAATTTCCCTGCTGTGTTCAAGTCACTGACCTGCCAGTATCAGTGACCTCTATCAGAGATAAAGAAATTGCTCATCTCTCCACCTCACTGCCTCAGTCTGCCCTTTCCTCACCCACCTTGATGAGTGAGGACCTGTGTCAACCACCGATCGCTAAAGAGAAGAAAGAGAGCAGGTGGTGGTGGGATGAACTGGGAGACTGGGATTGACATGTATACACTGATGTGTATAAAATGGAGGACTAAAAAGAACCTGCTGTATAAAAAAATAAATAAAATAAATTCAAAAAAAAAAGAGAAGAAAGAGAGAATGGGAAAAATGACAGTTTTAAGTAATTAATGATCAGTGACCTCATTAAGAAATGCCACCGCAAGACCTTGTAGGAACTTGCAAAACATCCAGTGTTACTCTCAGAGGAAGCCAGACAGTGAAAGCTCAGATGGTCTTAGACACAACGAAGCACCGGCTTTCCTGTGGGAGGGGTTGTGTGAGTGGCCTGGCTCTGGCAGATGTGCTTTCTCTGCCTAATGCTGTCATGTCACTTTCGAGGGGAGGGGAGATGGAATTTGAAAAAGCCCTTTGGTGATTCTGCACCTTCTTTCCTCTTCTAGGCTGAGGGTAACCACTGATCTGATCTAAGACCCTATTTTAAGGAGAAATGGCCTGTTCAAGGTCACAAGGTAATTACCAGTGAAACTGCAACTAAAATGCAGGTCTCGCGACACAGCCTAGCAGGTTCTCCGCAGCCACATTTCATGATGTTGCCTCCTCGAATCTTAATTACTGACCTGGGACTCCCCTCCCGCTATGTGCCATTGGGACTTGGGGTTTTTCTATTTCAGGTGGATTTCTGGATTTTACAACAGAGACCTTTAAAAAAAAACAAAAAAAAACCAACGAGCAAAAACTGAGATTCATATGGTGCTGACCTTATTGAGTTTGTCAGGCGTGGCCGCAACATGCAATTCAAAGAGAAGCTCTGTAAGCATGCTAGCAAATTCTTCTCCCTCTTCTTCTATCCCTGGAAATAGAAAATGACAGAAGTAAGAAGCATGATTTATTTTTCATCCTTCAGAATGTGGCAGCTCCCCCAACCTTACAGCCCACAGTCAGAGTATAAGTGGGGGCAGCAGCAGCCCGCCCTCCAGCCGCTGGGCAAAGACGAGCTGTGCCCATGTATGAGCACAGAGGCGAGGCAGCAGGCTGCAGCTGGGCGAGGGGCTGGTGGAGCCTTGCTGCTCGCAGCTCTAGCTGGGGCACCCCTGGGCTGGCCCGAAGGGCACGTGAGGGCAGGGAGGGACCTACTGGTCTTGTTCACAGCTGTAGGTGGTCAGTAGCTGTTTGCTAAATGACTGAATGAACAAATGAATGACCCTTCTCAGGCTTGAGAGCCCTGGGACAACACTGTGTTTATGACTTACAGTACTGTTATGCTTAGCATTGCAACCCTTAATGATACTCAGGGTACACTTTTAGGTCCACAGAGCCACAGTACGGAGCAAGCAGAATTTTGTAAACACTAGAGTTTTATATAAACTATATTGTTAAGTGTTACAAAGATATAAACATAGGGAGATTAAAAATATTTGAGAGTAATCAACACTAAATTAGGATACACGTACTCTCTGTAGCTCCAGCTTTTAAATGTGCATTCGTTCTATAGGACAGAGAAATACACCAATAACTTGTAGCAAATGTTTTAGGAAAATCGTCACAGAGAAAAATGGATGTAAATAAAAAACAGATGTTAAAGAATGCTGCAACAAAGAATACCTATTACTACAATTCTTGGTCTGTATGTGTGGCCGAGAAGATCTTCACCAAGTCAATAAAAAGAGAAAATATCTTTTAAAAATCTTTTCACAACAGTGGTAAACCAAATTAGAGACCCACGGCAGTGTGATAAAATTACACTCTGCTGGTAGGACAAACATGCAAATCATTAGCTAATGTTATTAAATGCAGAGGAGCCCAATATTAAATTTATCTAAAAATGACAGTTCATTACATTTTCTAAGACTACCAAATAAATTATTTAGGTGTTAGGGGGCTTTTAGGAATGCAAGTGCTTACAAGACAAAATATGATGAGAATGCTGTGGTTTCTCCCAGAATTTTGCTCCTGGATTGTCTGCTCTCCCTCACTAATGAGATTGCTCTCGAGAGCTTTTAGTTAATCCCTCACCTTTCTGGAGTTGTAACACTCCATCATATTGGATTGATTTAATGACAACCCTGCTATTCTTCTCTCCTATTCTTCCTTAGGTGTCTAAATGACATTTATTTATTAAATTAAGTTAATTAAAAGTAATTGTGTTTTGATAATCTGGAGCTGCCCTTTAGGAAAATGGACATATTATGGGAGGTAACAGGGTTCCATCACTTAAAGAGAGATTAATCTACCATTTCTTTTTTTTTTTTTTTTTTGTGGTACGCGGGCCTCTCACTGTTGTGTCCTCTCCCGTTGCGGAGCACAGGCTCCGGATGCGCAGGCTCAGCGGCCATGGCTCACAGGCCCAGCCGCTCCGCAGCATGTGGGATCTTCCCGGACCGGGGCACGAACCCGTGTCCCCTGCATCGGCAGGCGGACTCTCAACCACTGTGCCACCAGGGAAGCCCAATCTACCATTTCTTAAGCATGCTGTTCAGGACTTCAATTTTTTTTTTTTGGTCATATTAAAAAATCTCCATTTACTGAAGCTCTATATTAACACTGGAACATAACACATGTAGTAACATTTTCTATTTAACAGTATTGAATCAAGTTTTCTCTCCAAGAAATTGCACTAGTTGGGGATGCCATACTGCATTCACTTACACTGGAAACAATATTTCTTTGATGTTAGGGAGAATTTGGGATCCTGTTTTTATCCGTTCTGAATGACACCCCCAGTAAGGCAAAGGTCTACCTCAGGCATCATAAACTGAAGAAAAATAGCCTGCATCTTTTTGGTGATTGTTACTCTGGAAAAGAGGCATCTACATTAGCTCATCTTGGGTTCAGAATACTAGCTGCATGACCTTTGACAGCTAGTATCTTAGTTTCTTCATTATTAAAGCAAAGACAAGATTGTCATCCTTTGTGACTTTGTAGAAACACACAAATGCTCAAAACCATTGTTCTCCATCTGTCTCTTTGATATTGACCTTTTCCTATGCTTCAGTGTAATTGATTCTTCTATTTTGATGCAGTGAGCATATCTCATTAAACTGAAGGCACACGAGGTCCGCATGCGGGGCTAAAGCGGGAGATAGTATTTAAAAGACAGTTTGCAAATGCTTAGAATAATTTTGCCCCGAGCATCTAGGCTGAAGCATTTGAGCTCTTGTGTTTGAGCTTTGATTAAAGATATGTAACACGTCTGGGCACAAAATGCTTCCAGAGAGTGATGTACATGCTATGCATGTACACTATCACAAGTACAATCGTAAATAAAAGTTGTAACTTATTGCATCTTTACTATTTTCCTGGAATTGTGTTAGCACTTTTAATAATAATAACAGCTAACACTTCGAGCAGCTCTGTGTGCCAGGCTCTGTAATATGTTTTTGCATATATTATCTAATTTGATCCTTACAATAGCCCTTAGGAATAGGTATCACTGTCTCCATTTTACAGGTAAGATACTGAATTTCAGAAAGGTTATATAACTTGTTCAAGGACAAATAGCAAGTAAGTAGTGAAAATGTTGCAAATAAGACCCTTCAGATGATCCCAGGAGAAGCCAGCCTTGTGTGTCCAAGGTTGCTTAAGTTTTCAGCGTAACCTACGTGAAACAAATGTCTAGTGCTTGGTGATGACATCAATCACTCTCCATGTACACAACAAATGCTTTACTATATTCTGCTCCTAAATGGACAACTTAATCATTAAGCACGTCCAACTTTGGGAACCTCTTTTCCTCTCTCAAGGAAGCCTTGCTTCTCACAAAATAGGTTCTAGTCTCCTTGGGGTCATGTCATCGTCTGGCTGGAAGAGCGTGTACCTGGCTCACTTTAGTGATTGACTAAATCAATCAAACCTGACAAATCACGCCTTGATGCACCCTGTGCCTTTGTATTTTTGGGGTGACGTGTAGGCCACTTACAAATACACCCTAACTCCTACACACAGAAATTAAAAGGAAGAAGAAAAATATGAAAAGAAATCCATTGAAAGACCTGCCCACCATCAAGATCAACCACATTCAACAACTTCCACGTGCAGGTAAAAAATCAGACACTGGAGCATAAACTCTAGTCATCAGGGCCCTGTTGAGTGCACTGTGCTCTTTGTTCACTTGACCAGATGCATTTGCTGTGTGCCTGTGACATGACAGGGACACCAGAGAAATAAAGGTGCCTCACTCAGCAGTTCCCACCCAAAGGACAGGAGGACTATAGGTCAATGTGACCAGCTCCTGTAAAAAGAGCAGATGCACAGAGAATTTGGAAGTGAGCAGGAGAAGCACCTGAATTAAGTAATTCTCTCCTGTTCAAAGGGCTATGCTTATTAACAGCAGTTTCTAAGGACGGCACCAATCGTTTGTCTTGCTATTTAACTGGTTACTTTCCTTTACCTTGCACTTCTTGATTCTCTTCATTCTCTAATTCTTTGGCTGCAAAGATGTCTTTAATGGAAATTAGGTCATTTTTTAAGACTTCCAGCTTCTCTCCATCAAGTGATGCTAAAAATGACTGAACCTGAAAAAAAGAAATAGGTCAGCATAACTGTCATCTTTTCTTCTCATTAATGATGTTTACATACAGCTGTGCCCAGTTCTCCCAGGTGATTCATGGTGTGGGAGGTAACACTGGGTTGAATGTTGGATTTAACTGCCTAGTAACTGTGCAACTTTGGGTAAGTTACATAAGCTCCTTGGGCTTCAGTTTTCCCATGTTTTTAAGTGAATATATTTGACAGATAACATTGTGTAAATTTAAGGTGTATAACATGTTAATTTGATACATGTGTATATTGTAATATGATTGCCACTGTAGCGATATTTAGCACCTCTATCACATTACATAATTATACTTTCTTTTTAGTGGTTGAGACAATTAAAATTGTAGTCTCTTAGCCAGTTTGATGATTATAGTACAATACTGTTGTCCGTATGCCTCATACTACACATTAGATCTCTATCGCTTATTTACTACTTTTGCAAGTTTGTACAGACAGCTGGAGATAAAGGGAAGAGAGCAGGCAGGAGGGTGATATGAAAATTTGAGGAGTCTGAGAATTCTAAGTGGAAACCTGGCCTTCCAGGCCATTATGAAAGTACATTTGTCAAGGAAGGATGACAGAATATGTTTTCTTTAACAGTTTGTTTCCAAAACTCTTTAACTTTGAAATAGTTGGTATGTGCAGGGTTGCCAGATAAAATATAGGATGTCTGACTGAATTTGAATTCCAGATAAACAATGAGCGTTTTCTTGGTATAAGTGTGTATCTCAAATATTGCACAGGACATATTTATACTAAGAAAGTATTCATTGTTTATCTAAAGTTAAAATTTTATTAGTCATCCAGTATTTTTATTTGCTAAATCTGACAACCGCAGTAGGGTCTCCATTTGTATTCTTGCCAGGAGCCTGTGACTATTAGGATGGGACTAGTGGAGCCATAAGATGGACAGAGCCTGGCTTCTGGATCCCTAAATGCTGGCAAGCTGCCTGCTGACCAGACACTCATATCTTGGGCTGTCACAGGAGTGAGGAGAACTCTTACTGTTTTTGACCCATATATTTTTAGAACTATTTATTATAACACCCAGTAACTATTATTACTAAGCCAAGAAAAAGTTCTGCATTTCTCACTATGAAAACTACGAAAATCTCCAGGCTGGGGAAAGAAAGCAGAGCTTGTGGGAGCAGTATGCCAACAGAGGGAAACGCCCCCCTCCAGGGACCAAACTGCCTTCCTGGCAACATCAGTCCTTTGGGGCTCTTTTCTAGAGGCCTGGGGCTGTTTTACAGCTAGACCTGCATTGGAACCAGCCAGAGTGGAATGTATCTCTACCACCGTGATAGATTCAAGGGGCCATGCTCCCCTGTAATGTTTTCAACAATAATAACATGTATATATAAGAATGCAGATAAAAATAAAATGTCATCAACATTATATACGCATCTACACGTGTATGTAAAAATGGCAGCTAACGTTTATTGACTACTTATTATGTATTAGGCATGCTGCAACTAGCTTCACATGGATCATCTCATTTAATTCTTTTAATAATTTTACGAAGTTGGTTATCATTCCCATTTCATCGGTAAGGAGATTGAGGTAAGACAGGTCCAAAACCATACAGCTACTGAGTGGCATTTGATCACATAATGTCTGACCCCAAACCCTGCTTTTGTAGGGAAAAGTTTGTTTTTTAGTGGAAAACTACATTTTCCAGATCACACTTTACCAGATTATTGGATTCTGATTCCATGGGAGTAATTTTATAACTCCGTAAAATGTAGATAGCTGATAGCAGTGCAAAACAATAACGAATTTTGCCCAGTGGAGAGACAACCTCTCCTTCTATGGAAAAACCAGGTTTGTGTCCATTTGTACGTTCATTTCAAAATTGCTTTATTTCATATGAATTTGTGCTTCTTTGGCTTTTCCTTCGAACCGGTTATAACATCTGTCTGGTTCTTTCATTTAATTAATGAGGTAAGTAAATTCTTTGATTTGTGTTCACTTGGTATCTGCATGAGTCATGATTTTGCTTTAAAAAAATGATCCGTTAACAGTTTAACCACAAGACTGTCAGTGATGGCTGATGGATAACGAAAAAGGAAATAAACACAGAGTAACTTGTAATTCTGTAATCTTGTATGTGTGTGTGTGTCCATCCTGTTTGGTTCTTCGTTACCTGTTATATGGCAGAGGTCCTCTTTCCCTGACTAGGTGGGCTTCAAGAATGTCTCAACCCCCCAAAGTCCAAATGTAAGAAGACAAGGCCAACAGAGAGTCAAAAATCACTGTTCGCTTCTAAGGCTTAATTCCAAGTTCAGCCTCCTGTCTGAGGACCTGCCTCTCCCCCAAGTAAATGTCACTGGGATGGCCCATGGCCCCTCCCAGGAAGTCCAGAGGGTACTGCCCTGTGGCCTTCACTGCAAAAACACCCCAGACTACAGTAAGCCTGACTCACAAAAAGAGCAGTATATACAATTAAATGAGTCAATAGTTTTAAAGTGCTTAGATTAGTGATTATATAAATGACATATAAGTGTTTGTTAAATAAAAACACACACATTTGGGGACGGACACACACACACACACACACACACACACACACACACACATCCTTTTAAAAAAAAAGAAATCACCAACAACCCTGCTGACTTCCACTATTCATGTTTGTTTTCTTGGGATCAGACAGTGTGAATGTGCAGGGCTGTTAGGTAATTTCCCAGAGCTCTGTTCAGGAGCATCACTAAATAGAGCTTTAACGCCCAGTAAGGTAATCCTGCCCTTTGTGGCCCAGGCATTCTAACACATGGGTGAATAAATAACTATATCACCCATGAAACTAAATATATTAGAACCCTGCAGTCTGGGAGAAATACCAGCTGCTTTGTCTCCGCTGGGTAGGAATGAAGACATGGCCTGGCAGGGCACCTCTGATCTGGGTACTACATCATCAAATGGAGGCACAGGCCAGGTGCTGACAGCCAGGGTTTGCAAGGCCTTTTGGGCCGTGAGTTGGGGGTGGTGATGACTCCTATCATGCTGGCCCTCCTGGGGCTGGTGAGGGGGAACAGCCAGGCACAGGATAGAGAGAAAATAATATGGAGCCTGAGGGGGGTCATCAGGCTGGACAGTATCTGTGACCTCAGCACAGTAATGAGGCTCTAGAAAGGAGGCTTTCTTTCGTGTTTAAGAAGACGTATTCACTCCAGGTGCTTCTAATGTAGTAGACAGTCCTCAGACCCCAAATGTGGGAGATGAGTACAGGGACCCTGTTTGTGTGTGTGCATGTGTGTGTGTGTGTGTTTTTAATAATTTTTTTTTAACATTTAAAAAAAAAAAAAGACGTATTCATGAGCATACTACTTCAAATGACCAGGACAGACATACCTTGCTTTCGCTTTCATTGGACAGAATTTCCAGGGCTTCCAGGTGTGACAAACCCTGATACTCATCAAACAGCATCCCGTAGTGTGCGGTCCTCTCGGCCGTGAGCTGCTGTGCCAACCTCTGCTTCTCCTTCTCCTTGGCTTCCCGCAACATCTGCACAAATACACAGTGTTTGTACATTAGGTGTACGCTTAAAAGCCGCATTTCCTGCGGAAGATGTTGGGGGAGATGAGCACTGACTTGGTACTTGTGAAGGGTAGGTTTTAGTCACTGTGGAATTTCTAAAAAAATGACTTTTTGCATTGATCTTACTCACAAGTTTTTACATAATATTCCACTTTGAACTTTTCATGTTCATATGTACACAGCAAAACAAAGCAAAAATTCTACACCCAGGAAGAGGATTGAAAAGAAGCAAAACAAAAGCTGAACAGTGGTTTCTACTGAAGTATTTTCCATGTGTGTGATTAATCTTATTTTTAAAATGTCCAGATTTTCTATAACGAGCAAATTTTATTCACACTGGGAAAGTTGAATCTATTGTGCCAGGATTAATTGCAACCTGTGCACCTAGGCAGACTTCAAAGCAAAAATAAGCTGGTCTGATTTTATTTGAGTTATTTAAAAATTTTGTGTGTGTGGTTATTAAACATCTTTGATGAAAATGATTAATAAAATATAAACTCATAGTGTATTCCTCACCAGATACTTAATATTAATATAAATAAGAATGTTAGCTTATCAGTTCTTTGATAAGATTGGTTTCTAGAAATACTGTGAACCGAGTTCCTCTCCAGGTTGATCATTTTTCTCCAGTTATTTTTCTGCTGATTAAATAATAAGACAGTAAAATAAACGCAAGTCCACCAGTTACTCTTAATTTCCTGCCTTTGTTTTCTTCAATTCTAAGCATCTTTTATTCGATTCCTCATCAAGGTGACTGTGGCATTTAGTTTATAGGGCTCTTTAATATCTGTGAAGAGCACTATAAATGCACTGGCCACCACAAGGTCACAAGGGGAAGATCATGAAAGAATAGATTTTGGTTTTTATTATGTGTCAATAAACAATCAGCTTCATTCTCCTTTTTGGTTCTTGAGGTTGTTAACCCCAAACCCACCAGGCTGCAGACAGAATTCTCCCTCCTGCCTGTCTTTAAGACTAAATAAGTATAAGATCTGAAAGTTTTCAAAACAGCCCCATCAAATCATCCCTGGGAATTGTTAACATTTACAATAAAACCCAGCTACTCCCACGGATCTCACTGGCTTGGTGGTGGTGAAATAAAGTAACAAAGTGACACTGAAATTGCTTCCTTTCCTACACCAACTTCCATCTCTAAATTCTGATTCAGGTTAGAGGGAAAAAGGGATGCAATAAAAGGTAAAGGGAAATTGTCACTTTGGAACGATGTGGATTCACCCAAGAAATGAAGAGTGAAATTAAAGTGGCCTAAAGAAGAATTAACTGGCTTTCGGGGTGCTGCTGCTACATTCCTTCCGGAGAAGAAAAGGAGATTGGTTTAAATAGCAGTGAGTGATTCTGGCGTGGAAGACTTTGGGACAGAAGGGCAGCTTTGGAAACTTACACCAGTGGGATCTGAGAATCACCCTGTCCCCACGTTATTCAAAGAGTAAGATAGAATGCATGAGAAACTTAGGGAGGGCATGCATGAACATTTCTGATGTCTAGAGTTATTTAGTGTGGATTAGGAAAAACGTAACAGATGTCCCTCTCTCAGTTGATGGCAGCTTCATCCTTGTAGCTGCTCAGGCAAAAACCCTGGAATCATCCGTGCCTCTTCCTTTTATGTCATACTCCATACTCAGTCCACCAGGAACTCTGGATTGACCTTCAAACTACACCCAGAACCAGCCTTCATCACCACCTTCATGGCTTCACACTGCTCTGAGCCACCATTATCCTTTGTTTAGATACGTGCAAATGCCTCCTGAGGAGGCTGTGAGAGGGGAGCATAAATGACCAAGAGCCCCGAGGGTGCGCTTTGAAACCCACTCTTCATTTTCACTGAGGTCATGCCTCTTACCACCTCCCCCTGCCAATCACTGGTGCAGCAGGGATGTTAGGGCAGACCTTCTCCTGAGAGACGGAAACTCCTGTCAGTGGACTTTGGCTGAAGGACTCTCCCATGGCTTTGCCAAACCTTCCTTAGACTGCACAGCAGTCTAGGAAGATTGCACCCAGTCTCCTTTCTTGTTCCCCTCCACTGGGATCAGACTTGCATTGTGGTCTTATGGCTCTCCCCCAACTCCCACAATTTTCTCTCACATTGTCATTTCTACCAATAAAATCCTTGCACGTTTAAACTTACCTTGGCATCTGCTTCTGGGAGGATGTAGGCTGATACACACTCTAACTGGCCTCCCTGCCCTTCACCCTCCCCCCAACCTAGTCTGTTTTCAACACCATAACTAGAGTGATACTTTTAAAATCAGATCTTGTCACTCCAAAACGTTGCAATGGTCTCCCTTTTTCACTAATAGTGAAGTCAAAGGTTCTTACAAACGCCCTCCACAATCTTCCATCACCTGCTCCCCATGACCACACTGGCCTCATCTTCAGCAACTCTCATCCTGGCTCACTCCTCTCCCACCACACAGCATCCTTACTCTTCCTTGTTCATACCAGACACTCCTGCCTCAGGGCCTTTGCACAAGCTGCTCTTTCTGCTTGAAATGCGCCTCACCCAGATTCTGCATAGTCAAGTCTTCATCTCCTTCAAGTATTTGCTCAAACGTCATTCATCTATCTTCATGAAGTTCTCCCTCACAATCTGACTTAATACTTAACCTGCCCCTCACTCCCATATTCCTGATTACCCTCTTTCTGCTCTACTTTTTCTATTTTTTTGACAGCACTCATCATCTTCTAAAATATGAGATACTGTTTATTGTTTGTTTGTCCCTCCTCACTAGAGCAAATCTCCATAATGCAGGGATATTTACTCATTTTGACCACTGATGTATCTCAGGTGCTTAGAACAGTGCCTAGCACATAGCGGACATTCAAAATGCACTGTGGAGTGAATGACCGAATGAAAAATTACTGTTCGGAAGGAAGCTGAAGTGGGCAGTGGCCCCCACATATTTTTCTCCCCTTTCTATGAGGCTGGAAGTCAAGGATTTTAAGATGGTGGAGCCACAAGACGTGGGCTGCCCACGAACGCTAACGCTATAGGAATGAAAGATAAAACGTCTTCATTTTAAGCCACATTGATACTTGGGTTATTATTATTATTTTTGGTTTTGTTTTGTATTTGTACAACATCTAGTGTTAATGTCCTGATTAATACAAAATCTATTTTCTTCTTTAAGGATCAGGAGGGTGATGGTCTAGCTGATCCTGCCAAGTCCCTACCTGGGCTGTAATATCACAGTGGTTGTACGTGGGTTATTCTGGAAGAGCCAAGAAGAAATAACCTAAAAATCAAACTTTTCAGGAGCTGCCACTCACCTGTTGCCAGTGATAGCTCTTTCGTGGCTTCCCAGCACTGAGCCATGGGAAGATGTGTTTGTCCTGCCTGTGAAATTTGTAAGATCCTGCATCTGCTGCTCCTGATTTTGATAAGACATAGAGAGACCTGGTGTATCAGACTCTTAAGGGGGAAGGGAAAAAGGGGCATGATTGACACTATGGGGTCTGAGCTGGTCATGTGTCAACTGAAAGAGCAAGTTCAGTATTAGAGTTTTGTATTTGGAAAATAAGATAAACATTATTTTTAATTTTACTGAATACTGTAAGTAAGCAAAACATAGATTAAATTCTTCAAACCATATTTCTCAAGGAGGAACACTTTAGAGCTGGAAGTATGAGAGGAGAAGTCTAACCTTGCACATAGTAAGAGAAATATAAATTAAAATTCCAATGAGATACCATTTCTACCTATCATCTTGATACATAAAAAAGACAATGACCACAATTAACATTCTTGGGTGCTAACTATGAGTCAGGTTCTATTCTAACTCATTTCATCCTCACAACAAACCTATCAGTAGGTATTGATGTTCCCAGTGTACAGATGAGTAATCTGAGGCACAGAAGGGTTAAGTCGTCTGCTCAAGGTCATGTAGCTAGAACGTGGCAGAGCTGGAATATAATCGTAATATAGACTGAATGTTTCTGTCTCCCCAAAATTCTTATGTTGACACATAATCCCCAGTGTGATGATATTTGGAGGTGGGGTCTTTGGGAGGCGATTCAGTCATGAGGGTGGAACCCTTACGAACAGGATTCATGTCCTTATAAAAGAGACCCAGAGAGCTCCTTTGCCTTCTTCTACCATGCGAAGAAACTCTGTGAAAACGTCTGTCTATGAATCAGAAAGCAGGCCTTACCAGACACTGAATCTGCTGCTATTCTGATCTTGAACTTCCCAGACTCCAGAACTTTGAGAAATAACTGTTTGTTGTTTATAAGCCCCCCAGTCTGCAGTATTCTGTTATAGCAGCCCGAATGGACTAAGACAAATGGCATCAATGGAATCATCCTCAAGAAATTATTAAGTATAATTTGTACTTAATAAAGCAAGGTACAAAGGAGCACGGTTAGTATGCTAACATTTGGTTGAAAAAGTTTGTATGTATATATGTGCACATGTATATATATGTATATGTTTAGCTACATCTATTTGTATAGTCATATCTATATCCATATCTATATCTATATCTAAATCTGTCTGTATAATGTCTCTGATAGAATCCATAAGAAGTCGTTAACAATGGTTGTCTCCCATGATGTGTGGCTGGGGAAAGGGGTGTATTAGAAACTCAATTTTCACTCCCTGATACTTTGTGTCATTTGAATTTGACATGTGCTTTAAAACATCTATTAAAAAAGGTAAATAAAAATGTATTCACTTTATTGACTGAAAGAACAAATCACAAAAGTACATAATCCCACCTGAGATAAGGAAACGGTTCTCTCCATGAGTGTCTTGGTCCGCTTAAAACCTGGGTCACTTTCTGCAAGGACATTCATAGTCTTCTTGCCAATGAATTCCAGAGCATCAAGACCACCTGTTAAGACGCTTTTACCCTGCCAATGAGATAATTGCATGAGATTAGGTTTTCATGTTTTGCTGTTCTGAGGCAGTCAGCGCCTCCTAGACCGCACTATATTCAAATATGAAAGCAATATAAAGTCACAGTTTTTTCTCATCAGGAGATTTATCATCCATTTAATCCTATTTTCTTTTCCGTGGAAGAGCGTATGTCATATAACTTTGTAGGACATGCAATGCTATTAAATAAGGATGCTTAAGAAAACCAAAGCACATTAGGGATTAATTTTATTGGCTGTGTGTATGAATAGATATGTTCCTAGGACAAAAAATTAATAGGTGACCCAACTGCTGTTTTTGTTTGAAAACATTTTAACCCAAGTAGCAGAATCATTTGGAGCAGTCTATAAAAATGTCAAATACTCTTGCCAGTTTAGGGAATTCTTTAATATAGGGCCCTAGAGTGTAGGACCCTCAGGCTGTTTCAGTGGCTCGTGCATACTTTCAGAAAGTAGCAATAACCGCCTATAATTAGTATTTTCATGAAATAAGACAGGTTGATTCCATGTGCTTCTGGCTTTAGAAATTGTTCTATTATGTAGTTAACCACTGCAAATTCCTTTGCCAGTCACTGTTTCTCTTTTAAAAAAAAAGAGTAAATCAACCAAGATTTACTCACATAAACTTACATACACATACACATAACATAAACATATAAACAGAACTGCTCACATTTATTTGCAACATCTTCTTTGCCTATACCCCAACTATACAACTACAATTACAATATGCATATATCTGTGTTTTTTTCTCACCTTACATGAGTTTGCATAGGTTATATTTATTATTACATTATTCTTTATATGCATTATCCATTTTCATAATTATCACTTCAACAGCAATATTTGATTTCACTGATTAATATGCTTTATTAGTCATCTCCATCTTGAACATTTAGACTGTTTTCCGATTTGGGAGCCAATCAATAATCACACTACAAAACAGATTATTATTATTTTTTTTTTTTGGCAGTTCGCGGGCCTCTCACTGTTGTGGCCTCTCCCGTTGCGGAGCACAGGCTCCGGACGCGCAGGCTCAGTGGCCATGGCTCACGGGCCCAGCCGCTCCGCGGCATGTGGGATCTTCCCGGACCGGGGCACGAACCCGCGTCCCCCACATCGGCAGGCGGACTCTCAACCACTGCGCCACCAGGGAAGCCCCAAAACAGATTTTTAAATGCACATATTTTGGGAGGACTAGGGGATATCAGCAATTCACACTTTTGCATAATTTGATTTACTTTCTCCTAACATCCTGTGAGGGATTACTTCAGTAGAGAATAAGATGGGAGAAGGAAGGATGAAGGGACTTTGAGCAAGGGCAGACTTGGTGGGGGAGTGTCTGGAGCTTGGGAAAAGGGAGAACTGGAAGGTTGGAGAGCACACAGAAAGGAATGTGAGGATGCTGAGAACAAACTCAGAGGGCCCTGCCTCGTAGCTCAGGGAGACCATGGATTTACTTCCTTTTTTTTTTCTTTTCTTTTTTTTTTTTTGGCCGTGCCTTTGTAGCATGAGGCGTGTGGGATTTAGTTCCCTGACCAGGGATCAAACTCTCTTCCCTTGCATTGGGAGCGTGCAGTCTTAAGCCACTAGACCACCAGGGAAGTCCCCATGAATTCACTTCTTACGCCAGAGGTAATGAAAGCGCTCTGTCCCATCCCCAGCCCTACAACGCTCCCCGCACACCTGCCGTGGGCATACTGGACTTGTACTGCTATCCGACTCCTAAAACATACTTGCTGACCCCCCTTCTCCCTGCTTAGTCTAGAGGACCTCAAGTATCAAGGAAAGGAACAGTTATTTCCTATTTCTGGCATACCCTGACCTGAAGTCTGGCTAAGACACCCCCATATGTGTGTCCACAGCCCCCTCTTCTTCCCATACAGCATTGCATTTGATAACTGTTAAGTTGCCTCCACCTTCCAGGATGTTATGCCCTCTTTCAGCTTATGCCCAGCATCTAGCATAGCTCTTGGGATATAATGAAAGCTAATTACCTTTTTTTTTAATGAATGAATGAATAAATTGGATGTGAGCCATATTTCTTAAAAAACTAGTTATTTGGTTTCACATAGCAGAAAGTAAATCTTTTCCTTCTGATCCTGAAGACCAGCTAACTGCCTTATCTCAGTTGGGGTGCATCCCCCTTTTTTCATTATTCATTAGTGTTTTGTTGTCAATAACAAGCTTCTTAAGCTTCTTTAAAAGGAAGGGGCCTGGGAAGGAGGGATGTGTATTAGGGCTATTCAAGGAAAGAGGAGAGTGGGAATTGGGAGGTAGGGATGGAGGAAGAATGTTGGTCTTAGTTATCTGGAAACACTTTAGTAACATGTTGGGGAAAGTTCCTGATTCTTTACTGGTATATATATATATATATACCTGAATCACTTTATAATTTTTCAAATTGAAGGTTAAGAAACATAGAGCATCTCAGAAAAACAGCTCTAAGAAAGAGCCCTCTCTCCCTGCAAGCAGAGGCTGTCCTTGCAGCCATTGGAAAGGACATTGTTATATCAGACTGAAAAATGTTCCTTCTAAGCAGCTCCCTTCTTTTAAACATAAAATATATTTCATTTTGTTCTTATCATTTTGGTTCCAAGGTCACGCCTACTCCATGGGAGAAAGCATAACAAAATCATAATCCAAAGTTATGAGCAAGACCATCTTTTCTCTGATGTATCTAGGTCACTAGTAAATAGAAATATCAAAAAAAAGGCACTGGCAGACCTCAGGGAAAACAGAGGAAGCAGCTAAGGACTCACTGTGTTCTGAACCGCATTGGTGATGGCTGACAGCATGCCCCGAGACCCCGATGAAGGAGAAGTGGGCGGGCTTTCTGCAGGCCTCTGATCTGCGGCTGCAACTGCTACTAAAGAGAAAAACACCCTTTCAGAGTTCGTTTTGCTGATATGAACTTGGAACTCTATTTGTGCACGTGGTGTAATGCAGCCCAAGTCCAAGAAATCCCCAAATAAATGCGCCACTCACTTTGAGGGATTTCATTTGCAGTATCAGGTTGGGCCCCTTCGGAAGAGGCAGAATTCACACTGTGAATCCGGAGGGTGGCCCCTGCTTTTTCCTTGACCGCTGTCAACCCATGACCTGTCAGGAAATAAAATATGGCTCATAGATACAATAGAAGCCCACGGTCTGCAGGTTCCATAGCTCATCTCCCAGAGCTCTTCTTGTAAGCTGTAGGTGTATATCCCGACTGTGAGAGAACGTGGTGATTAACAGCACAGACTTTGCGAGCCCTCAGATGTGGGTTCCAGTTCGAGCTCAGTTTCACCATCACCCAGATGGGTGACTTCTGAGAAGTTACCACCTCTCTGTGACTCAATTTCTCCACTGTGTTGTTGTGAGGAGCTAATAAGTGCATGTACAGGGCTCCCAGATGCTTTATTAGTCCCTCTTACTTCTCACACTATCTAACTAGCAACCTGGGGTTTCCAACCCAAGATATTATCTGTGAATGGTATCCCTGTCTTACCCTCTTTCCTCTTTTCTAAGCTTCTCAAGGCAGGTATGTGTCATTCATTTTTTGATTCCTTGTAGGCCTATCCTATTGTAGGTACTCAATTACTACTTGTTGAATAGAAATCAGCTGAGCCTTAACAAAGTGTCAGTCATTCCTTTAGTACGGTCTGTATGTGTGAGAGCAGAGTCTGGAGATGACATGTCAGGATCCAAAGGCAAGCCAGTGGGAAAACCAGAAAGGGCACTCAACAGCTCTGATAGTTATCTTAAGCAGTAACAGTCCAAACACAAGATGTAAGAATAGTCGGCCAGGATGAGGGGCACTGATTTTACTCTATCTGAGCCGGGACAATCCCTATAATTCCCTGGAGCCCAGCACAGTGTGCATTCAATATCAATAACTGTTTAGTGAATACAGAGCTGACCTTCTCATCCACTACCCCCGCCCCACCACTGACACATACACACAAACAAACTTTGGCTTGACAGAGAAATAGCTTTGTCTACATTTTATTTTGGAGCCATTTTTTTCTCCTTAGAAAACTAATAGTCTAGTGATGTCCTAAGTGGCTGTTTGAATTCTTGGAGAAGCAGCCTGGGCTGCCATCGTCACAGCACTCACCTCCCCCTTAGTGCTCGGGGAGAAAATGAAAGATTCACTCAGGACCCTAGGCAACCTCAGGTTGTTAAAACCCAAGGCAGCAGCAATATTAATATCTGGGGGAAAAAGGCCCAAGTCACAGCAGGATTTGAGAGCCAAAGAGAACCATCTAGTTGTAGAGGGCACCATTCAAATGACTGACCGTCCATCTCCTGAATAAGAGAAAGACATGGATGAACCCCAAACCCAAAGAGTCATATTTCATCAATCGTAAGCTTGCTTATCAGAGGGGTCTTAACTTAATCACGGCACCAAAATTTGCCAAACTGATAGAGGACTAATTATATCCAGTGGGAATCACCTGTTATTATACACTATCTAGAAAACACTGAAACTTAGGAAACAATATTTACAATGTTTACAACATTAATTACATACAGAAACATATGACTATATTCATGTGTAGATCATTAGACACAGTCCAAATTCATTACTGAGTTACTTTTTTTTTTGTTTTTTGTTTGTTTGTTTTGTTTTGTTTTTTTGCGGTATGCGGGCCTCTCAGTGTTGTGGCCTCTCCCGTTGCAGAGCACAGGCTCCGGACGTGCAGGCTCAGCAGCCATGGCTCACGAGCCTAGCCGCTCCGTGGCAGGTGGGATCTTCCTGGACCGGGGCACGAACCCGTGTCCCCTGCATCAGCAGGCAGACTCTCAACCACTGCACCACCAGGGAAGCCTTATTGAGTTACTTTTAAAAAAAGATGCACTATAACTGCTAAAAGTAAGACTTGATTCTCTCTAGCTTCCAATTAATTCAAAGCATTTCAATGGAAACTCACTGGAGTTTCAGTAACACATGTAAATTACGGGATATAATTATCTAACTTTATTATATACTGAGCTCATATTCCTCGACATCCTTTAAAAGCACAAATATTTTCAAAAAGGAAATAATGTACATCCAAATCTCCATCCATGATTCTCATTTAGATTTCTGAGAGCTAAAATCAAGGGATAAATGAGTTTCAGAAGGCTGGTAGGCATCTGCTATATCTTCTTTGTGTAAACTGTACAAGAGAGATGATTCCATATCCTTCCCTGAGACCATTCAGGGTTTAATGAACTTCACTGTCATTACCTCCTCTTTCACCTTCTCCATCCCTTCGCAGGTTAGAGCCATGTCTGAATCTTTTCCCGGGGAAGAACAGCTTCTCACCATCTCAGCTTCTCACAAACGACTATGAATATGTATGCATTACCTGCCTCTAGAAAAATCGCTTTGTTTCTGGAAGGAAATACCATTTTACGTGTAAAATAAGGAGAATGTGTCTTTTTAACAGACATGACGATAGGCTGCTACTCCACCTACACACACACACACACACACACACACATACACACACTATTGAGGTATCACGGATGTACAAGGATTTGCATATATTTAAGATTCCTCCAATTATATTTTCTAATTAACAGTTCTTTTTTTCTGAGTTCTTTTGTTAGTGAAAGTACATCTTTAACTACATTCTACTAGAAATATAAAGCTATGGTTTTTCACAGCTAAGGTTTAGACTCTATGCCACACCCTACTTTGAAGAATAACTTCTAAAATTTTACTTAGTGTGACATCTAGTGCCCAGACAAGGAAGTAATAATATGGAGCCACTGCTGCCTTTTGACTGAGAGCGATTCATTCTCAGAGATACTGATTTTGTTCTACCAATAACAGAGAAAAACAACCAATATGAATAGTACTACAGGGTAGAGTTCATGGATTCATTTCTTCACATGTCATCATGAACTCTAAGTATCCCCAAGAAATGAACCCATCCAAATTCTATCGTTCTAAAGACGGAATATCCTCTACTCTTTGACTTACTGCAGTAAAAAGGTGAGTACTGCAAAGAAAGTAAGATAATACATGCCGTGATACTGTATCATTTAAAAACAAATGTTAAATGATTGGCTGGTGTTTAATTTATCATCCATACTCTAGTGGAAAACACCCTAAACTTAGGAGTCAGGAGTCTTGTGGAGGAATTTTGGTTCCATCAGTTATTAGCCATGTGGTCTTGGTGACCTTTCTGAGTCTCTGCTGCTGTGTCTTCTCTGAAAGGAGGTTTATAACATCTACCTCCCAGGGTTTTATAAGGTCACTGAGAAGAAACATGTGAAACCTTTGGTACTGGTCAACATTATTGAGCACTTACTATGTCCCAGGCACTGGACTAAATATTTTCAGTGTAGTAAATTATCTTATTTAATCTTTTCATTATGAAGTAAGAGATACTATTATGCCCATTTCACGATTGAGAAAACTGAGACCTGGTGATGTGAAATTACTTGCTGAAGGTCCCCAAACCAATAAGTGGCCGAGGCAGGATTTGAACCCCATATTTCTGACTCTAAAACTCACTTGCTCAATCACTATGTTAAGAAAGTCTTACATGCCATTTGTAGTTGATTAAACGTCATTTTAGTCCCATTTCTATAACTCCTTGGAGATCAGATACTTAATCAGGAGCTTCTTCATCTTTAAAATATTGGTTTATGTTAAAATTAGCTTGAGTTACCTTACCTTGACCAAACAGCCAGGTGCCGGTCACCCCTGCAGTGAAACCTTCCTCTAACCCTGGCCCTCCCAGCTGTGCCTTGGGTTGGCACAGCTTAATGTTTTAGGATAATCCCTGTGCTGTGCAGGCACGGATCCCAAGACACTGTGTGGTGCTGTCTTCTACCTCCAGTTTAATTTTTTCTCAAAATTTTTTTACCAACCTCGCTTCTTGTTGAGAAGATCAAAACCCCATTGAAGGGAGGTCTCCCCTCTCTCTGGAGGACGAAAATAATCTGTTGTTGGTGGCAGGGTCTCTCTGACCAAGTGGTAACTTAGGGGAGCAAGAGTAGTTCTACACAGCACCCTGGATGGCTGGGTAGCCTTATGGGTACTTTCTGCTGGTCCCTTATGATAAAGGACCCCCCAGGAGGGCAGCAGCTAACTTGTTCAGAGGGTTCTCCCCTTTTAGATTGCTTTAATCTTTAATATAACGTTTCCTTCTTTTTCATTTCATTTCTTTCTTTTTCTTTTTAAAAGGTGGATATATAGAAAAGAAACTTTTAAAAAATCCCATAATCTCATTTCTCTATATGGTTGATTTCTAAAAATAAACATTTATTAGGTTAATCTATATCAAGGTACTGTGAGAGTTCATTATAACCTTTTTGCAACTCTTCTGTAGGTCTGAATATTTTTCAAAATAAAACTTTTAATTAAAGTGATAAAAAACGTAAAATTAAATAAATAAGTAAAAATAAAATTTATAATGTTAGCAAAATCAGAGTATAGAAACATAGACAACAGAAGGTGGGCCAGCCTCTTTCTCCCTAAACAGCGCCTATTGACCTAACAGTCAATACAGTCTATGAGCTTACAGGGGCCTATGGAATGATTTAAGACCTGAAAAGAAGTATTGGTTCTAAAAGACAAAAAAGAAAATTTGTAAATTAGAAATTAAATAATATTTACTTAAATGTATTCAAAAATGTAATACTTGGTCAACTGGTCAACTATAGTTCAAGTAAATTCAACTATTCCACAGTTATATACAAATTACATATTTAATGAGGGATGTGGGTGCATTTTATTATATTTGTTGTGATATGAGGGGGACTTCCAAAAGGAGAGGGCTCTTAAAAGACTTAAAGGGGCCCTGCCTTCCTTCCAGTCCCACCCCCTACACCCCATTTCCTTCTAAGGATAACAAGTCTGATTTGTTTCTTGTTGATTCCTTTCAGGGAAAAGTTCTGAAAAGCACATCCCTACATATAAGTGTCTTGGACCCGGCTTCACCATATACAGTGGAGGTCTCAGCATGTGTAGATGGTTGTGGAGGCTGTGTGTGCTGCCTGGGAGTCCAGTGCTCCTTCACCCCTGCTGACAGCTAGCTCTCAGCTAAACGCCTCCCTTTGAAATGCCCTTCACCAAAGGGAATTGGCTCCTTCAAGACTGTACTGTAATGACTGGTCAGTGGGGAAGTTGGTGATACAAAAGCCTGGTCCTGTGCCTTATGCCCTGGGACAGCTCTGAAGAGTCATCCCAACCCCCAAGCTCCCTGTGGGATGGGCTGTGGCCTCTGACGCAACTGCATTGCAGCCCAGTTCTTGCAAGGCTTGCTCCTGAGGGTCCTTCCTAATAAAACTCCAGGACACTCATCCCTGCCTCAGTTTCTCCCCGGGCATCTGACCTAGGACACTGATCTACCAAATTCTTTTTAATGGTTGCATAGAATCAGAATTCCACTGAATGGTTCTGTCATGTTTAACATTCTCTGTGGATGGATACTTGGGTTGTTTCCAGTTTCTCATATATGCCTGGTGAACTCCCTCAGCTCTTTCAGGTCTCTGCTCAAATACCATTTCATTAAGATCTACCCCACACCACCTTTTTTAAAAGCTTAACCTGTACTCCTGACACTACCTTATATTTTTCATAGACTTAACACTTTATAACCCTCTCTATAATCTTCCTACTCATTATGTGTATTGTTTATTTTTTAATTTTTAAAAATTTTAATTTTTTTGGAGTATAGTTGATTTACAATGTTGTGTTAGTTTCAGGTGTACAGCAAAGTGATTCAGTTATAAATATGCATATAATCATTCTTTTTTAGATTCTTTTCTCATATAGGTTATCCCAGAATATTGAATAGAGTTCCCTGTGCTATACAGTAGGTCCTTGTTGGTTATCTATTTTATATATAGTAGCGTGTGTACGTTCATTCCAAGCTCCTGATTTATCCCTCCCCCCAACATTTCCCCTTTGGTAACCATAACTTTGTTTTTGATATCTGTAAGTCTGTTTCTGTTTTGCAAACAAGTTCATTTGTTTCAGCCTTTTTAAAAATTAGATTCCACATATGAGTGCTATCATAAGATATTTGTCTTTGTCTGACTTACTTCACTTAGTATGATAATCTCTAGGTCCATCCATGTTGCTGCAAATGACATTATTCCATTCTCTTTCATGGCTGAGTAATATTCCATTATATAAATATATACCACATCTTCTTTATCTATTCCTCTGTCAATAGACATTTAGGTTCCTTCCATGCCTTGGCTATTGTAAATAGTGCTGCAATGAACATTGGGGTGCATGTATCCTTTCGAATTATGGTTTTTTTCTGGGTATATAACCAGGAGTGGGATTGCTGGATGTGTATTGTTTATTGTCTGCATCCTTCCACGAGTCTGTAAACTCTACTACAAGGTCTTCATCTTGTTTACTCACTGCTTTACCTCAAGTGCCTAGAATAGGGTCTGGTAAGATATGTATTTGCTGAGTGAATTCCATATTGAACATATACATTAATGAACTTTTGCAAAGAATCAACAGTGGAACTGCTAGACAGAGGACACATACATTTAAAATGTTATAGATAGTGTTAATTGTTCTTCTGAAGGTTGTGCCAATTTCTACTCTTCTTTGGGTGAATCTTTGAGAAATAGAACCATTTAAAAATATTGGCTGTAAAACCGATAGGTAGTGGGAAGCAGCCGCATAGCACAGAGAGATCAGCTCTGTGCTTTGTGACCACCTAGAGGGGTGGGATAGGGAGGGTGGGAGGGAGGGAGACACAAGAAGGAGGAGATATGGGGATATATGTATATGTATAGCTGATGCACTTTGTTAATACAGCAGAAACTAACACACCATTGTAAAGCAATTATACTCCAATAAAGATGTTAAAATAAATAAAAATAAAAATATTGGCTGCATTTCAGACTCTACTATCAATGAATTCAAGATATTATAGTTGTGAGAAGTAGTTATTTAGAAAAACACATCGATGGTGTTGCTGTGCTCAACTAAAGCCAACTTCAGGGCAGCAGAACCTGCAGCCAATCAACCTTCCTTTTGGAAAAGTCTTCTCTCTCCGTAATGATGGTTGATGCCCACTCTGTAATCAGATACTCACTTCTCTTTAGGTTCAAAATTGACAAGAAGAGTTTCTGAACTCATAGTGTTTGCCTTGCCATCACATAGGAATTCATTAACTTATTCATAGATTGTAAAGGATTGTGAACAAACTCCAAGCATTAATCCTATTATCTTTTGTATCAATGATCCTTGAGAATTTTCACATCATCAGCAATGCCACCTTCAAAAATAAACCCATGTGATATTGATACTGAAATACCTAGTTAAGAGTTCTTACTGTAGTATCATTCTGACAAGTTTGCCGTTCTCTGTGATAAAAAGACATTGTCATTATTTCTGACAGTGCTGGTAGAAGACTTTCATTAAAATGTGCTGAAGGAAAAAATTGTGTAACTCAGGAGAGGATGGGGAAGGAGAACAATGGTAACTCTGAAAAGGCAAATATGCAGATCAGAGCTCCCTCCCCCTCCTCAGGTACTCTTATACAAGGTGTTGAGACTCATAAAACTGTCAAAACTAGAATTTTAAATAAACATGTAGGTCATTTGTAGTATCTGGAAATAAGTTGATCTATTCTACTATAGAATTTTTACCTTGGTATATTTGTATATATCTCAGCATTGTTGACTTTCATTTTGATTACTGGTCCATCACTTAACTTAGCAATATATTCTATGATTAAGTCAGGTCTCTAAGGTGCTTGTGGGAAATCACATCTGGTTCTCACAACAGTACTTTGAAATTATCATCAAAATTGCTTTTTCTTTTTTTTTTTACATTTTCCTTTCCCACTCAGGTTTCTTCCTGGATCTTAAATAACAACCGTTTTCATTGTATCTTACGAACTTGTCCAAAGGCATGAATGGCAGCTGATCAAGTCTTCTTAGAATGTGATAATAGCATGGCTGTCAACGAAACTAATGCAGGAGATATGGCCTCTCCAAAAACAATTGTTGGCTGAGAAATGTTGGATTTTATATAAGCATTGGAAAGGTTGCTTTTTCTCATTTTCCCTTAACCTTGGGGGTCAAAGTAGTGAGGCAAAAGATAAAATATAAAAATACAGTGTAGCAAAAAGTCAATCAATTTTCTATATTTTTCTACTTAGCACAGTGGTTACAAATATCCTTCTCCTGCTATATACAGCCACAAACTATGGAATCATCATATTCTGGAAGTTGGAGGGAATCTTAGAATTTCTCAAGTTCTTCCACCCATACTTTCCCAAGTAAGGAGCTGAGTCTGGAGAGGTTCAGTGCATAGTGTAGCTAGGTAGTGACAATTCTTTGTGATCACAAGTTAGTAGCAGTTGGGACCGGGTCTCAGGTCTTAGACTTCTGATACAGTGTTCTTTCCAGGACAGAATCATCTTCTAAATCTTTCCATTCTCCAGTTACTCTCCTGCCAACTCTAAACAGTTCTAATGATTGTGACTGCAGTTTTTCAACAACTGTAAGAAGTATTGGTTTCTGTTTCTAGTGCTCAATTGACAGCTCTGAGTTTTGCTATAGAGGCTGTCTTGCATAGAATTCCATCTGCAACTGGAATTACCCCGGGGTAACATGAGGTTTCTGAGTGGGAATTAATTGCAATAGAATATATGGTTATTTTCTTTCTTTACTTTCCACAGGCAATTTATAAACCTTCAAGAGCTTGTCTGCTGCTGTGCGTGCTCTGTTTTCCAATAAGTTTTTTCACCCTGTGATAATAAACTGTTAATGCTGCAAAGCCCTGGATGGATATTATTTGCCTGTACATAATGGAAGGTCTGCCTTGCTTGCCTCTCTCAATCCAAAGATAGTAGCTCAAGATAGACCACAACCCAGGACGGTGCCCATAACTTTTTCAAGCTTCTGTAAACAGGTGGTTGAACCCTATTCTAACCGTCTATTTCAGGCTGTGAGCCTGGCTGTGACACTTCTCCATTTGTGGCACACTTGTGATCCCTGTTATGTTTTGGGAGTCAAATTCCCAATCACCACCACTGCCTGTTTCCAGCCTTGGAACCTAAGCCTCCCCTTATGCTTCAAGTTTTAGTTCTCTATCAGGTCCACCAAAATACTTATCTCGTTTTCAAGTATATACTGCTATTAGTTTAGCTACTATTACTTTGTAAAGTTAAAGCCCATCCTGACCAAAAATCTCCAAAATGTACCTGGAGAACAACTTAGGGATGGCATTCAGCTATCTTGTTATTGCATTTATTGGGGTTGTGATGACCAGTGGTGATGAACATATTTAGTCTCTACATCTCTAAATATAGCTCCAATTTTTCCAAAGGGATTCTTAGAATGAGTATCAATATTTCAAACTTTCTTTGCTCTCCCTCATGTGCCCTTTGGTCATTGTGGGTGCAAATAAGAGAAAAATGCCAAGATTAAAATGCTTTTCAAACTTCCAACATATATCAGGGAGATAGTGTTTTGGGAAGGATCCCTGGTGTTCTCCTTACTTACTGCAAGTAATAATAAATCCTTCCTTCTCCTGAAAAAAAAATTCCAACATGTAGCCAGAGCCCTTAAAAAATACTAAGTTTCTGGCATTGGTGGTATAACTGATGAGGTTTTCAAACGGAAAAGGGAGGTCTGTTAGGGAGAATTGAAAGATCACCGTAAGATTCTCAACCCTGGCATATACAACATGCAATCCCCCACTTTTTTTTTTTTTTTTTTTGCGGTACGTGGGCCTCTCACTGCTGTGGCCTCTCCTGTTGCGGAGCACAGGCTCCAGACGCGCAGGCTCAGCGACCATGGCTCACGAGCCCAGCCGCTCCGCGGCATATGGGATCCTCCCGGACCGGGGCACAAACCTGTGTCTCCTGCATCGGCAGGCGGACTCTCAACCACTGCGCCACCAGGGAAGCCCAATCCCCCCACTTCGAGTGTGGACAGCATTGTGAATATGATGGGATTCATTCCCATGATTAGGTTACATTATATAGTAAAGGTGAAGGGACTTTTCAGAAGTAATTAAGGTCATTAATCAGTTCAATTTGAGTTAATCAAAAGAGAGATCCTGGATGAGCCTGAACTAATCAGGTGGGCTTTAAAAGGGACTTGGGCCCTTCCTAAAGGGAGAGATTTGAAGCATGGGAGAAATTATTCTGCTGGCTTTGAAAAAGGATCGGAGGGCAGCCTCTAGGAGTTGAGCGACCCTGGCCAATAACCAGCAAGAAAACAGGGGTGTCAGCCCTACAACCGCAAGGAACTAATTTTGCCAACAAATTGAATAACCTTGAAACTGACCCTGAATGTCAGATGACAATGCAGCTAGCTGACACCTTGATTTCAGCCTGGCAAGTCACTAAGCAGAGAATCCAGCTATCTTGGACCTGAATTCCTGATCCATAGAAACTGTGAGATAATCACTGTATGTTGTTTTAAGCCTCCACATGTGTGGTAACTCGTTACATAGCAATAGAAGTGAATACAAGAGGCTCTACTTGAACTTCAGTCTGATATTTGATGGGGCAATGTGTGACTGTCAGATCATCTCAGAGGAGCCCTGTCTCCACCAACCATAAGAGGGAAATGGCAGTAGTGATGGCACAATGATCCTGCTGGTCCACAGGCAGTTATCTCCCCAGGTTCTTCTGGATCAGTTACTGCACAGAGCCAGGTGAGAAGCACCACAAGTTTTAAGTGGTTGCAACATTAACAAGACGCAACATTTATTCGGGGTGCCTTAGGGAAACCTCAAGAGTAACCCCAAACCCAAGCACAGGCTGAAGATTAAGACACTGACTTGAGGTCAAATTAAAAGATGAGTGCCTACCAGTATGGGCTGGGACCTGCCATCGGAGTCACAGCCTGATTTTTAAGCAGTAAAGCCAGCATCATCTACTGGTTATACCTGAATCAGGTAACAAAATCTAGAGGTCTTGGAGCACAGTCCACCAGAAGAAGGCTGCACTAGGCTGTATATGTGCAAAGGTCAGATTACAACAGGACACTGAAAAAGATAATGCACACTAAATTCAACAGGTAAGCCGCCAGTTGATGGATGGAAAACTTTATAAAGGTCCAGCAAAGCCCAAAGTCAAATGGTGAGGTGTAGTCGCTGACTGATAAGAAACAATAGCAAAGAGTCAGACCTACGAGGAGCAAAGCAGTCACAGGTGAGTGCACCTGTAAGTGTACCAAAAACACCTGCACATGACACCCACAGGGCAGCTGATAGCTGTCTTTACCGTGGAAGGAGCTTATATTTAAATTTTTAACGAGAAAGTAAATCCTTTGTCTATAATAGAACCTTCTGAAGCACCAAGTTCATTATAAGCCAGGGCAGTTCTGGACACCATTATAACTGGAAGCACCCAAAACACTGTACTGTTTTATGACATAAACCATGAGGAGAGCCGTATAATTTGGTGACCATATAATTTACTGTTCCATGACTTATCACAACTTCAGAAACTTTTAGACTGCACATTTTTAATTTTGGTTCAGAAAGCTGGCAATCCTGAGTGTTGCCAGAGGCAAGATGCATTTGAGAGCCACTAAATCTCAAACATTTTCCCTAGGAAGTAGGATGCCTTCAGGTTCCTGTCCTCACTCTTATGAAAAGGCTCTGTCCTGTTCAAAAAACAAAACAGGCTCTTCTACTTTAATCTGATTAATTTTTCCATCTGCATATGTAATATTCATGGCATACCTGGCCTTTCAATTAGCAATAGAAAAAAATTTGCTTTCCAGGCTCTCATGCAGAGGGCAACGTTTATTTGACCACCATCTACTTCTTGCCAGAGCTCTCCTGATACTTGACAGACATGGAATTAGGAGAATGCAATCTATCCATTCTTCCAGGGAGTCTAAGTTCTATCAGATTAGGTATCTGGCCCTTCAACTGTTTGTGACCATGGTCCATTAGAGTGGGGTCAAAGACCTCAGCCCTGCTGGTTTTAGGAGTAACAGTGAATTGGACCAATTCATGGCCCATCACAAGATCCTCATGCCACAGAGATACCTTGAGAACACCTGAGTTAGATGATCTGCAAGCTGTGTTACCTGTGACTTCCCCTGTCCTGCTCTTCACTCTCTACCCTCAAGATGAAATGCTACGGCTACATTATCATAGACACGTTTAGGTTGTACCTTCAGTTTTCATGAAGAGTGGATATAAGAAATGGTCACATGAAGAATATTCTGACAAACCTTCACTGATGAAGACATTGTCTATTATATTTTCTCTTTGTATATGAGCCAATATGGGACATTTCTTCAAAAGTTTAATACAAGGAAAATAAATTTATCTAAATAAACTAAGTCTTGTTTTATCACTCAGTGAGATAGATAATCTACTGGTAGCCAAGAATCTCAGAGTTAAGGTCAATGTTCAATTATATTATCCTTGATATATATCTCCTCCCTACCTGCATATTTCTTTTTGTATTTGTATTTTAATACCCTGTGATGAATGCCTTTTATTGAGATACCTCAAATCCTTTTAGGGAGTAGGCTATTTATATATTTTAAAATGTTCATGCGGGATGATAAACACAAAGCATTAAGGATATATTATAAAAGCCTAAATCTTATATTCTAAGATGCAATATAATATAATGGTTAAAAGCCAATTCAGCCACTCCTGACTTTGGATAATCTTTAACCTCTCTGTGATTCAGCTTCCTTACCTCTAAAATGGAGAAAATAAGAGTGCCTCCTCATAGGGTTATTTTGAAGAATAAATATATTAATATACAGGAAGCACTTAGAACAGCAAACACTAAAAACAATTTACTCTTATTATGTCATGAGCTAATGTTAAACTCTATCAGTACATGGTATGATCAAAATGTCATATCCTATTTGGCTCCTGAACTTTATCCATTCAAACGCAATGTGTAATGCTTACCTACTGTGGCAGATGCTGATGAGAGCAGAGATTTGCCCCAGGAGCCCCAGCCTGCCCAGCCCCCTCCACGTGGAGAGGAATCCACGGCCTGCAAAAAACCAGATTACCCACAAGGTCAGCAATTTCATTCATCCCTGAATGGAAAAACACCCATTCATTTGAAACAAAGAGAAGATTTTAAAAAAATCACCAACAACCATATCTCATTGGCTTATAGTTTATAAGGGCCATAAAATATACCAGCCTACATTGCAATGTGTACTTTGGAACCAAATTGGTTTGTAGTGGTGTCGGCTTCTGAGGGCTTAGCTTGAGGTGAGAAGGGAATTTGATGTCAACTAAGACCCAAATCTCCCATTATCTGGAAGACAGGGATAGGGCTGTGGAGGAGAGGGAGAGATTTAGTATTTTAGGGTACACAGTGATTTGTTAAAACTCCAAAACAACCTTGACTCATGCAATTTTTACAGAACTAAAATAATGTGCTCTTCAAGGTAGGGTTAACTTTCAAAAATCTGGGGTGGTAGGAGGGAGCTTTGGCATGGATGGTAGTAGGCAAAGTGTCTAGAAAAGCATCAAGAAGCTTGGAGATGGCGAATAGCAACAGGAAGCCTTTTGAGGTAGACAACTTTCAAGGTGTCCACTCCACTCACAATGACCCCTGTAACTATATCTCTCACTGTCCCTGGGCTCACTTGATTCAAATTCTTTTTCCTAGGTATTTTGATTGGGACTGAGAGATTCTGGTTCAGCTTGAATAGAAGATAAAAACTCAGACAATGTGGGGTGACCATATTCTACCCACCATGCAGACTAAGAGTTAAGAGAAAGCATAGTGAACAGAATCTTCTCTGAGATACGCTCAGAGAAACTGTTTGGATTCCAGAGAGCTTCTCAGCCTCTGCTTCCTGTCCCTCTTCAAGGCCCTACCGCATTCCTACTTTTGGGTTTTATGAGATTCCAGCACAGTGTTTCTCTCTCTTTTAATGTTTTGTTCACTGTTATGTCCACAGAGCATAGAATTCATGGCGTATAATGAGTGCTTAATAAATTTAGTTGTTAAATAAATGACTGAAATTCATCCATTTTCTTAGGTGTGCTTAGTTTCTGTTACTTGCAACCAATGCATCCTGACTCAGTGGAACCACAGCTTTCCCTTAATATCCAGGAATGCATTATAGAAAATGAGGCAAGAACACATTAGGAGATGAAGAATAACAGCTCTTTCACTCCAAGAAAAGAAAGGAAGAAGTTAAGAAGGAAATGAAAAATTCCTACAGAGTTTCTAGATTCTATAACTTTTGACTCAAGGCTGGTCCATCATCATCCCCAACTTCCTTCTGCGTGCAGTCTTCCACTCTTATCTTCCACTCTTGCAGATAAGGGTGGCCATGTGAAACAGTTTTGACAAGTGAGATATAAATGGGAAAGGTTTTGCTTTCATGATAAAATACACAGTTTTGTCTGGTGCCGACTCTCCCCTCTCCTTTTTTCCTGCCCTGAATGTGGACCTGATGCTTGAAACTGAAGCAGCCATTTTTGCTGCCATGAGGGAAAGGCCAGGGAATCACAGAGTCACTGGTCCTGGTACTGCTAAGCTACTAAACAAATGTGAGTTGTTGCATATCTCCATTCTTTCTGTTAAGTGAGAAAAAATTAATTGCTATTTTGTAAGCTAATATATGTTGGGTTTTAGTTACTTGCACCCAAATGCATTCCTAAGCGATTCACCTCATAAATATCAAACATCATCCATGAGCATAGACTACTGGTCAAGAGTAAAGGTTATGGAATTAAATTGCTTGGGTTTGACTCCAGGCTCTGCCACTTGGACATGTTAGTTACTCAAGTCTTTTAGCTGTCACTGACTCATTACAAAAATGCAACCATAAGTATAAGAACCAATAACCTCACAGGGTTATTGTGAAAGTTAAAAGAAATAATTCGCTTAAAGCTGTAAGCATAGTGCCTAGCACATAATAAATACTCCAGAAATATTAACTAGTAATAATAATAAGTAACTACATTTTTAACACTAAGAAGCAAAAAGTTTTGAAAGTTGGCTGACATTATTTTTCTGTTTGGAAACAATGAGAAGCTTGTTAACATGAATGGAAATACTCAAGATTCATGACAGTCTGCTTTCATTTTTGGTGTCTACATTGATTTACTTCACTTCAGCAATGAAGCCAGTGGCCATTTTATACCATCATGAAGACATACGTAAGTTGGTGATTAATATAGTTCTTTCATGGGACCAATCTCTACCTATGTGATTAGGGAGAGTTAATACACTTAGGGGTGACAGCTTCTGACTCAAATTTACAATACGTAATATGCCGTGACAGCTGGTAATTGACTAGCAAATGGAAATTAATGTTAAATGAGTCTAGAACTTTTTGCAGTGTGACTACTTCAATTGCTTTATTAATAAAGCTCCTTTGACATTGAGCTGTGACTTCCTGATCAGCTAAAAAGAATATTTGTTATCAATGGCAAATCCTCAAATAACTAAATGTGCACATTTAATATAAAACCACAAAAACTAAATGTTTGACATGAATTATAAATATATCTCATCTTGAGTATTGTCTCCACTTTAAATAGCTTTAATGTCACATGCTTATGAGATTACAAATTAGGCAGCATGGATCTACTCAGATCTCCCATTTTCATATATGGATATTTTAAAGCTTTTTTCTCACCCTCACCCATGTAACCCCCACCTCCTTTACCAGAGAACTTCACATCCTAATTTACAGAGAAAACAGAAGCCATCAGATAAGAACTCTCTCAACTTCCTGTCCCTTCCTCATAAACTCACAGAAGAGTGACCGCATATTGTAACAGCAAATCAGACTTGGTTTGATCAAGAGGGATCTTCAAAACTCAACTGGAGATCATTTAAACATCTATAACTGTTGTGTGGTCCTAAGAACATGAAAGAGTGCAAGATTCTATCAAGTTCGAAGTTCTTTAAATATAAAAGACATTTATTTATTTTTAGGCTATCAAGTTCAAAGGTATCATTAGATAGAAAAATATGCACAAATCTTAGAATTCCATCAAATTCAAAGGCCTTTAGCATTTAGATAGAAGATATATGTACCTCTCTTAAAGGATAAAGACCAACCTGGTTGTCCTATTTCCTTGGGTAGATCAAGAATCAGATACTGTGTATAACTTTGGTCTTGGGATGTGGACAGTAGGAGTTATGAGACCAAAGCCTTTTTAAGTTTTGTAATTTGTGACACAGCTGTTCTAAAAAGGGCCCAGTGTGACATTTGGGAGGATGTAAATTACTCTGGAGGCCTGCAGCTCTGTCGAAATATTTGCTTGAAAATGGCCTCAGTTATTCCCAGGTAATCTTCTTCCTTGGTGAGTATGCATCACTCAACTCTAGGAAGATTTAACATCAAATATGGAAAGGTTTAAAGCATGAAATATGCTATTAATCATTTTGTGCATATTTGGTCTTTTCTATACTACTGATGTTTAAGGAATTTGACTGATTAGAGTGACAATTTTTTGAAAATCAATTTAAAATGAATAATTGAATTACTAGACTTCTGATTTTTAAGTTGAAATCTTCCTAAGTTTATGCATAATGTTATGCCACCTAAGGGGTTGTTTAGTCTACTCTATAAATTTAAGATTTACAACAATTTTTAAGTACTCAGCAAGATTTTGTTTAAGTAGATAAATGAGGTACTTAAAAAGTATATTAAGTTTATAGATGTAGTTTAAAAATATTTGACAGTGTTTAAGTTGGCAAAAAGGACCAAGCATTAATCAAAAGCCCCTTGAAAGTGACTGTTCAATTATGTTAGGCTTCTAAATACAGTAAGATTTGTGAGATGAATGTAAATACTAGGGAAAATTGACATTGTGAATCTGTAACCTTAATATATTGAACACTAATTGTTTAAACCAAATTAAAAGTCTGAGTAGCTTTTTCTTATGGACAAAACACAGACTAGCCTACACCAAAAACCTATCTCAATACAAATCTAACTTTACTGCATCCCCAGTCACAATTACTTCCTCCCCTTCTATCATAACGGAAATGATATCTTCCTCTTAGTTGTAATTATCACCTCCATCTGAACTCCTCTGGGCCTGGGAAGGTTGGTTCTCCCTTTTTTCCTGGTTTTTCAACCTTTCTCTCTGGCTGCTTCCCACATTTAATGATGTGCACGATTCCTCCATCTTACAACCAGCAAATGAAAATCACGATGACGAAATGTTTCTTTCGAACTTCTGTGGCTTCTGCTCCATGTCCTTCTTTCTTCTTCAACTCTTAAAAAAGATGCCTGCCTTCTGTATCCACCCCCTCCACTCCTCTACCCACCATGGTGACTCTCCCATGGTCACTATTTCATGAAACCATTCTCACCAAGATCACAATGGCTTCCTCATTGTCAAAGGCATGGACTCATTTTAGTCATTTTATTTCTTGACCTCTCAGTAGCATCAGAAGCTTAAGCACTTTTCAATTCTTAAAAGACTATTCTCATGGCTTTCATGACCTATCTTTTGACTCTTGCTTTTTTTGTCCATCCCTTATTATGATGATTTCAGTTTACTTTAGAAAGTTTCCACATGCATATTGTGATATTATGGAATCTCCTTAGATTAAGATACAACCCAACTGCATTCCAATAAAATACACACAGTCCAGGTGGTCAGCTGGCATCCTAATCCGGAAAGCCATACCTCAAAGGCAGCTATAATGAACACTTCTATTATTTGCATCTGTATTAACGTATGATGCTTTGCTAATTAGCATACTGAATTACAGAAATGGGCTTTAACTGGTAAACATGGTGGACTGTTGACTAGCATTTTAAATATCTGAAAGGGGTTCTCGATGGTGAAATTAAAGGTATTAAACACTTGTAGATGGTTAAATATATTTTAGAGCCTCTTCCTACCTTTACATGAATAGGGTGCAAGAAAGGGTTTTTCCCTGTACTAAATGATCTTCTATCCATCTCTGAACTCTGGAGAATTCTGGTTTCTGATGCCAGGTATAAGGGAAGAAACTCCTGCCCCTAGAATTCTAGACATTTGTGTTGAATGCACCTTTCACACAGGGTAGTGGTCAAAGCACCTAAAAGTCCAAAACAATGGCACATTCTCAAGCCTACATGAGTTCTCACAAGCTATCTTTAACTTTCTTGTTAATTAATGTTTAATTTTAAAACATCAGTGTAGTATAATGTGATTTGAGATTGGATTTCATTTATAGAATGAACTTTGCTGGCAATCACAACTTATCAAAGAGCGGTCCATGACCAAAGTGGCTTAGAGACAGGAGACTTCAGGGCCAGGTCCTTGGCCTCTGTGCTTTATTTATGTATAACACCTGGGCAATCTTACCCACTCCCATTACTTAAATAACATCCAGTTGCTGCTGGCCTCCAAATCTCTATCCCCTGGGCTCCAGACCACTATAACCAACTGCCCACAAAATATCTTCACTTGGATGTCTCATCTCATGTTCAATATGGAACTCACCATCTTCTCAATTGTACACGATTCCCGTATTAGTGGTTCCCAAACACGGGTCCATAGACTGACTGCAAGAGTATTATCTGGGGGAACTTATTAAAAATACAGAGTCTTGGCTTCTACTGTGATCTTTTGAATAAGAATCTCTCGGGCTTCCCTGGTGGCGCAGTGGTTGAGAGTCCGCCTGCCGATGCAGGGGACACGGGTTCGTGCCCCGGTCCGGGAGGATCCCGCATGTCGCAGAGCGGCTGGGCCCATGGGCCGTGGCCGCTGAGCCTGTGTGGCCGGAGCCTGTGCGGCCGGAGCCTGTGCTCCGCAACGGGAGAGGCCACAATGGTGAGAGGCCCGTGTACCGCAAAAACAAAAAACAAAACAAAACGAAAATCTCTCAGCAGGCTTCCCTGGTGGCACAGTGGTTAAGAATCCGCCTGCCAATGCAGGGGACACGGGTTCCTGCCCTGGTCCGGGAAGATCCCACATGCCGTGGAGCAACTAAGCCCGTGCACCACAGCTACTAAGCCTGCGCTCTAGAGCCCGTGCTCTGCAACAAGAGAAGCCACCGCAATGAGAAGCCCACACACCACTATGAAGAGTAGCTCCCGCTCACCGCAACTAGAGAAAGCCCGTGCACAGCAACGAAGACACAACGCTGCCAAAAATAAATAAAGTAAATAAATTTTTAAAAAAGAATCTCTCAGGGTTTCTACCCTGAGAATCTGAATTTCTAACAAGCTTCCCAGGTAATTCTAATATACCACCAGATTTAGGACGCACTGCCCAATATAGCCATAAGGCAACAGCATCCACCTGGTTGCCCAAGTCAAAAATCAGGTGCCATGATGGAGAGAGGCTTAAAAGGAGAAAAACTCCAACAGAATTGGAGCAAACTCTACTCCCTCATTTAAGAGGCAAAAATCTATCATCAGCATGTCTTGGCCTATGTTCTCTCATCTTTGTCTCTGTTGATAGCAATTTTATTGCCCTTAAACACCCTGCTTTTCCTTTTCCAGGGACAGAACTATTGAGTGGTAGTCTATGTTTTCCTTTGAGAGTACTTTTAGTTGTAACATTGCGTTCTTTACCTTCTTCATAATTGGTCTTATGCACTGGTGTAGGACAGTAGGGATGAAATTTTTTTTACTCTGGGAAATATTTCTTGGTGCTAAGAATTTAGAGAAATTTTTTCTAGATTAGATCTTTTAGGGGCTGATAGACTAGTATATAATAAGGTCCCACAAGATCTCTGGGAATAAATGTCGCTCCAGGCTAGCACTCAAGACAAACATCTCTGAATGGAAGCTGAGGACTTCACTGACTCCTTAAGATTGATTTGAGTGCTCTAAGGCTACCTTGTGCCTGTCCTATCTAGTACTATAAGACATGCTATAGTTGCTTTTATGCAACACTGCCTTACCCATCTAGATGGTAGGCATCCTGAAGATAGTTGTACTACTCAGATTCTGGGGCATAATTCATGTATCCTGAGGCTGGGTGAGGCCTTAAAGGATCTAGTACAACCTTCGAAGTTCAAGTGAGGCTGGGGACCATCTCTTATGGATGTTGTAGAGTGGAGTCCTGAAGGAAGCCTTAACTCAATGGCTTCTGAGACTGTACATCAGAATGGATGAGAAAGGGGCCCTAAAGACAGAAATAGCTTCTCTGAGTGCATCAACTGTGAACGGCGTGATCCTTCAAGGTAGAGGTGCCAGCTGAGTAGCTGGCAGAACCGCTGGCCCCAGGCCCCCTCCTTGTCACACCGCCCTACCTGCCAAGTTATGGCCCGCATGCTGGCTCAGGCAAAGGTGAAGCTAATAATGTGGATTTTAAGGGAACTCAGACCACTTATAGAAAAATATATACATTTAAACCCATTATCACAAAATCTAGTGTGTCCTAGATTATATAAGTTTACTTCTTCAAAGACTATTCTGCCAGGTTTTTTTTAAGCAGGCATTTCCCCTTAGAAACGTTTTTTAAAGGTGATGAGATTCTTTTAGGCTCAGATACACCTGGAATCAGATAGGTTTTGGAGCTTGACTACACCTATAGGACTTGACATCCCTCAGGGGATCTGTGTCCAAGATCCAAACAGCCAACTTGTAAATGAGCTTTTCATTGAAGATTTTTTGTAGAATTCATTATCTGCTGGATCAACAGAAAAGTGGTTGTTTTCATCACTGCAAAAGGACTTCTTATCAGTGTCCAACAAACAGCAAATAAAACAGCAAACGAACAATGCTTGAAGACGAAGCACAAAACCGAATTCTTCTATATTAACCTAAGATACAAGGATAGGCTGCCACGAGAGATAGCAGAACCCCCTTTTCTGGTAATTATTTAAAGGAGACTATATTTGTACCTATTTAGAAGGGTTTAAATGGAACCTGGGTGAAAGAGATATATCCCTTCCCTTCAAGGCCCTTCCAGCCACCCATATCAGCTTTCTGCCTTCTTAGAACCAAGATACTCACAAGAATTCCTCCTACACCCCATTTCTATCTGAGCTCCTGATGCAATGCCACACACACACATGCAGAGCCATGGCCCCAACTCTGTGGCCAATATTTGTATTTCCATCCAGGTACTTTTGTGATGCTTCATTATGAGGAAATGCTCACCTTTTCAAAGTCCTTGAAAGCTATCAGTGGTGCTGGGAGAGGAGGGGAGTATCTGTCTGCCAGTTGGCTCTCTCCCTGTAGCACTAAGGAGGTTTATAAAGTGCTTGCAAGAGCAGGATTCATTCGATTTGCTCAAAATTTAGGAAGATGGATGTGTAGGAGCATACTGAATTTTTTTGTGCTATCTTTATTGGCAATCTTGTTATAACTTTCAGAAGTCTGAAATTGGAATGTATAATCTAGCCTTCATGAGCTCACGTATTTTGAATCAGTGGAGCTTTTGTAGTTTCTTTAAGTCGTCTTCGGTCAAAATGGTGTGGCTAAGACATAGTGTCTTAATATGTATCAATAGTAGCACTTACAATAACAATTGGGAACCAATGGTCCCCCAATAGAAAGACAGCATGGAGGGAACCCAGGTTCCAGAGTCAGGCATATAGGTAAATACAAGAATAGGGTATATCCTATTGGTTCTGTTTCTCTGAGAATTCAGGCTAATATACATCCTGACATCATTATTTCTTAAAGCTCTCTCAGTGGTTGAAATGTTCAGCTAGGGTCGAGACCCTCTGGTCTAGGAGTTCCCTCAGGGGGGGTCCATGGATGGCTTTAAAGGGTCTGTGATATCATGGAACTTGTAAACAAAATTTTACACGTATGTTTACATATCTGATCCAAACTCCCATCTGGTCCTCAAATGCCTTCCATGACGTTCCTGCAGAATGATTGTTTGCTTTTGTTTAAACATCTCCAGTGATGGGAACCCCCCTCTTCCCTGAGGAAGCTCATCTCATCTTAGAATAATTCTAAGAGTCGCTTTGAGGAAACTGTGGCTAAGAAGCTTGATTCTGAATAAAAGAATCACAAAACATTAGTTGGAAGGATACCTCGTGGTCTTCGTGTGCAAAGTCCTCATTTTACAGAGGAAAAACTGAAGCACAGAGAAATTAGGTGTCTTGCTCAAACTAACAAAGTTAACGATAGATGGAGGATGAAAACCCAGGCCCCCCGACCCCCTGCTTCATTCCCGTCCCTCACTGCTTGGAGCAGAGTCACCTCAAGGCGGTGATCTGTGTGGTACACTCCAGGAGAGCAGGGCTGGGCCTGGCAGAGGGAAGACTTTCATTTCCCCTATACCGTAGCATCCTTCTAGAAGGGAGGATTGGAGGACAGGGCCTCCCCACCCTTTCCAGTCCCCACATGGATGGAGGGGAAGGTGTCAGGAAAACCCAGCTTGATGGTCATACTGATGTGGAACCAGGTACCACCTGGGAGACACTGGTCTGTCTTATCTCCCAGAGAGACAGGTGCAGGCACTGAAGGGAAGCATGAACGTGTTCTGCCTCTGGTCCCCTGGACGGTGGTATGTGATAATAAATGAGTAATCTGAATGTTTAAGATCTTCACAGTAGATTTGTAAATATGTATTAAAATTTGAGTGATGTTAAAGAAACATTGACTTATTTAGGGTGGAATCAGGTTCATTAATAATTTGGACTCATTACGTTCAATATTACAATATCTTCCATATACTACTGAGTAGCTTAATCTTACTGGGTTGCTTAATATCTCTGAGCCTGGTTGCCTCATCTATAACTTGAGGTCAATAATATCCAGCTTAGAACCTCAAAGAACTGTTGTATAGAGTGAATTACATAACATATAGAGTAGCTAGCAGAGTGCCTGGCACACAGGATGTGCCCAATAATTGGTGATTGTTATTATTAATAATAAAACAATTATCAAAATGCAAATATTATAATGACCAATTACTCTCATATATGCCTTTTCTCACCACACAACACATCTTTGACGACAGAGGTAATGTCACAGTATATACTGAACTTCTAATCCCTACCCAAAGAGCCTGGCACAAATCTATGGCCATGGTAGTATCAGTAAGAACTTAGTTTGAACTGAGTCAAGTGAACCACTCCTACCGGATTACTCTGCTCTTTCAGGAGTATTTCAGATCCAAGTTCTGCCTCGAGGTTGACGGAGTCAATGCATTCAACAAGGGTATCCTCAGTCACTTCTCCATTGCGGGGGTGCTCCATGGGACCGGGGTCTTTGGGCTGCTCAGTGAGTCCAGTGTCAGCAGTCTCTGCACCCTGAACAGCCGCATTTTCATGTACATCTCCTCTGGGGTCAGCTGGCGTTAGCTCATTTGAAATCGAAGCTGAATCACAGTGCGCTTCTGCATCTTTGGGTAAGGTATCACTATTGGGCATGTTGGTGATTTCTGCTTTGTCTCCAGTGGCTAAGGTATCGTCGCCATCATCAGACATTTTAATATCTGTCAACATGATTACAAACAAACATCTTATGCTTTAATCCGAATTGTTAAACGTTAATTCAAAGCCCTGAATAATTAAGTTAAATCTGGTGGGGGTAACCTTTCTTCTACCAAGAAGAAAGTTTATGTAACCTTGGGGTATGCTGAATAATGGCCCCCCAAAATATCCATGTCATAATCCTTGGAAGCTGTGAATGTTACCTTATATGGCCAAAAGGACTTTGAAGATATGATTAAATTAAGAAGCTTGGATTATCTGGGTGAGCCCTAAATGAAATCACAAGTGTCCTTATCAGAGAGAGGCAGAGAGAGATTTGACTACAAAGAGGAAAAGGTGATGTGATGATAGAAGCAGAGATTGGAGTGATGCATTCTGAAGATGAAGGAAGGGGCCACAAGCCAAGGTACACTGGTGGCCACTAGAAGCTGAAAAAGTCAAGGAAACCATTCTCCCCTCAGAGACTCCAGAACTATAAGAGAATACATGTGTATTATTATAAACCACTATGTTGGTTGTACTTTGTTACAACAGCAATAAAAAACTAATACAAGCCAACCGTGCTCTCTTTAAACTTTCATGGCTCTCTTACTTGGCATGAAGAAATAAATATGCATATGGGAACTAAGACTATTATCTGTATCTGTGAAAGTACTTATTTAATATGACTTTATTAATTATATTTTTAGCCATAATGAGAATAAGCATGGAAAATACCTGAGAGCTTATAAAAAATATTTGACATTTGGCTTTGCAATGTGGTCTGAAATTCAAATTGAGAGAGACATACATACACATAAGTGTGCCTTGTTGGGTACCAGCCCATGAAGGCCCGGGCTATATTTGGACAATAGTTTAGATGGAAAAACACAAGGATGAAACAGAAAAAAAAGAAGCCAATATTAAGCCAAATAAGGAATGTAGCCATTACAAAATAACCTACGAAGCAGAAAACTCTTTATGAAGCTTGCAAGTTATTGCTATCATATCGAACTGTGCAGTTCAACAGAACTTCCAGTGATGATGAAAATGTTCTGTATCTGCACTGGCCAATATGGTAGCTAACAGTCACCTGTGGCTTTTGGGCACTTAAAATGTGGCTAGGGCAACTGAGGAACTAAGTTTTAATTTTAATTTTAGGGAATTCCCTGGTAGTCCAGTGGTTAGGACTTGGCGCTTTCAGGGCTGTGGGCCTGGGTTCGATCCCTGGTTGGGGAACTAAGATCCCACAAGCTATGTGGTGCAGCCAAAAAAAAAAATTAATCTTAAATAATGTAAACTTAAATTTACACAGGTATGTGTGGCTAGTGGCTATCTTACTGGATAACACATATCTAGAAGGCTTATTCAAGATGATAATTTTCTTAGTCTAAAATAAAGACACAGTGTTCTCACTATACAGGAAGCCAAGTCTCAGGAAAATCAGTGGGTATTTTTGTTGACCTCAGTGTTTACCAGTTGGTCAAATCTCTGGTCACTGTTAAAACCACAGTATATGGGAAGCCATTTAACATACTGGCCACATGATGGCACAGACTTAGAACTCACGTGCCTATGCCAACCCTCTTGTCCCCTCAAATAGCCATTCCCTAAAGTTGTCTAGCTATTTTCTTTTCTCTTGTTACATTCTCTCCCTTGGTGAATCACATTCCTTTCTCACAGTTTTACACACTTCTATGTTGTGACTCTCAAATATCTACCTCCATTCTATAGAGACAGAAAGTAAATTAGTGGCTTCTAGGGGCTGAAGGGAGGGGAAATGAGTAATGGCTGCTAATGGGTATAGATTTCTTTTGTGGGTGATGAAAATGTCCTAAAACTAGATAGTGGTAATGGCTGTACAATTCTGTGAACATGTTAAAAACCACTGAACTGCACATTTAAAAAGAGTATGTGAACTTTGTTATGTATGAATTATATCTCAATACACTGCCATAGAAAAAATTCTACCATTGGATAAGCAGTTCTAATCGTCAGCTGAACATCTCTTTCTGTCCCAAAGGAAACCTTGTCTTGCCATTAATTCTAGATCTTCACTTTGACCTTTGTGTTTCTTTTAATGGCACCTAGATTTCTCCAATAACCCAGGCTTAAAATCTCAGAGCTGTCATTGACCAAACCTTCACTTTCTCAAGAATATATAATATCAATAGCTATCATTTACTGAGTGCCTATTAAATCCAAGCTCTTTAAATGTGCTATCTCCTGTGAGTTAGTTACGACGAGCTTCATTTTACAGATGAGGCAACTGATGCTCAGAGGTCACACTTTAAGGAACAGTGGCAGATTTGAGATCTGAACCCACGTCTGACTTTGAGATTGAGCCACGTCGGAGCCCTATCTGCAATGCCACTTGCCTCTTCTCTTACATTCAACCAGTGCTCAAATCCTAGAGGCTCTTTATTCAGAATCCATATCCTTTCTTTTACTTCTAGTTTCCCTGCCATCACCTTCAATCAGGTCCTCAATTTGATTCATGTTGATGATTTCAATATTGGGTTCAACTCTCCACTGTTCTCGCTTTCACTTCCCCATCCTTCCCCACCCTTTACCTCACTGCTTTAATTACATCACCTCCTGCTCAGACATCCTCAGGGGCTTCCCACTTCCTATTGAGATGAAGCTACATCCTTCAGCTGCCATCCAAGGACCTCTGTGCTCTGATCCCACTAGGTTTACCTCCCACGATGCCCTTGCAAATCCTTAAGTGAGACAACATAAGTATGTGAAAAATGCCTGACATTCACAAAAGAACCTCAGGTGGCTGTTGGTTCAGTATGTTGTTTTAACATATTTAAGGCCCATTTAAAATAACCGCCTCCTCTATTTTTGTTCTTCCCAACTGGATATAACTTTTCTTCCTCTGAACTTCCCAGAGTGCTTTGCATCTGTCTCACTTTGGAGGGTTACAATCATCTTTGATCAGTCGTTTGAGTGTTTTCCTACTATACTGTAAATTCTATGAAGACAAGGATCTTCCTTGTTTTGTCTTCATATTTTATATAGCACTTAACATGGTTTCTTGAACATAGTGGGAAGCTCAACAAATATGTGTGTTGAGTTGTATTAATATTTTTGTGGAGATTTAAAATTAAAGTGTAATTTGGAATGAAAGCAAGCAGAAAATGTCTTTACCCCATTTACTACTCAGGAGTTATCTTACAGCCAGTGGTTCCAAATGACCCATATTGTCTTTCCTTTGTTCCTTCACCTCCCAGATAACTGAGTTAGAATGTCTCTTTTTAAACAAAAATACTTGAATTCTCTGATAACACACCTGTAAACAAGTCTACAGATGGGAAAGGCAAATAATGCATATTTCCTTTTAGGTGGGATATTAAATTTCAGATATGCAAGGTTGGATATGGTCTGTCAATGAGTATGGTCAATGCCTAGATGAAATAGTAAAGAGTGAAAAAGGCCACTGTACAGAAAAGGAGTAGTTACTGTGGTTCATGGGAGGGGGATGAGATTGAGGGAGGGTACTTGAAAAGCTATCATCACATGGAAACTTAAAAAATCTTTATGAAAACCTTGAGTCAGGACTGGCCTAGGAGAGGCACTGCCAAACTACAGCCTGCTGGCTAAATTTGCCTTCCCTCTGTTTTCGTAAATAAAATTTTATTGGAACACAGACATGCTCATTTGTTTATGTACTGTCTATGGCTTCTCTAGTACACCAGCGGAGTTGAATAGCTGCAACAGAGACCATATGGCCCACAAAATTGCAAAGCCTAAAATATTTATTAGCGGGCCGTTTATAGAAAATGTTTGCTAACCCATGGTCTAGGACATTGCTTGACGGCCATGGCCTAGAGTTCTCTGTCCTAATTTGCCCTAACCCCGCCTGGGTCCTAGGGGCACAACCATAAGGGGAATGGGTCCATATTGGACATCACTTATATTCCCATTTTTCTGTTCATCAACAGCTGGTCATAGGCACTGTCTGATATCTTAATTTCTTTGTAAGATAATTTGAAAATCCTTATTAATCTGGATTATTAAGAAGTTCTAAGCTATTTCACTTCTCTATAAGCAGGAACATGAGAATAAACCTGGTTATGATAAACATTCATGGGTGAATAAAAAGCATTATAAACACTTTGTTGTATCTGCTTCACCCTCAATTGTTGTGATACTGTTCCCAGTGCTAAAATATTTCAGCACATACCATGTGACATCTATGTGAGTTAGCTGTATTTTATGCCCTGAGGGTGGCTGGTTAACATTTGAAGCGCCCTATTCAGGAATATACTCTCCAGGGTCTTTACTTACTTAGCATTTCAGATTCTGTAATGAAGTGTTCACCTTTTGAGAGGGTTCAATTATCCCTCTCTCTGATCGCTATTTATCAGGGGGTACTACTTATCCTAAGGGGTATTAAAAGCATTTTTCACTGATAAAATGGAAATAGTGCTTAAAGTGGATTGGCAAGAAGTTATGCACAAGTGCTTTCAGCTCTTCCATTTCCAGGGCAGAAGATTATATTCAGTCCAGCAGCTATTGAACTTTGCAGTAGAGTTTTTCTAGTTCTTCTGCTAATTGCAGGAGAACATCAAAGCCTGATTAGAAGGTTAGCTGAGTCCTGCCACCAGAGCAGTCCTAAAAGCAAAGAGAGCTAGGACTTCATCAACCTACAAGAACAAGCTACATAACTGAGCCTGGTCGCTAATATACATGTGAGTGTGAGGCAGAACTCCATCTGAGAGGTGGATTCAGAGTACAAAATCAGTCTTGGTAGGGATGTTGCACAGAGGAGCCCTACAGCCCTCATCCATCTCTGATGGCCAAACTGCCCTAAGTCAGCTCACCTCAATTGTGGAAAAATTATCGAACAAAACCTCTCTTCCCTGCAGCTGCTCTGTATTCAAGCAACAACATGAAGCCATTCCTTCAGAAACACGCCCAAAGTCCATCTATCAGGTGCTGAACCAATACTGTTAGGAAATATTTATAGACAACTTATAAATTTCAGAAAGACTATATTTTTACATCTGTTCAAATAATGAAAATGGTCACCATAATATTCAGCCCTACTTTAACTTCTAATTGTACATGAACTTCTGCCTGTTACAGGTCCACATTTTCCCTAAACCAAAACCAAAAAAGAATCCCCTCCCAAACCTTTTTTGTCCTGGTAGACCTTTGTCTACTCTGGATGTTATTATGACAGGAGACATGTAATCATTTTTAAGACGGTGCCCTTTTGTCTGAAGCCATTAGAAATTGTGTGTTCTAAAGACACAGCTGTTTCTATGCAGTGACTGTTGGTGTCCAGAAGGACCACAGCTGTGATACATTCTCTTTCCTGGGACAGCCCCCATCTCTGCCTGGATGCCCCAGAAGCAGTCAGACTTAAAATCTCCTGATTTATGGTTTGGAATGTTGATCACTGCAGCCATGTCCTGTGGCTTTGATGCTAGGGAGCCTCAACCCACAGAAACAAGGAGTCTTCTTCAGTAGATTCCAAGGAGAGGAAGAGTGGCATATAAAGAAGCCTTTATGGGCTGGGAATAAGTTAGTTTTTCATGAGTAAATTCATTCATCACCTAGAATGCTCCCAGAACTATGCTAGGTATTGGAGCAGCAACATCATAGCTCCAAAAATAAGTTTAAAATGGAAGACATGGTTACTATCCTTCAGAAAACAAATAATCTGTTTTCATTTTATTCCTGGTCAGTGAAGGCCCAGGAAACTATTGCATCTAACATGAAATGGTTAAGTGATGATGCAAAACAGCACATCAAAGCAGGGAAAGATGTGCCTGAACAAGACTGATCTCATACATGGGAGAACCTTGATAGCGGCTTTGATAGTTATTCAGGCATGATGGGATAAGAGTACGTGCAAATGCCCAAGAATGAATCTAGATATTCAGAACAGATGCTGTGTGGCTGGACCAAGAGCGATATGGAGGAATAGCGAGGGATGGGAGGGATGGACGCTGAGGCGCAAAGAGCCATGCTCTGGTCCCACCATCCCTCTGTGGGCGTACAGCTCATTCTTGTTGTTGTTCCTCACTCCCTCCTACGTAGAGTAAGGCTGGACAAAATGATCTGGATACTTTGTTCCCCAACACCAGACTGCAGGACTGGAACCAGTCCATGATGACAGAGGAAAATGAGGACAAGATAGCGAGTTTTTCATCAATCTAAATTTATTAAATGTAAAGCACTGCCTTCATCTTGCAAGTTTAGCCTTCGTGCTTTTCCTGGTATTAAAATGTCTTTCATTTTACGAAATAGTGGTGTAGTGCATGGATTTTTTTTTAATGATCTCACTTGGCAAAATAAGAATTTGGTAATACCATACCCTGTGTGAAATCACTGCTCCCAATTTCAAAAAGTGCCAGTAAGTGAAAGACCAGGAACAAAAACTGTGGATGACAGGCTCTTAACCAGGTTGCAAGAGTTTCTACGGTGCTTGACAAGTACACGTGCCCAGAGCCCAGTCTCTTTTTCCTCCCGTCTGGCCTCCACGTGTCTGCCAGGTAATTTTATGAAACACGGAGAGGACCTACCTGCTCCCCTGTTTAAAAACCATTAGGTTTAAACACCTTTGCATGGCATCCATGGCCCCGCACAATCCAGCTCCAATCTCTCTATCCGCTTCTGTAACTCTCAACACACCCGACACTCTTCCCTCACCAGATGCTCCATCACTGCCGGCACAGCTCATAAACATCCCCACCTTTGCTTATGCTGGTTTCTCTGCCCAGGATGCCCTGTCTCCAACTGCCTGGCAAGTTCCTATTTGTTTCTCAATGTGTAATGTCACTGTTTACTTTGAAATTTTCCTGAATTTGTCCCACTCCTTCCAAAGAATGAATTACTCTCTCTTCCGTGTTTTTCATGATACCTTGCATGGACTTCTATGGCATTTATAAGGAATATTTATTTCTCTGTCATTCTCTCCTCCAGAACTGTGACCAACAAGCACATAGTTTGGCTTTGGATCCTCTAATATTTACTGAACTGAAATATATTGTTTGATATTGATTAAAAAGAAACAACGTTCCATATAAGCCTGGTCTTATTATTATTTTTTTCAAACTGAATCCTGCTTTAATTGAAGCTTGTGGAGTATAAAGTCCTACAGAAACATTACAGAGAATCTTCTGGAAAACAGGAGTGACGACAACCCCTGTGGAGAGGCAGATGAGAGTAATTCATAGCTCACCAAGGCCTCCCTGTATCGAGATCCCAGAGTACCCAGAAGATCTCTTCACCATCTCAGTCCTGTAAGCCTGGTCTTATAAATAAATGGCTGCTTATATGGTCTGAATCCCTGAGATTCAGCAAGGTCCCTTCCTACCCTCAAATTCCTTCTGGACTGGCTCCGTGGAGCCTCAAATTCCACCCTGAAAGTTTCCTTCTTTTGCTTAAAGCTTATGATGTAAGGAGTTTATCAGTCTTTCCTGAGCTCAGGTTTTGATGGAGAAAGGAAGGAGAGAGCAGGGAATGGATATGGGTGAGGTAGGAAAGGAGCACTAGGCGGAAAAGAAAGCAGAGAGAGGCCTCTGAGGAGTAAGCTTGCCTCATTCTCCGTTTCCTCAGGTTGGCTGAGGTCTTCTGGAGTTCAAGAGACATTGATTTTAAAAAGCTACCTGCCTGACTCTCTCCGTGTTTAGGATGGGAATTGATAGGATCGGTAGGACAGAGATCACTCTTAAGATGATACAGAGAGGTCTCCTACTCTAGGAAAGGGCAGTGAAGTTTAGGCGCCTGATCTGAGATGGCTGGAAATACTCACCAGATTCCAGGGAAGAAGATGAGCCAACTGGGTGGGCAGGTTGGGGGGCTGGGGAGCTGGCGTAGGGAGTAGGACTCAACCTGGGAGCTGTGAATGGAGGTGCTGCTGGCTTAGAGTGTTGGCTGGGGTGGAAGAGCCAACACGGCCGGCGTCTGCAGGGGGAGAGATGATGAGCTTGGGTGGGAGGTCAAGGCCTGAGCTCTGTTTTCCGAGGCCAAGGGCAGCGAACCCCGGGATGGGACTTGCTTCCTCTGTGTCCCCCGCTGCGGAGACCCCGCAGCCTACCTCTCAGTCGAACCTAGGACCTTGGGGAAACTTTTTCCGACTTGCATGGTGCTGGACCGGATACTTCGGGAGCACAAGACAGGCTCCGCAGAGGTTCTCGCCGGCCGAGGGGGCAGAGCCAGAGTGCGGGCGTGTGGGTGTGTGCATGAGCGTGGACCCGGAGCGACACACACTCACACACACACACTCACACGCCCGCACCCACGCAGGGCCCTCGGCCGCAACGCTCGCGCCGCCCGGGACCCTCACCCAAGGCCGGTCCTCCGGGTCCTGCGCCCCGTGCCAAGCCCCTGCCGACTCCGGGAACAGGACAAGCAGCGACGGCAGGGTCTCCCCACCACCCCGCGGCGGCTGTCCCCGCATCCACCCCCACCCCCCCCCATCTGCCCGCCCGGGGAAGGGGATGACGGCGAGAGTTACCCAGGGCTCTTACCGCTCAGGCGGCCGAGTGCGCGCGGGAGCGCCCGCCGGGTCCCGCCCCGCCACGTCGGCAGGGCTGGCGGGGACGCGGCCTGAGGGCGGGCCAGGAGGGGGACGGGTGCTGACGAGCCGAGCTGCCCCGCCCCGCGGCCCCGACAGGGCCCCGCCCCCCGTGACCCCGCCCCAGCTCAGAGCGCGGCGGAAGTCCCGGGCACCTCTTTCCTCAGGCTGCGGGGGTCGCGGGCGCGCTTCCGACCAAGCTTGGGGAACTTGGCTTTTCTGGCTTTGCGCCTCCGGGTGAACTGGAGGGGCGCCCACCCCCACCCAGGGCGGGACTCGGGGTTCTCCGGATCCCTTTCCTTCCTTTAAAAGCGCCCAGGAAACACCGCAGTTTTACCGAGAAGGGGCCGCTCAAGTTCAGTAAGAGTTTGCGATCCCCTGGTGGTGCTTTAAACAGCTTTGTCTTACTCTGTTTGTGGGAGTGTAATTTGATTTAAAACCAATCAACCGAATAAAAATACTTTCTAGAAGGCCAGTTTAGAAATGCGGATCAAAATTCAAATGTATTAGCTTTGGCCCAGGAATTCCACATCTGCGAATTGTACTAAGTAAACAGTCAAATGTACAAATATGTATGTCCAAGGATGTTTATTGTGGTTGTTTATGCCGGGGAAAATAACGCGGAAATAATCTGTCCCCCAGTAAAAAGATTGGTGAAGTAAACTATGGTAACTTCAAACAATCGGACATGCTGTAGTCATTAACTATAACTGTACGTCCAATTTGTTGATATGGAAGGAAGGCGGGCCATAGCCGAATATTAAGTTGAGAGCAAGGGAAGCTTACAAAAGTGTGTATATAGTATAAACCTATTCTTGTGAATATGTATGTGTATTGTAATTTTTTGTATAAAGTTTAGGGAAAATTTAATTTTGAAAACAGTGATTCTTTCTGAGTTCTGCCATTGTGAGTGTTAGCAAATTGTATTCCAGGTGTGACAGGTGTGTTTTGGTGTACCACAGACACAAACACCATTGCCTGTGACTTCTGTGCCTGCCTAGGGCATAGCAAATACCTTTGCCACACCTGCCCCTCCTTGCCCTGCTGAAAGGCAACAGCCCTATCAGGCATTCCTCCCTTTGTGTTTTTTTTTTTTTTTTTTTTTTTGCCGTACGCGAGCCTCTCTCTGTTGTGGCCTCTCCCATTGCGGAGCATAGGCTCCATCTAGATGGGCAGGCTCAGCGGCCATGGCTCACGGGCCCAGCCGCTCTGCGGCATGTGGGATCTTCCCGGACCGGGGCATGAACCCGTGTCCCCTGCATCGGCAGGCGGACTCTCAACCACTGTGCCACCAGGGAAACCCCCTCCCCTTGTTTTTAAATTTAATTTAAATTTTATATTGGAGTACAGTTGATTAACAATGTTGTGTTAGTTTCAGTTGTACATATACATGTATCTATTCTTTTTCAAATTCTTTTCCCATTTAGGTTATTACAGAATATTGAGCAGAGTTCCCTGTGCTATGCAGTAGGTCCTTGCTGGTTATCTATTTTAAATATAGCAGTGTGTACATGTCAATCCCAAACTCCTAATGTATCTCCCACCACTCTTCCCCCCTGGTAACCATAAGTTCGTTCTCTAAGTCTGTGAGTCTGTTTCTGTTTTGTAAATAACTTCACTTGTATCTTTTTTTTTAAGATTCCATATATAAGCAATATCATATCTGTCTTTCTCTTACTTCACTTAGTATGATAATCTCCAGGTCCATCCATGTTGCTGCAAATGGCATTATTTCATTCTTTTTAATGGCTGAGTAATATTCCATTGTATATATGTACCACATCTTCTTTATCCATTCATCTGTTGATGGACATTTGGGTTGTTTCCATGTCTTGGCTCTTGTAAATAATGTTGCTATGAACATTGGGGTGCATGTATTTTTTTTGAATTAGAGTTTTCTATGAATATATGCAAAAGAATGGGATTGCTGGATCATATGGTAACTCTATTTTTAGTTTTTTAAGGAACCTCCATACTGTTTTCCATAGTGGCTGCACCAATTTACATTCCCACTAACAGTGTAGAAGGGTTCCCTTTTATCCACACCCTCTCCAGCATTTATTATCTTTAGATTTTTAACACCATTCTGACTGGTGTGAGGTGATATCTCATTGTAGTTTTGATTTGCATTTCTCTAATAATTAGTGATGTTGAGCATCTTTTCATGTGCCTCTTGGTCATCTGTATGTCTTCTTTGGAGAAATGTCTATTTAGGTCTTCTGCTAAGTTTTTGACTGGGTTGTTTGTTTTTTTGATATTGAGGCACATGAACTGTTTGTAAATTTTGGAGACTAGTCCCTTGTTGGTTGTATCATTTGCACATATTTTCTCCCATTCTGTGGGTTGTCTTTTCATTTTGTTTATGGTTTCCTTTGCTGTGCAAAAGCTTTTGAGTTTAACTAGTTCCCATTTGTTTATTTTTGTTTTTATTTCCATTACTCTAGGAGATGGCTTGAAAAAGATATTGCTGCAATTTATGTCAAAGTGTTCTGCCTATGTTTTCCTCTAAGAGTTTTATAGTATCTGGCCTTACATTTAGGTTTTTAATCCATTTTGAGCTTATTTTTGTGTATGGTGTTAAAGAATGTGCTAATTTCTTTTTTTATTTTACATGTAGCTGTTCAATTTTCCCAGCACCATTTATTGAAGAGACTGTCTTTCCTCCATTGTATAGTCTTACCTCCTTTGTTGTAGATTAATTGGCCATAGGTAAGTGGGTTTATTACTGGGCTTTCTATCCTGTTCCATTGATGTATATTTCTGTTTTTGTGCCAGTACCATACTGTTTTGATGACTATAGCTTTGTAGTATAGTCTGAAGTCAGGGAGCCTAATTCCTCCAGCTCCGTTTATCTTTCTCAAAATTGCTTTGGCTATTCAGGGCCTTCTGTGTCTCCATACAAATTTTAAAAATTTTTTGTTCTAGATCTGTGAAAAATGCCATTGGTAATTTTATAGGGATAATATTAAATCTGTAGATTGCCTTGGATAGTATAGTCATTTTGACAATATTGATTCTTCCAATCAATGGTATATACAACATGGTATATCTTTCTATCTGTTTGTGTCATCTTCGATTTCTTTCATCAGTTTTATAGTTTTAGGAGTACAGGTCTTTTGTCTCCTTAGGTAGGTTTATCCAGTTTTCTTTCTCCTTTGACCCAAACTGTATCTTTACAATAAGAGACTATCAATCAAGCAACAGGTTTTGTTGCCAACTGCTAATTATGCCCTTTTACTCAAATGTTGCTGCTTCAAGCCCACCTGGTTTATTTCAAAACTTCAATTTTTGGCAATGTAAGCAATTTTTATTTAAAAAACTCAGGAGTAGTTAAAATATATAGAAAACTAGAGAATAATATTGAGACAGGCTGGGACCTGGGACCTGGGACCCTTTCCTGCACTGCTTGCACCTGGACACATGTCTCCTCAAGCAACAGAATACAAAGAAACTATGAGGGACTAAAGATAGCTGCATGCATGTGCAGTTGGGGCAAAATATGAACAATAAGATACAAAAAAGCCAAAACCCAACTGCCACTTTTGAAGTGCCAGGAGCAAAAGCAGGGTCCTGAGCATGATCCCTGCATGCAGCACCACCAAGGGGGTGGGCAAATGACCTAAGCCACCCTCCAGCCCAACCCACCAATCTGCCCTCACCCTCACCCCATTTAAGGAACCAGCTCACCCACCTTGGGGATCGAGCAAGGGCACCTGTTACTTGTTTTCAATCCCTCGTGCTGCAGCACGAGTCCCCATAAAGCCTTGCCTGAATTCCTCGTCTGGCCTCTTAGCAATTTCTATTGATTAAAGAGTCCAAGAACCCAGGTTGGGAAAAATATTACAAATACTTATGTGTGTGAAGAAAAGTAGAGAATGGTATGAAAATATGTAGATTTAACAAATCTTATTTTTTGCCACATTTATTTTAGAACCTTCTTTTAAAAAGAAAAAAGTTACAGATATGTTTGAACCCTGTTCCTCCTGGTCTCCACCTTCTCCAGAGGTAACGGTAACGAGTGTCCTGAGGTTGTTGTGCATCCTTCCCACCCATAGTTCTATTACATTTGGCTGCACATATCCTCATTCATCAACACTATATAAAATTGTTTTTCAGTGTTTTAAAATGTTATAAATAACATCCTGTACACTTATTTACTCAACATTATATTTTTGAGAATCATTCATATTCATACATGTAGCTCCAGTACATGCATTTTTAAGTCTTCATGGGATTCCATTGTATGAATTGCCACAATATATCCATTCCCCACACAATGGACATTTAGTGTGTTTCATGTTTCACTATTACATGTTGTTACATGTGCTGAATGCCAATATAGTGCTATCTACTATATTGCATATAGAGCTGCAATGGTCAACTTTGTATATGTTTTCTTGTATCCCGGGCTAGAAATGGAATAGCCAGTTGACCATCACTAGATATTATGAAATCGTTCTACACTGTGGTCCCAACCATTCATTAAACAAAAAAATTTTTTTTTTAAATTTTTTCTTTGCTGTACGCAGGCCTCTCACTGTTGTGACCCCTCCCGTTGCGGAGCACAGGCTCCGGACGCGCAGGCTCAGCGGCCATGGCTCACGGGCCCAGCCGCTCTGCGGCATGTGGGATCTTCTCGGACCGGGGCACGAACCCGTGTGCCCTGCATCGGCAGGTGGACTCTCAACCACTGCGCCACCAGGGAAGCCCCTAAACAAAATTTTTTTGAGAGTGCGCTATGTACCTAAAACTGATCTAGGTACTAGGGATGATATAAGGAGCAGAGCAAAGTCCTGCCCTCCAAGAATTTATATTCTGTCGCAAGGCAGATAGACCCTAACTAGATAATGTGCAAGGTGGTGGAATAAAGCAGAATATAGTCTATAGGGTCTAGGGAATGATGGGTGGGAGCAGCTGTGGTCAGGGAAGGCCCTGCAGATAAAGCGGCACTTCAGTGTAGACTTTAAGGAAGTGAGGGAGTGAACAACGGTGATATGTGGGGACAGTTTCAGGCAGGGGGAACGGCAGGAGCAGTATGGGAGCAGGCTTGGTGTGCTCACAGCATGGTAAGATGGCCAGTGTGGCTGGAGCAGAGGGAGGATGGGGCAGAGTGGAAGGAAATGAGGCCACAGAGGCACTGAAGACTGAGAGATCGGGCAGACCAGGCAGTGCCTTGCAAACCATGGTAGGGATTTGGCTTATGCTTTGAGTGGCAAGGGGATCCTTACAGCTTTTGAGTAGGAGTGTGCCATGATTTTAATTGGGTTGGGATGGGGTTGGGGGGGATGGAGGGAAAGGTAGAGCCAGATAGACCAATTAGGGGCCCACTGCAGTTACCCACGTGAGGGAATTGATGGTTTGGCCACGTGGGAGTGGTAGAGGGCATGAGAGCGGTTTTGCTTGTGGATATATTTTAAAGAAAAACTCAACAAAACTTGCTCATGGATTGGGTGTGGAGTTTGAGCGAAAAGAAAGAAGTCTCAAATTACTCCAAGGAATTTAGCCTGCAAGAATAGAAGTATCATTTACTGAGATGAGGAAGGATGCAAAAGGGACAGGTTTGGGGTTTGAGGTAGATGGTGGATGGACCTAGAGATTATCATACTAAGTGAAGTAAGTTAGAAAGAGGAGGACAGATACCATATGATATCACTTATATGTGGCATCTAAAATATGATACAGATGAACTTATTTATGAAACAGAAACAGACTCACAGAAAACAAATTTATGTTACCAAAGGGGAAAGGGGGTGGGGGAGGGATAAATTAGGAGTTATATAAAATAGGTAAACACAAGTCCTACTGTATAGCACAGGGAACTGTATTCATTATCCTGTAATAAACCATAATGGAAAAGAATATGAAAAAGAATATATATATATATATATATATATAGAGAGAGAGAGAGAGAGAGAGAGAGAGAGAGAGAGAGAGAGGGAGGATTTGAGAAGATGGGAGGAGAACAATTGCAGTTAGTGAGTAAAACAACTTTTTCAAGGATTTTTAGTGTAAAGAGGAGCAGAGAGGAAGAGGTTGTGGGTTCAGAGGAGGGTTTTGTTTTTTACTATGAGAGAAATTGTAGCATTATATGCTAATTGGAATCATACAGCAGAGCAAAAAAAAATGATGATGCAATGTAGAGAGGATAATTGTAAAGGGATTTCCTTGAGTAGCTAAGCAGGAGTGAGGTTCAGTGCTTAATGGGGAGGAATTGGCTCGACACAGAGAGTTCATTCAGGAGAACAGCGGAAAGCACAGATAGAACAGGGACAAGTAGGCACTAGTAGAATTTTGGAGGGAAGATGTGGAAATGCTCTTCTGGCTGCATTTATTTTCTTCCTGAAAAATGAAGCATCAGCAGCTGAAAGTGAGGAAGGAAAGGAGGTATTGGAAGCATAAGAGGAGGATGTGTAGGACAGTGAGAGTGAATGGGCTAAGGAAGGGGAGCAAAAAGGATAGTAGAATGGCTTCTCCCTCTTGAGGTTGGGATCCAGTCATGAATTTCAAGTGAGACAGTCAGCATGGGTGTGTATTTTCTCCAACTATGTTCAGCTGGTCAGGCTCAATATAGTCCAGTGGCAAGTTGGATTTAACCTGGGTTGAGGAGAGAGGAGTAAGGTAGCTGAGGGTGAATTCAGAGAGATGATTAAAAGGGTGGACCATGATCTTTCAGTCCAGTGCAGTGGGACTGGGGAATTGATGGCATCTGAGAGAAAGAGTTAGAGGCGCTAGTTGAAAAGCGGGATGCTGGCAAGAGAGGTTATGGAGAGAGCACAGCCATTGGTAATAATAATATGTAGGGTACAATAAGGGAATGCATGGCTGAGGTAGGTTTCAGGACAAGCTCATTAGAAGAGAGAATATCAAAGAACTAAGAAGCCAGGGGAATAAAAGAATCTCTACATAGCTACTGAAATCACTAGAATTACGACAGTGGTGGTGTTAGACTCAGACAGTGAATGGTGCAAAAATACTCAATGAATGAGGGAGTGATGGGCCTGTGGATGACTGCAACCAGGAGGGTAGGTTTCAAGGGTTGGAGGGAAGAACAGTGATCTGGAAGTAGCAGTGAGAGTCAGGGAAACCTACATCACCTCCAGGCCCTGAGGTGTGAGGAAAAGAGGGACCACTGGAGACCACTAGGGACCACTAGAGGGCGCGGTGTTCAGGATGGAGTTTAGGTCTCAGGGCGCCCTGATCCTCACTGGGTTGGAGTGGAATCACCTGAAGAGCTTTCAAAATAATACTGATGTCTGGCCCCATCCTGGACTATTTAAGTCAGAATCTCTGGACATGTGTAAGAGGTCCTGTTTCCTCACATTGTGACCAACACTTGGTATCATTAGATGTTTTAATTTTTGTCCATCCCAGGGGTGTACAATGGTGTCTCCTGGTTGTCTTAACGTTATCCTGTTATCCATTTGATTATATCCTTTGCTAATTCCTACCCCCACCCCCATTGGGTTTGTTAGCCATTTTATTAATGATTTGTAGGAATTCTTTATATATTTCAGATATCAATCCTTTTGTGGTTATATGTGTTACAAGTATCTTCTGGAATGTGTTTTGTTTTTTCTTTTTAATTCAGCAGAAGATTTTGGTTTTAATATTAATATTTAATATCTAAGTTATAAATTTCATTTCTAGTGGTTTGTATATTTTATGATGCTGATCATTTTTATATAACTTGTTTCAAACCTGTTGGTAGGCAATTGATTTTTTAATTGATTTTCCAGGGAAAGAGAAGTTTTTTTAAAGAACAAAAATCATTAAAGTAATGTCTTGCTTCTGTTTGTATGGGGACAGTATATTTGCTGGCTTTAGACTATTTTACTTATCCCACTATAATGCTATTTTATTTTTTAAAAATAAAAGTAATGCATGTACATAGTAAAAAAAAAAAATCAAACAGGACAAAAGAGCATAAAATGATGAGTAAAAATATCTCCCTCCCTTGGTTCTTTGGCTCAAAGGTAACAGTTTCTTAAGTATCCCCTCAGAAAAAAAGATTTTTATGCAGATGTCAGCATAAGTATGTAGACCCTTGTGTTAGATGCCTGTGGCTGCCATAACAAATTCCCACAAATCAGGTGGCTTAGAACAAGAGAAATTTATTCTCTTACACTTTTGGAGGCTGGAAGTCCAAAATCAAGGTGCTGGCAGGGCTGCTAGCTACTGGTGATTCCGGGCATTCCTTGGCTTGTGGCTGCAGAATTCCAACCTCTGCCTCTGTTTTCACCTGGCCTGTTCCTTTCTCTGTGTGTGTGTGTCTCTCCTCTGTGTGTGCCTTACTCCTGGCAAGAAGATGACCTGTGCAGATGTCTGAGGGACCGGATTTTATGCAAATGCTGAAACACTCTCCATACTCTTCTGCCCTTTGCTTTTCTTCATTTCATAGTCTTTCCACCTCAGCATAAAAAATGTGAGGCTTGCATAGAATTCTAAAACTCCTTACTATAATGACTTGTCTTCTATGGAAATCACTATTCCAGACACTTTTTATTTATTATCTTCCCAAAAAAGTCACAAGCACTCCCATTTTGTGGATGAATAAATGGAGTCTTTGAGGTTAAGCCACTTGCCCAAGGCCATACAGCTAGGACATGGCATTTGGAGGACTTCTGCCCAGCACTGTCTGTTTGTTTGTTCCACTGCCATGCCATCTTGCATATTACCTGATTTTTGTGGGTTTTCTCATCTCCTTAAAGACATTTCTCAGAATTCTAACAGCCTCAACAAGAATAGCCTCTTTGTTCCCGAAAACCAGCATTATTATGCAATACCCTAATGAGCGTTTGTGACCAAATGCTCATAAACATTTTGTCACTGTGTGATGTGACCAAATCTGCAGCCATGTATGTGTGCTTATTTCTTAAAGACTTTGGCTCAGTGTTGTTTGAAATTCCCTCAAACCCATAGCTGGTTCCTTTCTCTTCTGCCTGTTTCACAAAGCTGGTTTCCCAGGGTCACAGGCACCCACTCCACTCTAGCCGTCTCCTCTGCTCATTCAGCAGAGATCCAGTCACTGTTTGTTGACCCTCCCCAGGCCTGTGAAGGCTTCCTGTTATGTTTGATGAGTAAGAATGTATAGTAAGAAGTTGGCCTTTCCTTCCCCCGAAAGCAGAAGTGATTCTAACCCTGATGTCCAGCTTTGTCGTGGGTCAGACTGTACAGTCTTAACTTGTTTTTTTAACGATGAAATAATGCCAAACAGTGGGATTAATTATAGAATGATTATTTAACTCATATGTTCAGTTCTTTACAGAACCTCAGTTAAGGGAAAGTCTTGGGAACAGGGTATCCTGGCTGCCTGAAGTATCTGGTTAATCAGACATCCTCTTTTTGTATCATCAAGCTTTGTTGACATTGTTCTAAAATTATTCTAAATGGCCTTTAGAAAATTGATTTTTAATTAGTCTTGCAGGATCTCAGTGGCATTTATTATTTTAGAATTAAAAATGAAAACATCTAACAATACCAAATATTGGTCAGAACATGGAGAAACAGGATGTAATTTCCCCCGGATGTGGTAACTACTAAACTTTCCTTAAAAGTTGATTTTTTAAAAACCAATTCTTGAACCTAAGTTCATTTTATTTTAAAGTATCCCATCCAGCTAAAATAATGCTTCAAAACCGATTGATCATGGTAGTTACAATTATATTGAAAATATTAAAAATGGTGATAAAACAGGCAAAGTTCAGTAACTTTCCATTGTGGTGACAATTTAACATTCAGGCTGCAAACTTCTACAGATAAATATCACCTTAGAAAAACATTTTTCTTCATACTGAAATTGTCATAAGCTGCGTGATCATATGAATTAAGAAATTTGATTACTGTTTTAATCTGTAGCCCAGAAAACCCTACTGACCACATGCTTTGCTCAGGACCTTTGAAGGGGAAATTCATGTGCAGGGGTAATTCCAGTAATGTCCGACAGGTGGCGCAAACCGCTTTTATAGTATTGCTTTACTTGAACTAAGGACTTGCATTTTGTCAAGCACTTATTTTTCCGTGCATTTAGAAGTTATTTTCCCTTCTTCTGAGAAAGAAATCTTGGTAAGTAAGAAGCCTTTGTGGCTTTTTCAAATTATGGAATAATTACTTCAAATAAGCAAGAAAATGCTAACGATTGTATAGGAAATAGGTAAAGTTTCTTTTAAGTTTTTGCAAAATGATTTTAAGGTTGTTTTTTTTTAATGTTGCAAGCGTTCTTTTTATTAGACAAGAAAGATAAAGATATGGCTATCTTGAAAGATATAAAAATAGCTAGAACTTGTCATAGTTAAGGAAAAAACTAACTGATGTTATTTCTTTCTTCTGTTTTTGTCTACTACATTTTTTCTTTTCACCTTTCCCTAGTTCCTTGCTTTCAGTAAGGTTTACAGTAGTTTCTGCCGCTGATATGGCGCCTATCACATATTATGTATTTTTACCACAGACGTGAGTGTTTGATCCTTCCTGTCACATGGTTCTATAATTGTTTATTTGTGTCTGTCACTAATTTATAAGCTTTTGAAAGCAGGGATTATGCCTTTGCTATTCGTATTTATATCCCCAGCACTGGACGTCTGGGGCAGTTCTGGCACATAGTACACTCTGAATAAACATTTATTAAATGGAGGAAGTGGCGGGGAAAGCCCAGAACTTGCCTTTTTCAACATTCTCACCGAAGCTTTGACAAATAAAACAGTATTTCTCTTGCATATTTGTTGATTTGATTATGGAATTGCACGTTTTACCGGTCTTTCCTTTTTCGTAGTTTTTATTTTCATAGATCCTATCCATCATTTTCTTTCTTTCTTTTTTTCTTTTTCTTTTTTTTTTTTATTTGCGGTACGCGGGCCTCTCACTGTTGTAGCCTCTCCCGTTGCGGAGCACAGGCTCCGGATGCACAGGCTCAGCGGCCATGGCTCACGGGCTCAGCAGACCGGGCACAAACCCGTGTCACCTGCATCGGCAGGCGGACTCTCAACCACTGCGCCACCAGGGAAGCCGCCTTTTTTTTTTTTTTTCATTTTCTTTCTTGATATAGAGCTTCTTCCCTCTGTCTCCCCCACCCACACCTTTCATTTGATGCATTAAAGAAAAAAAACAAAACAAAAAACCTTTTACCTTTTATCTCTTACACTTCCTTTAAAAAAAAAAAGTTGTGACCTCTGTAATCTTCCGCTCTCTCGTCTCCCTTTTCCCCCCTCCATATTTTTTTTTTCGTAAATAGAGAAGCTCCTGGCTTAAATGTAAACACTAGGAAACGCTTGAGGACATAAATGATCGGGGAGGAATATTTGTGTTTTGGAGGCAGGGTGATATACAGGAAGCTTATCAACTCTCCTACGTAGTGGCTAAGTTTCAGTCCCCTGAACACAGACACCATCCAGAGACCTCTGAGTGGGTTCTCACTCACGGATGTCAATTGTCTATCACGTGGAAGAAGCTCTCCCTCTCTCTCTCTCTCCACACAAATGCAAGTGTATTATATTTCTTTAAATATAGATAATTTTATATTAGCTATATTTCCAGACAAGCCTTTCAACTTATAAAACATGTTCAAAATTAGAAATTTTGGAAATATAAATTCATCTATGAGTTAGAGATCTAGAGATAACCAGTTAGCATTTTGTATATTTCTTTCCATTCTTTTTTTCCCCTAGGGTTTTTGTACATGTCAGGTTTTAATCATATTTAACAAAACTAGAGTCCTACTGCACACACGATTTTGTATTCTTTTGTCCACTTAACGTTATGTCATAGAAATTTTTTTTCCGAAGTGCAGTATTTGAGGCTGCATGCTATTCCGTGGTATGGGTGTACCATAACTGATTAAACAATTTTCTCTACTAGTCATTATGATTTTTTTCAATTTTTCATCTTCATGAGCAACCTCATAGTAATATTTTTATGTGTATTCCTTTAGAAGAAAATTCTGAGAAGTGGAATTGCTAAAATAAGGGTAAGCATATTTTTAAGGAATTTATACATGGGACCAAATTGCCTTTCACAAATGTACTAATTTTTCATTCCTGCCAGCAGTAAGTGAGAGTTCTTATTTTAGTCCCACCTGCCAACACTGGGTACTATATTTTTGAATTTTCCCAATTTGGTAGGTGAAAATAATCATGCCTTTAAAAATATATTTAAGAAAAAAATTCCCATTTGATTCACTTTATCTTTTTATACTTAAATATCTTAAATTATAGGCGTGCTAATAATTCACCTCTAAATGCTTCATTCTGTATTTCTAAAAAAAGTACATTTTCCTAACATAGCCAAATAACATTATCAAAAATTAACATTTATTTCTTAATAGAATCTAATACCTGGTCCCTCTTAAAATCCTTTCTCCCCTTGATAAGTAACGTTTACAGCAGGTCTAAGTTGAGATTCAGTCCAATATCACAAGTTTCATTTAGATGTTATACACTATTTTGATTTAATATGATTTTTGTGTGACTGGATGTTATTCATATTATTGACTATTGATTTTGGGGGGATAAATTTTCTGAGCAAATCACGTGATCTACTTAATTTTAAATGTCCAAAATTTGAAAAATATAGGTAACAACTAAAAGGAAAATAACCCCTCCCCTTAAAATTTTACCAGATAGAGATCATCACTGTTAATATCTTGGTATGTATCTTATTAATTTTTCCATATGCATGTGTACATATTAACTGCTGCACATTTTATAAATAAGCTACTTTTTGTCACATATATATAGTGAGCAATTTTCCATGGAATTAGATTTTCATTATTTTTAAAGGCCACACAGTAATATTTAATTATATGGAGATACCATAATTTATTTGAACAATCTGCTATTTTTGGACAGATTTCTTTTTAAAAAAATATTTTTGTACTGGCCCCTTTATTGTACTCTTTTACTGGTTCTAACAGTTTTTTAATTACTTCTCTTGGATTTTCCACATTGACAATCACATAATCTAAAAATAATGATAATTTTATTTCCTCCATTCCAATATTTCTGTCTCTCATTTTCACCCCTTACTTACAATGACTAGAACTTCTAGAACAGTGTTAAATAATAGTGGGCATCCTTGATATTGACTTTCATGGAAATGCTTTGGGGGTGGGATATTGGTTTAAGTCAGATACTTGATATATTCTTTATCAAGTTTTTTTTTTTTTTTTTTTTTTTTTTTTTGCGGTACGGGGGCCTCTCACTGTTGTGGCCTCTCCCGTTGCGGAGCACAGGCTCCGGACGCGCAGGCTCAGCGGCCATGGCTCACGGGCCCAGCCGCTCCGCAGCATGTGGGATCTTCCCGGACCGGAGCACAAACCCGCGTCCCCTGCATCGGCAGGCGGACTCTCAACCACTGTGCCACCAGGGAAGCCCTATCAAGTTTTAAAAGTATCTTTTAAATGTATACTTTAATTAACATGTTTTTAGTCAAAGATGAATGCTGAATTTTATCAAGTGAATTTTTAATATCTATGGAGATGCTCTTCTGTTTTATTTTCCTTTTATCCACTGCTGTATTATTGTCATAGATTTGCTAATAATAAGTCATGCTTACAGTCCCAGAAACATCCAAATTAATCACTATGTATTATCCCTTCAGCATAGAGCAAGATTGATTAGGGTTTCTTCAATCTGATCTTCTCTCTACTACCAAATAATTGGAATTTATCTCTTTTATTTATATTTTAATAACATACATATACATACTCTTAATTTTATAATACACATACTTAAGCTTATATTTTTCTAACAGAATCTTGAGTTAATTGGTATCTATAGCTGCTTCTCAGTCAGGCAAGGATCTTTACATGCTTTCAGTCCACTCTCTCCCTCTCCCTCCACTATCCACTAACTCCCTTGTTATCATTGGCAATTTAAATTCCAGATGGTTATTAAAATTTTTGTCATCAATCCTTATTGGGACTTAGCAATAAATTCTCTACTTTTTTTGCAAAGTATTCCTTCTTGATTCTCAATTTTTTTTTTTTTGAGTCAGTTTCTCTTTCAGAGGATAGAGTCTATGCTTTAGTAATTCATATAGTGGATCTGTCTTCCACATCTTTTAGCATTTCTTTCATATATTTAATCTCTTTGGCCTCTTGGACTGTATTTTGGGAAAATTCCTCTTCTTGGTCTTCTATCTCACTCATTCTCACATCAGCAGTGCCACTTTGCAGTTCAACTCATCCAACGAGTTTTCCATTTCAGTTATTAAGTTTTTAATTTTCATGATTCCTACTCCATTCTTTTTTAGAATCTTACCTCTCTGAGGATATCTATCTATTAAAATGCCTATTCTCTTTTATCTCTGTCTCCTTGGGTGTTAATGTCTGTTGTATCTTGAGTCTGGTTCCTTTCTATCACAGGGTTTGCTTTGTAAAAGTGTCATGCTTCTTGTTTGTGCAACCCAAATTGTGCTTGAGGCTCCATGTAAAACTGCTTGTTGATCTGTTTTCACAGCCTGCTTGTTGGGCGGTTAGACCAAACTAGTCTGTATTAATTCTATATTGCTGCTGTAACAAATTACCACAACTTAGAGGCTTGAAAAACACACTTTATCATCTTACAGTTCCGTAGGCTAGTAGTCCAACATAGGTCTTATTGGGTTTAAAGTGTTGGCAAGGCTGCATTGCTTCTGGAGGCTCTACAGGAGAATCCACTTACTTGCCTTTCTGAGCTTCTAGAGGCTGCTTGCATACCTTGGCTCATGGCCCTCTTCCTCAAGAAAGGTCATGTCCTTCTCATATCACATCACTCTGACCTCTTCTGCCTCCCTTTTCCACTTTTAAGGATACTTTGATTACATTGGGCCCACCTGAGTAAATTTTAAGGTCAGCTGATTAACAATCTTAATACTACCTGCAACTTTTAATCCCTTTCTCCATGTAACAGCATATTTACAAGTTCTGAGATTAGGAAGTGGACATCTCTGGGAGGCTACTATTCTGTCTATCGTAGTCCAATCTGCTTGTGGATTTCAGAGACTTCTCTTAGTTTCAGCTCCCCTAAAGACTTCCCTTTCTGCTTTTAAGTGTGTGTGTGTGTGTGTGTGTGTGTGTGTGTGTGTATTTCATTATTTTGGGGATTTAGAGCAAGAGGCGGTGGCTAGTGCATGTGCATATCACCCTGTTGACTCTCATCATTTTTAATGTTTATAATTGAAAATGTGATTTTCTTGATCCAGAACATATTTAGAACATTTTAAAAAGTGATCTTAAAAGTTTATTTTGTAGTCAGAAATACGACTTTACGAATTTCTGCTTTGGGGTATTTGTTTTAAAATTTATTTGACCTAAGAAACAATTTTAGCAAATGTTCCATGAACCCTGGCCCTTAGATATAAAATATTCTCTTTTTGTAGGGTCAAAGTTTATAAGTCTCTATTAAATCCTTTATTAATTATTTTATTCAAACCCTCCATATATGTTTGTTTTTTTGCTACTTGATCTAACTAAGACCCAGAGAAATATATTACTTTCATTATCAATGTCTCCTTATGTTTTCAGCATTGTTACTTTGTAAATTTTGATGCAATGTTATTCATTGCATAGGTGTCCTTATCTGTTGTATTTTCATTGTGAGCTATTTGTTTTAACCAGTATTAAACAGTAGCTTCTCTTATTCTCATTGCCCAATTCTCTGATACTTTGACCTAATGGAGTATTATACATACAAACTGCAATTTCTGATGAATACACTTGCTAAAGTTCTTATTTCTGCCCCATTTACAAGTATTGTTGTATGTCTTACACCATTCAGAATGAAATATACCCCCTCAAATCCCTCCTTACCTCTTGCCCAGTTCTTTTTATTTTCCAGCGATATTGAGATATAATTGGCATACAACACTGTGTAAGTCTAAGGTCTACAATGTGACAATTTGATACATGTATATTGCAAAATGATTACCACAATAAGGTTTGTTATCCACATCCATCACACACACCTTTTTGTGTGTGTGTGGTAATAATATGTATGATCTACTCTCTTAGCAATTTTCAAGTATATTATACAGTCTTGTTAACTGTAGTCCTAAGGCTGCATATTGGATCCCTAGACCCCATTCATCTTACATCTGGAAGCTTGTAGCCTTTGACTAACATCTCCCCATTTCCTCTGTTTCCTGGCCACTAACTTTCTATTCTCTGTTCTATGAGTTTGGCTTTTTTAGATCCCACATATAAGTGAGATTATACAGTATTTGTCTTTCTCTGACTGACTTACTTTCACTTAGCATAATGCCCTCAAGGTCCATTCATGTTGTCACAAATGGCAGTATTTCCTTCTTTTTATGGCTGCATAATATTCCACTGTGTGTCTGCACCACATTTTCTTTACCCATTCACCTGCTGATAGACACTTAGGTTGTTTCCATGTCTTGGCTATTGGGAATAATGCTGGAATGAACATGGGGGTGCACTATCTTTGAGATAGTTATTTCATTTCCTTCAGATAAATACCAATAAGTGGGATTACTAGATCACATGGTAGTTCTATTTTTGATTTTTTGAGGGACCTCCATACTGTTTTCCATAGTGGCTGCACCAATTTACATTCCCACCAACAGTGCACAAGGGTTCCCTTTTCTCCACATCCTTGCCAACATTTGTTATCTCTTGTCTTTTTGAGAATAACCATTCTAATAGGTGTGAGGTGATATCTCATTGTGATTTTGATTTGCATTTCCCTGATGATTCGTGATGTTGAGCATTTCTTCGTGTACCTGTCGGCCATCTGTATATCTTCTTTGGAAAAAATGTCTATTTAGGTCTTCTGCCCATTTTAAAATAAAATTATTTAAGTTTTTGTTTTGTTTTCACTATTGAGTTGTATGAGTTCCTTACATATTTTGGATATTAACCCCTTACCAGATAAAATGGTTTATATTTTCTCCTATTCTGTTGGTGATTTTTCATTTTGTTGATTGTTTCTGTTGCTGTGCATGAGGATTTTTAGTTTGATGTAGCCCCATTTGTTTATTTTTGCATTTGTTGCTTATGTTTTTGGTGTCAGATCCAAAAAAAATCATTTCCAAGACCAAAGTCAGGGAGCTTTTCTCCTACTTGTTTTTCTAGGAGTTTTATGGTTTCAGATCTTACAGTTAAGTCTTTAATCCATTTGGAGTAAATTTTTGTGAGTGGGGTAAGACACGGGTTCAATTGCATTCTTTTGCATATGCTTATCCACTTTTCCAAACACCATTTATTGGAGAGATAACCCTTTCCGCATTGAGTCTTCTTGACTCTCTTGCCAAATATTAGTTGACCATTTATGTGTGAGCTTAGTTCTCAGCTCTTGATTTTGCTCCATTGGTCTGTGTGTCTGTTTTTATGCTAAATTTATACTGTTTCGATTACTATAGCTTTGTAATATGTTTTGAAACCAGGAAGTGTGATGCCTCAAGCCTGTCTCAGGCTTGTTTGGCTATTCAGGGTCTTTTGTGGCTCCATATGAATTTTAGGATTTTTTTTTTTCATTTCTGTGGAAAATGCCTTTGGAATTTGTTAGGGATTGCACTGAATCTATAGATGGCTTTGGGTGGTGTGGACATTTTAACAATATTAAGTCTTCTAATCCATGAACATGGCATATCTTTCCATTTATTTGTGTCTCCTTCAATTTCTTTCATCAATTCCTTATAGTTTTCAGTGTACAGGTCTTTCACCTCCTTGGTTAAATTTATTATTTTTCTTGCATTTGTAAATGGGATTGTTTTATTTCTTTTTCATATAGTTTGTTGTTAGCATATAGAAACACAACTAATTTTGTATGTTGGTTTTGTATCCTGCAACTTACTGAATTTGTTTATTCTAACAGCTTTTTGGTGGAATCTTTAGGATTCTCTACATATAAAATCATATCATTTGCAAACAGAGATAATTTTACTTCTTATTTTCCAATTTGGACACCTTTATTTCTTTTTCTTGCCTAATTGCTCTGGCTAGGACTTTCAGTACTGTGTTGAATAGGAGTGGTGATAGTGCTTCTTGCTCAGTTCTTACCTGATAATGTCCATCACTGACTAGGTGTAGAAATCTTGGAGAGCTGGGGGGGGCGGTGGTCTGTAGAAGGAAAACTCAGTATTCTGACCTACTAACATCAGTAGCATTGGGGTAAAAGAAATGCTACTTAATTGCCTGGTTGTTACTTATCCTTGGTGTTTGAATCAGAGACAAACAGGTAGAGGGACAAAATTCTTTCCTACCTTTCAGAAGGGAGTCTGTTTTCCTGAAACAAAGCTTGAGTATGCCAGGTTTTCCTTAATATAGCTCCAGATATTTCTTCATGAGTGTAAATGCTTTTGGATCCGGCCATTAATTTTCCATCCTTCTTTGGTTTTGGTGACAAGGTGGGTTTTTGAGAGTTTCTGTGTTTTCTGGGTGTTTTGATGGGCAGATGGGAAATGCTTTATTGGAGGAGCTGGGAGGGACTTTTAACTACTATATGCCATTTTGTAATGAAATTTCCCCAACCCAGAAGAGTTTTTACTCTTCCAAAGTATGACTAGTTAAAACTATTCATCTCTTAACTATTTTGCTATTTCCGTGTGCCCTCAAGTGATGAACAGTGGATCCTTTTGTTAATAAAACTGAACAACAACAAGTAGTCAAAATCTGTTCTCAATTATTCCTGCTACACAGGACCCTGTTGCCTGCTCTTGTCCCCTGGGGCCTCCTAGATGCTTTTTTGTGGAGATCAGATCCTAAATGGGGTTGAGCAAGCCTCGAAGTTCTAGCCCTTTGTCTTGGTAGCAGATATTGAGTCCATGGGTGCATACACCTGCCTCCTCCCCTCAGCCAGGTAATCTTTTCTCATTCACTCAGCATCATTGTCCTGAGAGGCAATGTCTTGTAATCCATTGTAGTACAGTGAGACTTTCTGGGCTCTGGGAAGACTTTTGTCTTACATACAGCAGCTTTATCCTGAAGTGCCTTCCAATTTCTTCAGTGCACTTTTTAATATTTCTCCATCTTCTCCTGTTTTATCAGTGTGTCAACTGTAGGAACTTGATGATTTCAGATTATCAAGTGCCGAATCCTGCCTCTCTGAATTTATTGCTTCTGGTCTAATGTGAAAGGGAAAAACGTATTTCCATGTTTATGAGAATTGTGTCCAAAAATGAGATCCTGCAACTAAAAAAAAAATCCTGTGACTGGAAAGAGCAGAGTATATGTGTTATCTCAACGGACCCTCGCCAGTCTGTGAAGCACTTCTAACCTCTGCCTATAGGTGGTTCCAGGCAGATGTGGTGTGGACACTCCAATGTAGGTGCAGGAGGCTGCCCTGTGACCATCACAGCTGCCACTGCTGCTCTCAGGATGCTGCTGAGGGAATTAGGTGGCTGTGGATCCTGGTGTGTCCTGGCCAGCTTTTGTTCCCTGCTGGGGCTCATAGATGTTTTTCTGTGCAGATCAGAGCAGAAGTGGCATAGACTCACGAATGTGTGTCTGAATTTCTGGGACTGGCTTCTTGCTTGACCTTTTGCACAATTTTAGTTCCACCCCTTTGTCTCAGTCACAAGCATGATGTCTGTGGGCTGGTGAATCTGCTTCCACCTCACAATGGTCATCAATGCCCGGCTTGGCCTGTATTAATCATATCTTCTCAAATGGCTCCATGAACGGTAGTATCCTCTCTGCCAGCCCAGCTACAGCTGGTTTTGTTGAGGTCCAATTCATGGAGGTAAAGAGTATAAGTAGTTCTTCCTTGTAACACAAACTTGGCCTCATTCCTATCCTCATCTACCCTCACAAGAGGATTTATCCCCTGTCTTATGCCGTAGAGATTTAGCCATCAAGCTACAGGGAGATGGGCCTTCCAACCAGGCCTCAGGGACTTGTCAACCACCTTCCTCCCCATCCTTTTCATCTCATGTTGTTTTGGCCAAATTGAGTTGAGGATCTGAAGGTCTAGCCTACTGCTGGCATGGCTCTGCAGTGCCCACCAGGAGGCCCTCTCAGGCTCATCTGAACATTCAGACGCACAAGTGCTAATAGGCCACACTTGGTCCCAGTTTACTCAGGAAGATACAGGAGAGGAAATAGAGCTCAGGTTTCCTACTTGGTATTTATAGTTCATACGCAGTCCTTTCAGCCTGGATGCTATTTACCGTTCAATGGTCATTTTTAAAAAAATAAATTTATTTATTTGTTTTTATTTTTGGCTGTGTTGGGTCTTTGTTGCTGTGCACGGGCTTTCTCTAGTTGTGGTGAGCTGGGCTACTCTTTGTTGTGGTGCGTGGGCTTCTTATTGCGTTGGCTTCTCTCATTGTGGAGCACAGGCTCTAGGCGCGTGGGCTTCAGTAGTTGTGGCGCACGGGCTTAGATGCTCCACGGCATGTGGGCTATTCCCAGACAAGGGATCGAACCCATGTTCCCTGCATTTGCAGGCGGATTCTTAACCACTGCACCACCAGGGAAGCCCCTCAATGGTCACTTTTATCATAAGTGATTCTTCCTGATAACACAGCTGACATTCTCCCTGTATCAGGTTTCCAGAAAAGAGTTAGATCAGATTAGTCCATGGAGAAGGAGAGAAATGAGTTTGTTAACCCTTCACCCATGAGGGGTCACTGGTTGCAGCAGATGGCTGAGCGTAGTACCAAATTGAATACTGGTGTAGACTCGTGAGCATGTCTTGTAGTTTTTTGTTTTTTGTTTTTTTTTTTGTGATACGCGGGCCTCTCACTGTTGTGGCCTCTCCCGTTGAGGAGCACAGACTCCAGATGCGCAGGCTCAGCGGCCCTGGCTCACGGGCCCAGCCACTCCGAGGCATGTGGGATCTTCCTGGACCGGGGCACGAACCCGTGTCCCCTGCATCGGCAGGTGGACCCTCAACCACTGCGCCACCAGGGAAGCCCTGTCTTGTAGTTTTTGGCAATAGCTCCTTGCATACCATTTTGTACAATTTTAGATGATCAAACTGACTGACGGGTAAAACATTTTGAGGGGATAAGAGGACTGCCCTTTGAAAGAGCAATAAAGTATTCTGAGTCCAATGAAAAGAGACCGTAGTCATGTAGTTAACTTTTAAGACAGTTGATTTAAAGTCTTTGTCTAGCAAATCAATGTCTGTGCTTCCTTGGGTACCATTTCTATTGACTTTTCTTCTCCTTTTTTAAAATAGACTTTATTTATTTATTTATTTATAATTTGTTTTGTTTTTTTGGTTTTTTTGCGGTACGCAGGCCTCTCACCACTGTGGCCTCTCCCGTCGCGGAGCACAGGCTCCAGACGCGCAGGCCCAGCGGCCATGGCTCACGGGCCCAGCCGCTCCGTGGCATGTGGGATCCTCCCAGACCAGGGCACGAACCCGCGTCCCCTGCATCAGCAGGCGGACTCTCAACCACTGCGCTACCAGGGAAGCCCTAATAGACTTTATTTTTTAGAGCAGTTTTCGGTTTACAGAAAATTTGAGTAAATGGGCTGGAGAGTTCCCATATACTCCCTTTCCACTGCACACAATTTTCCTTATTATAACATTTTGCATTAGTGTGGTATATGTGTTATAATTGATGAACCAATAATGATATATAATTAACTAAAGTCTATACTTTACATTAGGATTCAGTCTTTGTGTTGCATAGTTCTGTAGGTTTGACAAATGCATATGGTCATATATCCACCATTACAAAATCACATGGAATAGTTTCATTACCCTAAAAGTCCTCTATACTCTGCCTATTCATCCCCCACTCCCCCAGCCTCTGTCAACCACTGATCTTTAATGTCTCTTTAGTTTTGCCTTTTCCAGAATGTCAGAGAGTTGGAATCATACAGTTGGTAGCCTTTTCTGATTGGCTTCCTCACTTAGCAATTGCATTTTGGTTCCTCCATGGCTTGACAGCTCACTCCTTTTTATTGCTGAATAATAATCCATTGGATGGATGTACCACAGCTTGTTTATCTTTTTACCTATTGAAAGACATCTTGTTGCTTTCAGTTTGGGGCAGTTATGAATAAAGCTTCTATCAACATCCACGTGCAGGTTTTTTTTTTTTTTTTTTTTTTTGCGGTACGTGGGCCTCTCACTGTTGTGGCCTCTCCCATTGCGTAGCACAGGCTCCGGACGCACAGGCTCAGTGGCCATGGCTCACAGACCTAGCTGCTCCATGGCATGTGGGATCTTCCCAGACTGGGGCACGAACCCGTGTCCCCTGCATCGGCAGGCGGATTCTCAACCACTGCACCACCAGGGAAACCCTCATGTGCAGGGTTTTGTGTGGACATAGATTTTCAGTTCATTTGGGTAAATATCTAGGAGTGTGATTGCTGGCTCATATGGTAAGACTATGTTTAGCTTTGTAAGAAACTGTCAGACTGTCTTCCAAAGTATCTGAACCATTTTGAATTTCAATAATGAATGAAAGTTCCAGTTGCTCCATATCCTCACCAACATTTGATGTTGTTTCAGGATTGTTTGGCCAATCTAACAGGTATGTAGTAGTTCCTCATTGTTTTAACTTGCAATTCCCTAATGACATATGGTATTGAGTATCTTTTCATGTCCTTATTTGCCATTTGTATATCTTCTTTGGTGAAATGTCTGTTCAGATCTTTTGCCCATTTTTAAATTGTGTTGTTTATTTTCCTGTTGAGCTTGAGTTCTTCATTTATTTTGGATACAAGTTCTTTAACAGATATGTGCTTTGCAAATGTTTTCTCCCAGTCTGTGGCTTGTCTTTTCATTTTCTTAATTGCAAAGCAGAAAATTTTAATTTTAATGAAGTCCAACTTAACATTTTTTTCTTTCATGGATTGTACTTTTGATGTTGTGTCTAAAAGTCATTGCCAAATTCAAGGTTACCTAGATTTTCTCCTATACTAACCTCTAGAAGTTTTATAGTTTTGTATTTTACATTTAGGTCTATGGTCCGTTTTGAGCTAGACCTTTTTTTTTTTTTTTTTTTTGCATGTGGAATGTCTAGTTCTTCCAGCACTATTTGTTAAAAAGACTATCCTGTCTTCACTGAATTGTCTTTGCTCCCTTGTAAAAGATCAGTTGACTGTATTTGGATGGGTTTATTTTTGAGCTCGCTATGCTGGACAGTTGATCTATCTGTCCATTCTTTCACCAATACCACACTGTCTTGATTGCTATAGCTTTATGTAAGACTTGAAGTTGGGTAGTGTCAGTTCTCTAACTTTGTTCTTTTAATTTTTTTTTCCTATGAATGAACAATACTTTTTTATTTCTCTGCATGCCTCATAGTTCTTTTACTTCAGTCAGACATTTTGAATATTATAACGTGGTAACTCTGGAAATATTAGGATGTGGTAACTCAGATTCTCCACTTTCCCAGGGTTTGTTGTTGCTGCTTGCTGTGGGATGTGGTTGTTTATCTGTTTGGTGATGTTTCTAAACTATTTTTGTAAAGACTGTATTCCTTCTTGTGTGTGGCCATTGAATTCTCTGTTCCATTGGCTTAGTGGTCAGCTAGTGATTTGACAGAGATGTTCTTAAACATCTGGAGAAAAAAAACCAAACCAAAACAAAACAAAACAAAAAACACCTGATCTTTGCAGATTGGCTGTTTTGAAGCACTTCCTCAGTGCTTATCCAGGCTGTTTACAACTCTGCCTTAGCTTTTACTTTCTGCTTGCACAGAGCCTAAAAGCCAATCAGAGGTGAATGTTTAGGATTTTCTCAGGTCTCCTCTGAGCATGCATCCAGCCCTGGGCATGTGTATGGCCTCTAGATTACCTGGGATACATGGAGATTTCTAGAGTCTTTTTTCTCCCATGTATCTCCTTTCCCAGCTTCCTCCTTCTCTGGCTTTCTGGTGTGTCTGCTGCCTGCCCCATATCTTATCCCTTGCTCCAGGTGGCTGTGGCTAGTGTTTGTGCCTTTAAAGGTTTTCGAAACACTGTCCAGGAGGCTGCTGCAGCCCTGGGAAAGTTCTGAGTTGGATGGGGTGAAACAAAGGCGCACTCCTGAGTGGACCCCTCAGAAAGCCACCAGACAGGTTATAACACACAACTACAATTCTTTGCTAACAAGGTCTGTATTGCCTTTCCTGGCACAAGCAACTTGTATAACTGGAAAAAATAACACATTAAATTATGGGGACAGAAATGATTCTGATAATGAATGAAGAACTCATTGAGATTTTGTGTTTAGTAAGCTGAGGTTTGAGAGCAATCATCCAATCTTTATACATCTTAATGTATATTATATTTCTAGAATTTGGATTCATAGCAAGATGTTCTGAAGAACAGCAACAACCCTCTAGGGGATAGCCACTTCAACATCATGACCAAAGGCAAAGAATCTGCTGTCAGAAACCTTCATTTTGTTTACATTCTGACCTTAGTATTTGGAACCATAATCCATTTCTCTGATGAAAGTGAATTTGTGGTGGACATGTCAAAAATAGGCCTTATTCGTGTTCGCAAAGACCTGCCACCAAAAACCAAAGTCTTAGATATGTCTCAAAACTACATATCTGAGCTTCACCTCTCTGACATCGGCTTTCTCTCAGGGCTGAAAGTTTTGAGACTTTCCCATAATAGAATCCAGTACCTTGATATTAGTATTTTCAAGTTCAACCAGGATTTGGAATATTTGGATTTATCTCACAATTGGTTGCAGAAGATATCCTGTCATCCGATCACTACAAGTCTCAAGCATTTAGACCTCTCATTCAATGACTTTGATGCCCTGCCCATCTGTAAGGAATTTGGCAACTTGACTCAACTGAATTTCTTAGGATTAAGTGCTACAAAGTTACAGCAATTAGATCTACTACCAATTGCTCACTTGCACCTAAGTCGCATCCTTCTGGATTTGGAAGGTTATTTTGTGAAAGAAAATGAGAAAGAAAGTCTTCAAATTCTGAATACAAAGGAACTTCACCTTGTTTTTCACCCAAATAGCTTCTTCTCTGTCCAAGTGAACATATCAGTGAATAGTTTAGGGTGGTTACAACTGACTAATATTAAATTGAATGATGACAACTGTCAAGTTTTAATTAAATTTTTGTCAGAACTCACTAGAGGGCCAACCTTACTGAATTTTACCCTAAACCATATGGAAACAACTTGGAAATGTTTAGTTGGAGTTTTTCAATTCCTTTGGCCCAAACCTGTAGAATATCTCAATATTTACAATTTAACAATAGTTGAAAGCATCAATGAAGAAGTTTTTACTTATCATGAAACAACATTGAAAGCACTGAATATAGAACATATTATAAACAGAGTTTTTATTTTTTCACAGACAGCATTATACACAGTGTTTTCTGAGATGACTGTTACGATGTTAACCATATCAGACACACCTTTTGTACACATGCTTTGTCCTCAGAAACCAAGCACATTTACATTTTTGAACTTCACCCAGAATATTTTCACAGATAGTGTTTTTCAAAATTGCCACACTTTAGTTAGATTGGAGACACTTATTCTACAAAAGAATGAATTAAAAGACCTTTTCAAAGTAGGTCTCATGACTAAGGATATGCTCTCTTTGGAAATACTGGATGTTAGCTGGAATTCTTTGGAATATGATAGACATGATGGAAATTGCACTTGGGTTGGGAGTATAGTGGTGTTAAATTTATCTTCAAATATACTTACTGACTCTGTTTTCAGATGTTTACCTCCCAGGGTCAAGGTTCTTGATCTCCACAATAACAGAATAAGGAGCATCCCTAAAGATGTCACCAGTCTAGAAACTTTGCAAGAACTCAATGTTGCTTCCAATTCTTTAGCCCACCTTCCTGGATGTGGTACCTTTAGCAGCCTTTCCATACTGATCATTGACTATAATTCAGTCTCCAACCCATCAGCTGATTTCTTCCAGAGCTGCCAGAAGATTAGGTCCCTAAAAGCAGGGAACAATCCATTCCAATGTACATGTGAGTTAAGAGACTTTATCCAAAGTGTAGGCCAAGTATCAAGTGAAGTGGTAGAGGGTTGGCCTGATTCTTATAAGTGTGATTATCCAGAAAGCTATAAGGGAACCCCACTAAAGGACTTCCATGTATCTCCATTATCCTGCAACACAGCTCTGCTGATTGTCACCATTGGGGTCCCTGGGCTGGTATTGGCTGTTACCGTGACTGCCCTCTGTATCTACTTGGATCTGCCCTGGTATCTTAGGATGGTGTATCAGTGGACCCAGACCCGGCGCAGGGCTAGGAATGTACCCTTAGGAGAACTCCAAAGAGCTCTCCAGTTCCATGCTTTTATTTCATACAGTGAACATGATTCTGCCTGGGTGAAGAATGAGTTAATACCAAACCTAGAAAAAGAAGATATAAGAATTTGTCTCCATGAGAGAAACTTTGTTCCTGGCAAGAGCATCGTGGAAAATATCATAAACTGCATTGAGAAAAGTTACAAGTGCATCTTTGTTTTGTCTCCCAACTTTGTCCAGAGTGAGTGGTGCCATTATGAACTCTACTTTGCCCACCACAATCTCTTCCGTGAAGGATCTAATAACTTAATCCTGATCTTGCTGGATCCCATTCCACAGGACAGCATTCCTGGCAAGTATCACAAGCTGAGGGCTCTCATGGCCCAGAGAACTTATTTGGAATGGCCCAAGGAGAAGAGCAAACATGGACTTTTTTGGGCTAATATTAGAGCTGCTTTTAATATTAAATTAATAGTAGTCACTGAAAATGATGATGTGAAAGCTTAAAAAGATCAGACGTCCAACTTAAGAAACCATCATTAACTTGAATTCTGATGGACACTGTGCTTTCAAGTTATTGTGTTTGCTGCCTCCATTATCTCCATGCATTCAGGAAACACTTAATGAAAACTGTGTTTCAGTTGAACTGGGAACCAGACTGGGGGCTGTGGTGGTGCTCAAACGTGCTGATGACAGGTAGCTCAGTCTCTTCTGGTTGAACCATTCCGTTTCAAATTGAAACAAGCTCTTTTGAGTAAATGCTCTCTTCTCCTTTCCCCAGAGGATTTTGTGTGAGCAGGAGTTTATGAGACTTCATGGAAGGAAAGAGTCAACCTCAGAACTGTATGCAGTGGAGTGTCCTGTGGATCCTCATCGGCCTCTGGTCGGCTCTGTTATCCTGCTCTACTTTGGGGCTGGGGGAGAAATTAGACCAGATATGGAAAATAAAGATACTTTTTTTTTTCTTCACATCTGAGTAATAGTTTATAAAATGTTTGACTTTGCTACACAAATATGCAATTAATCATTAGCGACTCATGGCATTGGTAGTCTATGTATATAAAGGGAAATAGAGTCTTAGTCATAGGCTGTTGAGGTCAAAGACATGATTTACTGGCTTGCCAAGGAAACTCAGAGCCAGATTTATTTGTAACCGATTGAATAGGAGTTATCTGGTTGTGTTAGAATTTTGGCGAATGCCTCAAAGCTGACAAAAGGCCGTAAATATCACCACATTTTAAACAGATATTAGACACAGCCAGGCTGGAATTATAAAAAAATAGCAGAAAGAGGTCAGTAACTATCAGTAACTATCAACTCATATTACCCATTTTCAGAAGACTGGCTTCAAAAGGGTGATTAGAGAGTCATTAAGTAGAGGTTCTAGACTTATGGGGAAATTGCTTTGGATTTCTTCCAAAGGCAAACGAGATGGGCTGTAAGCTTAGGAGAACAGTAACCTTACATCCTACTCCCAGCCTGAAAGCTTGCAGAGTAACAGGAATGCACAGGTCCAGTGAGGCAGACAGAGTATGGAGTGAGAGCTCTTGGAAGAGCTGGATGAGTGTCACCTATCGGCAAACAATGCTTTGCAAATATAGGTGCTTGATAAATATTTGTTGAATGAATGCATGAGTGCTTCTCACCTGGAGAATTCAGGAGGTAAGAGGGTGGCTTGGGCAGCCCGAAATAGCAGGATGAGGAAAGAAAGGAAGCAGTGATTGCAACCTACCCTTCCATTATTTGGCATGGCAGAAGTGTTGTGGATTTCCTGTGGGCCATAATGACCATGGGAAGGGTATCTGGGCTTGAGGTGTCATGATATGACCTTAGCTAATAGGGCAGCCTGTTGTGCAAAGGGACAATACTGCTAAGAGGCAAGGGGTTAGGGAGAAGAGGCGTATGACTTGGGGAGTCAGGGGGGTGCTGCAAGAGGTCAGCCAGAGAATGTGCCACTTGCATCAAAGAGCTGTGCAATGTGGGATCCCCCCAAGGCCTCTGAATGACCCACAGATGCATCCTGTGAAAGAGCCAACATTTGGACTCCGCCATAATCAGAGGCAGAGGCGTGATGGCCTGCCTGCCTTATCCAGTTGTTAATTGCAGGGAGACTTGCTCCTTTTTCTCTAATACTCTCTTCACTTGCAGGGGCCTGGGAACATCCAGAATATAGAGAAGGCAGAGAAGATGGAGGAAGAGTGATGATATTGACCACACTCCTTCCCCGCTTCACTGCAAGAAAGGCCCGAGCCAGGGCCAAGCAGAATTTTAAATTAGGTGTGAGACTGATGTTAAACTGGACTGGCCTGGACATTTCAATGCCTGAAATAGAGGGGCAATTACTAAAATGAGACTTGTCACTAAAATCTGTGGGATTCAGGATTCAGGATAGATCCTGAATAGATCCTTATAGAGGGAGAGATTCAACAAAACTTGCTTGTAAAGCTATGGTTAGAGAGAAAAATAAAGCCCTTTCCTTCTGGACTTAGCTCATTCAATAAACTGGTTTCATAATTAATAGTTATAAAGAAACTAGCCTTAATGAAATTGTAGTAGAGTCATCTTCTGTCTGCATTAGCCCTTCCTTCTCTTCAGGAGAGCACTTACTTTCTTCCACAGGCCCTTTCCCAAATGGTAAATTTTCTCTAGCCCCTGTTGGACTTGTTCCTTAAACTAAAAAATCCCCAAGCCAACAAACAAAACCAAAACAGCAAACAACAACTGGGACTTCCCTGGTGGCGCAGTGGTTAAGAATCCGCCTGCAAATGCAGGGAACACAGGTGTGATAGCTGGTCTGGGAAAATCTCACATTCTGTGGAGCAACTAAGCCCGTGCACCATAACTACTGAGCTTGCACTCTAGAGCCCGTGAGCCACAACTACTGAGCCTGCATGCCACAGCTACTGAAGCCTGCACATCTAGAGCCCGTGCTCTGCAACAGGAGAAGCCACCGCAGTGAGAAGCCCGCTCACCACAAGGAAGAGTAGACCCCGCTCGCCGCAACTAGAGAAAGCCCGTGCACAGCAACAAAGACCCAACACAGCCAAAAATAAAAAAATAAATAAATTCATAAAAAAAGCAAACAACAAACTATGTCACACCTTCTAAATGATCAAATATTTTTAAATGGTTCCAATATGTTTCCCACAAAATACTGTTGACAGTATTTAGAAAATATAGAATATATTTTATATGAAAATATAGAATTTTGGCATTTTCAAATAGAATTAAACAAAACCTGTATTTTTGCCACATATGAAACCATACACATTTCAGACATATGAAAGCTCTATCATAAGAGATCAGTTTGTTTTTTAGATAAAGATGTTCTATCTCCAGGAATCCTCTGTTTCCTCTTTTGAATTTTTCCAGTTGCAAGTAGCAGATACCAACTTGGGAAAGGGCGTGTTTATTTCAAGGATACAGAAGTGTCTCATGGACCCATGCAGCTTTTGTGATATTCTTCCCTCCCTTTTTTTCTACTGCCACCCCCAGGTGAGTCTGCAGGCCATCAGGGACAGAGTGTGCATGTTCCACTCTGTAACCTGGAGCAGAGCATCCACTGTCCCGACTAAGCCACCAATATCTCTCACCTGTATGACTGCAGTAAACTCACTGGCCTCCCTGCTTTTACTCTTGCCTCATACATTCTCCAAACAGCAATCAGAGTAATTATTTTTAAAGTATAAATTATTTTAAGCCACTCCCCTGCTTAAAACGTTCTAATGACCTCCCCTTGCAGTAAGAACAAAAGTCAAGCTCCTTGTCATGACCTGCTGTCATGGTGGTGAGTGAGGACGGGGATTGAGGAGTGGGGAGCAGGGTTACCTGCCTCATGACCATTATCGAGAAGAGTGGTGTAGGGGTCTGCTAAGGCTGCCCTGACAATATACCACAGGCTGGGTAGCTTAAACCACAGAAATGTATTTCTCACAGTTCTGAAGTCCAAAAAAGGGAGAGATTGGCAGAGAAGATGGGATGGAGGGGTGTGAAAGCATGGCTAAGAGACAGTGACTGGATGACTGGGATATAAATGGAGGAGAGAGTGAGTCTTAATGAGAACACAGAACACAGCACTGGGAAAGGAGGAAGTCACTTTCTGTCTAGATTTCTGGAGATTGGTTTGATCGGAAGAGAATTAGAATAAATTACAGGCAGATAAAGAGACTTAAAGGGATTTCTAAAGCCACAGGGACTTTCTGTTTTTTGTTTGTTTGTTTGTTTGGCCGCATGGCATGTGGGATCTTAGTTCCCAGACCAGGGATCGAACCCACGCCTCCTGCATTGGAAGCACGGAGTAAGGAATCTCAACAGAGTCAAGTCTAAATATGAAGTAATTTTTGTGAGCAGATTTCAGACATCTTCAGCCCTTTTGAGGTATTAACAGTGCACTCTAGCTTAACATTTTCAATCTCCAATTCCATCTAAAGGTCTTTTCCTTTCCCCGTATCATAGGGTGTAGCCTTACATCATAAACACTGGTATCTCAATGCTGCTGACTCTCTCACTGCTGCCTCTTTATGTATATGTACCTGGGAAATGTGAGGATGGGGTGATGGTGGGGATTGCACTGTCTGGTTCAACTGCTTTAGGAAGTGCTTGGCCCGAATTGTTGGGAGCTCTCCTTAGAATATGGGGTAAGTAACACTTCCTAGTCCTTGGTTTTGGACCCAAGTCATAGGAAAAGTTCCAGTCAACACCCTATACCATAATCAGTAGAACCAACAGAAGGGAAACCAAAATTGTCAGTAGGCTATTGAATTATATAGCAGATGAACAACCTAAAAATCTATTCTAAATTTGGATTAAATCATTTAAAAAAGACATATAAAAAAATCAAAAAGGCATATTCATAGCAATAGGCAGAGAAAAATGGTATGGATTTATGTCAGTTGGTTCAGAGAGTTCACTTCATGGAATGTATCCTAAGGAAATAATTGCTCATACACATCCTAAGAAAATGGATGAACAGGATGCTTATTGCAGAGTTGTTTATGATAATAATGTGACATTTGGAGACAACTTAAAAAGATTGCTTGAATACATTGTTAATTAAAATATTTTAAAAATACATTGTAAATAAAATGGAATATTATTCAGCCAATAATAACAAAGCTGTAGGTGGATATTTACTGATATAAACAGACATTTATGATGCATTATGGATTAAGAAAAGCAGATTAGGGCTTCCCTGGTGGCGCAGTGGTTGAGAATCTGCCTGCCAATGCAGGGGACACGGGTTCGAGCTCTGGTGTGGGAGGATCCCACATGCCGCCGAGCAGCTAGGCCCGTGAGCCACAACTACTGAGCCTGCGTGTCTGGAGCTTGTGCTCCACAACGAGAGAGGCCGCTACAGTGAGAGGTCCGCGCACCGCGGTAAAGAGTGGCCCCTGCTCGCCGCAACTAGAGAAGGCCCTCGCGCAGAAACGAAGACCCAACACAGCCAAAAATAACAAATTAATTAATTAATTAATTAATTTTAAAAAAGAAAAGCAGATTACAAAACAGAATACTTGGTCCAGTGCCATCTGAGGGGGCGGGTGTGTGAATAGCAATTTGGCAACAGGTATCAAGAGCCTAAAGCATGTTTATATATATATTAAAAAGTCTGGGGCTTCCCTGGTGGCGCAGTGGTTGAGAGTCCACCTGCCGATGCAGGGGACGCGGGTTCGTGCCCCGGTCCGGGAAGATCCCACGTGCCGCGGAGTGGCTGGGCCCGTGAGTCTGCGCGTCCGGAGCCTGTGCTCCGCAACGGGAGAGTCCACAGCAGTGAGAGGCCCGCGTACCGCAAAAAAAAAAAAAAAAAAAAAGTCTACATGGTTGCTCCAAAAGTGATATTGGTGTATCTCTATATGGTAAGTTATTATTGATTTGAAATTTTGTTTTTATTTATTCATATTTCCTGTTTTCTTCAGTAAACATTTATTACTTGGATAATAAAAAAATCAAATTAACTGAAAAATTATGTTTGAGGAGATCATATACACATATATCTATCTGACCTTGTTATGAAGAATAACTCTCTAAACCTAAAAGCAACATATAGCAGTAGTCTGCTGGAGCTGGTTTGTACACACTTGTGAGAACCAGTGGTTAAATATTCAGAAATTTTGCAGGCAGGTCAGTTGGTAACTAGAAATCAGCTATACTGGAAATACTTACATCATAGATATTGGCAAGTGCTAAAAAATCAGGCTTTTTATTTTTGTTTTGTAACCTGGTTCACCAGCACACAACTAACTGATAGTAGTAGCAAAGAGAAAGTCAACTTACCTGTTTATATAAAACGTTATGTACTTATTGGTTCAAAAGATCATGGGATAAAAAGATAAACAATGAGGGAAGATGTTTGCAGAAAGTTTGATGGAGGGTTAGTGTCAGTAACATAAAAGAGAATGTATCATTAAATAGTGAAATCATAACCCTGATATAGGCAATGACGTGAACAAGTAATTCACAGAAGTGATAGAAATTATCAATAAACATGAAAACCCATCCAAGACATTTATTTACTCCTTCCAGGAATTTATCCTAAGCCAACAGTAAAAAACTTGGACCAAGATTGTGTACGAAGTTGCTGGTTAACATTTCGTGAAGCTAAAAGAGGAACCCTCCCCTCAGGTCAATAGCTGGAGACAGGTTGGCCTTAGCCTAAGATTTACTCAGGTGGCAACTTAAAAAAAAATTGCTGGAAAATTTTAAGTAGTTAAGGGAGAATTAATTAAATGCTAAATGTCCTAGTGATGTCATCTTTCATTCCCAGCCAGCTTCATGGGGCACAGTTTGAACTCTGGGGTCAGGTTGGAGAGAGGAATTGTACTTTCTGTCAGGAAAATAGGGAGGGAAGGAAGGAATAGAACACAGCTGTGAGTACAGCTGACCCTTGAACAAGATGAGTTTGAACTGCACTGGTCCACTTACACACAGATATTTTTTCAATAAATATGTACTACTGTACTACACTGTTTGCGGTTGGTTGAATCCAAGGATGCGGAACCACAGCTACAAAGGGCCAACTGTAAAGTTATAATCATATTAGGCACCCTTAACACCTGCTTTGTTCAAGGGTCAACTGTACTAACTCCACTGGGAGAGGCATCTCCCAAACTAGGACACTGTGGTCAGAGCATTTGTTTTCTTCCTTGTTGATTAAGAAACAATACTTCTGCCTCTTCCGGAAAAAAAAACACTCACAAACTAGAAACGGATGGGAACTTCCACAACCTGATAAAAAGCATAGATGGAAAACTCACAGCTAACATCATACTTAATGGTTCTCAAAGCTCTTCCCTAACATTTGGAGCCAGACGAGGATGTCTGCTCACACCACTTCCGTTCCACATTGTACTGGGATTGCTAGCCAGGGCAGTTAGGCAAGAACATGTTATAAAAGGTATCCATCTTGGAAAGGAAGAAGATGACATTTTGCAGATGACATGATTTTAATTGCAGAAAATACTTAGGAATCCACTTAAAAGCCATTAAAACTAATACACAAGTTCAGCAAATTTGCAAAGAAGATACATAAATGGCTAATCTACACATGAAAAGATACTCAACATCATTAGGTATCAAGGAAATGCAAATTAAAACCATAATGAGATACTGCTTCATTCCCAGTAAGAAGGCTATAATAAAAGTCAGATGATAACAAGTGTTAGCAAGGATATGGAGAAACTGGAGCATTTATACACTGTTGGTGGAAAGGTAAAATGGTGCAGCTAGCCTGGAACTCCTCAAAAGGCTAAACACAGTTACCATACGATGCAGCAAGTCCATGCCTAAGTATCTACCCAAGAGAGAGTATGTCTACCAAAAACTTGTACATGAATGTTTATATATTCATAAGAGCCATAAGTGTAAACAACCCAAATATCCATCAGCTGATGAATGGATAAATAAAATGTGGTATATCCATACAATGGAAAGTTATTTAGCAACAAAGAAATGAAATCCTGACACATGGTTCAACATGGATGGATCTTGAAAACACTAGTCTAAGTGAAAGAAAAAAAACCACACAAAGAACCACTTATAATATGATTCCATTTATATGAAATATCCAGAATAGGCAAATCTATAGAGATTAGTACAATCTGTAGTGATTGTCTAGGTCTGAGGCAAATGGGGCATTGGAGGGTGACAGCTAAGGGGTGTGGTTCTTTTCAGGGTGATGAAAATGTTCTAAATTGCTTGCGGTAATGGTCGCACAGTTTTGTGAATTGATCTGAAGTCACTGAATTGTACACTTTAAACGGGTGACATTTTTTATGGTATATGAATTACATCTCAATAAAACTTTTGTTTTAAAAAAACAAACAACACGTACAGGTCCCATCTAATTGGCAGAGTATTTACATTGCCCTGGATCCAAAAAGAAACACCTGGGTATGGAATCAAGAGTGGGCAGAAACTGCTATTGAGAGAAGTAAAGAGGTGCCTAGGCTCTAAGATGTGGAACCTCTGTTTTGAGTTAGCTCTTTGAGCTGCTATCGACTGGACTTAGGCTTGTACTTATTTGCATGGCTGTGATAACTCCATCTAGGCTCAGGCCATCCAATATGGTAGAGCCACTAGCCACGTGTGCCCATGGAATACCTGAAATGTGGGGAGCCCAGATGAGATGGGCTGTGAATGTAGAACACACACTGGATTTTGAAGACTTAGAATGAAGAATATTATATATGATATCTTATTAATAATTTTTTATATTGATGGCATGTTAAAATGATATTTTGGATATACTGGGTTAAGTAAAATATTTTAAAAAGTTAAAAGAAAGCATGTTCTTTGAGAATTAAAGTTTTTCCTTAGGAGAGGTGGATATATCAATGCCTGGGTGTACATAATTACAAGTATGTTTGGCCCCTTGTTACCTATTACAGGGGTCCCCAACTCCCGGGCTGTGGACCGCTACCGGTCCGCAGCCTCTTAGGGACCGGGCCGCATAGCAGGAGGTGAGTGGCGGGCAAGTGAGTGAAGCTTCACCTGCCGCTCCCCACCGCTCCCCATCGCTGGCATTACTGCCTGAACCATCCCCCACCCACCCACTTCTGTGGAAAAATTGTCTTCCACGAAACCAGTCCCTGGTGCCAAAAAGGTTGGGGACTGCTGACCTATTGGATAATAGGGAGAAAAAAAAAGAGGCGGGTGGGCAACTCAGAGTGGGGATGAGCTTGAAGGGAAACACAGGACTTTTTGAGTGCTAAAGTGCTTTCTTTCTGCCCTGCTGACTTCCCTGTCCTGGGCATTAGTTTCTAGATTTGGTTCACAAAATCAAATGCCTTTTGGGAGCCAGGAACTGAATTGTTAATCAAAGAGCCCCCTTATCTCCATTTATGGACCTGGGGGAAGTAATGGTAAGTGAGAGTGGAAGGGGGGAGGACGTTCATTCTTTCAGTCACAAAAATATATTTATAGACATGCCTCCCGCTTAAACAAATTGTGAGGGGCTAGGAGGAAACAGAGAGAGACAGAATAGTACAAGTCAAAAAGAATCTCAGGGTTCTTAGGGAAGTTGACTTTGCTTGCTGTGGGAGAAAAGCTGATTCCAGCAAGAATTGCATCCAGCTTGTATAGGACATCATGCAGCACCAGGCTGAGCACAAGTTCAGAGGAAGACAGCTAGCTAGCATTTCTTAGCTTTATTTGCCCATTTGTTGTTTTGTTACTGTTGTTTTAAAAGACCAGAGTGGAGTTATGAGGTTGGATTCCTTGAGCATGCCGACAACAGCAACGAACCCACAGGAAATGTCTTAGACCTTATCGGAGAAAAGAGATCGTTAGCTAGCGCGTTTTTCACATGGAGATTTCAAAAATCACTTTTTGAAGAAAGTTTGAAATATCCATGGAAAAAACTTTGAGCACCAGATTTTCTCTGAAATCCAGTTTGTCGGAAAAGACATGATTAGCATCCATTTGGTAAAAGCCCATGAGTGATCTTCTCTATGAATGAGTTTTAGCAAAACTTTGATCTTGACCCCTCCCTCTTCTCACTTTCAGCCACCTTTAATAGTAGCGTGATCAAAAGCCAATTAGATGGACTTCCCTGGTGGCACAGTGGTTAAGAATCCGCCTGCCAATGCAGGGGACATGGGTTCGAGCCCAGGTCCGGGAAGACTCCACATGCCACAGAGCAACTAAGCCCGTGCACCACAACTACTGAGCCTGCGCTCTAGAGCCCACAAGCCACAACTCCTGAGCCCGCATGCCACAACTACTGAAGCCTGTGCACCTAGAGCCCATGCTCCACAACAAGAGAAGCCACCGCAATGAGAAGCCCACACACCGCAAGGAAGAGTAGCCTCCGCTCGCCGCACCTAGAAAAAGCCCGCGTGCAGCAACGAAATCCCAATGCAGCCATAAATAAATAAATAAATGTACGTATGGGAAAAAAAGCTTAAAAAAAAAAACCTAGTTACAACAGAAGTATTATACTTAACATTGATGACTCTTACATGTCTATATTAATCAAACCAACAAGCTTAAGCCACCTTCAATACCAGATATCAGTTTAGTAGTGAATATTATCCAGATAACATGAACCTGAAATTCATTCTGCCCAGATTATTTTCTATTTCTGAGTATTTATATAAGCACTTAATTTTTTTAAGCCTATTAAGTAGAGCTCTTTTACAAATTCATTTTTTGCAATATCATACACCTACAACACACGTAGATACATATGAACACACAAACACAGAGGCCTTATAGGACCCATTTCAAAATTTCAGCCCTCAGTCAGGTATAACATAAAAACCATCAGTTACAAGGGGCTGGATTCAAACTGGGTTTCTAGCAGATGAACAAACCCATTTTACTAGTGTTTACAGAAAAGGCACTTAAGATTTCTATTTATCCTTGACAAGTCAAGTTCTAAATTACTTTACCCTCTTTTTTAAAATTTCCATTTAAAAAGATGTCAGAAATTAGGGTTCCTGAAAAGACCAGATAGGACATTTGCATCTCAAAGGTACAGGCAAGTTCCTCCTAGGATGATTTTGTTTCCCCTTTGTTTAATACTTTCAAGCCTCGTAAGATAAATAGGGAAGGCTTTGGGAGTGGCAAAAGGATTGGTGAGTTTTGGATTATTTTTGGAACCACACCTCTGGTGTAAAGACTGTAAGACTGTAAAGACTACATTTATAAAACAAGGACGTTTTGTTTTCCTTTTCAAAGAATTGGGTGGTTACCTCAATGATATTGAAGGACTGACATACCCATTCACCTATGTTGGAAAGTTTTACTTTTCCTCATTCAGCTTAGGGGAGAAGGCCTCTTCCAAAATTCCTATCAGGGTCTGAATATCAGCTATGGTCAGTTTAGTCAGACCAGTGGCCTCCTATTTTGTTAATCTACTTCCAAACATTTTTGAAGATCTTCCTTAGGTTTAAGAAATTTGTACCTTATATTTAGACACTGTATAACCCTTTTTACTTAATCACTGGCTGGATATCTTTGGCCAAGCCCGGAACCTCGATATTGCACATTCCAGGGCCTACTAAGGCTTCTATTTTAGCTTCAGATTTTATCTGTTCCTTTTTGCTTTTTGTTAGAACCGTTTGGTGATGAGGGTGGTTCCCTTGCCCCTCGAGAAAGAGTGGCCCCTAACTTAGTTAACAAATCTCTTCCCGTTAAAGGGATGGGACAGTCAGGCATAAACAGATAGGAATGTAAAAAGAGCTGGCCATTCATCTCAGGTGTAATATGATGGTTTCATAAATTGAGTGCTTCAGATAATGACTATAAATGAAAGGGCAAAATGGAGGTTGAGCAAATAGAAGATATTTGAGTCAACTAATTAAGCTAGATAGAAAACTGAAGCCATGCTTTCATTAAATGCTTGAAGACAGGCAGTTTTGATACTGACCAGGGTTCTTGGACTTCCCCAATAAATAGAAATTGACTAGAGGCCAGACAGGAAACTCAGGCAAGGCTTTATTGGGGCCCCTGCCACAGCAGAGGGGAGCAAGAACAAGTAACAGTTTCCCTTGCTTGCTGGCCTGAGGTGGAGGGGGGTGGCAAGCTGGTTCCTTATTTGGGGTGAGGTTAGGGGTGTATCCAGGGGGGTCGCTGGAGGCGTGGCTTGGTGGTTTGCCCGCCCCTTTGTGGTGCTGTGTGCAGTGGGCATGCGCAGTACCCTGCTTTTGCTCCCGACACCCTGTTTTTGCTCCAGGTTCTTTAGAAGCGGCAGCTGGGCTTTTTTGGTCTTTTTGTCCAGAATTTGCCCCAACTGCACATGCACGCAGTTATTTTGAGTCCCTTATAGTTGTTTTGGGTTTTTTTTGTTGCTTGAGGAGTCATTTGTCCAGATACAAGCACTGCAGCACTGCCACAAACGGTCCCAGGTCCCAGCTTGTCTCAGTTTTATAAATTTAAATTTGCTGTGATGGTTGCCGTTGTTAAGCAAACAAAGACCGCTTTCATCTTGCTTGTGATGGGTTCACTGTGTGCTAAGCACTCACGTCTGTGTGTGGGATCCTGTCTCTGCCCTTTGTCTCTCCAGTCACACGCTGTGCACCATACCTGATGGTGCTGACCACTACTTCCTTGAACTCTGGAGTTTGGCCAGAAAGTTAAAAGATCCCCAGATTTGGATTCAGGTTTAGGAATAAGTAGGGAAACCCACTCGAGCCATAAGCCCAAACCACTTTTACTTCAATATAGCTTATACAGGATGGTTCTGTTCTGAGATATTAGGCACTGGCCCAGGCAGTAATTGAGTATTATTTTTATTCTCATTGAAATATTTCTTCTTGTATGAGTAGCTCTTTCAGGAAGCTAGAGAGGAAGACTTGGGTCATGTCTGGGTCTTTCAGCCAAATACAAACAATGACATAAAAATACCACCCTTACTTTTTTTTTTTAATTAATTTAATTTTATTTATTTTTCGCTGCGTTGGGTCTTCGTTGCTGCGCATGGGCTTTCTCTAGTTGCGGCAAGCGGGGGCTACTCTTTGTTGCAGTGCGTGGGCTTCTCATTGCGGTGGCTTCTCTTGATGTGGAGCACGGGCTCTAGGTGCGTGGGCTTCAGTAGTTGTGGCACGAGGGCTCAGTAGTTGTGGTGCACGGGCTTAGTTGCTTCTTGGCATGTGGGATCTTCCTGGACAAGGGCTCGTACCTGTGTCCCCTACATTGGCAGGAGAATTCTTTTATTTATGGAACTTCTGAATTTTATTTTATTTTTTATACAGCAGGTTCTTATTAGTTATCTATTTTATACATATTAGTGTATATATGTCAATCCCAATCTCCCAATTCATCCCACCACTACCACCCCTCCCCCCGCCACTTTTGGTTGCAATGGTGAATGGGATTGTTTCCTTAATTTCTCTTTTTGATCTTTCGTTGTTAGTATATAGGAATGCAAGATATTTCTGTGCATTAATTTTGTGTCCTGCAACTTCTACCAAATTCATTGATTAGCTCTAGTAGTTTTCTGGTGGCATCTTTAGGATTCTCTATGTATAGTATCATGTCATCTGCAAACAGTGACAGTTTTACTTCTTCTTTTCCAGTTTGTATTCCTTTTATTTATTTTTCTTCTCTGATTGCCATGGCTAGGACTTCCAAAACTATGTTGAATAAGAGTGGCGAGAGTGGACATCCTTGTCTTTTGAATAAGACCAAAGTTAGGCACCAAACTGTGTGTAGGTAACAAAAGGTAATGCAAAAAGAATCCTAATTCAACCACACAGGGATGGAACTCTCAAAAAAGCCATGGGGAGGTACGTATCAAACATAGAAAGTACACCAGCTGTGAATCCTAGCGTGAGCTCTAAAGGATCTTGGGGAGGTTGGGGTCAGAGGACTCGCCTTGAATGTGTAAACCCATCTGTATTAGTTTCCTGTGGCTGTTGTAACCAGTTACCATAAACTTGGTGGCTTAAAACAACGGAAGCTTGTTCTCTCATAGATGTGGAGGCCAGAAGTCTAAATTCAAGGCGTCAGCAGGGCTGCACTCTCTCCAGAGCCTCTCCGGCTTCTGACGGCTCTCTGGCTATTGGCATTCCTTGCCTTGTGGGTGTATCATTCCACTCTCTGCCTTCATGTGGCCATCTTCATATATTCATATGGCCTTCTTCTCCATGTCTTCGTTGTCTCTGTCAAATATTCCTCTGCCTTTCTCTTGTTTATAATTTTTTATGCTTAAAAAATTCTAATTATTTTTTTTAACTGAAATGTAGTTGATGTACTGCCTAATGATTTGACATTTGAATACATTATGGAATGATCACCACAATATGTCTAGTAACCATCTGTCCCCATACAGAGTTATTGCAATATTATTGACCATATTCCTTATGCTGTATATTACATCCCCGTAACTTATTTATTATATAACTGGTGGTTTGTACCTCTTAATCCCCTTCACCTATTGTTCCCACCCTCCATCCCCCTCCCCACTGGCACATATTTATTCTCTGTATCTGTGAATCTGTTTTCATTTTGTTCGTTTTGTTTTTTAGATTCCACATATAAGTGAGATCATGTGGTTTTTGTCTTTCTCTGTCTGACTTATTCCACTTAGCATAATACCTTCTAGATCTATCCATGTTGTTGCAAATGGCAAGGTTTCATTTCTTTTTTTTTTACCGGCTGGGTAATATTCCATTGTATACGTATACCACATCTTTATCTTTTGTCTTTTGATGAACGCTTAGGTTGCTTCCGTATCTTGCCTATTGTAAATAATGCTCCCTCTTTCTCTTATGAGGATAATTGTCACTGGATTTAGAGACCACCTAGATAATCCAGGATGATCTTCTCAAGATTCTTAACTTAATTATCTCTACAAATACCCTTTTTCTAAATTAGATAATATTCAGTTAGGAGATTAGGACATGGTTAGGAGGCAGACATATCTTTTTTGGGGGGAGGGTCACCATTCAACCCATTACGTATCCATATTAAAAGTTATTTGATTCGAGATAATATAATTGTTTATAAATATGTACATTTTCCTGGTTTCAGGTTGTGTGACTCCAAATAATGTAGCCTTCATTTAATGAGTCTCTAGTAAAAAATGTTTAATGTCAGCCATGCCTAATTTAATACAGTCAGTTAATGTTGATTTTTTCCCCCTAGGATCTGTATCTGTATCAAGATGCTCTGAAGAATAGCAACTACTCTTAAGATTGTCTACTGTTACAAAATGACTAAAACGAATTCTAGCATCTTCCATTTTGCCATCGTCTTCATATTAATACTTGAGATCAGAACCCAGTTATCTGATGAAAGTGAATTTTTAGTTGACAGATCAAAAACAGGTCTTACCCATGTTCCCAAAGACCTGTCCCTGAACACAACAATCTTAGATATATCACAAAACTACATTTCTGAACTTTGGACTTCTGACATCATATCACTATCAAAGCTGAAGATTTTGATAATTTCTCATAATAGAATCCAGTATCTTGACATGAGTGTCTTCAGATTTAACCAGGAACTGGAATACTTGGATTTGTCCCACAACAAGCTGGAGAAGATTTCTTGCCACCCTACTCTGAACCTCAAGCACTTAGACCTCTCATTTAATGCATTTGATGCTCTGCCCATATGCCAAGAGCTTGGCAACATGTCTCAACTAGAATTTCTGGGGTTGAGTGCCACACAGTTACAAAAATCCAGCATGCTGCCGATTGCTTATTTGCACATCAGTAAGGTTTTACTGGTCTTAGGAGACACATATGGGGAAAAAGAAGACCCTGAGAGCCTTCGAGACCTTAACACCCAGAGTCTGCACATTGTTTTCCCCACAAGAAATGAATTCCATTTTATTTTGGATGTGTCAGTCAGCACCGCCGTAAGTCTGGAACTGTCTAATATCAAATGTGTGCTAGATGATAATGGGTGTTCTTCTTTCCAAAATGTTCTGTCAAAACTTCAAAAGAATTCAAGGTTATCAAATCTTACTTTAAACAACATTGAAACAACTTGGAATTCCTTCTTTATGATCCTCCAGTTGGTTTGGCATACAAACATCAACTATTTCTCAATTTCAAATGTGAAACTACAAGGTCGCGTTGACTTCAGAGATTTTGATTATTCTGGTACTTCACTGAAGGCCTTGTCTATACACCAAGTTGTCAATGAAGTGTTCAGTCTTCCACAAGATTATATCTATAAAACCCTTTCAAATATGAACATCCAGCATCTCACAGTGTCTGCTGCACACATGGTCCACATGGTCTGCCCATCCCAAATTAGCCCACTTCTGTATTTGAATTTTTCCAACAATCTCTTAACAGACATGGTTTTTAAAAACTGTGCAAACTTAGCTAATTTGAAGACACTCAGTTTACAAATGAATCAGTTAAAAGAACTTGCAAATATAGTTCATATGACCAAGGAGATGAAGTCTCTACAACAATTGGATGTTAGCCAGAATTCCCTAAAGTATGATGAAAGTGAAGGAAATTGCCCTTGGACCAGAAGTTTATTAAGTTTAAATATGTCGTCAAATATACTTACTGACTCTGTTTTCAGATGTTTACCTCCCAGGGTCAAGGTTCTTGATCTCCACAATAACAGAATAAGGAGCATCCCTAAAGATGTCACCAGTCTAGAAACTTTGCAAGAACTCAATGTTGCTTCCAATTCTTTAGCCCACCTTCCTGGATGTGGTACCTTTAGCAGCCTTTCCATACTGATCATTGACTATAATTCAGTCTCCAACCCATCAGCTGATTTCTTCCAGAGCTGCCAGAAGATTAGGTCCCTAAAAGCAGGGAACAATCCATTCCAATGTACATGTGAGTTAAGAGACTTTATCCAAAGTGTAGGCCAAGTATCAAGTGAAGTGGTACAGGGTTGGCCTGATTCTTATAAGTGCGATTATCCAGAAAGCTATAAGGGAACCCCACTAAAGGACTTCCATGTATCTCCATTATCCTGCAACACAGCTCTGCTGATTGTCACCATTGGGGTCCCTGGGCTGGTATTGGCTGTTACCGTGACTGCCCTCTGTATCTACTTGGATCTGCCCTGGTATCTTAGGATGGTGTGTCAGTGGACCCAGACCCGGCGCAGGGCTAGGAATGTACCCTTAGAAGAACTCCAAAGAACTGTCCAGTTCCATGCTTTTATTTCATATAGTGGGCATGATTCTGCCTGGGTGAAGAATGAGTTAATACCAAACCTAGAAAAAGAAGATATAAGAATTTGTCTCCATGAGAGAAACTTTGTTCCTGGCAAGAGCATCGTGGAAAATATCATAAACTGCATTGAGAAAAGTTACAAGTGCATCTTTGTTTTGTCTCCCAACTTTGTCCAGAGTGAGTGGTGCCATTATGAACTCTACTTTGCCCACCACAATCTCTTCAGTGAAGGATCTAATAATTTAATCCTGATCTTGCTGGATCCCATTCCACAGTATTCTGTTCCTAGCAGCTATCACAAGCTCAAAGCTCTCATGGCCCAGAGAACTTATTTGGAATGGCCCAAGGAGAAGAGCAAACATAGACTTTTTTGGGCTAATCTAAGAGCATCCATAAATATTAAACTGATGGACAAAGCAAAAGAAATAAATCACACACAAATATAAGAATATTCCTCTGCTGCTTTCGGAAAAAATGTTGCTGCTTTTGGAAGCTCCAGCAATGACTTTATTTTGCATCAATATGGATATAAACATGATTCTGAATTTAGGATGTAGATAAAAATGGGTATGTCCTTTCAGGCCCCAGGTTCCCATGTATATGTGGTAATAAATTTGATGAAATGTTATAATTTCTATTTAAACAGTTAATTTCTACCACATGAGTGATTCACCTAATTCTTTTTTTTTGTATTTTTGAATTTAATTTAATTTATTTTTTTATACAGCAGGTTCTTATTAGTTACCTATTTTTTTAATATCTTTATTGGAATATAACTGCTTTACAATGGTATGTTAGTTTCTGCTTTATAACAAAGAGAATCAGCTATATATATACATATATCCCCATATCCCCTCCCTCTTGCGTCTCCCTCCCACCCTCCCTATCTCACCCCTCTAGGTGGTCACAAAGCACCAAGCTGATCTCCCTGTGCTATGCAGCTGCTTCCCACTAGCTATCTATTTTACATTTGGTAGTATATGTAAGTCCATGCCACTCTCTCACTTCATCCCAGCTTACCCTTCCCCCTCCCCGTGTCCTCAAGTCCATTCTCTACATCTGCGTCTTTATTCCTGTCCTACCCCTAGGTTCTTCAGAACCTTTTTTTTTCTTTTTTACATTCTGTATATGTGTGTTAGCATACGGTATTTGTTTTTCTCTTTCTGACTTACTTCACTCTGTATGACAGTCTCTAGGTCCATCTACCTCACTACAAATAACTCATTTTCATTTCGTTTTATGGCTGAGTAATATTCCATCGTATATATGTGCCACATCTTCTTTATTCATTCATCTGTCGATGGACACTTAAGTTGCTTCCATTTCCTGGCTATTGTAAATAGAGCTGCAATGAACATTGTGGTACATGACTCCTTTTGACTTATGGTTTTCTCAGGGTATATGCCCACTAGTGGGATTGTTGGGTCATATAGTAATTCTATTTTCAGTTTTTTAAGGAACCTCCATACTGTTCTCCATAGTGGCTGTATCAATTTACATTCCCACCAAGAGTGTAAGAGGGTTCCCTTTTCTCCACACGCTCTCCAGCATTTGTTGTTTGTAGATTTTCTGATGATGCCCATTCTAACTGGTGTGAGGTGATCCCTCATGGTAGTTTTGATTTGCATTTCTCTAATGATTAGTGATGTTGAGCAGGTTTTCATGTGCTTCTTGGCCATCTGTATGTCTTCTTTGGAGAAATGTCTATTTAGGTCTTCTGCCCATTTTTGGATTGGGTTGTTTGTTTTTTTAATAGTGAGCTGCTTAAGCTGTTTATATATTTTGGAGATTAACCCTTTGTCCTTTGATTCGTTTGCAAATATTTTCTCCCATTCTGAGGGTTGTCTTTTCGTCCTGTTTGTAGTTTCCTTTGCTTTGCAAAAGCTTTTAAGTTTCATTAGGTCTTATTTCCATTACTCTAGGAGGTGAATCAAGAAAGGTTTTGCTGTGATTTATGTCATAGAGTGTTCTTCCTATGTTTTTCTCTAAGAGTTTTATAGTGCCCAGTCTTACATTTAGGTCTCTAATCCATTTTGAGTTTATTTTTGTGTACGGCATTAGGGAGTGTTCTAATGTCATTCTTTTACATGTAGCTGTCCAGTTTTCCCAGCACCACTTATTGAAGAGACTGTCTTTTCTCCATTGTATATCCTTGCCTCCTTTGTCATAGATTAGTTGACCATAGGTGTGTGGGTTTATCTCTGGGCTTTCTATCCTGTTCCACTGATCTATATTTCTGTTTTTGTGCCAGTACCATATTGTCTTGATTACTGTAGCTTTGTAGTATAGTCTGAAGTCAGGGAGTCTGATTCCTCCAGGTCCGTTTTTTTCCCTCAAGACTGCTTTGGCTATTCGAGGTCTTTTTTGTCTCCATACAAATTTTAAGATTTTTTTGTTCTAGTTCTGTAAAAAATGCCATTGGTAATTTGATAGGGATTGCACTGCATCTGTAGATTGCTTTGGGTAGTATAGTTATTTTCACAACGTTGACTCTTCCAATCAAGAACATGGTATATCTCTCCATCTGTTTGTATCGTCTTTAATTTCTTTCATCAGTGTCTAATAGTTTTCTGAGTACAGGTGTTTTACCTCCCTAGGTAGGTTTATTCCTAGGTATTTTATTCTTTTTGTTGCAATGGTAAATGGGAGTCTTTCCTTAAATTTCTGTTTCAGATTTTTCATCATTAGTTTATAGGAATATAAGAGATTTCTGTGCATTACTTTTGTATCCTGCAACTTTACCAAATTCATTGATTAGCTTTAGTAGTTTTCTGGTGGCATCTTTAGGATTCTCTATGTATAGTATCATGTCATCTGCAAACAGTGACAGTTTTACTTCTTCTTTTCCAATTTATATTACTTTATTTCTTTTTCTTCTCTGATTGCCATGGCTAGGACTTCCAAATCTATGTTGAATAATAGCGGTGAGAGTGGACATCCTTGTCTTGTTCTTCTGATCTTGGAGGAAATGCTTTCAGTTTTTCACCATTGAGAATGATGTTTGCTGTGGGTTTGTCGTATATGGTCTTTATTATGTTGAGGTAAGTCCCCTCTCTGCCCACTTTCTGGAGAGTTTTTATCATAAATCGGTGTTGAACTTTGTCAGAAGCTTTTTCTTCATCTATTGAGATGATCATATGGTTTTTATTCTTCAATTTGTTAATATGGTTTTCACATTGATTGATTTGTGTATATTGAAGAATCCTTGCATCCCTGTGATAAATCCCACGTGAACATGGTGTATGATCCTTTTAATGTGTTGTTGGATTCTGTTTGCTAGTATTTTGTTGTGGATTTTTGCATCTGTATTCATCAGGATTCACCTATTTCTTTGGTAGGACTGAATTCATTGAATTTATCATGTAATCAAGAGAAGCATCTATTCAAACAACTTCAGTTGATAAATGTCCCTTTGTGCCAGGGTCAATGTTAGAAAACTCCATGCATTTTATACTTGTAGCTGGGTTTCTAAAGCAGATTTCTAAAGCTATTGGTGTCCTCCTCATTTCCAGTCAGCATTTGCCTCTGCATGTTGAAGGCTGTTTATTGCTAATACTGGACCCTCTTTGCCTGAAGGATTTTCTTCTTGGCCATGAGAAGCCACTTAGTCCACACAAAGGGCAATTCAGAAGTGCTGGAAGTTGTCCTTGGAAGCAGCCATCAACCAATGCCAGAAAGGAATTGACAGATAAATACCACAACTTTCTCACCCATTTTGGGGGAGACAAACCTGAGATATACTTTACATTCTCCCTGAATCCCCCAGTAGGATGGAATTCTGATTCTCTATGGTAGAAATGGCTTTATTGGCTTCTTTTCTATTTTTATTTCATATCCTCATTCCTCCAAGGGTGTTTCCTGGGAACACCTCTGAAATAAACTACTTGCAGTAGAATACTTGTCTCAGGGTTGCAAACCAAGAGTGTGTTGCACTTCAGGCCAAATGGAAAATGAGTCTGGTTTTCTGTGGCTGGATATCTTGCTAAGATTCTAGTTGTCTGAACTAGCATGCAGGAGAGCCTTTGCTCTTTTGATCAGAGGGAGGAATATAGTTGATGTGTACTGCTTCTATACACAGCATCCCTGTCTTTGGGGAAACTATTAAAATAGGGCATGAGCAGATTGGAGCAGTGCAAGGAATGGGCTTTATCAGACTTTATTCCCCCGCTTTATGATATCAGCTATTTTCCATACTCATCAGGCAGTCTCTAGAGACTCTTACTCTGGCAGCCAGTGCTAGGCAGGTGTAGCCCGGCAGCACCTTGTCATAGCTGCACCGTCTACTTCTCACTTTATGCCCCATGATGTCACTAATACCACTCCACAGGATGTTTGTAGAGGCCTGTTCAGCTATTCTGGTCTATGCACAAACCTGGAAGTACAAGAGATACCCTGGGAAGAGATCCTTGACTTCTAAAGGGATGGGAGTCATTAGATAAATATTCCTTTTTCTTTTATTCTTGGGTAAAAAAAATAAGGCATAGTCTAGACCATTCCTCAGAATCCCCCATGGGATTACAGCTGGTTACAGGAGTAACCAGCTCAATAACTCACTCTTGGCTTGGCTTTCCATTTTTCCTTGTTTCATTCTTCTCAGTCTCCTCACACTTGAGCCCTGAGATTACATCTTCAGAACAAATGACCCACACACAATGCTCTTGTCTGAGTCTTCACTTTTGGGAGGAGAAACCCACATAACACTTAACCTGTGCTTGTTGTTTCTTGCCCTAAAAAACTTACAGTCAATCAGAAGACATTACATGTATGCAGACAACTAAAATAAAAATAATGAAACAAAAACATAAATGGAAGTTCAGAGACCATTTAGATTGAGTGAAAAAAATCTTAGGAGTGACGGTTTTTCCACTGGGCCTTGAAAGAAGACTGTTGGATTTTTCAATGTGTAATTATGAAGAATGAAAAGGCCATTCTAAGTAGAAAGATGTGGAGAAGACAGGAATACCCAGGCCTATTCTGGGACTGGTGTCTTAATTTGACTGGACCATGAAGTTTATGAAAAACAACAGTGAGATATAAGCATGGCAAGTTAGATTAAGATCATATTGTCAAGGGTCTCAAAAGTCAAGCTATGGAGTTAAAATTTAGGGCTACAGGAAAGTCATCATTTATATTTCATTTATAATAGAAAGCAACTTAAAACCATGAAATATATGCTAAAATGTATGAAACCTCTCGTTCTGTAATGGAAGTTGCAACAGTTGTTAGAACTGGATTTTCCTGTTTTCTCTAGGATGAATGCCCTTCCTGTATTGAACTTCAAGATTTCATAACCAAGTTTCAATTGTTCAGTACTAGTTGTATATCAGTTTGCTAGGGCTCCAAATCTGGGTATCCTAAACAATAGAATTTTATTGTATCACAGTTCTGGAGGCTAGAAGTCCAATATCAAGTTGTTGGCAGGGTTGGTTCCTTTTGAGGGATGGAGGGATCTACTCCAGGCCCCTTCCCCTTGGCTTACAGATGACTGTCTCTCTCTGTGTTTCTTTGCATGGGTTTCCCTCTATGCCTGTTTGTGTCCAAATTTCCCTTTTGTATAAGGACACCAATCATATTGGCTTAGGGCCATCCTAACAACCCCATCTTAACTAATATAATATACATGATTCTGTTTCCAAATAAGGTCACATTCTGAGGTACGGGGGTTTAGGACTTCAACAAATGAATTTTGGGGAACACAATTCAACTCATTACATACTGCAAGTCTAAAAAAAACCCTTAAAGGGAGTTATAAAGTCAGTTAAAGTTTATTTAACAAACTCAAGATTTTGAGAAGTTAGATCAATCCTATATGTAAATATCTGATCTTATAAGTGATCTTAAGGAGGCCCCTTGGAGCTTGAAATTGTATTTGTGGAATCTCCTGCTCAAGAATTCAAAGTTGGGGGATGAAGAATCAGTTCAAAATGTGAATAAATATATAGTAAGGAAAGTAAGAAAGATGTCACAGGTAAAGGAGAATAAACATTGCAGGGACTTCCCTGGTGGCACAGTGGTTAAGAATCTGCCTGACAGTTCAGGGGACATGGGTACGATCCCTGGTCCAGGAAGATCCCACATGCCATGGAGCAACTCAGCCCGTGCACCACAACTACTGAGCCTGCGCTCTAGAGCCTGCAAGCCACAACTACTGAGCCCACGTGCCACAACTACTGAAGCCCGTGCGCCTAGAGCCTGTGCTCCATAAGAAGAGAAGCCACTGCAATGAGAAGCCCGTGCACCACAACAAAGAGTAACCCCCGCTCACCACAACTAGAGAAAGCCTGTGCGCGGCAATGAAGACCCAACACAGCCCAAAATAAATAAATAAATTAATTAATTAATTAAAAAAGAAAAAACCATTGCAGATTGGGTACAGAAGCAAGCTCTGATTCGCAGTGTCTGGGTTTTAATGCTAACCATTACTTATATATGAATGACATTGGATAATTTACTTTAACTTTCTAAGCCTAAATTCATTATTTGTAAAATGTACCTTTAGAGTAGCAAGCCAAGACCTTTAGATTTCCAGGTATGAATTAAAGACTGTTTACAATATGTCCCCCAAAGGGCAAAGTTCACATGGCCAACTTTCCAAGTGGTTCTTTTGAAGCCCCTTTTCCTAGGATTGAGGTAAGAGGGAGTTCATAATACACCAAAAACCCTCTCCAAAATCCTCTTCTAATCCTTAATTTCTCTCAGAGTTTCCAATCTTTTTTATTGGCTAGAAGTCAGCAAAGGGTTGCAGTTATCTAGTCTCACACTTCACTGCAGGGTGCTCGACAACATTGAAATTAAAATAGTTCCATTTTTATCAGCTTGTTATATTAACAAGACTGCAAGGGAATGGGCATTTAATTTGGAATATATATGTATACATATATATGTGTGTGTGTGTGTGTATATATATGTATGTGTATATATATATATATATATATATATATATATATTCATGATCTTTGACCTGTAATTCCACTTCTAGAAATCCATCCTAAGGAAATAAGTTGAAATGTGGACAGATATTTCTTTACAAATAGGTTAATTGCAGAGTCATTGTTAACTGAAAAATTTGAAGCACTTCAAATTTCCAACAATGGAAGGATGTGCTGGGCTCATTTAGTGATGTATTTTACAATTATTAAAAGTAGTATATACAGTTAAGATGGTAAATTTTGTGTTATGTGTTTTTTACCACAAACTAAAAAAAGGTATAGGAAGTCTTTCTTTATTAACATAAGAGAATGCTTATATTACAATATAAATGAAAAACATAGGATGCAAAATTATATGCACAGAATGGTTTCAATATGTTAAAAATATGCAGAGAAAAAAGTCTAGATGAAAATATACAAAAACATTATCACCACTTGCCTGTGCTTGATGCTTGCTTTTGCTTTTACATTTTTCTGTACTTAAAATTTTTACAACCAACAAAGAAAGGAAATGGGGTTTAGGAGAACAAAACTAGGTCTCCATTAGAGGTGAAAGCAGCAGAGAATAAATGTTATGAAGCTGGGTTCTGCAGATAAGCATTCTGGAATTAAATCCTGGCTCAATTTCTCTATAACTCTGTGTCCTTGGATGAATTCCTTAACCTCTTCCAGCCTCCTTTTCCTCATCTGTAAAATGGCATAATAACCATACCTCTCTTATAGGATTGTTAAGAAACCAGATGTATAATGTGTGGAAAGTCAGGGTCTGGCTACTCACTCTAGGGCTGGAGGTGCATAGTGGGTAGGAGGAACACTCCTGAGACAGGCTACCCCAGCCTGGATTCTGCCTCTTCCACCTCCTTCTAGTGACCCTGAGTGGTTATGTAATTCCTCTCTGCTTTGTTACCCTGGATGTAAAATAGGAATAGTAATACCTGTCTCATAATGTTGTTAGGAGCATTAGATGAGTTAATATATGTAATGTCAAAGAACAGTGGCTGGCACAAAGCAAAAGTTCAATAAATGCTATCTCTTATAATGATATCATTATTATTGCAATTATTGTTATCTTCATTATCTTATGCCACCAAATGTGGAACTGGAGCTGAGCTGCTGATCGTGTTCAGTCTAGATTGTCCTGGGCTTTCTAAGATTAAAGAAAATCATAAAAGGGACAGAATTTGACTACAAAAAACCCCCCCTGGAAACAGCTCTATGTTAACAAACAAGCAAATGAATAAGCAAACAAATAAAAACCACTAAAAATGACAAATGGGGAAATAATAAATTGGGAAGTAAACCGGTAGCTCATATCACAGATAAAATTCTCTTTTCCTTTGTTATAGAAATAACTAATAAGATAAAACAGAAAAGCACTTAGATCCCAACTGATACATTGACAATGAGCTGGACAGCTCCAAACAGGATCCAGTTAGAGAAGAAACACATGAAAAACTTCAACCTCATTAGTGCAACACGATTGTTGCCAAAGTTTCTAGTTGTGGGATTACCACTTCCTTTTATTTTCAATTAAACAATTTGAGTCCCCAACCTCTGTGGTGACAGGAAATCTGTCCCTCCTGAGGGTTTCAGAGGTGTGCTGAACTTCCTGGCTACCTCGCATGCTCTCTTTCTGGACTGTTTTCTTCCTGTGTCTCCACGACACTTTGGACCAGCTCATCCCTGCCTTCCTTGGCTGTTCCTGAGCTCTCTGATGGACTTCATCCTCATACTAGGACACAGTCACTTCTTGTATTCCCCAGGTTAATACCTACACACAAGTGGATGACTACCCTTAATAAAAATCCATTATCAAAGTTAATCAACAAGGTCCCCAGCACCGTGCCTTTGAGAGTCAGGGGACAAGAGTGCTGCATGTTGATGATGTGGTCACATCAGGCCCATGAGGATGTTCACCTCTCTTTCAGGACAACTTGAAGATACAGGGACTTCTTAGAACTTAAATATGATAGTCCCCTCCCCCAAATAAATTGAAACATTGGAAAATACACTAAGGGAATTTCTAAGGAATTAGAACAAAAAGATAAATTGCGAATGCAAGCGAAAAAATAAGAAATAAGAGCTAAATCCGGGGGCTTCCTGGTGGCGCAGTGGTTAAGAATCCACCTGCCAATGCAGGGGACACGGGTTCAAGCCCTGGTCCAGGAAGATCCCACATGCCTCAGAGCAACTAATCCTGTACGCCACAACTACTGAGCCTGTGCTCTAGAGCCCGCGAGCCACAACTACTGAGCCCGCATGCCACAACTACTGAGCTTGCATGCCTAGAGCCTGTGCTCCACAACAAGAGAAGCCACCACAATGAGAAGCCCATGCACCACAACGAAGAGTAGCTCCTGCTCACCACAACTAAAGAAAGCCCGCACGCAGCAGCGAAGACCCAACGCAGCCAAAAATAAAATAAGACAAATTTTTTAAAAAAAAGAGCTAAATCAGGAGGTCAACATCCATCTAATGGGTGTTCCAGAAAGAGAAAATGGAGGGGAAGACATTATCCAAGAAATAAAATTGAGAAATTCCATGGGAGGACCTGCATCTCCAAACCGAGCCCAGCAAAATGAAAGGAATAAGCCACTTTCCCTTGAAATTTTTGAACACCAAGGACAAGATTCTAAAAACTTCCATAGAAAGAAAGAATGAGAGGGCAGGTAGGATTGGGGGTGAGGGAGGGAGAGATGGAGAGGAGGGGAGGGAGGGAGTGGGGGAAGAGAGAGAAAGAGAGAAAGGGAGGAAGCATGTACAAAGAAACAGAAATCAAAATGGCATTGCACTTCTCAATACAATACTATAAGCTAGAAAATAGAAAAATCTCCAAAATTACATGAGAAAATTATTTGCAACTTAGAAATTTAGATCCAGCCAAACAATCAACCAAACATGAGGCGGGACATTTACGTTCTTTCTCCAAATTAACCGTCAAAGCACTCTTTCTTAGGAGACTATGGGAAGATGTGTTCCACTACAATAGGTGAAAATCAAGAAAGAAGATGCCACGCATTCCAGGAAACAGACAATCTAATAAATCTAACAGAGGAGAGAGGGGCAAGGACGTTGCAGAATGGCAGCAACTACAAGTCAGACTTAAGTGTAATCGTGGAGTCGTAATCATAGTATACAATGTAGTTTTCAGCTGTGCCCCAATATTTACATACCACAAGAATGTAAACACTGAACATGATTTAACCAAAAGTAAGAGATAACTTTTTTTTTTTTTTTTTTTTTAAGTGGTACGCGGGCCTCTCACTGTTGTGGCCTCTCCCGTTGCGGAGCACAGGCTCCGGACGCGCAGGCTCAGTGGCCATGGCTCACGGGCCCATCTGCTCCGCGGCATGTGGAATCTTCCAGGTCGGGCTTCCCTGGTGGCGCAGTGGTTGAGGGTCCGCCTGCCGTTACAGGGGACACGGATTCGTGCCCCGGTCCGGGAAGATCCCACATGCCGCGGAGCGGCTGGGCCCGTGAGCCATGGCCGCTGAGCCTGTGCATCCGGAGCCTGTGCTCCGCAATGGGAGAGGCCACAGCAGTGAGAGGCCAGCGTACCGCAAAAATAAAAATAAAAATAAAAAAAGAGTTAATCATTGAGTTAGAGACATGATTTCCTTTCTTTTCTTTTTTTTGCTAGATATAGATGATACCAGAGGCAGTGGTGTGCTGGTAAATGTTTAACAACAGATTCTCCAAAAATAATTCCAGAAAATTAACAAAACAAAGTCCTGATTTATAATTTTTGCCAATTTCATGGTGTAAATACTCTCAGTGTGGTCATTTTCAAGGTACCAATATGATGTCACTAAAGGTGGGGTTGGAAGGAGATGTACCAGCAATATACCACTGTGTATATTTCCACCATACAGATACTACAGATGTAAATAACTTCAAGAGCATAATAATAGTAAATATATAGTAAAATAATTAGGAAGTGATGGGTTTTGAGTACTTATTACTTTTGTTTTTAATATAGTTTACTTAATTGCAAGTATATACAATTTAATTTTTTTTAATTTATTATATTTTTAATTTATTTTTGGCTGCGTTGGGTCTTCGTTGCTGCGCGCGGGCTTTCTCTAGTTGCGGCGAGCAGGGGCTACTCTTTGTTGTGGTGCACAGGCTTCTCATTGTGATGGTTTCTCTTGTTGCAGAGCACGGGCTCTAGGCACGTGGGCGTCAGTAGTTGTGGCATGCGGGCTCAGTAGTTGTGGCGCACAGGCTTAGTTGCTCTGCAGCATGTGGGATCTTCCCGGACCAGGGCTCGAACCTGTGTCTGCTGCATTGGCAGGAGGATTCTTAACTACCAGGGAAGTCCACCAAATTCTTGAAAATTAAAAATTGGCTCTCATGAGCTGGAATAAGCTGGCTCTAGCAGACCAGTGGATGTTTTGGAACATATATTAGTAAGCATGATTCAGTGTGTAATTTTTTCATATTCAGCCAAAACAGTGGCATGTGGTTTGGATGCAAACAAGGAAATCCAGGGAGAGTCCTACGCTGACGTGTCTTATAGGACGTTTATTATTGGGTTGGCCAAAAAGTTAGTTCGGGTTTAACATGGAAAACACGAACGAACTTTTTGGCCAACCAATACATCATTGAATTTCTCTATAACTTTGTCTAAGATAAACGCCAGGCAACTCACTAATAAAGCTATAATAATAATTAGCACCTGAATGAGAAATCTAGACTTTCCTCTTTCCTTCTCTACTGTGCTCCTTTGCCACTCCCTTCTTTAACCTATATATTTTATTTTCTCCCTTCTTTTGGTCTCTCTTCTTTCCTGTCCCTTGCCTTCCATCCTCATTTCCTCCATTTTCTTGTCCTCCATTCTTTCTCCCAGCTCTTTGATTTTTCCTTTTTAAATCTGCTGTCCTTCTGGCTTTTCCAAACCTTCCATTTTTCTCTCTTTTCCTCTTTAATATTTCTTTAGTCTTTGCTTATCCTCTCTCTTCTCTCCCCATTCCAATATATGCATCTATATACCTATATAGATTTTTTTCCCTTTCTTGCCCCTAAAGGCTTTGGGATAATTTCTGAGGACACAGGTCCTGATAGATGTTCCTAGAACAGGATCATTTGCAGAGTGAACAGGGTCAGATGAGAAAGGGAGAAGGAGCTGGAATCAGGGACATGAGGAAGTGAGCAACAGCAATATTTGGCATTACCAAGAAATATTTTGTGGTGAATTAGGGTTCCAGTTTGTTGGTTAATTGTAGGGTGGTCATTTATTAACTTAAGACTCTAGCCCTATCTGTTCAACATGGTAGCCACTAGCCATGTGTGACTGCTGAGTTCTTAAAGTGTGGCAAATGTGAATTGAAATGTGCTGTAAGTGTAAAATACACATCATATTTCTAAGACATTCTATGAGAAAAGAACGTACACTATTTTGTTAGTAGTTTTTTTTCTGTTACATGCGAACATTTTGATATAATGGAATAAATAAAATATATAATCAAAATTAATTTCACCAATTTCTTTTTGTCATTTTAAACATGTTTACTAGATAATTTAAAGTTACTTGTGTGACTTACATTCTTTCTATATTCTATTGGACAGTGCTGCTATAGTCCTTGGTAATAAAGTACCAAATCTCTGCAAAATTATTAGGTTTCCACTGCTTATTTGTTTGAATTAAAATTTTCTCCCCTCCTTATACTCACTGAGTGTAGTAAATGAATGATAAATGATTTGAATTTCCTAACCATGTGAGAATTTTATTCACTTATATTTGTTTTTTAGAAATTCAGAAAAAAACTTCTGTCGCTATTTTCTCTTACTGATACTTATAACTAAACTAGAGGAGCTCTACCCAAATAACATATGTTTCATACTAGACTATGTGCTAGACTGCAAGAGCTTTATCTTTAAAATAAACCTCCATCCACTTGAGGTAACCCAAAGCTCTCTGTTGGTTGCAAATTTTATATGAAGGCAGAAATACGGCAGGTAGAAGTCTAAACTCAGGGGAAGGCATAATGGAAGAAATGTATGTGAGTGACTGAATGACTATGTGGGGGGGGGTGGGGCGGCGAGGTGGAGGGATATCAGGGCACATATCTCTGAAGCCCAGAGTAAGAGGAGACGGGGAAAAAAAGGAAGGAAAACGGAGAAAGTTTTTTTTTTTTTTTTTTTGCGGTACGCGGACCTCTCACTGTTGTGGCCTCTCCCGTTGTGGAGCACAGGCTCCTGATGCTCAGGCTCAGCGGCCATGGCTCACGGGCCCAGCCGCTCTGCGGCATGTGGCATCTTCCCGGACCAGGGCACGAACCCGTGTCCCCTGCATCGGAGAAAGACTTTTGAAGGGAATTAAAAAAATTCCTAGCGCTTCCCTGGTGGTGCAGTGGTTGAGAGTCCACCTGCCGATGCAGGGGACACGGGGTCGTGCCCTGGTCCGGGAGGATCCCACATGCCGCGGAGCGGCTGGGCCCATGAGCCATGGCCGCTGAGCCTGCGCGTCCGGAGTCTATGCTCCGCAACGGGACAGCCCACAACAGTGAGAGGCCCGCGTACCGCCAAAAAAAAAAAAAAAAAAAATGCTTAGCCAAAGATATCAGCACATATGGTTCTGAGCATACTATTAGGATTTAAAGATTTTAGAAATTCCAGGTGAAGGCAGAGGAAATAGTATACAAACTCTTAGGTACCTGAAGTAGTGAATATTGTGGGCTTTGGAGCCAGATAGACTCAGTTTTATTTATTTTTAAAAATATTTATTTATTTGGCTGCATTGGGTCTTAGTTGTGGCATGTGGGATCTTTAGTTGCGGCATGCAGGATATCTTAGTTGTGGCATGCAAACTGTTAGTTGCATCATGTGAGATCTAGTTCCCTGACCAGGGATCTAACCCAGGCGCCCTGCATTGGGAGCACGGAGTCTTAGCCACTGTACCACCAGGGAAGTCCCTAGACTCAGTTTTAAATCTTGACTCCATCTCTTACCAGATGATGGCCTTGGGCAAGTTTCTTATTCTGACTGAACCAGATTCATCATCTGTCAAATGGGAATCATATATATGTTCTATGTCCTTTGTAGTGAGGATTAGCCAATATCTTATTTGCAATACTTTCTGCACTTAGGAAGAATGCAAGCTATAGTGATCACAACGACGATGATGATGACGACACAGAATACTACTCTCTAACTTGGCTTGACTTGTTTCTGGAAATTAAAAATGAGTAAAGAAAATTCCCCATTCACTGAGAGTGTAGAGTGTTTAAAAATGTTGGGCTATGAGAAAGGGAAGAATACGTCTTTGGACATGAAAAACCCCAAGTGATTATTTTTTCTTGAGAGGGCTGTATAGAATATGTGTACCAATCAGAGTCGTTTGAGAATTTCTGAGATGAAAGAAATTTTAGAGCTTATCCAACAAACTAACAACACTCTCTCCAATATTTCCGACGGGCATGCATCCAGCACCTGACTTCATGTATATGTGAATGTAGACATGTTTGTATATGTTTACGTGGGCAGAAGAGCAGACTGTTTTTTTGTTTTTCTTTATAGTTATTCATTGTATGATTTTATCCCTACAGTATATGCAGAAATACATACATTTTTACTAAAGAACCTCAACATAATTGTGAAAAAAATTTTGTGTTAAGGACCCCCTAATTTTACATTTACATAAACCTATTATAATTATCCATTTAAAAATTGACCATCACGCACCTGTCGACAAATCCATTTGGAAATTTTCATCTTCCTTAGTGATCTCCAGCAGTGTCATCTGAACCTAAAGTCAAGGATAAATAAAACCTCAAAAAGTGTTGCTTTGAAAAAATTGATCTGTTCTCTGCAGTCTACATTAAAAAATGTCATGCTTGTTTCACCACTTCGTTTCAAGACAAGGCCTCTAATTAACCCCTTCCCACTCTCTTCCAGTCAGATTGCTGAAACTTTGGAGCCACCATTCCTATTTCTTCTTATTATCACTTGGCCTTCCCACCCAATTTGATGGGCGGCATGACTGATTCGAACCTTGAAGTAAAGCAGCATCAAAGTGCTCTAAGATGCTGTGGGAAACAGTATGGCAGTTCTGCAAAAATTTAAACGTAGAATTGCCACATGATCCAGCAATTCCACTTCTAGGTATCTACCCAAAAGAACTGAAAGCAGGGACTTGAACAGTTATTTGTACACATCCATGTCCATAGAAACATTATTCACAATGGTCAAAAGGTGAAAACAACCCAAATATCCACTGATGGATGAATGGATAAACAAAATGTGGTATATACACACAACAGAACATTATTCAGCCTTAAGAAGGGAAGGAAGGAAACTGTGATACATACACCACATGGAAGAACCTTGAACACATTATGCTAAATGAAAAAAGCCGGTCACAAAAGGACAAATATTGTGTGATTCCACTTATCTGAGGTACCGAGAGTAGGCAAATTTATAGAGACAGAAAGGAGAATAGTGGTTACCAGGGACTGAAGAGAGGGAGAAATGGGAGTTACTGCTTAATGGATATAGAGTTTCAGGGAGGGACGATGAAAAGGTTCTGGAGATGGGCGATGCTGATGGGTGAACAACTATGTGAATGTACTTAATGCCACTGAACTGTGCACTTAAAATGGTTAATTTTACATTACGTGTATTTTACTGCAATTCTTTAAAAAGTGATCTAAGATTGTATGAACTCACGCAACGTGTAATGCCACCAGTATGCAGTAGAGGGCAAAGGAGCGTACGCTTCACAGAAAAGCTTGATTCAATCACTGCTCCAGCCAATTCTAGTCCTGTCTATGAATCATCCACACCTGCAGCTCTGACGGAGACGCTGCAAGCCTGAGGGTAAGAACTCTTTAGTTTTGTTTGCTGTTAACACTCATGAAAATGAAATAAGGGCTGCATAGTCTTTTCCAAAGAAAATGGGAGGAAAGTAGATTTGTTCAGATTTTCAGTATTTATTATTTTGCCTATACTAATCTAAATGTTAGTGATTAGTGAGTGACTTTGGGCTTACTATTGATCACTATTGATCTGAGGAATTGTCTTGCAGGTGCTTGAGGGTTTGGGTTTCTGGAAATTTATGACACCTAGCAGAGTATAAATAGCTTCGGAGAGAGGCACATAAGGTGGGAAGAGAGGAAGAGGCCACAGTGGCAACTAGTCCCGGCAACGGAATTAGCCTCGGTAATCACACCCTAAGCTCTTTCATTTGAGTTTGAAATGCCTTCCATTTGGGTTCCGAAGGAACCAGATAGGTCTGCGTTCAAATTCATGCTCTACCTCTTATTCACTGGCTCGCCTTGGGCAAGTTACTTAACCTCTGAGTTTTAGCTCCTCCATTTGTAAAATGGGGATAAAAGTATCCATCATTTTGTTGGGTTGTTGAGATTATTGAACAAGATAATGAATGTATGGAGAGCATTTAGCTCCGTGCCAGGCAAACAGGAAATGCTCATAAAATGTCAGTCTTTCTTACTCTTATGTTGTAAAGATTATTCAACATTCGATGGGTTTTTAACCCCTTCTCCATTTTTTGTTTTTGCATCATTGGGAAAAGAGAAATTAGATGTTTAAGTATTCTTGCAAGCCACCAATAATTATTTCATGGTGTCTTTTGACTTGGACTTTTAAATCATAAACTGTTAAAGAAAGTCATTCTGTTTTTCACCTGCTTTCAGCACCCAGTAACAGTAGCATGACTATGATAGTAACATATTTATTGACTGCATCTTTCATCAAAAGTTTGTCCTACTTTTAAAAATGTTTAAATGAAATGCCATAATTTATATGCATTGCCTGAGAGAGAGGACCTTTTTATTTTATTGTATTAAGAGAAGTTCAGAAAGAGTTAGTTCCTCTCACTTCTTTAGAATAAGTTTCAGATGAGGTTGTGGTATTGGGCAGAGAGAAGAGTAAAACATGGGTAAAACATGAAAGCTATGACATCTCAACTCAGGGGATTCCAGATAAAGCAACTGGGTTGCTATAGCTCCTAGACATAGTATTTTTCAAGGGCCATAGCTCCTAGACATAGGAGCAACTTAAAGTAAGTCGCTATGAACTGAAGTACTCTGTGAGATAATAATGTTAAAAACATCTCATCTTCTTAATGACTATAACTGCCGATGTCCTACTAAGCCACACTGGAACCTGAGACAAGAGGAAAAATCAGTAATACTAACCCTGTCTTTATGAAAAAATTTGATATTTTGTTCATTATGGATTTTATATTAATTTTAAAATATTTTATTAAAATATTATTTATCTTGATTACTGAGTTTCTTGGTGCCTCTTAAAATATGTGCCTGAAATCACCCTAGTTTTAGCCATGATAACTGCTACCATTTGTGATATGCTAGGTGTGATACCAAGTGGTTTACATACATTATCTCTTTTATGCCTTAGTGATCAATTCCTATCACTAAACTCATTCTCTGATTATCATGCACTGCATCATAACAGGAATTCATAACTCCAATTAATTCATCCGATACATATTTTTGAGAGCATATTATGTACCGCATTGTGCTAAGGAATAAAAAATTGAGATAATTCATTTACTCATATATACATTAATGTATTTACTGAGCACATGCGATGTACCAGGCACTATTCTCTGTGCTGGGAATACAGAGATGAGCCAGATTGTCGGACCCCTTCTCTCATGGGTGTGAGCGGTGGGGAAGTAATCAACAAACAAATAAATGAACAAAAGTTTCAGATAGTGGTAAGTGCTCTATTTTGTAGAGAAATAAAATAGGATGAAGGGAATGAACACCAAGTTAATCTAAACGGCCTTTTTTTCCCATTTAAAATAATTATTTATTTTGTTTATTTATTTTTGGCTGCGTCGGGTCTTCGTTGCTGCACGCGGGCTTTCTCTAGTTGCGGCGAGCAGGGGCTACTCTTCGTTGTGGTGCACAGGCTTCTCATTGCGGTGTCTTCTCTTATTGCAGAGCACTGGCTCTAGGCGCACAGGCTTCAGTAGTTGTGGCTCGCGGGTTCTAGAGCACAGGCTCAGTAGCCGTGGTGCACGGGCTTAGTTGCTCCGCAGCATGTGGGATCTTCCCGGACCAGGGCTCGAACCTGTGTCCCCTGAACCGGCAGGCGGATTCTTAACCACTGCACCACCAGGGAAGCCCAAAATGGCCTCTTTAGATTAGGTGGTCAAATCAGGTTCCTTAGAGGAGATAAACTTTAAGCCAAGACCTAAATGGTAAGAATGATCCAGCCAAGGAAGGATGAGAGAAGAGCATCCCAAGCTGAGGGAAAAGCTAGGGTAAAGGCCCTGAAGTTGGGGCAAGCATGATGTGGCCACGGATCAAAGAGAGGGGCAGCATGATTGGAGTGCAGAGGGTCAGGAGAAGAGTTATATGAAACGAGATCCCAGAAGGAAGCAAGACCAGCTCCTGGGAGACGTTATAATCCAGTATTGGGAGTCTGGATTTCATTCTAAGTGCAATAGTACATTAGGTAGGACACAGGCAGGGTGCTATAACAAGCGACCCCAAAATACAGTGGCTTCAACAAGACAGTGCTCTACATAACGGCTCAATCCATGTCAATCCTTGTAAGTAACTGACCTAAAACCTAAGCTGGGTGGGACTTGCAGACTTATTCACTGGATTCCTTGAACCGTGTATAAGGAAACGTTAAAGACTCAGTATGACGTAGTGAGCTATAATTTCATTGATTAATGTATTATAGTGTATTTTGAAAACAGATTTATCTTGACTCACCCTAGAGAGACAAGATAGCAGAGTGGCTAAGAGCCCAGGCTCTGCACTCACCATGGGTTAAGTTGTGACTGTGAGGCAGTTACAGGGCCTCTCTGAGAGCCACCTTGTCTACCTGTAAAGGCTGAACAGTGCTAGCACCTACCTTACAAGGTGGTGGTTGTAGGAATCAATCTGCAGAAAGTCAGTGAATGGTAGTTGTTATCCAAAAAGATATCAGGTGGCCACTGCCTCATTTGCATGAGAGTCAATATGGCGTGGAGATGCTACTAGACATGCTGAATATATGGATTAAAATTATGGTATTGGCAACTAATTTATTTTGCTGGATTCCTAAAATCTGGAAGATAACCATGGACATAAAGTTATATCACAGAGACTCTTTTTTTTTTTTTCCCGGTACGCGGGCCTCTCACTGCTGTGGCCTCTCCCCTTGCGGAGCACAGGCTCCGGAAGCGCAGGCTCAGCGGCCATGGTTCACGGGCCCAGCCGCTCCGCGGCATGTGGGATCTTCCCGGACCGGGGCACGAACCCGCGTCCCCTGCATCGGCAGGCGGACTCTCAACCTGAGAGAGTTGAGATAAATAAAATAAAAAGGTCCTCTCTCTCAGCTTTATTCATCCACCAGGGAAGCCCGAGACTTTTTTTTTATGTTGGTATTTGTTCTTATTTTGATCATTGGATGGTATATTAAATGTTACAGAAAAAGGAGATGACCAAGAAAGGGCTGCATGGGATGGACTGGAGGAAACAAACATGGAGGGACTATCTCAGTGGAAAAGTGAAACGTCAGTTCTGGGCCCGCCCCTCCTCAGCCCCACCCCCAACCAGTGCCTTTCATGGTCCTCTTCCACTGAGGGCACAATGGACAAGGAGTATCAAAAATAAACATTCTCGGGCTTCCCTGGTGGCGCAGTGGTTGAGAGTCCCCCTGCCGATGCAGGGGACACGGGTTCGTGCCCCGGTCCGGAAAGATCCCACATGCCGCGGAGTGGCTGGGCCCGTGAGCCATGGCCGCTGAGCCTGCGCGTCCGGAGCCTGGGCTCCACAACGGGAGAGGCCACAACAGTGAGAGGCCCGCGTACCGCAAAAAATAAAAAAATAAACATTCTCTCTTCACACTCACGTCACAGGATGCTTGACATGACATTTCTGTTTCCCTTTTCCTATTTTCTATGAAACAATTTTATAAAGTATTTTCATTTGTAAGTTATCTTAGGAAATATCAACATGTTTTCTAGAATTCCTTCACTTCAACAAGAACAACCACAACAATAAAACCAGACAGGTTCTAGAGAAAGAAAAATCCAGATGAGAGCAGGTAATATTCCAGGAATCCTTTTGTGTTAGCTCTGCCAGTTTTTCTCCCCACCATCCCTGCATGGGTGCATACACACACACACAACACACACACACACACACACACACACACACACACATGCACACAGCTTCTCAGAACAACGGGACAGCATGAACAGTACAGAGAAGTCTCACTACACCGTGAGTTTGTCTCTTGTTCCTCCTGCTTGTCTATGGGAGTGACCAGTCTGAGGGAGACTGAGGGTCCATGAGTATTAAACACATGCAAGTAGAAGCAGGAAAACTCTCACCACTGCTAGTTACCTTCCCTTGTGTTTTCAGAGTTCCTGGTGTAGGAGGACGTAAAGTTGAAGAATTTACTAATTTAATAGTAGAATCTAACCACTTCTCACCACCTCCCTCTCAACCTTCTTTCTTGCATGAATTATTCCATAGTGTCCCGGGGCTCTTCCCTGCCAGGTTTGTGCCCTTCCAGTCATTTCCAACAGACAAGCAGAGGACTCATTAAGATGTACGTCAGAATCTGCCCCTCCTCTACTCTACGTCCTGTACTGGTTTCTTATCTCAGTCAGAGGAAAATCCCCACTCCTTACAAGGTCTGACGTCTTGAATCCACCTCCCCCAATTCCACAAGTCATTCCTCACATTTTCCAAACACGTCCCCCCGCCATCAGGTCTCTGAACTTGTACCTGCTCTCTCTCTCCAGGATACTCTATCCCCAGACAACAAGTGGCTCACTTCCTCACTCCCTTTAGATCTTTGCATGAAGGTCCTGTGAGGCCTTTTTAGACCATTCTGTACAAAATATCACTCCCCAGTCACCCTCAGGTCCCCTCATTTAGTTACTTTCTTTCTAGCCCTGATCACCACCTAACAGATAAATTTATTATTTTGTGTATAGTCTCTCCTTTCTTACCCCTTACTAGAATATAAGCTGAGTCAGAAGAGAAATTCTATCTGTTCTATTCACTGTTATATCCTCAGTGGCTAGAAAAAGTGCCTGGCAGAGTAGGTACTCAATAAATATCTTGAATAATAATATGAAATTCTTAGTTCTCCAACCACCTCTGTTCTGTGTCTAATCAAACACTTGAAGCCTGGTTCTTCTCTCAAAATCCTCAGAATTCTGCATCCATGAGTTTCTTCATCTATAAAATGTGGGTAATAGTACTCCTCTCCCAGAGTTTTGTGATGGATAAGTGAGATAATATACGTGAAGTGTTTAGTATATCTCTTAGCACCTCAAGACGCTTCAAGAAATGGAAATTGTTTCTATCATTATCCCTATTTGGCAGTGATGCAGATTGCTTTTGCCACCAACCTAAAGACATATGGAGGCACAAGGACAGGAACCATCATGTTTATTTCCGTGTTTTGGACTTTCTATACACATGGCTAAGTGTTATTGAAAGTCAGATATTCACTCAAGAGACTCTCTATGTTCACAAATACAAAGTTGAAGAAAAACTTCATGGCATTAATTCAGGGGCCCACAGCATTCAGTGATGAAGAATTACTTTCACTGAGAACTTATGTCCACACAAAAACCTGTACACAGATATTTATAGCAGCTTTATTCATAATTGCTAAAACTTGGAAGCAACCAAGATGTCCTTCAGTAGGTGAATGGATAAACTGGGGTACATCCAGACAATGAAATATTATTCACTGCTAAAAAGAAATGAACGATCAAGCCATGCAAAGACATGGAAGAAACCTAAGTGCATATTACTATGACAAAGGAGCCAATCTGAAAAAGGAACATACTGTATGATTCCAACTATATGTCATTCTAGAAAAGGCAAAACAATGGAGACAATAAAAAGACAAGTGGTTGGGCTTCCCTGGTGGCGCAGTGGTTGAGAGTCTGCCTGCCAATGCAGCGGACACGGGTTCGAGCCCTGGTCCGGGAAGATCCCACATGCCGCGGAGCAACTGGGCCTGTGAGCCACAACTACTGAGCCTGCGCGTCTGAAGCCTGTGCTCCGCAACAAGAGAGGCGGCGATAGTGAGAGGCCCCCGCTTGCCACAACTAGAGAAAGCCCTCGCACAGAAACGAAGACCCAACACAGCCAAAAATAAATAAATAAATTTATTAAAAAAAAAAAAAAAAGACACGTGGTTGCCAGCGGTTGTGGGGTGGGCGGAGGATGAATTGGCATAGAGGATTTTTAGGGAAATGAAAACACTCTGTATGATACCATAATGATGAATACACGTCATCATATATCCATAATGTATCCAAACCCTTAGAATGTACAACACCAAGAGTGAATGATAGCATAAACTATGGACTTTGCATGATTATGAGGAGTCAATGTAGGTCCATCCGTTGTAACAAAGGCACCACTCCAGTGTGTGTGTTGATAATAGGGGAGACTGTGCATGTGTGCAGGCAGCAGGGATATGGAAAATCTCTGTACCTTCCTTTCAATTTTGCTGTGAATCTTAAACTGCTCTAAAAAAATCTTAATTTTTAAAAATTTCTTTTCATTTTCTTAAAGCTTTCAGGCTATCAAAAGAGGATGTGGCAGGGGGGTATTGAATATGACCTAGCAACGCAGTCCCTAATTTGAACTGGGTGAGAGGAACTTCTGCCAGCTATTATATATCTATCTCCCTTCTGGGAATCCTGATTTGCCTCAGTGATGGGGGTGTGACACAGTACCTGGCTTGGAAATCTATAAGCCAAGCTCTGAGATCAAGTCAAAGACTCAATAAATGGGTTGGAACCCCAATCCAGATTCTTGGTGAATACAGTCAGATGTTGGCATTAAAAAACAAAAATCCTACAGGGTTTAACAAATCACATAACCACTTAACATTATATGTTGTCTTTCCAGGATTTGAACTCATCTTCCTCATTCATATGAGGTGATGTGTGAAAAAAGTCATCTGAGGTGAACCAGTGATAAAATCCTCAGAATTACAATGAAACATATCAGAAGCATTTACGTATTTTGTAGTATTGTTACGTCAGTGCATAGTGGGGCTTCAAAGCTGCCAGAAGAAACAGAATTGACCACCAACTGCTCAAACGCGTCTTTAAGAAAGGTTCCTGAAGACTTGACCCCAACCACAACCATACTGGATTTGTCCTACAACCTCCTTTTTCAACTCCAGCGTTCAGATTTTCGTTCCTTCTCTAAACTGAAAGTTTTGATTCTGTGCCATAACAGAATCCAAGAGCTGGATATCAAGACCTTTGAATTCAACAAGGAGTTAAGATATTTAGATGTGTCTTACAACAGACTGAAGAGTGTAACTTGGTTCTCGCTGGCAGGTCTCAGACATCTAGATCTGTCCTTCAATGACTTTGACACCGTGCCTACCTGCGAGGAGACTGGCAACATGTCACACCTGGAAATCCTAGGTTTGAGTGGGGCAAAAATACAAAAATCAGATTTCCAGAAAATTGCTCACTTGCATCTAAATACTGTCTTCTTAGGATTGAGAACTCTTTCTCATTATGAAGAAGGTAGCCTGCCCATCTTAAACACAACAAAACTTCACATTGTTTTACCAATGAACACAAATTTCTGGGTTCTTTTGCGTGATGGAATGAAGACTTCAAAAATATTAGAAATTACGAATATAGATGGCAAAAGCCAATTTGCAAGTTATGAAACTCAGCAAAATCTTATTTTAGAGAATGCCAAGACATCCATTCTGTTACTTAATAAAGTTGATTTACTCTGGGATGTTCTTCTGCTAATCTTCCAATTTGTTTGGCATACGTCAGTAGAATACTTCCAGATTCAACATGTGACTTTTGGAGGTAAGGTTTATCTTGACCACAATTCATTTGACTACTCAAATACTGTAATGAGAACTATAAAATTGGAGAATGTACATTTCAGAATTTTTAATATCCCACAGGAGAGAGTCTACTTGCTTTTTACCAAAATGGATATAGAAAACCTGACAATATCAGATGCACAAATGCCTCACATGCTGTTCCCTATATATCCTACAAGATTCCAATATTTAAATTTTGCTAACAATATCTTAACAGATGACGTGTTTAAAACATCTATCCAACTGCCTCATTTGAAAACTCTCATTTTGAAGGACAATAAATTGGAGACACTTTCCTTGGTGAGTTGCTTTGCCGGCAACACATCCTTGAGGCACTTAGATCTGAGCGAAAATCTGTTACAACATGAAAATGATGAAAATTGCTTGTGGCCAGAAACCTTGATCACCCTGAACTTGTCGTCCAACAAATTTGCTGATTCTGTTTTCAGGTGCTTGCCCAGAAATATTCAAATACTTGACTTGAATAATAACAAAATTCAAACTGTCCCTAAAGACATTATTCACCTGACATCCTTGCGAGAGTTAAATCTTGCATTTAATTTTCTAACTGATCTTCCTGGGTGCAGTCATTTCAGAAGACTCTCAGTTCTGAACGTTGAAATGAACTTAATTCTCAGCCCATCTCTGGAGTTTTTCCAGAGCTGCCAGGAAGTTAAGACTCTAAATGTAGGAAGAAATCCATTCCGATGTACTTGTGAATTAAGAGATTTTATTCAGCTTGAAAAATACTCAGAGAGCATGATGGTTGGGTGGTCAGATTCATACATCTGTGAATACCCTTTGAATCTAAAGGGGACTCAGTTAAAGGATGTTCATCTTCCTGAAATATCTTGCAACGCAGCTTTGTTGATTGTCACCATTGTGGTTCTCATGCTAGTTCTGGGGACGGCTGTGGCCTTCTGCTGCCTCCACTTTGATCTGCCCTGGTATCTCAGGATGCTAGGTCAATGGACACAGACATGGCACAGGGTTAGGAAGACCAACCAAGAACAGCTCAAGAGAAATATCCAATTCCATGTGTTTATTTCATACAGTGAACATGATTCTGCCTGGGTGAAGTATGAATTGATTCCCAATATAGAGAAAGAAGATAGTTCTGTCCTGATTTGCCTTCATGAGGGAAACTCTGACCCTGGCAAGAGCATTACTGAAGATACCATAAACTGCATTGAGAAAAGTTACAAGTGCATCTTTGTTTTGTCTCCCAACTTTGTCCAGACGGAGTGGTGTCATTATGAACTCTACTTTGCCCACCACAATCTCTTCTGTGAAAGTTCTGATTACATAATGCTTATCCTACTGGAACCCATTCCGCTCTACTGTATTCCTACCAGGTATCCTAAGCTGAAAACTCTCATGGAAAAGAAAGCATACTTGGAATGGCCCAAGGATAGGCGTAAGTGTGGCCTTTTTTGGGCAAACCTTCGAGCTGCTATTCGTGTTAATTTATTAGAAACCAGAGAGATGTGTGAACTGCAGACATTCACAGAACTGAATGAAGAGTCTCGAGGTTCTGCAATCTCTCTGATAAGAACAGACTGCCTATAGAGTCCCACCCACCCCTAGGGAAATCGGGACCTGAATATACTGTTAGGATATAAATTGACACAACCTTTATCATGGCAATTTGGCAATATCTATTAAAATGAAAAACTATCATTCCTTCATGTCAGTTCCTTGAAGGAGCTCTAAGAATGTATCCTATAGAAATGCAAGTTGCAAAGGTTTATGTAAAGAAGGTATTCATCCTGGCATTGTTTGTAACCATGAAAAATTAAAAACAGCTCAAATGTCCACAAAATAAGGATTGATCTAACAAATTATAGTACATTAATGTAACAGAATATTACACAGCCATTAAAAAATGAGGTAGCTCTATATTTTCTGGTATGGAGAAAGTTAGATTTTGGTTTATACATTGAAATAGGAGTCTAAAGGAATATATACCTGTACATTGGTGTGGTAACAGTGGTTAGGGTCTGGAAGTTTGGATTACAGGAAGCATTTGGTTTCTATGTTGTACATTTCTGTAATGTTGGAGTTGCTTAGAATGAATCTATACTTCTTTTGCAAGCAGAGAAAACAATAAAGATAATGTTAAAAGCCTACACATCCTACTCATTTTGTTTGATCGTCCCTTCTAGCCTCACAGTTCATTGAAAGAAAACAAGCTCTCTTGAATTTTGCAAAGTTATATTTCAAAAACAAACATCAAGAACAAGCATGTTCTTTCCCTATTGGCTCACCCACATGATAAAGGAAGGAAATGCCTTTAAGATCTGACACCAATCACCTCTTGCACCCTTGCAACCCATCATTGAACCCTATCAAATTATTGGCCCTTTCCCAGAACACTCATCTCCTTTCATGCCCCCAGACTCTAGAACTTGGCATCATGTCTGCCTGTGATACCTTTCCTGACTTAGTTCGTTTAGGAAATCTTACATATCCTTCAGGTGCAATCCAAATGTCGACTCTTCTTTGAAACTTTCCTCATTTCTTCCCCCAAGCATGATGTTCCTCTATTCTCTACAACACTTGGGACATATTTTCATCACCAAACTGATGCTATATCTTTAAAAAACATCCCTTTCTTACTCTTCTGTGAGCTCCTCAAAGGTGAGGACAGACTTCCCTCTGCCCTTGTATCAGCGGCAGTTTGCTCAGTCCACGGTTCAGAAAAGATGCTCAGTGAATGTTTATGGAATGGACATTGGGTTAGCTAGAGGAACTTAGTAGGGACTCAACTGGCTTCAGGATAGAGAGTGGAATTTGAAGGCAAATTCTGAGAAGCTGAAGAGGAAGAGCAGGAATAGGTGAAAGGAAGAGAAGACTGAGAACCCAGAATTGATGGATTCCTGAGTACAGCTTGAATCAGGTGAATTTGCCAATATTTGGTTGTTCTTGACTTACAAAAATATCTATTTCAGCTCATTCAAGCTAATAAAACCAATCTCCTAAAGGCTAAAATTGCGCTCTGCATCTACTGTATTTCCTTATAGTTTGTGGTCGTACGAATTCCTCACACTAGTAGCCATTAAAAAAAGTGGACTTGAGAAGGTCAGCCTGAGAGTGTAGGGAGAAGGCTGGTGTCAATCTAGAAGCCAGGTTGTACTTCCATTTGGTCAATGGCCAGTCTGCTCTGAGGAGCTCGAGTTCAGCAGCCCTGAGGCTGAGTGTCTCTCTTCTTCCTTCCTGGTGAGCCTTGGTCTGTCTGGTAGAAGGGGAAGCCCGAGGGAACCTCGGTGGAGAGATGGCAGAGGATTAGGAGAACACCTCTCCTCCCAGGCTCCCAGCAGCCGGGCTGCTGATATTAGCTTCGGAAAGAGTCAGACAGACACTGTATGAAGACTCTGTCGCTCTTGCATGAATTAGTGTGAGACTCTTACCTTTACAGATGAATTAACTTGGAACAAACAAAGAGGATAACATCAGCCCTGAAGTTGTCAGGATTGGGTTATTCATGGCAGTTATTCCAGTCTTCAGTTTAGTAATACAGTTTTTTCAATAGACATTTTATTATAATTTAAAAAAATAACACATTAGGCTTAGTTCTCAGCAACTTCTAATTGTAGCAGCTGGACAACCCCTAAATCTTCCCCACAATTATTTGAGATCTAGATTCTATCTGCAGTCTCTCCCTACTCACCAGGGCGTCCTGCATTTGCAACCGGATTCACATTCCTAAAGCAACGATCTTGTTCTATCAGTAATTTATGACCGGAGGCAGCTTCTCAGATTAGCCACCCTTTGTCCACAAGCCAGAACGTGTTCTTTGTTTAAGGATGAAGAATAATTGGGATCCCGGTTTCCCCTGGAGGTTGTGAGGACAACTTCCCCACTGGTACTCTGCTGGGGAAACTTCCCATGGTCCCTTAGCTCCGTTTTTCACCTGTGTGAAGCTGGTACTGATCTCAGCCCTCCATTATCATTTTTCTATTTATTTGGCTTATTCCAACTTCCCCCACTAGAATGCAAACTCCTTTAGAGCAGAGATTTTGTCTGTTTTGCTCACAGATGTTGTTTCCACCTCTGCCCAGGACAGTGCTCGGCACATGGCTACTCTCCAAGGATTTCCCAAAGGAAATACAGTTTGTCTGTAGACACTTTGTTGATTGGCCGCCTCTGCCCTTCTCAGGTCCAGCAGGGCAGCCAAGGCCACCCACTTCAGTGTCAGCCCTTGTTGTACATCAGGCACATAGGTTTACTCAGCAGGGAGCCTTCTTCACCTTCAATAAGTATATTTTGCTTACACTTTCTGGGACCAGCCGTCCCTGGGTCGTCTCCCTCTGCCCCCCACCTTTGGCTCTTCTCTTTACTTCCTCCTGCTGGGATCCGCTTCATCTCAGGGGCTTGCTGTGGACAGCCCTTGAATTTCAGAGTCTGCAGATTATATGAATCACCACAAATTGGTTTTATGGTCCCCCCACAACCCCCATCAGTGCCCCTCTTCTTGTTGCTGTATCAGCATTTCAAGAGGAGAAGGGGAAGTTCTGGGCCAATAAAGCCTCTGCCATGGCCCACTCCTCAGACCCCTTCCCCTCTCCCCCACCCCCAGGTCTTGGGAGAGACTTCCTTGAATTTTCTGATAGGTCTTCTTGCTTCTGTAGTTCCCTGGTAGCATGTCTGTAATGACGGGTACATTCTTAAGCCCTGGTATGGCCAGGCCTGACAGTGTCCTCCAAGCAAGGATGTCCCCAGCCCACATCCAGACCCACATGGATCCTGGTCTTCACATGACCCTTCAAGGTACTTCCTGACCCTCTGCCTCGCACATGAGGCCAACCAGGTATCCTACGGAGCTCTGGATCTCGCACCTGTGGGGTCCTCTCAGAGACTGGTGGGTGGGCCTCCATTTGAGGCGGACAGTCTGGCAAGAAGATCACTTCTGCTGGCTGAAACAGCATGGGGTCACCCAAGATTGGGCCACCAGAATGGTACACACGTGCTGATTTGGGGTGACTCTCATATCGACCACAAGATGACCTCGGGGGTCTGGGCTACCAACAGTCTACCACCAACCCTTGGGCTTGAGCCAGCCGTGTAGGCCTGTGTCCATCTGTGATTTGATTGTGGTGCCACCTCCTGTCTTCAGTACCTGTGGCAGGTGTGACAGCAGATGCTGCCCACTTCATCCCCCAGCCCCCAGCATCCCGGGTGATAACCACCATTGCTGCAGCTCTGTGCCATGTATTAGGTAGTCCTTGGAGGATGGCTTTCAAGACTGAACACCAATGGGCTTTCCGGTCAATGTGCTCTCTCACCTCCCATTGACATGGCGACATCATGCTCTCCCTGTCGTAAGCCATGTTCATAAGGGAAGGACATATGTTGTGGGAGTGGAACTGAGCCTCCCTCTTCTTGCATGGACCCCTCACTACCCTCCCCACTGGCGATGGTGTGTTTTCAGTCAACACTGAAAGAGCTCCCATTCTAGGGAGGCAGTGATCACCATCTCAAGGGTCCAAGAGAAGACACGACTGGAATATGCCTTATTCTATGTTTCCACCATAAAATTCTGAATGTTAGACTAAACAGGACCAGAAAACAAATATTAGTTTATGTTTTCCTACATACTCTGGGGAAGACTTGCATCAGTGAGGCACAGCACCCAGCTTTGAGTCACTGTAAGGCATCGTGGACAGATGCAGTGACATGAGTAATAATAAAACCATCATTACAGACATGCTATCAGGGAACTGCAGAGGCAAGAAGATCTATACTGTTTAATGGAAACAGGTTCCGAAGAGCCATGTGGTTTGTGTGGTTAATTACAGCATTGCTACGTTTTGGGGGGTTTTTTTGGTGGAAATGAACCAGGAACAGTACATTGGACAATAAAATGCCTGAAGAGATGGTTCCTGGATTTGAACAGGGCGAGATGGTGCTTGGACCCTACAAAGAATCTTCCGATGCACAATGGACGACAATGGACAAGTAACTCTTCTCTATCCATCTCCATGAAAAAGCCACTATACTTCACATAGGTCTGTACCTTGTGAAGCATTTTAAAATCCGGTTATTTATATAATAAGTATAAAAAATAGGAGCTCTGCAAAAAGAATTTTCCTGCCGCCCTGCACACCCTAGATGCAGCTCTGAGAAGGAGAATATCGTGGCTTATGCAGCCAGAACATACATTGCTTCTTATTTCTTGGTGGCACAATGACTTATTTCATTTTCAAAATAAGTCACTGGCAGCAGGACAGTGTTTGTCTCGAGTGCTAATGGGGATGTGGTGAAATTCAGCGCTAAGACTGATGGATCTGAAAGTCTGGAACAGGCAAATTCTAGTACCATGATATTAAGGTTATAGGAAGTTCCTCCTATGGTTTTTATAAAAAACTGAAAGAAGAAGAGGCATCTCTTATTTTATGTCACGATGGGTGAAAGTACCACATTATTAACTTATGTTCTCCCCATGGCGGAAGTTACAGCCTTAGTTGTGCCCAGGAACTCTCTAGTCCTAAGGCCCTGAAGAGTTTGGCTTCCTGGAAACAGTACCTTTGGTCCTGGGAAAAAAAATAGACCAGAGATATATGCTGGAAGAATCTCTACCAGGTTAGCTCTCATTGTCATTAGGACCAATGTCTTCTTTTAATTCCTAGACTCACTAGCCCTGAGGAGATCCAGAGACCCATCAGCCCTCAACCTCCTCCTGGTTCTTTTATTTCTAGAAAAGAGGTGAATCAGTCTCCATGATGCTGTTTGAAGTATCCTGGCCTACTGTGTAACAATACAAACCTGACCCTTCTTGGGGTTTATATGTGCCTGTCACTGTTCTAAGGCTGTTATGAACTTTACCTGTTAATTCTCATAGACCTGTGAATTCAATTTTATTATTATTCTCATATAATAGACAAAGTACCCAAGGTACCAAAAAGTTAAGGTTTCATGGCTAGTAAATTACAGAAATTCAAGGTGGTCTGATTACAGAGCCTGCTTTCGTATCTTTTCTGCTAGGCTGCCTCCCAAGAGCTTGGAAACTAACTACTGTTCCTGCTAGACCCTGTTCGCAGATGGAGGGATCTTGTTGCATAAGAGCACTTAGCATGAGTTGGTGTGTAACCCAAGTGCTTCCAGTCTTCACTGCCTGTGGCTACAAAGAAGGCTCATCAACGTCAATGACCCCGAATTCTTGGTGCCTATGAATACTTCTGTGAGATCCCAAGGAGCCTTGTGTGTGCTCATATCCCACACTGTCAGCCGCTCTCACCATCTGGTACCACCACAGTCTACTCCACTCCAGCTATCTCAGGTAGCTAGACTGGGGCCTGGCAAGGTCCTTGAAGGTATCTTGCACTACTGACCTCGCTGAACGAAGTGCCTTCTGGATGGTGCTAATGTTCATGCTAAGGGTGCTTTCCCCCAAGAATCCCAAATCCACTCATCTTGAGGTGAGAAGCCATGCTGAGCTCCATAGCGTGGTGGGTTCAATATCTCTCTCCTCAAAACTGGGTGTCGCCATCTCAGCGTCCCATAGCCGCAACGCTAGGATTCAGAGTCTCACCAAGTCAACGGGCTCAACATCACTAATCATCGGGGAAATGCAGTCAAAACCACAACGAGATACCACCTCACACCTGTTAGAACGGCCGTCATCAAAAAGACAAGAAATCACTATTGTTGGCAAGGATGTGGAGGTAAAGGAGCCCTGTGCACTGTTGTTGGAAATGTAAATTGGTACAGCCACTATGAAAAACAGCAGGGAGTTTTTTCAAAAAATTAAAAAGAGAACTACGATATGATCCAGCAATTTCATACCTGGGTATTTATTTGAAGAAAAAAACCCCACTAATTTTACAAGAATATGTGTTTATTTCAGCTGTTTACAATAGTCAAAATATGGAACTAACCTAAGGGTCCATGGATACTGAATGAATAAAGAAAATGTGGCATATAAACAATGGACTATTATTTAGCCATAAAAAAAATCTTGCCGTTTGTGACAACATGGGTAGACCTTGAAGACATTACGCTAAGTGAAGTAAGTCAGACAGATAAAGACAAATACTACATGATCTCACTTATATATGGAATCTAAAACAAAAACAAGACCAAAACCAAAAAAACAAGCTCATAGATACAGAGAAGAGATTTGGTGGTTGCCAGAGGCAGGGGTAGAGGTGTGGGTGAAATGAGTGAAGGGGGTCAAAAGGTACAAATTTCTAGTTATAAAATAAGTCATGGGGATGTAACATACAGCATGGTAACTATAGTTAATAATACTGTACAGCATATTTGAAAGCGGCTACAAGTGAAGATCTTAAAAGTTCTCATCACAAGAAAAAAATTTGTAACTATGCATGGTGTTACAAATGTTATTATGGTGTTACAGATGTTAATTAGACTTATTGTAATGATCATTTTGCAATAGATACAAATAGCTAATCATTATATTGTACACCTGAAACTAATGTAATGTTAAATGTGAATCATGCTTCAATAAAAAAAATTAGGAAATGTAAGACAATACTATTGGTGCTTACAGTTTATCTAAAAGTGACTAATAATTTAAAATCTTATGTCATATTAAATGACTGTTACAGAAATAGATAAATAAACCTTCAAAAACAAACTTATTGATTTGGGTGCACATAAATATACACTATAAAACTACCAAATAGGGCTTCCCTGGTGGCGCAGTGGTTGAGAGTCCGCCTGCCGATGCAGGGGACACGGGTTCGTGCCACGGTCCGGGAAGATCCCACGTGCCGCGGAGCGGCTGGGCCCGTGAGCCATGGCCGCTGGGCCTGCGTGTCCGGAGCCTGTGCTCCGCAACGGGAGAGGCCACAACAGTGAGACCCGCATACCGCAAAAACAAAAACAAAAAACTACCAAATCTATAAAGTACCAGTCAACTTTTTAAAATAAAAAGTGACTGTGGCTATATACACAACCTCAGAAAACTTCCTAATTAAAGAGACACTAAGGAAAGAGGAAAACACCGCATTTTCATTCCAATAAAAATAGTACCATAAAGGGGACTTCTCTGTTGGTGCTGTGGTTAAGAATCCACCTGCCAGTGCAGTGTACACAAGTTTGAACCCTGGTCCGGGCAGATCCCACATGCCGCAGAGCAACTAAGCCTGTGTGCCACAACTACTGAACCTGTGCTCTAGAGCCCGCGAGCCACAACTACTGAGCCCATGCGCTACAACTACTGAAGCCCACGCATGTAGAGCCCGTGCTCCGCAACAAGAGAAACCACAGCAATGAAAAGCCCCCGCACTGCAACGAAGAGTAGCTCCCGTTTGCCGCAACTAGAGAAAGCCCACGTGCAGCAACGAAGACCCAACACTGCCAAAAATAAATAATAAAATAAATAAAAATTTTTAAAAAGTACCATAAGTATGTATAATCAAAATAATTACTGGTGACATTTTTCTATAACTTTTATAACATTTAAATTTCTTCCCATTGTCAAATATATTGTCAAATATTCATTTTTCTGAAAAGTGAAAGTGAAGAAAAATCACCAGATCTTTTGATGCTTAATAATAAATTATGAAGGCAAAATTGTGAATAACTAGCCTATTGGGCAAAAGTAATTTTTGGTCCTTTGCTGTTTCCCTTTCCAGTTTTTGTACAAGATTGTTTCAGGATTCATAATTGTGCAAAGACCATAAAATTGTGTCATATTTCTTAGCCTTTACAATTTATATAACAAGTTCAAATTAGAATTTTAAAACATTTTATTCTTTAAAAAGTTCAGGAAATCGGCTCCCCCAAGCCAAGTATGTGGTTTATGTAATCAAAACAAATAGCTGAACTACATGTGCTACACGAGATAAAAACAACAACGAGGGGCTTCCCCGGTGGCGCAGTGGTTGGGAGTCCGCCTGCCGATGCAGGGGACACGGGGTCGTGCCCCGGTCCGGGAGGATCCCACATGCCGCGGAGCGGCTGGGCCCGTGAGCCATGGCTGCTGAGCCTGCGCGTCCGGAGCCTGTGCTCCGCAACGGGAGGGGCCACAACAGTGAGAGGCCCGCGTACCGAAAACAACAACAACAACAACAACAACGAAACCACTTTCCTCAAAACTGGCTGTTAACATCGCAGCATTTCAAAGCTTCTATGCTGGGATCCAGAGTCTCACCGAGTCTCTCATGAAATCCATTCCTGGGAAATCCCTTCCCGGGAGCTCTGAACCAGCCCAGGGAGGAAGGAGTGTGAAACGGCGTCTCCTACCTTTCCCTGTCCATGCTCCTTCCCACACCTCCTTTGCGACCCCCCAAAACACCATCCACCACCCCCACCCCCCAGTTATTCATAGCAATTTATGCATGTAAACGTAGAGAAGTGAACATCATCCAAACAGCAAAACTTTTCTTCCCAGTCTGGGTTCTGGTAGGACGCCCTGATGCATATTTTATGCAAATTGGATGGGGAGGTTTGCCCCCTAAGGAGGCCCAGGAGAGGATGGAGGGGGGAAATTAACTCCATTGTCAGAACCTTAAAAAAACCTGAGAGCTAACATCTTCCTTAGATTTTACAAGCAAAAAGCTGGCTAAGCTTTAAACTGAACTGATATAATAGATTAAAACTGAATAGATAGAAATTTGTTTTTCACTTTGAAATCTCTGTCTTAAAACCAGCTTCAGGCCCCAAAAGGCCACAAATAATAAACGAAGATCACTAAAAGGGAAAAACCAAACCGAAAAAAAAACCCCAAGAGAAGCAGCAGCACAGCGGGAACCAGCTGCACTGCAACTTCTCATTTTGCAGCGTGCATCTAACCTTAATGCCAGGGCCCCAGGGAAGTCGGGTTAGAAGCAGTTTCACTTCATTGGTTGCTCCCCACCCACGGGCCTTTCCGGAGGCGGAAAGCAGAAGATCATGATATTAAAATAGATCCCATTGTGTATGCAAGAGCAACGCTACCAGCACGGCGTCTCTTCCGGCTAGTCCACCTTTTCAGTTCTCAGTTCGGCTCCCCTCAGCCTATTTATACGGATTCTACTAGAAACCTGAATTGGCTTTTGGGGGGAGCTATGGAGTGTGTGCTGAAGCATTTGGCCACTTCGTGTTTTCTAAGTTCCGCAATAAGTTATTTAATGAGCCCTCGTGTCAGAAAAAGAACGTTCCGGGAAAACCCTTTCTGATCTTCTCTACAGCTCACCTTGACCAGGGCACCTGCCACATCAGTCACTCTTCAGAGGACGGAACCGCAGGAGGCTCGTGGGACTGGCATGTTAAAAGAAAGCTGCCCTCTTTTTCTTTTGTTGTTTCCCATGTTTCTTTCTTCTTCCTCTCCACTACCTCCGAAAGGCGTAGAATGGGGCCGCTTTTCGGGTCTACTTAACTCTTACTCCCGGCCCACATCAAGACAACAAGGCAGAAATGCTGAAAGCTCCAGCATCGGCATCACCTGAGACCTTGTTAGAAATGTAGGATTTCAGGCTCCATCCCAGACCTAATGAATTAGAATCTGCATTTTAACAAGACCTCAGCTGATGCGTACGCTCAGTAGGGTTTGAGAAGCACTGTGAAAGAAAGCTTGGAAAACGAACGGATGCCCGTGTGTGAAATTTGGGGTCACAGCGACACCTTGTGGTTACCGTAGTAGTTGCTGTTGAGCTTTCAGTTCCCGGAGGGTTCGGCCTCTCTCTACCACGCTGTCAATCAAAGAGATACGGGCTCTTTTCCAAGGATGCCTTCTACCTGAGTTGGGAACAGCTGATAGCCGTAGTGATTTCATGCATTCGAAATTAGAACCAGCAGGATCAACAGATCTCAAAGTATTTCTTTCCCCTTCACAAGATTTATCATAAAATTCATAAAGCCATTAAAACTCAGTGACACAAGAATGGTTCTAAAGATTATTGAGATGAGTAGTTCCCACCTTTTAAACATGAAGCTCGCTTTATAATAATGGTTGGTATTTACTGAACATTTACTCTGTTTCAAGCACTAAGAGCCCGCAGGCCTTTAATCAATTAAACCTGACATCAATTCAGTGAGACTGGTGCTATATTATTTCTAGTTTGTAGACCCCTCTCTGACAGTAATATTTATTGGTTGAGAAACATCTATACTAACAAGAAACTATTATTATGACTCTAGTAACTCTTGAGAAGGAATTTGCATTGAATTAAATCCAATCACTTCTACATACATTTAGGGAAGAGTAGTGCAGACATATACGATATGTTATCTACCCAGCCTCAGACTGCGTTTGGGGTGTATATAGACTTGGGGTATCTTGCAACAGCTCCAAGGATCTCCAGAGGATTCATAGCTCACAGTCTGGGAGCCCCAATGTAGAAATACCCCCAATCCTTTATTGATGCCATACCATGCACTCCGGAACACGGCTGACTTCATCTAGTCTCTGATGATTAGCAGGGTCAGGCTTGCCTTGGCCTTGGATGGAAGACTTCTGGGGAGTAGGAAACATCTCAAAGAAGTTCCCCATGGTTATATTTCTAGCTTGAAAACTACACTGTAGAGACAGACTCCATGGACTGTTGCTCCCTTCTGTTCTCCAACCCATATACCCTAGAAAAAATAATTTTCCTAAAACAGAGTTCTGTTTGAGTTATTCCCCAACACCAAGTTACTCCAACTATGCCCAGCTGGTTATATGAGCTAAAGCTTAGTCTGATTACCTAGGTGTTCAAAGTAAAATCTAATACCAACCAACCTGCTTGCTGCTACTCCCTTTACTCTGTCTAGACTATTCCTCTAGTCTCTGTGGTGGAAAACGGTGGCCTCAGAGGAGACCTCTAGGAGGCCAGCTAGTGGCTAAGGTGACTCTCTTCAGGAAGTCACTTGGGATGCAGAAGTAGGTCCTACACAGACACAGGAAAACAGTTCTGGCAAGTAACAGTTAGATAGCCTTTTCTCAAGACCAAGCATGAGTTTACCGTGAAAAGTATCATTACTGACAGGTAAGTACAACTTCTGGTGGGTATTCTCTTCTTCAGTCCCTCGGTGGAAGAAATAGCATAACCAGAAGTTTGCTTGGTCAGTATGAGTCTTGGCCATTTCATGTTTCTGGCTGCCCAGTTTCAAACCCATCTTTTTTTTTTTCTTTTTTTCTTTTTTTTTTTACGGTACGCAGGCCTCTCACTGTTGTGGCCTCTCCCGTTGCGGAGCACAGGCTCCGGACACGCAGGCCTCTCACTGTTGTGGCCTCTCCCGTTGCGGAGCACAGGCTCCGGACACGCAGGCTCACTGGCCGTGGCTCACGGGCCCAGCCGCTCTGCGGCATGTGGGATCTTCCCGGACCAGGGCATGAACCCGTGTCCCCTGCATCGGCAGGCGGACTCTCAACCACTGTGCCACCAGGGAAGCCCTCAAACCCATCTTTTTAAAAGTACAGTATTTCCTTTTGGGCATTCTTTCTTCCCACTGGACATAGTCTGGGAGACAGTGGCCAAGATTCCAGCATTCCTTCATTAATGGGTAGAGAGGTGGCCCAAGTTAGGTCAGTTACATTCTCTCTTCCTGGTATTTGAATCTTGACTGGAGGATCAAAGAAATAGAAAAGAATTCTATTTCATCCCAGCCTTCGAGAACCTGGTTTCAGACTTCTTGCGAGTCTTTGCATCTTATCCTCGAGAAATATCCTAGTTCCTGCCTGTTTCCATGCCTCCACCCTGTTATTGACTCTGTGAGCCCCCAGCATCCTTCCAAAATAATTTTTTTATTTTAATTAAGTTAATGTGCTACTCAGCTATTGCTAGAATAATGTTGTATTAAAAAGCACCCTCGGGCTTCCCTGGTGGTGCAGTAGTTGAGAGTCCGCCTGCCGATGCAGGGTACACGGGTTCGTGCCCTGGTCCCGGAAGATCCCACATGCCGCAAAGTGGCTGGGCCCGTGAGCCATGGCCGCTGAGCCTGCGCGTCTGGAGCCTGTGCTCCGCAACGGGAGAGGCCACAATAGTGAGAGGCCCGCGTACTGCAAAAACAAAAACAAACAAACAAACAAAAAATAAAAAGCACCCTCAAAATCTCAATGGTTTGAGGCAACAGAATTTTATTTTCCTAACCCACAGGTCTGTTAGTCAACCAGGGTGGCTCTGTTTCAGACTTCAGGTCTGGTTAGGTCTGCTCCATGGACCTCTCATTTGAAGACACCAGCAGCAATTTTTTTTTTTTTTTTTTTTTTTTGCGGTACGCGGGCCTCTCACTGCTGTGGCCTCTCCCCTTGCGGAGCACAGGCTCCGGACGCGCAGGCTCAGTGGCCATGGCTCACGGGCCCAGCCGCTCTGCGGCATGTGGGATCTTCCGGGACCAGGGCACGAAACCATGTCCCGTGCATCGGCAGGTGGACTCTCAACCACTGCGCCACCAGGGAAGCCCTATTTTTTTTTTAATTGTGAAAAATTTTAATTAAATAAACAGGGTGATGCAATAGACAGGGACTGAGAATCGATTGCAATAGTTCTTCAGAGAAGGCTGTCAGAAAGCCTTTTGGAGGTGCAAATATTTAAGATAAAAATACTTTGTCCCTTTACTTTTTCTTATTCATCAGTTTCAAATAATATATTTCAAAATATAAGTTTCATAGATTACTTTAAATTTTCTAAAATTCACATATTATGACTTGACTGCTGCAGGATGTGGGCCATAGAGGGAAGAGCTACACATTTTCTTATTGAGAGAGTTATTATATGGTTGTTATTAAACCAATGAATTTTTTTGTTTCTTATGGATAGTTTTAGAACATTGCCTACCACAGTAGACTGGATACCTTAGTTTTCTCAATGGAAGAAAAGCAAAATCAATAAATCTATATTAGGAGTTGGCAAACTTTTCCTGTAGTGGGCCCTGTAAACAAATAATTTAGACTTTGCAGAACATATGGTCTGCTACAACTATCCGACTCTGCCATTGTATGATGAAAGCAGCCATAGACAATACATAAATGAATAAGCATGACTGTACTCCAGTAGACATTTCATTATAAAAACAGGTGGCAGTTCAGATTTGGCCCCCAGGCTCTAGTTTGACAACCCCTGACCTATCTGACAGTGACACCAGCAGCTATTCAGGGCATGCTCTTCTCGTGATAGATGGTAGTGGGCAGGGTAAACCACACCAGCACATATGACATCTCTAGTTGAGCATCATATATGCTATTCTGCATTCTGTTGGCCAAAGCAAGTCATGTGGTCAAGCTCAAACTCAGTTGTGTGGCCGTGCGCATTTTGCCTACTCTACAGTAGGGAGGCAATGCAAAGTCACCGTAGAAAGGGCGCCAATGTATTTGCATTATTCTGTTACCCGCAGAGAGTGTAAAGCTGGGACCATTAACCTACCTTGGTTAACCAGAAAATAATAAAATATTAACAGAAATTAATTTTAACCCAGTCAAATTTATCAATCTTTTCCTTTATGATTTATGCTTTCCAAGTCTTGTTTAAGAAATTCTAAAAAAAAAATTCTTCTTTGCTGTATGTCAATTATATGTCAATAAAACTGAAAGAGAAGGTTTCCCTGGTGGCGCAGTGGTTGAGAGTCCGCCTGCCAATGCAGGGGACACAGGTTCGTGCCCCGGTCCGGGAAGATCCCACATGCCGCAGAGCGGCTGCGCCCATGAGCCATGGCCGCTGAACCTGCACGTCTGGAGCCTCTGCTCCGCAATGGGAGAGGCCACACCAGTGAGAGGCCCGCGTACTGCAAAAAAAAAAAAAAAAAAAGAAAGAGAAAATAAAAAAGAAATTCTTCTTTGGCCCCAAAACATCACAGTCTTCTTCTTTTTTAAAAAAATGAATTTATTTATTTTATTTTTGGCTGTGATGGTTCTTAGTTGCTGTGCGTGGGCTTTCTCTAGTTGTGGTGAGCGGGGGCTACTCTTCGTTGCGGTACACAGGCTTCTCATTGTCATGGCTTCTCTTGTTGCGGATCACGGGCTCTAGGCGTGCAGGCTTCAGTAGTTGTGGCACGTGGGCTCAGTAGTTGTGGCTTGTGGGTTCTAGAGCTCAGGCTCAGTAGTTGTGGCACACGGGCTTAGTTGATCCGCGGCATGTGAGATCTTCCCGGGCCAGGGCTTGAACCCGTGTCCCTTGTGTTGGCAGACAGATTCTTAACCACTGCGCCACCAGGGAAGCCCCATCACCTTCTTTATTTTGTTTTTCACACTTAAGTCTTTAGTCCAGAGTATGGGTAAGGCAGGGATCCAATTGAGTTTTTGCTAATGGCAGACCAATTGCCCCAGCATTGTTTTTTGAATAATTCATCCTATTCCAAGTGATCTGTAAAACCACTTTTGCCATGTATCAAGTTTTCATAAATGCAGAGTGTCTTTCTGGACTCTTTATTCTGTTTCATTATTCTATTTGTCAGCCTCGGCTCATACTCCACCTCTCAATTATTTGGTCTTTAATCTTCATTTAGAATCAGCTTGTCAAATTCCATATATATACACACTAAAAGTACCCCTCAACATTTTGTTTGGAATATCTTTGAATTAAAGATTAATATGGGGAAAAAAAAAGGTTTTCAAGATAATAAATCTTCCTCTTCATGCACATGGAGTATCTCTCCACTTATTTGGGTTATCTTTAATTACATTCAATAAAATTTTATAATTTTCTTCTTAAAGTATGCCATCATTTGTTGGATTTATTCCTAGACATCTTATTTTATGCTATTTAAAATGATATAAATGCAACCTTTTAAAATGATATCTTCAAATGATTTGCTGCAGTGTGTTGAATATAAACAATTTTTGTATATTGATCTCAAAGCCAGCGACTTCTATCATAATAGCGAGCATTCATATTACCCTCCCTACGTGCTAGGCGCTGTTCTAAGCACTTTGTATGTGTGGAATGCATCCAATCTCACAACGACTCTGTGAAGAAGGTTTTATTATTATAACTATGTGTAGATGAGGGAGCTGAAGTCCAGAGAAGTGCAGAGAGGTTAAGTAAATTGTCTAAGATGGTAAGTGGTGGAGCCAGAGTTCAAACTTGTCCAATATCCAAAGCTATAACCACAACACTATATTTTTCTCTTATCCTTGTTAAGCTCTTTCATCAGTTCTAATAATTTGCTTGTCTATTCTCTTAGGTTTTTCATGCAAACAACAAGAACAACAAATACTTTAAAAATCAACTCACAAACATATGGTAATGCCCTATTAAAGCAGGGCAAGGTGTGTGGGGGGGAGTGTGTCTCTGTGTGTATGTGTGTGTATGTGTGTGTGTGTGTCTGTGTGTGTCTGTCTCTGTGTGTATGTCTGTTTCTGTGTGTATGTGTGTGTATGTCTCTGTGTGTGTGTCTGTTTCTGTGTGTATGTGTGTGTATGTCTCTGTGTGTGTGTCTGTTTCTGTGTCTGCTTCTGTATGTGTGTGTCTCTGTGTGTGTGTGTCTGCTTCTGTGTGTGTATTTCTGTATGTATGTATGTGTATGTGTGTGTGTGTATGTCTCTGTGTGTGTGTATGTGTGTGTGGTGTGTATGTCTCTGTGTGTCCGTTTCTCTGTGTGTGTGTGTGTGTGTGTGTGTGTGTGTGCATGCTAGGAGGAGGAACTTTATGAAGAGCAGCATTCTCAAAGCGAATGGAATTCACTGAGCCCTTGGGGTGGTTGGTATACTTCCCGAGGAGCCAGGAATTTCTGGCATGGCTGCAACTGGCCAAGTCAGGGCATCCTCAGAGAGGCCTGCAGGCTCCAGGGAGGCCTGAATAGGAAAGGAGGCCCAGGGCCAAGCCCAACAGAGAGTGTCAAATGACAGGCCGGCTCCTTCCCCACCCTCCACCTCCAGATCTGGGCTGAATCAAAGGGCCATTGAGGCCCCTCCCTTTCACAGACTGAGGCCACTGGGGCAGTCCCCTGAGGCTGAAACGCAACAATCCCACAGGCTTCTGCTCCAAACAGGCTTGTGTTTGAAACCACAATATACTTGGCTCCAGTTTTACACACATTACTTTCCTGGTGCTGAAAAAAAAGAAAAGAATTAGAAGAATGAAAGTGAGAGGCCTTGAGGGATGGGAATTCTTTTTCCAGTCTAGTGAATGAGGTTAATAAGTAGAAAAATAAAACTACTCTCCATGAAGGGTCTTTGGAAGGGTTACCAGGCCATGATAATTAAAAGCAAATTAAAAGGCTATATCATTCATTCAGCCTCAGTCGCCTCTCTCAGCCCTGAGGGAACTGAGTCTACTGCAAGGCAGTGAGGGAGAGGGCGGGAGAAGTGGGGGAGAACCGGCTTCCTCAGCTATGTGGAGTGATAGCCCTTAAGGAGAAGTAGGGACCTGCACCTGCAGCTCTGTGTCCCTCTGTGGCATCCCACCCAAATGCTAAATCATGAATTAGGGAATTGACTGACTGATAATCTCCCCACGCCTTACCGCACGCCGGACACTTGCTCACACATTTCAAAGGAATGGCTCATCTTGCATGAGTCCCTTGTATCTCTCTGGATCTCAATTTCCTCTCTGTAAGATGAAGGTGGGAACTAGATCAGTTGTTTTCAAACGGTGCTCTCCTGAGTCCCCTCTGAAGCCTGGGTCGTGGAAGAGGGAGGGAAAGGGAACTGTGAATCGAGCCATTTAGCCCTTGTCTGATTCTGCCATCTTTGACCTCGTACCATTTTCAGTACACACTGGTTGAGCAGTTAATACTAACAGGACTGTTCCTATGACATGCTGACTCTGTCAACTATTCCAGGAAACCCCAGAGGTCAGAGCCGCTGCCTCTGCACTGGTTTGGTCCATACTGCCACCTTGAAGAAGGCGTGGAAGGTTCCTGCCAGCATCATGTCTTTCTCAAGGAGACTAAGAAAGACTTGTGATGACCCAGGTGGGTGGTGTGTGACCACAGGTTCTGTGCTAGTGGCTTCAGGAAGTAGCCCTGTGGCCCGGGTTGGAGTAGATCTCGCAGATCTACATCTGCGTTTTCACAGACTCAGGTGAGATTTTGCATAAGCTTCTGCAAGGATTTCCCTGAGAAACCCTTTTTGAGCTCCCAAGTTGGGTTGTGATGCTTTTCCGAAGCACCCCGATTATTCACTACCCTAGAACTTAAAATGTTAGTGGTGTTGCCTGTTCACCTACTCACTTGTATCCTTTCTCTGGTCTTGAAGTCAGAAACTGTAGCTTTTCACTATAAATCCCTAGGACCTGGCAAAGTCCCTGCCACACAAGGTGATTATATTTTCCAAAAATAGCAACCGCAATATTTCCAGTTTCACATGTTCTTCCACAAACTTTCCACTTCCCATCACGATTCACGTCTATTTCCCCTCCCCTGAGACCCAGGTTGGGGAGGGTGGACTCTGTGCCTGCCTCAGTAAGTAGAATGCTGCAGAATGCTTGACTTCCAAGGCCAGATTATTAAAAGCAATAAGGCTTCTGCCTGATGCTCCCTCCCTTGGGATATTCTCCCTGGAAACCAGCCAGCAGCTTGTCAGGATACAACCATGTGGAGAGCCAGCGATGCCCCCAGCTGACAGCCAGCTTCAACTGCCCGACAGATGAGGATACAAGACTTCATATGATTCCAGCCTCTAGCTTTCAAGTCCTCCAGCTGAGGCGTCCGACATTGCAGGGTAGAGACAAGGTATCCCTGGTGCGTCATACCCACATTCTTAACCCATAGATTCTGTGAGCATAATAAACGTTTCTACTGCACCACTAAGTGTTGGGGCTATTTGTTATGTAGTCATAGTAATTGGAACAGTGGTCAATGATAGACACTAAATACATTAATAAATGGTTGGACATGGGTTCTGTCGGATCCCTGGACCCACCTAGAAGGTGGAAAAGAGAAGAGCTATTCCAGGAAATAGGTGGAAGTGTATTGTGTTCCTCTAAAGTTTTAAGGCATAAATATCTATTAGTGTCTACTGTACTAGTAGAAAAGACTCTTTTGAAAAACAGCGCCCTATCAAGCCATGAAAAGACATGAAGGAAACAAATGCATATTACAAAGTCAAACAAGCCAATCTGAAAAGTCTATAGATTGCATGATTCCACCTAATATGACATTCTGAAAAAAGTGAAACAGTAAAAAAAAAAAATCAGTGGTTGCTAGAGGTTAGGGAGGAGGGCACAAATAGGCAGAGGACAGGGATTTTTAGGGCATTGAAACTATTCTATATGATAGTCTAATGGTGGATGCATGTTATTGTGCATTTGTCCAAACCCACAGAACGTACAATACTAAGAGTGAATGCTAATGTAAACTACAGGCTTTGGGTGATAATGATGTGTTAATGTTGGTTCATCGACTGTGACAAATGTGCCACCCTGGTGCTGATGGTGGAGGAGACTGTGCATGTGTGGTGACAGGGGGTATATGGGAAATCTCTGTACTTTCCATTCAATTTCTTTTCCTTCCCACTCAGTTTTGCTGTGAACCTAAAACTGCTCGGAAAAACAGAGGCCATTTTATTAAGGGGTCATTTAAATATGGTTGTATTTATTTAAGAGCTTAGGGATTCCTCCTTCCCTCGCCCCAGCTTCCTCACAAATAAACAAACTGCAATCGTTGGCGGAATTTTTAGGGTTTGTCTCAGTGCATTGGAACTTGAGGATAAAGTGTGACCTTACACATCAGGGGTTAATTTACTTCGGGACTTATACTTTCATTCCTTTCTATCTTTGGTGGACTGCACGTTATCTGGGAGCTGATCTGTTTCTAACATAATTTAAGGAGGCTTCTGTTTTTGCCTTGAGTGACAGTGAAAAAACTTCAGCCTTAAAAGGCACAGCCCTAAATGAATGGCTTAGGACTAGATTAAATCCAGGACTCCAGGGCAGTTTGAATAATGAATTCCGCATTCATTATTCTTGGTCTCTCTCTCTCTGGCATTTATTAATTAGCAACTGTTTTCCATGAAAATAACCAGTGGGATCATCATCCTTACAACCGACCAAAATAAATGTAATGTTTAATTTTGTGTTTTAATTAAAACTAGATGTTATGGTTGGGTTTTATCATTATGTCTATTTGTTTAATAGATCTCTCCTCAGAAAATACAGCAGGTAACCACGTAGTTCCCAGAGTGATGATTTAGATGGAAGGTGACTGCACAGGGCTTTCACAGTTTTAAAAACATCTGTAATAATGATTATTCGTGACTTTGGTTTAAGCTGACTTATAGGCATGTGGATATGTGCACACACTTGCTAAACATCTTGGAAGAAGAGTGGTTGTCAGTCTATGCCATAGAACTTCCCAACCTCCAATAGATGGCATTTTTCTTGGGCTGGGGACCTGCAGGACAGGGAAATGCATCACCAGAAATCTAGGCTGCCAGGAGCAAAGTCTGAGAGCTGCTTTCTGTGAGTTTTTCACAGAGAAATGATTACAACAGGTAGATGCTTTTTGTTACTAAAAAATAATTTCTTATGAACATGCACTTATTAATTGGTTTTTAGTTTTATCACAGTTCCATGTGTACAAAGTTTACCAGGTCAGATGGTTTTATAAGGCTTCTATTGAAAACCCTACTCGCCCTGTTCCATCCCCGATTTCCTCTCCACAGAGGCGATGATTTCTTTCTCTTAAAGCTTTTTCTTCTGGGGTTTGTCTCCTTATTTCTAAATTATATGCTTACACTGCTGTTTTTCACATTGTCATCTGTAAAATGAGTTGAAAAATCTCATAGTGTTGGCGCGAGCATTAAAAAGAATTAATTCATAAAAAGCACTTTTAACAGTGCCTGGAAATGTTGTTGTTATATGAACTTTTCAGATTTAGTTATGATCTATTGTCTTCCTACTACAAAAACACCAGCCTTAGCTCTATTACAATAAACCCTAAACACACACACACACACACACACACACACACACACAGTTTCCCCTCCTGCCACCTGACTGATGTTTGTCTATCATAAATTTTTTTTAACATCTTTATTGGAGTATAAATGCTTTACAATGTTGTGTTAGTTTCTGCTGTATAACAAAGTGAATCAGCTATATGTATGTATATATCCCCATATCCCCTCCCTCTTGTGTCTCCCTCCCACTCTCCCTATCCCACCCCTCTAGGTGGTCACAAAGCACCGAGCTGATCTCTCTGTGCTATGCAGCTGCTTCCCACTAGCTATCTATTTTACATTTGGTAGTAGGTATAAGTCCATGCCACTTTTTCACTTTGTCCCAGCTTACTCTTCCCCCTCCCTGTGTCCTCAAGTCCATTCTCTACATCTGCATCTTTATTCCTGTCCTGCCTCTAGGTTCATCAGAACCATTTTTTTTTTAGATTCCATATATATGTGTTAGCATATGGTATTTGTTTTTCTCTTGCTGACTTACTTCACTCTGTATGACAGACTCTAGGTCCATCCACCTCACTACAAATAACTCAATTTCGTTTCTTTTTATGGCTGAATAATATTCCATTGTGTATATATATATATATATATATATATATATATATGCCACATCTTTATCCATTCATGGACACTTAGGTTGCTTCCATGTCCTGGCTATTGTAAATGGAGTTTCAATGAACATTGTGATACACGACTCTTTTTGAATTATGGTTGTCTTAGGGTATATGCCCAGCAGTGGGATTGCTGGGTCATATGGTAGTTCTATTTTTAGTTTTTAAAGGAATCTCCATATTGTTCTCCATAGTGGCTGTATCAATTTATATTCCCACCAACAGTGCAAGAGGGTTCCCTTTTCTCCACACCCTCTCTAGCCTTTATTGTTTGTAGATTTTTTGATGATGGCCATTCTGACTGGTGTGAGGTGATACCTCATTGTAGTTTTGATTTGCATTTCTCAAATGATGAGTGATGTTGATAATCCTTTCATGTGTTTGTTGGCATTCTGTATATCTTCTTTGGAGAAATGTCTATTTAGGTCTTCTGCCCATTTTTGGATTCGGTTGTTTGTTTTTTTGATATTGAGCTGCATGAGCTGCTTGTATATTTTGGAGATTAATCCTTTGTCAGTTGCTTTGTTTGCAAATATTTTCTCCCGTTCTGAGGGTTGTATTTTCATCTTGTTTATGGTTTCTTTTGCTGTGCAAAAGCTTTTAAGTTTCATTAGGTCCCATTTGTTTATTTTTTTTTATTCCCATTTCTCTAGGAGGTGGGTCAGAAAGGATCTTGCTGTGATTTATGTCATAGAGTATTCTGCCTGTGTTTTCCTCTAAGAGTTTTATAGTGTCTGGCCTTACATTTAAGTCTCTAATCCATTTTGGGTTTGTTTTTGTGTATGGTGTTAGGGAGTGTTCTAACTTCATTCTTTTACATGTAGCTGTCCAGTTTTCCCAGCACCACTTATTCAAGAGGCTGTCTTTTCTCCGTTGTATATTCTTGCCTTCTTTATCAAAGATAAGGTGACCATATGTGCGTGAATTTATCTCTGGGCTTTCTATCCTGTTCCATTGATCCGTATTTCTGTTTTTGTGCCAGTACCATACTGTCTTGATGACTGTAGCTTTGTAGTGTAGTCTGAAGTCAGGGAGCCTGATTCCTTTTCTGCTTTTTCTGCATCTATTGATATTATCATATGGTTTTTATCCTCCAGTTTGTTAATATGGTGTATCACATTGATTGATTTGTGTATACTGAAGAATCCTTGCATTCCTGGGATAAACCCCACTTGATCATAGTGTATGATCCTTTTAATGTGCTGTTGGATTCTGTTTGCTAGTATTTTGTTGAGGACTTTTGCATCTATGTTCATCAGTGATATTGGCCTGTAGTTTTCTTTTTTTGTGACATCTTTGTCTGGTTTTCATATCAGGGTGCTGGTGGCCTCGTAGAATGAGTTTGGGAGTGTTCCTCCCTCTGCTACATATTGGAAGAGTTTGAGAAGGATAGGTGTTAGCTCTTCTCTAAATGTTTGATAGAATTTGCCTGTGAAGCCATCTGGTCCTGGGCTTTTGTTTGTTGGAAGATTTTTAATCACAGTTTCAATTTCAGTGCTTCTGATTGGTCTGTTTATATTTTCTATTTCTTCCTGGTTCCATCTCAAAAGGTTGTGCTTTTCTAAGAATTTGTCCATTTCTTCCAGGTTGTCCATTTTATTGGTATATAGTTGCTTGTAGTAATCTCTCACGATCCATTGTATTTCTGCAGTGTCAGTTGTTACTTCTCCTTTTTCATTTCTAAGTCTGTTGATTTGAGTCTTCCCCCTCTTTTTCTTGATGAGTCTGGCTAGTGGTTTATCAATTTTTTGTATCTTCTCGAAGAACCAGGTTTTAGTTTTATTGATCTTTGCTACCATTTCCTTCATTTCTTTTTCATTTATTTCTGATCTGATCTTTATGATTTCTTTCCTTCTGCTAACTTTGGGGTTTTTTTGTTCTTCTTTCTTTAATTGCTTTAGGTGTAAGGTTAGGTTGTTTATTTGAGATGTTTCTTGTTTCTTGAGGTAGGATTGTATTGCTATAAACTTCCTTCTTAGAACTGCTTTTGCTGCATCCCATAGGTTTTGGGTCATCGTGTTTTCATTGTCATTTGTTTCTAGTTAATTTTTGATTTCTCTTTGATTTCTTCAGTGATCTCTTGGTTGTTTAGTAACGTATTGTTTAGCCTCCATGTGTTTGTGTATTTTACAGTTTTTTCCCTGTAATTGATATCTAGTCTGATAGCATTGTGGTCGGAAAAGATACTTGATACGATTTCAATTTTCTTAAATTTACCAAGGCTTGATTTGTGACTCAAGATATGATCTATCCTGGAGAATATTCCATGAGCACTTGAGAAGAAAGTGTATTCTGTTGTTTTTGGATGGAATGTCCTGTAAATATAAATTAAGTCCATCTTGTTTAATGTGTCATTTAAACTTGTGTTTCCTTATTTATTTTCATTTTGGATGATCTGTCCATTGGTGAAAGTGGGGTGTTAAGTTTCCCTACTGTGTTACTCTTGATTTCCCCTTTTATGGCTGTTAGTTTTTGCCTTATGTATTGAGGTGCTCCTATGTTGGGTGCATAAATGTTTACAATTGTTATATCTTCTTCTTGGATCGATCCCTTGATCATTATGTAGTGTCTTTCTTTGTCTCTGTAATAGTCTTTATTTTAAAGTCTATTTTGTCTGATATGAGAATTGCTACTCCAGCTTTCTTTTGATTTCCATTTGCATGCAATACCTTTTTCCATCGCCTCACTTTCGGTCTGTATGTGTCCCTAGGTCTGGAGTGGGTCTCTAGTAGACAGCATATATACGGGTCTTGTTTTTGCATCCATTCAGCCGGTCTATGTCTTTTGGTTGGAGCATTTAATCCATTTACATTTAAGGTAATTATCGATATGTATGTTCCTATTATCATTTTCCTAATTGTCTTGGGTTTGTTATTGTAGGTCTTTTCCTTCTCTTGTGTTTCCTGCCTAGAGCAGTTCATTTAGCATTTGTTGTAAATCTGGCTTGGTGGTGCTGAAATCTCTTAGTTTTGCTTGTCTGCAAAGGTTTTAATTTCTTCGTCAAATCTGAATGAGATCCTTGCTGGGTAGAGTAATCTTGGCTGTAGGTTTTTCCCTTTCATCACTTTAAATATGTCCTGCCACTCCCTTCTGGCTTGCTGAGTTTCTGCTGAAAGATCAGCTGTTAACCTTATGGGGATTCCTTTGTGTGTTATTTGTTGTTTTTCCCTTGCTGCTTTTAATATTTTTTCTTTGTATTTAATTTTTTTTTTTTTTTTTTTTTTTTTTTTGCGGTGCACAGGCCTCTCACTGCTGTGGCCTCTCCCATCGCGGAGCACAGGCTCCGGACACGCAGGCCCAGGGGCCATGGCCCACGGGCCCAGCCACTTCGCGGCATGCGGGATCCTCCCGGACCGGGGCACGAACCTGCGTCCCCCGCACCGGCAGGCAGACTCTCAACAACTGCGCCACCAGGGAAGCCCTGTATTTAATTTTTGATAGTTTGATTAATATGTGTCTTGGCATGTTTCTCCTTGGATTTATCCTGTATGGGACTCTCTGTGCTTCCTGGACTTGATTAACTATTTCCTTTCCCATATTAGGGAAGTTTTCAACTGTAATCTCTTTAAATATTTTCTCAGTCCCTTTCTTTTTCTCTTCTTCTGGGACCCCTATAATTCGAATGCTGGTGCATTTAATCTTGTCCCAGAGGTCTCTGAGACTGTCCTCAATTCCTTTCATTCTTTTTTCTTTATTCTGCTCTGCAGTAGTTATTTCCACTGTTTTATCTTCCAGGTCACTTATCTGTTCTTCTGACTCAGTTATTCTGCTATTGATTCCTTCTGGAGAATTTTAAATTTCATGTATTGTGTTGTTCATCATTGTTTGTTTGTTCTTTAGTTCTTCTAGCTCCTTGTCAAACGTTTCTTGTATTTTCTCCATTGCATTTCCAAGATTTTGGATCATCTTGACTATCATTACTCTGAATTCTTTTTCAGGTAGACTGCTTATTTCCTCTTCATTTGTTTGGTCTGGTGGGTTTTTACTTTACTCCTTCATCTGCTGCCTATTTCTCTGTCTTCTCATTTTGCTTAACTTACTGTATTTGGGGTCTCCATTTCACAGGCTGCTGGTTCGTAGTTCCCGTTGTCTTTGGTGTCTGCCTGCCCCCAGTGGGTGAGGTTGGTTCAGTGGGTTGTGTAGGCTTCCTGGGGGAGGGGACTGGTGCCTGTGTTCTGGTGGATGAGGCTGGATCTTGTCTTTCTGGTGGGCAGGACCATGTCCAGTGGTGTGTTTTGGGGTGTCTGTGAACTTATTATGATTTTAGGCAGCCTCTCTGCTAATGGGTGGGGTTGTGTTCCTGTCTTGCTAGTTGTTTGGCATAGGGTGTCCAGCACTGGAGCTTGCTGGTCGTTGAGTGGAGCTGGGTCTTAGCATTGAGATGGAGATCTCTGGGAGCAGTCTCTCTGATTGATATTATGTGGGGCCTGGAGGTCTCTGGTGGTCCCATGTCCTGAACTCGGCTCTCCCACCTCAGAGGCTCAGGCCTGACACCTGGCTGGAGCACCAAGACCCTGTCAGCCTCATGGCTCAGAAGAAAAGGGAGGAAGAAAAGAGAGAAATAATTAAATAAATAAAGTTATTAAAAATAATAATTATAAAATAAAAAGTAGTAAAATAAAGAAGAGAGCAATGAAACCAATAAACAAATCCACCAATGATAACAAGTGCTAAAAACTATACTAAGATAAACATAAAAATCAGAAACTAGTCTGTGACAGACAGCAAACCCCAATTCTACAGTTGCTCCCAAATCCACCGCCTCAATTTTGGGATGATTGGTTGTGTATTCAGGTATTCCACAGATGCAGGGTACATCAAGTTGACTGTGGGGATTTAATCTGCTGCTCCTGAGGCTGCACAGAGAAATTTCTCTTTGTTCACGCAGCTCCTGGGGTTCCGCTTTGGGTTTGGCCCCGCCTCTGCATGTAGGTCGCCCTCTGGTGTCTGTTCTTTGCCCAGACAGGAGGGGGTTAAAGGAGCTGCTGACTAGGGGGCTCTGGCTCACTCAGGCCAGGGGGGATGGAGGGGTACAGAATGCAGGGCGAGCCTGCAGTGGCAGAGGCCAGCGTGATGTTGCATCAGTCTGAGGCGCGCCGTGTGTTCTCCCGGGGAAGTTGTCCCTGGATCCCGGGACCCTGGCAGTGGCGGGCTGCACAGCCTCCCGGGAGGGGAGGTGTGGAGAGTGACCTGTGCGCGCACACAGGCTTCTCGGTGCTGCATCAGCAGCCTTAGCATTTCATGCCCGTCTCTGGTGTCCATGCTGCCTGTCTCTGGAGCTTGTTTAGGCACTGCTCTGAATCTCCTCTCTTCATGCACCCCCAAAAATGGTCTCTTGCCTCTTAGGCAGGTACAGAGTTTTTTCCGGACTCCCTCCTGGCTAGCTGTGGTGTACTAGCCCTCTTCAGGCTGTGTTCACGCAGCCAACCCCTGTCCTCTCCCTGGGATCTGACCTCGGAAACTGGAGCCTCAGCTCCCCGCCCCCGCCCACCCCGGCGGTTGAGCAGATAAGCCTCTCGGGCTGGTGAGTGCCGTCGGCACCGATCCTCTGTGCGAGAATCTCTCCACTTTGCCCTCTGCACCCCTATTGCTGTGCTCTCCTCCGTGGCTCTGAAGCTTCCCCCCCGCCAGCCCCCACCCCGTCTCCTCCAGTGAAGGGGCTTCTTAGTGTGTGGAAGTATTTCCTCCTTCACAGCTCCCTCCCAGAGGTGCAGGTCCCAGTCTCTATTCTTTTGTCTCTGTTTTTTTCTTTTTTCTTTTGCCCTACCCAGGTACGTTGGGGAGTTTCTTGCCTTTTGGGAAGTCTGAGGTCTTCTGCCAGTGTTCAGTAGGTGTTCTGTAGGAGTTGTTCCACATGTAGATTATTTTTGATGTATTTGTGGGGAGGAGGGTGATCTCCACGTCTTACTCCTCCGCCACCTTGAAGGTCCTCTTGAATTATTTTCTGAATAATTTCAATCCCTCCATTTTCTCTCTTCTCTCTTTCTGGAACTCCTATTTTATTTGCCTATTATATTCTTCTTCTGGTCTTCAAATTTTTTTCTCTTCTATTTTCCATTTGTTATATTTCTTCTGCTTTCTGGGATATTTTCCAAACTTTATCTTCCAAACTTTCTGTTGTATTTTGCATATATGCTGTCATAATTTTAATTTCCAAGTGCTCGATTTTTGGTCCTTCAATGAACTCTTATATAACCTCTTAATTTCCTTCTCTCTTTTTTTTTCCCCTCTGAGCATATTAATTACAGATTTTTAAAGTCTTCTTCTGATCCTTGTATTATTTTTCTTTCTACTGAGCTTTTTGAAAAAAAACTTTTGATCTCAGTTTTCCTATTAGAAAGTTGTCTCAGATGTTCAGTCATCCTCAGCTTCCTTCTCCTGTTTAAGAGTGAGGGATTAAGAAACCGGTTGGAAGCTGTGGTGTGTGTGTGTGTGCGCACATGTGCTATTGTGGGTTATAGGAAGCTTGCCAATGGGAATTTCCTGCAGGGTGACCTTCCTAGGCTGTTTCACTGGGAGGCTCCCATTGGTTAGTTCTCTGAGTCTTTTCTCTCAGTCTAGTCAGTTTCCCTAGAGAGGAAACTTTCAGGCTCTGATTTGGTTACCAGCATTCTGAGACTGGCATGAAGGAAAGGGGATGGGGGTCCACACTTTAGGGAGCAGAACTCCACTTGATCCCCAATTTTCTGTATGGTGCCCTGCCCCCTGAATCTTAAAGTCTCTCTGGCTGCTTTCTTTAGAGAGTCAGCCTATGGACTTCTGAGATTGAGGGTGGAGGGTAGACAGATCTTGTGGGAGTGGGAGGGTGTCTATGTGCTTCTTGTACAGACTTGTAACCAGTCTTCTGTTCTCAGCCTCACTTTCACCCTAGAGCCACCAACTCCTGACTCTTTCCAAGGTTCTGTGACTCACATCAGCCTGCTTCCAGGCTGCCCCACTGTCAGCATTGGTTTCAGCTTCTTTTGATCAGAGCTGTGTCAGTAATCACTTGTCCATATGCTTTCAGCTTCCAAAATGTTTCTTTTCTTTCTTTTCCTTTGGTCCTTGTGGGTTTATATCTTTTTTTATAGCCATTCAGCCACTGCCATTTTGGTGGGACTGATGGAGATAGGGGTAAAACTGTAAATTATGTTTTCAATTTGCCTCATATAACAGGATTTTTGAGTATTAGAATTCAAACAGTGTAATGGTAAAATATAAACTGAGCTGCATTAATTCCTGTTGGACTCAGTCTGAGTTTAAAAATTTCCTTAGGGTGCTAAATTTGGTGGTTCCTGTAGGATTTTATATTTCCATAGGTGTGCTATTGATGTTCAATGTTTATAGCAGAAAAAAAAAGAAATCCTGAGAATCTATAAACTGTCTCAAGGAATTAGGAAAAGAAAAGCAAATCATACTCAAAGAAAGCATAAGGAAGGAAACTACAAAGATAAAATCAGAATGAACTAGGAAACAATGTACAATAGAGAAATTCGGTAAAGTCCAAGGTAAAAACTCTGGTGAGACTGATCATAAACAAAATAGAGAAGGCCTAAATTACCAATATTAGAAACGAAAAAGGAGGCCTCACCTTAGATACTAAATAGATCATATTATAAACAGTAATAAATTTAAAAATTGTAGATGAATTGGACAAATTCTTAGAAAACTATCCTGCCAAAATGGCCGTGAGAAATCTGAATATAATTTTTTTTTTTTTTTTTGGCCATGCCATGCAGCTTGAGGGAGCCTAGTTCCCTGACCAGGGATCGAACCCGTGCCCCTTGCAGTGGTAGCACAGAGTCGTAACCACTGGACCACCAGGGAATTCCCTGAATATAAATATTTTTAAAAATTGACTCTTTAAGTTAATCACTCCCACAAAGAAAACTTCAGGCTGAAATGTCTTCACCAGAGAATGTGACCAAGCCTTAAAATAAGAAACAAGATCAATTTTACACAGACTCTTCCAGGCAATAGAAAAAGAGGGAACAATTCCCAAGTTGTTTTAAAGGGGCAGCATATCCTTGGCACCCAAATATGACAAGGATGTTAAAAGTAAGGAAAATTATAGGTCAATCCCACACATAGATGAAAATATCCAAAATAAAGTATCAGTAAGCTGAATCCAGCCATGTATGCATAAAAAATATAAAAACATTGTGACCAAGTTGATTTGTTAAAAGGGTTTATTCTGGAAATGCCAGGTTGATTTCTCTTTCAAAAATCAATATAATTCATCACCTCAGCAGAAGAAAGGCAACATTTGTGTCAAGGCGACTATTTTAGATGCTCTACGGTCAGCAGGGTTTTGGATAACTTGGTTGTTTTCTCTATAAGCCACTAAGCAAACCAGAGGTGAAGAAATTCTGTTCAGAATCTAGTCAAGGCTCAGTTCATTGGGGTTGGGGAGGAGAAGAGGGTAAGCCGGGAAGTACCGAGACTGGACCCAGACCCGGGCAATGAGGAAGCTGAGGACAGGGATAGAGGCCACGGCAGCTGGTAAATAAGACTCTCAATAGGGAACAAGTTCCCCTCCCTTCCGATAAATGCAAAGGCTTCCTGAAGAGAGTTTGTGTTCTGGTTTTCAAAATATGTCAGTATTTCTCAAGAAGTACCCGATGTTTAATGGCAAGCACCTCGTCCAACTTCCTGTTGATAACATCTCAGTTGGGGTTAGCCCAGTTCCATTTGTTCCCAAGTCAAAGATGATGGCCATCTCTGACATATTGACCCAAAGAGACCAGGGCAGTAGGGGCTTGTAGAAAAGCAGGAGAGCCGACCGGTTTTTCCTCCCTTCAATCATGCTAGACATTCCTGGGAGAGACCGACGTCTTGGGGTATGGCCCTATTTGAAGTCAGCTACACATGATGTTTTCTCAGATTCTTGGGTTATTCTCTTTTGTTTTACCTCCTTGTTGTTTCCAAGGTTGAAGCCATGATGTTTTGTTTGTTTTGAACTGTCATGGTCTTACTCTAGCCTCGTGCTTAAAAGCTGCTCCTGGAGACACACAGTTCTGGGTTCAGTACCAGTGATGAAACCGACCTGAGTAAATTTGATCAGGCACGACCCTTGGTTTCTGTTACAGTCACAGCAGGTTTGAAGTGAGGACAAGAGGCTTCCTTCCTCACAACCTCGCTGACCAGGTTATAATTCTGCCCCGTAGACAGAGAGTTATTAAGCAAACATTTATTGACAAGTGCAGAACCATTTCTGTAAACTGTTTTTTAGCCTGAAGGAAGCTGCGACTTTCTGTCCCTTCATAGGTGCTTTTTCCACCACCTCACATGATAAGGATATTCAAAGCAGACTCACCAAATATCCAGACACGGGGGTCTCTTCCTTTGAGAGCCGGCAGTGAATGGGGAGTGAGCCAGGATCCTCTGAGTCCGTGGCTGTCCGATGGAACAAGTTAGAGTGAACTCTTAAGGGTGAAAGTTACAGACGTCAAGGGTCCATGTATTTCATTTATGCAATTGTGGGGAGTAGCTCTAAAATACTTGGGCTGAGCCACATGTTTTAAATACCTTTAATTGCTCCAATCAGAGCCCATTTCTAAAATCCATCATGCTAGTTAATAAGCCACTGTGATCACAAAGGAAAAGCCGTTTCTGACACCTTCTATGCTGACTGGCAACGCATTAGATGCTGATTGAGATACAAATAACAGAAGCAGGTACGGTAACCAAGAGCACAGGCTTCCTCATGAGAATGCTGCTGCCCACCCCTGGACTGCCAATTATTTATCAGAATAGACCCCCCGAATTGTTGCTTAACTAGAGCAATACATATATCACACTGTATATATGGAAGTACTTAAAACTAAAATGTAGACGTTGAAACGACCGTCTCTGCCACATCCTAATTACTAACCTGGACAAGTTATTCAACATTTCCATGCCTTAGTTTTCTCCTTTGTCTCTATCCATGGATTGTTGGGTCAATAAAATAACATATGTAAAGTACTTAGGATTGTGCCTGACACACACACAAAAATTAATGGAAGCCTGTATTATACGCGGCATACCGCGTGCCATGGCACAGCTGTCACCTGCGCCACAGAAGGCCCTGGCTCTCCGTCCAAGCTGGGGTAGAAATTGAGAGATGAGACTGGCGTCCGCCTAGGTGCACTGGATGCTACTGCATATCAGGGACTGGGCTGTTACATTAAATACCAGGCCCTTTTATAAAGCAGGAAATCGATTTTCCTCAGTATTTCCAGAGGTGACTTATAATAATCAAACTCATTGGAGACTGATGTGGAAGTCAAATTTCAACTTATAAATCATAATAAGAAACACAGCTACCAAGTACATTGGGATATCTGAGTTCCTGGGAGTAGATGACGATATCTTTAGTGTGGGTTCATTTTATACAATGGATGCATTCCTGAAGACTCTGTTATTCAAAACCCATGTAATTCAAAGCAAAATTTCCCGCATTAATAACTTTAAAATATGGAGGAGTATGTTCCCAGAGCACATAAATTGATACCCATTGACCTGTAACTTCCTTTAAATGGTGCTTTTCATTTCTTTAGATGATCTCTGATATTTTGCAGAAGTGAGTCTGCTAAACTGCAAACATATCATATCATAATGGCTGTTAGGTCTTCTTCAAAGCCTTTTTATGACATCTAAAGTCTGGAATAAATGCATTGCTTTCGGTGCCTTTCTGCGTCACCACACTATAAATGCTCTGATGACATGGTCACAGGATATTTTGAAACATATAATAACTGCACAGTTGTCACCAAAATCACTTGATGAAGTTCTGAGCCATGTGAATAGCAGCATAGTTCACAAGATACTGATGAAAGGAAGAGAGAATTTCGGTTTTAGAACCAAAGTGTCAGTTTGTAATTCACTTGTCTGAACAGCTTTGAAATTGAGCAATTCTTGATTTTTAATTCTGGGGATTTGTGTGATTTCTCTCTCATTTTGAGCACAAAATGAGACCTTGTGAGTGTCTTGTATCACAATTTCAAATACACATAATTCAAATTCACTTAAAATGTAACTGTGCTGGATTGATGAATTGTTGCTTTCGGGGTCATTTTCTTTTCAAAGAGGGTATAGTAGAAAAGATGTTGGCTTTGAAGCCACGAGACAGATCTGGGTCCAATTTAGTTTTTGTCACTTATTAGCATGTGGGACTTAGTTTCCTCATCTATAAAATTGGAATTATAAATGCCCATCATACAGGGTGATTCTGAAGATGAATAGTAACATTTACCATTTATTAGGGGACTTACTATAAGCTAATCAATTTATATATATATATATATATATATATAAAATTGCATTAATCTTACAGAAATTCCACAAAGTAGAAATTATTATTCCATTGAGAAAAAAAGGCTCATGGACGTTAAGTTACATGACCAAGGCCTAATACCTGATAAGCAGCGGAAGTAGGATTCAAACTCACGTCTGAACTGGCTTCACATCAAGAGACACTACACTTTCTTCTGGAAGTAATTGAGATAATATCTTTAAAATGAACAAGGACTGTACCTGACATAAAGTGGACAATAAATGACAATTGCTGTTATCATTATGATAACCTCCTCCTTCATGTCCAAAACACACACACACACACACACACATACACGTGTATGAAATAAAAAAGAATCTGTATCCTACATTGCTTTAAGCTTCTTCTTTATTCGCTTTCCCACTCATGTATATAAATATATAATATGAAAGGAGAAATGGAACTCCTCAAGGCCTTTCCAGAGAGCTTACAGAGACAAAGAAAAATACTAATTGCTTTTCTTCCTGAAGGAGATAACTCTGGCAAAGTCATTAGTTTCTTAGGGCTGCCATAGCAAAGAGCCATGCACTGGGCGACTTTCACAACAGACGTTTCTTATTTCATAGTTCTGGAGGCCTAGAAGTCTGAGATCAAGGCATCTGCAAGGCTCCTTCTGTGGGCTGTGAGGGATACTCTGTTCCAAGCCTCTCTCCTAGCTTCTGGTGGTTTGCCGTCAATCTTGGGCGCTCCTTGGTTTGCGGAAGCATCACCCTGACCTCTGCCTCTCTTCACATGTGTCTTCCCTCTGTGCATGTCCAGATTTCCCCTTTTTATAAGGGAACCACGAGTCATATTGGATTAGGGCCTAATCTAATGACCTCATTTTAACTTGATTTCCTCTGTTAAAGGCCCTACTTACAAATAAGCTCACATTCTGAAGCGCAGGGAGTTAGGACTTCAGCGTAACTTTGGGGGGGGACACAAGCCCATAATGGTGTGTGTAGGGTATGTATGTGTGCGTAAGAGAACGTGAACATGGCTAGCACTAGACAAAAAAAAAAGATTTGTTGTTGATCCTATCTACCTTCTAGAATATCTCCTGGCAGCTTGGATGTATGAGGTCATGATTTTTTGAAGTCGTGACTCTTTGAGTTGCAAGTGACAGACTCAACTTGAACTGGATTAAGCAAAGAGAGAAAGTACTGGGTTATATACTGAAACTACAGAAATGACGGGGAAGCTGTCAAATCTCTCTGTCTCTGTCCTTTTCCACATGCTGCCTTCATGCTTCCAGCTGCTCTGTGAGGCTGCAAGCATGATGCCAGACCACCCACTCCTTCCCCTCTTACAGCCTTGTAACTAGAGAATTAAGAGCCTTCTTAACTGGTTAAGGGAAGATGCCAATAGGCTCTCCTTGGATCACGTGACCTTCCCTAAACCAACCCCTGATTCTTAGGGGATAAGGAAATATACTTGGGTCTACTTGGGGCATGTGCCCATCTCTAGCCATGGGTCTGGGGCTACTAGAACTGGCAAGGTTGAAGTTGGAGGGGATTATTTCCCCAAGTGAGAGGATAAAACAATCAGGGCTCATTACAGAAGGGCTTTGGGCATGTTTGCAGCTTGAGGTACGGCTGAAGGTTTGTCTTGCTGCAAGCTGTCCTGGGGGCTCATGTCCCCAGCAGAGGTCTGATGGGTGCTTTGGCTCTGTGCTGGAATCTCATGTTCCTGGTTGTAGGATATGAGTTGTGTCAGGGGCGGCCCAGCTCTACCAAACTCATTTTCCTTTCTTCCAGGGCACAGAGCTGTTGTATGGTTTCCAGCCTTTCCTGCAGTTTCACAGTTGCTAAGTGTTGACAAAGTACCGAATTCTAGCTGAAGGAATGTGCTTGGACGTGATACGCGCCACTTCCAAGTCTGACCCACGCGACTGCCTACCCTCCACGTTCTTTCCCTTCCTGCCAGCCTGATGCAGATGGGCACAGCAGCTTGGGTCACATACTGAAGTTGGTGGAACCACAATATGGAAGGAGCATAGGTTCCCGAATCCCTGCTTGGAGGAAAGACATCTGCTCAGCCGACTTTTATGCTACTTTGGACTTTATGTGCGGAAGAAACAAACTTCTATTGTTAGAGAGATTACAAGTTTCAGAGTTTGTTGTAGCAGCGAGTGTTGTCCTAACCAACAGGTAGATTTCCTTCCCTTTCTTCACCTTTGCCATCATCACCTCTGTTTTCCCAAATAGCTGCAGTGGATCCAGGACGAACAGAGCTGGGTGACTCCTGACTTTGCTACTTAGCAGCAGGGTGACTTCAAGGAGGTCATCCATCTTCTTTGAGGTGCAGTTTTCTGACCTGTAGGATAATCATGTTTATCCTACACCTTGCAGCCCTGCAAGCCTTGTAATTACCCAGCCTCAAGGCCAAAGAGCCAGAGACATCAACAGTTTATTGGATAGGGAAACTTACCTGTCAGAGGCAAAAGTCCTGGAGTGATACCCCACCGTGTATGGCAGACGGCAGGACATGGCAACAGTCTTCATTACTGGGGGAAGTGAGAGTTTACCATTTATCTGGGGGATTGACATCAGGTTGGCTCATCAGTTACCAGGGAAACCAGCAGCTGGGGCAGGGGGCAAGCATATAGGCAGTTACTGATTCAGCCCTATGATTAAGAGGATTGGATAGTCATGTGAGTAAGGTGTGTGTGTAGGTGAAGCAGGCACTGGTCCGGCAGGGGATGTACAGACAGCAAGAGTGCAGCCATCTTGAGTGGCCTGCCCATACACTACTTCACAAGGCTGACGAAAAGTTTGAACTATAGAGGGTATATGAAAATACTTAAATGCTGATTCTAGGTGTTGATAGTATTGTGTTTTATTTAAACTGCCGCAGGGTGACTTCATCCAAAATGACTTCCTGCCTAGCTCTGGTTGCACTGAAGACTATCTTGTCAGCTAGGAAATTCCTCAGCCTCAGAAGAAAGCCTTCCTGACTCAGAACACAAAGTTATGGACTTGGGCTAAAATGCGGCTGCCATTGAGCCTTCTTTCTACCGGGAGGCAAACCCCAGCAGATATTAAATCCCAGGCTCTGGCTCTGCCTCTCTGGACTTCTCACGTAGGAATCATTCTCAGTTCCAGACTCACAGACCTCTGCTTCTCTAATTTATTTTCTCATTCATTCGTTTGCCCATTCATACGTGTGCCCATCGGTTTGCTTATCCATTCATCCACACAAGTATTTATTGCATGCCAACTGTGCTGGAGATACAGAAGTGAGAAGGAAAGGCATGGCTTTACTCTCATGAGAGAGATAAAGTGCTACGACCAGTACTGGGTGCTGCAGAGGCTCACAGAAGGTGCTCGATCCAGGCGCTGAGGTCAGGAAGGGCGTTCCACAAGCAGTGATGCCAAGCACAAGTTCTTCCAGGCAAAGGGATGGCGAAGCTCTTTCTACCACAACTACCAGCTACCACTGAAATCAAGCTACTGGGGTCTTCCACTTGCTAGCCTCATCATTTAGATACCCTGTCACCACTACCACCACCGCCTCCCAACTTCCAAACTCCTTAAGAATACAGTGCCCTGTGTAGCCCTATAACTATCAAAAATTCTTTCGGGCTTCTCTGGTGGCGCAGAGTCCGCCTGCCGATGCAGGGGACACGGGTTCGTGTCCCGGGTCCGGGAAGATCCCACATGCCGCGGCGCGGCTGGGCCCGTGAGCCATGGCCGCTGAGCCTGCGCGTCCGGAGCCTGTGCTCCGCAACGGGAGAGACCACAACAGTGAGAGGCCCGCGTACCGGAAAAAAAAAAAATTCACAATACATGTGTATATATGCAAATGCCTTAAAATGTAATATATAGGTATACATGTTTGCATACATACACACACACAATGCATATGTGTGTATGTGGATATACAAATATATAATCCCCAAATTTCTAAGAAAACTAATTTTTCAGTTGGGGCTGCCTGTTGCTACCTCAGACACTAAACTTTATTAAATTTCACCAAAAGCGGAAATAAAAGGCAGCCTACAGCTTGTTTTGCTCTCTAGAGAAAGCCAGCAGACCCAACAAACTTCGGAAGTGCCTGGCTGGTGCAAAAGTTACTCAACCGTTTCCTTTGAGAAAAGCTTTATTATTGGAAGTGTGTTAACGATTTCTTCCCTTCCTTTGGTGTCTAGAATAATGTGTCCCGTGATACATGCCAAAGTTCAAATGACTAACAGCTGATGGTAATTGAGTATTTACTGAGGGGTGGCATGGGAGATGTATTTTTTATATATCATTATCTGCACCATACTCTCTGTGGTATCTCCCTGTTAATGACTCCTAAATTGTTAGAATTACTGATGGCCATGACAGTGACCCCTAGAGCTGAGAGAGAGGGTGGGAGCATTTTCTTAGATTTTATTAACAATAACAATGAGAACAACAGTGATAGCATTTATAAGAGCAATAATCAACATATATTATAATTAACAATTATAATACTAATTTACACCTATTACTTCATTTATGTCTCAGTGTTTGAGCTACTACTTCATTTATTTCTTGCAACTGCTCTTTGAAGTAAGTTCTAGTAATGTCATCCCGATTTTACAGATGAGGAAGATAAGGCACAGAGAGGTTTAATGATCTGCCCAAAGTCACACAGCACTGGCAGAAACAGGGTTTGAACTTGGGCTGTCTAGCTCTAGAATCCATCCTATTTACCACTAAGGCTTTCACTACTCTTATACAATTTAGTCCTGGAAGGACAAGAAGAAGAGCCATCTAGCTGAGGCCCCCAAAGCCCCAGAAGAGCCCTGGCTCTGAACTCGAGGCCCCAGATTTCTGGCTTCCCCTTTCCAGCAGGGGGCGCCCATAGTCCACATTTTCTGGGTTCCGGCTAAAAGACTGATGCCTCACTTATTTTTTATTTTTTTTTGCCTCACTTATTGAGAACCACGACTCAAGACACTTTATAAGTAGAAGCCCTGATTTTAAATTTTGTCTATCATCCTTAGAGCAATGATCCAATACATGGAAATAACCAAGGGAATGATCCAGTACATTTCTTGGAGGACCCGCAATGGGCATGGATAATCACAAACCCAATAAACCTGCAGAAGCCCCAAGCAGATAATCCAGAAAGACATTAGAGGCACAGATTTCTCTTATCACACTCAGAAAACTAGCCCCAGCTCTCAGGGTGGCCTGGACCACATCAGTCCTCCCCGCGGGCTGTAAGGTCAGGGGCCGTGCTGTGCTTGCTGCATTACCCCTTTGGCACTTGTGCCCAGATGTTTTTTCTCTAGTGACCTTTGTCATAGCCTTTGCAGGAAATTAGCTCAGAGGAGCAACCCCAGAAGGCCAAACTTCAACCTGCACCGTAGACAGAAATGCCAGACCGGATTCGGCAGGACTTGTGCGTTTCACAGTGCTGAGAGAGTAACTCTGCGAATAACTTGGAGGGGTATGTCCCCCACCCAGACGCTCCCTCTACCTTTGCGATAGTCTGCAATAAAGATCGGGTGAGGGGCCTCACCTTAAATGGGGGCTTCTCAGTCTAGAGGCAGCGACAGAGTTGGTTGCCCTGGGGATGCAAGTTTCTCCAACATCTTACACATTCCCCAGCTGCCCCGAGGAGCCCTAGCAGTTTTCAGGGGACTCTTTTCAGCCCCTCCAAGTCATCCTTTTTCTGCGCATACTTTGGTATTAGAAATCTGATTCAAAATTGAATGAGAGGGAAAACAGAGAGAAATACCCCCAGGCCAGCCTCCAGGGAGATTGCCTGGGTTCAGTTTCTAGATCTGCCTCATGTGGGCTGAGCAGGCCCCAGGCAGTTTATTTACCTTTTCTCTGCACCACAGTTTTCTCATTTGTGAAGGGAAGATAATAAAATCCACCTCCTAGGATCGTTGAGCACCTCCAGTGAATTCAGGCAGGTAAAGATTAAACACAGTGCTTGGTGCACAGGAAGTCCTGCATCAATCTTAGCTGTTGTAATTAAACCTAGTCATGCAGGCAGCTCTTTCACGGCTTGCACTCTTTCACGACTGCAAACCTTATTGGGACCAGGGCAGTTTTCTCTGCTCTGGTGACACTGGTAAACTTCCTGCCTTCCTCTGGGGACATGAGGCGTCCCCACCTCCTCCAAATTGCACACTCCCTCCTTCAGGGTAGTTAACTAGAGGCCACGCGGAAGTTTTCTCTCCTGGAATCGGGTTCCTCGTGACTAACTGGCTGGGAGCGAAGTTCAGTTGAAGTTCAAGGAGGCCTCGGTTCTGACTTTTACTCCTTATTGATTTGTGGCACTTAGAAGCCAAAACACCGCCCGCACAACAATGTGGCCCTTCGCAGGTGGCCCTGTTTACCCTCCGGGAGCAGGCAGGGTGTGGCCTGAATTTCTGAGCACAGCACAGGGTGTGGTGACAACGCCGGGTGTGGCTGCCCAGAACAGGCCTTGGAGAAAGCAGCTGGGAAGCAAGTCCCGGAGACCCGGGTCTGAATGCGGAGGCCTCGGTGTTCCCGCTCTGCTGTGGAGCAGCTGTGGGAACTCGGGTTCTCTGCTCCTCAGACACGACTACGGCAATAATAACAGTATCCCTTTACTGAGCACTTACTAGCCACACGAGGCACCCCGCAGCTCTTCCTTAATTAAGACCACGGGCTGTGTGTGAGTCCCAACATCACCACTACTAGCTGCATGACCCTAGAGACTTATCTTTCTCTTCCTCAACATCCTCACCTGTGAGAAGTGGGGTGGTTAAAGGTACCTTCCTCGAGGGCAGAGCTGGAGGCACCCATCTGACCCCATGGCCAAGGTGCTGGAGCCTGGAGAGCCCGGGAGGGGGAAGGCAGACTTAGATCATGTGATATCGGAGGAGGGGGATTAATCTTGGTGTCTTTAGGATGCTGGTTCCATGCGGGTATGCAAGGCTAAGAATCCAGGAAAGAATTGACAGAGAAGGAATTAAAATAAGATTTGATCTGAAAGTATCAACCTTGATCCTGAAATAAAAATAAACCAACTGGCAACGGCAGACACTGAGCAGAGTCCTGAGCATAGAAAACCAAAACCTGACTCACCGAAATCATTGTGAACAAAGCTGAGATCAACCACATAAAATATCTTATGGACCATAGAAGTCTTTCAATCAAGGAAATAAAGTATGTGGGGGAAAAAAACACCTTCCTTTTCAGGTTGCATGAGGATGAAGTGGAAAGCCCTAGAATAGCTTCTGGCCCCAGGTAATGTTGAGCAAACGTTAGCAGTCACTGAGGTAGATTTCACCTGTATGATTTCATGCCTTCTCATAACCACCTTGTGAGGTAGGGCCTCTAACGAGGAGAGGCTCAGGGCATATGCTGAGAGAAGCAAGCAAAGCTGGGATGTGATCCCAGGATTATCTCATTTTGAATCCCAAACTCTGGGTCCAATATCACTGGGGCTTACTGCCTTTCATTTACCATCTCCATGTGAAGAAGCACTGGTTGAGCACTTGACCATAAGACAAGATGTTGTGACCTTTTTAAATTCATTGCCAGTTCCAACAACTCAATTCATAAGCACACACAGAGCTCTTCCACCTGGGGACTGGGCTGGGTCCTGGATCCATCTCCGTGAGCAGAACGCTGGTCTTGTCCACAGGAGCTCACAGGACAAATAGTAAATGAAGAAGAGACCCTGAGTTGGCACCTTTACAGGTCTAATGACTCTGCTCGCAACTCCATTTGGACAATTTCTTGAGCTCCCTTACCTCTTCTGAGGGCCTTAATTAAACCATCAACTCCCACTTTGCTTGAAATTCCTATTTCTAGGTTGAGGTTTTAAAGTGGACTGTTAAATGAAGAGAAAGAAAGAAACTGGGAGAGACATTGGTCATATATTCCTCAGTCATCAGTGTATCCTTGAAAGACTAGAAGATTTGATAAGGGCTTGAAGAAAGGAAAGACCCCTGTAGGGTACACACCCCTCTTGACATGGGTCTTCACTAAGTAGTGGGCTTTGGGAAATGGCTTTCAGATTCTGGAAAAGTGGTCAGAAAAAAATGTCACCCACTGAGAAATTAGGAAGAAAGTCATTGATGAGATGGGCTATCTGCAGGTGTTCCCCACCTGCAAGATGGGCTGCCCAGGAAGACTTGAAATACCAAGATCAAATCCATGCCTTTATGAAACATGGAATACTCTATAGGCACTATGAGAAACGGTGGGCATTTAAAGATGAAGCAAGCCCTGACCTCTGCCCCCCAGGTGCCTCAGAACCTGGAGCTGAAAGTACACAAAGAAAGGTGTAACCTAATCAACTGAGTTAATCTGTGTTTAAAGCTTTGATGTGACAATAAAAGTATGTGGCCGGCAATGGTGTCCTAGAAAGGAAGCATTCAGGCCCACTACCTTAGTGTTTATCCAGCCCCCTGGAGGGCCCAGGTTCCTATCAGGAGAGTTGTGAGCTACCTGGACTAGAGAGACCTTTTTAGGACTTTCCATACCTGGGTAAATTTGCTGCATTAATACTTACAGAGGCTTCCTCTGTGCCCAGAGCTGTTCTAAGCACTTGACATCTGATGGTCCACTTAATCCTCACAGTAAACCTATGGAGTAGATGTACTGTCCCCCCAACAACTCCAAAATTTGATGCCTTGAGAGGTTAAGTAACCGATTGAAGGTGATTATCTCATGCAGCTTGTTAGGTGGCAGAGAAGGGCCTTCTAGCACTGGGCCCCCTGCTCTTACCCACAGCACTAGCAGTTCTTCTGTAGGCACCAAAATAGCCTTCTCGTGAGTGGTTTGGGTTCCCTGGTCACTTGATCCTGTGTGGGTAGCGCACAAAACATGAAGACCTCTCATTGTGATTTAATTATGTGGCATCGGATTTATACCCTAGTCTCATGTAAATATGGGCCCCATGCATCGGTTGCCCTGAGCGTGACAGCCTTAAGGTGCTCAAAGAAAATAAAATTCCTTACCAAGGACCAAACCCAAAAGCAAATGGGTCAGTGTCCCATCAGAAGACAGATGATACAAGGACACACAGCAGCAGAACCAGGGGTAGAACCCAGTTGCCTTGGCTTCAGTCGTGGTTCTTTATCCTTGGAAAGGAAAAGAAAGGACTTAAAATGCACAGGAATCAAGTTCTGAGAATGTCTAAGCCAACTTAGAAATATCCTTTTAATGTGTCCCACAATTGAGGACTTAAATAGGTACCATGGAGTGTTTTTCCTATCAACATCCTCACTCATGGGGCATGGGTTCCCTCAGGGTTGCGACTTTGAGGCCCCCATGGAGGGGATGGAAGCCCAGGTCCCAGTGAGAATGGGGGAGGTGGGGAGAGAAGGGGGCCAAAGGAGAACGAGCCTTGTTTAGAATCTCCAGGTAAGTGTTGAGCAGAGAAGGTGGACTTGAGGAATCTACAGCACTTTGGAGAGATATTGAAATGGGTTGAGTTAAATAGAAAATGCCTGACAGGCCCCCAGAGAAGTTCTATTTTTTTTTTAATAAATTTATTTATTTTTTGCTGCGTTGGGTCTTCATTGCTGCATGCGGGCTTTCTCTAGTTGTGGCCAGTGGGGGCTACTCTTCATTGTGGTGCGTGGGCTTCTCATTGCAGTGGCTTCTTTTGTTGTGGAGCACGGGCTCTAGGCATGCGGGCTTCAGTAGTTGTGGCACACAGGCTCAGCAGTTGTGGCTTGCGGGCTCTAGAGTGCAAGCTCAGTAGTTGTGGCGCATGGGCTTAGCTGCTCTGTGGCATGTGAGATCTTCCTGGGCCAGGGCTCTGAACCCGTTTCCCCTGCATTGGCAGGTGGATTCTTTACCACTGCACCACCAGGGAAGCTCCCCAGAGAAGTTCTTAAACTTTTCCTGTTAGAGCCTTAGGACTGTGTGTGGTTAGGGAGAGAAGGGCCTAGGGCCCTAGGGGTGTTGGTGTGGAAATGGCCTGGGATTTTAGAAGGTTGATGGCAAGCCTCCCAACCCCTCCCATTTCCAAGCCCTCGAGGTATTAGAGCAAGATCCAGAGGATGCAGTTCTATTTAGAAAGTAGCTTGGATTTGACCCTATTGACGACGTCTTGTTAAGAATATGGCCTCCAGGTTTTGGGAAAAGGTGCCTCTGGAATCCAGGAAATCTGAAAGAGCCAGAAAATATTCATTGCTTTAATCCAATTCAATTCAACTCGGCTCAACTCAACTGAATTCAACACATTCAACTAAACATTTACTGTGTGCCAGGCGCTGTGCTGGGAGCTAGGAATACAGCAGTGAACAAGATACGCAAAACTTTCTCCTGCCTGCAAGAAGTTCATAGTCTAAAGGTAGAGACAGATACAAATACAATTAAATCCACATTTAATTACAAATTGTAGCGCACGCCACGAGACCCCTGTGACAAAGAGTAAAGGTGGAGAGCTGCTTTAAGACAGGGTCCTCCTCCTCTGAGCAACTGACTCTTCCTCTGCAGCTTGTGGGATGAGGGGCCCCCGGGGAGAGTGGCTGCCGATTAGCGGTTCATCCCCCTGCAGTTCTCCATCTCCAGAATCAGCCCTGCCGAAGACTTATTGCTTCATCCAGCCCTCTGATGCTGTCGAAGGTTGTTTTTTTTTTTTTTAATTGTATCTAGATTTTCCAGTTTTTCCTGGCAGAAGCTTTGGTCTGCTGTACACTACTCTATCCTAAATGGAAGTGGAAATCACATGACTCTTACGTTCATGTCCTTTTTAACTATGCAAGTTGTACACAAATACATCTCTTTATAAAAAAATTAATTTAAAACAATGGGAGTAGATGGAGTAACTGTGATGGTCCTCTTGGCCCCTTTTCGTGACTTTCTGCGTGGCAGTAGGTGACTGTTACGGGTGAATCTTTCTTACCCTCCCTGATGTCTCTCCTCCACGTGACCTTATGACACTCCTGCCCTCTCTTCCTCTCATTTTCTGCCGTGGCTAGAAGAGGGAGGTGGCTTAGCCTAGCTGGTGGATTTGGGAACACTACTGAGCGTGCTCACCTCAGGTTTTCCCCTCTCTTCCTCCTGAGAGTGAGCTGTCTGCAAGAGAATTCTCCTCTGCCCTAAGTATTGCCAGGTCATCCCCACCTCTCCCCCTCTCCCAGTGTGGGAAGGCCATTCCAGTCCTCTGTTACCCCGATGGCGCAGGTAAGTTAGCCCAATCCTGGGCTTAGCTCATCTGGACTGCACACCAAGCATGCTCTCTGGCTTAACCTTTATCAGTAAGAAACGGAATATTTTGAACCACATCTGACATGCCTCTGGTGAGACGTGATTCTCATCCCAAATCTCAGTTGCAAGAGAGCGCAGGAAATGTAATTTTTAGTTTTCCCGGCTCTGTAGTACAGAAAGATGTGTTAGAAAAATGTGGCATGGAATGCAGAGGGCCAGTTCCCCGTGTCCACCTTGAGTGTTGGTAGTTTGTGTGATAGCTTATCTCCCGTCTACACCCCAGGGCAGTTAGTATCTGAAGTCTTCTAATCAGAAACCCACAGTTGAAATATGTGGCTCAGTATTAAAGTTGCATCATCTACCTCTACGCACTGGTGTGAAATGAATTTTAGCAACAGAACCTGACAGTTGTCGCCTAGTCAAATTAGTTTAGATCAGTTTGCAACAGGTTCCTAGAAATTAGATATGTACATATTAAATTTTGATAAATACTCTCAGGTTACTTTCTAAAGGATCATTATCCATTCTCCTATTAACAGTGGTGGAGAATGTCCTTGTCCCATAACCTCAGCAATTCTGAGGTCTCTTTCTTCATTTCATTTGCATGTCCTCCTTATTTATTCTGAAAGCGCAAATAGTAAACTATAATAATTATGAGCTATTGAGCGAAGTACTACGTTGCACTAAACACTTTGCAAACATGACGTCATTTAATTCTGAAACACTATCAGATAGATATGAGCTGCCTCTGTTTTACAGACCAGGCAACAGAAGCTCAGAGAGGTTTAAAGGCTTTCCAGTTGTTCAGAATGGTAAGGAACAAAGCAGGAATGTTAACAAAGGCGACCTGTTCCAAAACCTGTGCATTTAGGAGCAGCAGAAGTGTCAAAAAAAAGAGCCAGATTTAATGACGAGGGTTACTATTGTTTTAAAAATAGTATTTAGTTGGTTTTTGATGATTCAAATGGTAGTTCAAGGTCATGGTTATAAACATCAAGTCTCTTACCCTCCAGTAGTACAGAAATAAGGGCTTCTTTTTTTTAGAAGGAAAATCATCCTTAGGATTTAAGGAACTTTCTTCCTATGCACCCTAGGTGGCTTGCATTGACGTGATTACTCACCTCAACTATTTGTATGGGAGCTGAGAGGAGATTTTATAACAGGGAGGAGACCAGAGATTTCTAGTTTTGAAGTGGCCAGTCCAAAATTCCAATCAATAGATTCAGCTCCTTAGTGTTTGCCCTGGTGGCAGGAACTTAGAAGCAGATGCAAGGGCTGTGTGTGTGTGTGTGTGTGTGTGTGTGTGTGTGTGTGTGTTGTGCCTTATAAAAGTATCTAAATGTATAGAAAACAGACTTGTGGTTGTCAAGGTGGAGGGAGGGTGGGAGAGGGATGGATTGGGAGTTTGGGATTAACAGATGCCAACTATTATATAGAGACTGGATAAACAACAAGGTTCTACTCTATAGCACAGGGAACTATATGCAATATTGTGTAATGAACCATAATGAAAAAGAATATGAAAAAGTGTATATATGTATAACTGAATCACTTTACTGTACAGAAGAAACTAACACAACATTGTAAATCAACTATACTTCAATAAATACATTTTAAAAAATGAATAAATAAAAAGGGTCTAAATGGGAGAGTAAAAGGAGAAGTAGGGTATGTGTATTTGTGGCAGAAGGTCAGTGACAGCAATTTGGAGAAGCTGGCCCTGGTCCCCATTTCTTGGAAAACCAGGAGACTTTAAAAGATGAGGAGCAGTTTACAGGTTGCTGGGACCAGTCCCGGAGTGATTCTTTTTTTTAATTAATTAATTTATTTTGGCTGCATTGGGTCTTCGTTGCTGCACGCGGGCTTTCTCTAGTTGCGGCGAGCGGGGGCTACTCTTTGTTGCGGTGCGCGGGCTTCTCATTGCGGTGGCTTCTCTTGTTGCGGAGCACGGGCTCTAGGCGCGCGGGCTTCAGTAGTTGTGGCTCACGGGCTTAGTTGCTCCGCGGCATGCGGGATCTTCCTGGACCAGGGCGGATTCTTAACCACTGCGCCACCAGGGAAGTCCCCTGGAGGGATTTTTTCATTTATTTAAGATAAGATAATGAGGGCTCAGTGGGTACTCTCTGTCCTCTCCCTCCTCCCATCTCCACGCCCACTTCAACCCACCCCACTTAGCTTCTAAAGACACCACTTCCCTTTCCACTCTCGGGTCAGAATCTACAGAGGTGAGGCCTTAGAGTCTGTATTCTCTAACCAGGTCTGCAGATGAGCTGGGTTGTCAACCAGGCTTGAAGCCCAGTAGGGTCCCAGTTGGATTTGCTGTGAAGCTGATGAAGCTTCCAGGGTCTCACTTGCACAGGCCCTTCCAAGTCCTGGGAGGGAGCAGGTGTCCTGCTCCCCGGCCATTTGTTTTTTTGATATTTGCAGAAGTATGATGTTTCGACTGCAATTGGTCAAGACTCTTGTCTGCTTCCTTTGTAACTTCTGCTAAGGTTAGTGGGACTGGAGCAGTTTGCACACTTTGTGGACCCTCTTAAAGGACTACTAACTGGGGAATGTCATTTTGTTTGGGCTTAGTAGGATGTATTCAAGTTTCATGTTACTTCTGTGCTGCGTTATTGTCAGTGTGGGAATAACATCCAGGAATATTTTTATCACCCACTGGGCTGGCTCAACCTGGTGGCAATGTGAAGCTGCAGGGCCAGAGGCTGTATAGCAATCAGAGAAGGTCCTGTGCCATCTGGCCCAGATGTGCCAGTGGAAGAGAAGCAAGGTTTGAAATGTACAGGGTCAGAAGCTAACCCAGGGGAAATGCGCCCAGACATCAGGCATGTAAAATCATAAGCATGGGACTCAGTTCTCCTCCTCAACCCCCGGTCCAAACAAAAGTTCCTTCCTGTCGGGAATTACTCAATAGTGCAATGAGTATCATTCAAAATGAAGCATATCGTGTCTTTTCTTTTTGCTGGAATCACATGAAATAGACTTTTTCAGAATTTCTGTATTTATAAGGCACAAACCTGTAGCATTCCTACGAAAGTGAGTACATCTGTGTGTGAAGCCGCATGTTTTATACATCCAATGATTAATAATAATAAAACAAATGTTAATCAGCCATACCAGGGGAAAGACTGATTTGTCTTTCTATTCTCGCTCTATAGAAAAGTTATGAAACTGTTGTCATAGGAAGAGGCTATGCAGCCAAAAAATGTAGAAAACAAGTGTTGTTGTAATGGTCAAGGGGGTTTGTGAAGAGGCGGTATGATATTGTTAGAGATTCTGTACTGTTTAACATATCTATCAGCTTTTAAAATTTACAGTTTATTGGGATTTCTTTTCTCATTTGAAATAAACGTTCACAGTCATAAGTGATTTCATATTTTGTATTTGTGTTCATAGTTTTGTATTCTTTTCTTAAAAGCCTCTCCCCTCTCAAATGGAGAAGCTTCAGATCCCACAAAACTATACCTACTCTTGAGTAAATTATACTGCATCTCTGAGACTCATTTCCCATATGGCTGCCAGCCCATCCCTCTCTTCCTCCCACCCCTTCCAATAAGGTTGTATTTCTCCCTGACTTTTTTGTCATTCTCACTTGCCAAGACAATCTCTTAAAACAAACCATTTACAATTCTAGTATTTATTATCTATTTAGTTGCCAATGTAAAAATTCAATATCATGTTTCATCCATGTTATATCTAACTCTGAGATTTTTTGTTTTATTTTTTTGTTTTTTTTTCTGTCTTTCATTTCAGCAGTTTGATTATGAAGTGTCTGGGTGGGGATTTCTTTGGGTTTATTGTTTGGGGGATTTAATCAGCTACTTGAATCTGGAGGGTTTTTTTTTTGTTGTCTTTTTGTCTTTCAACAAATTGGGGGAGTTTTTACATTATTTCGTTAACTATTTCTTCAGCTCTATACTTTCTTCTCTTTTGGGACTCCAGTGACATGAATGTTAGATCTTTTGTTATTCTCCCACAGGTCCCCAAGGCAGTGTTCATTTCTTTCAATTGATTTTCTCTATATTGTTCAGACTGGATGATTTGTATTGATCTATCTTGAAGTTTACTGACTCTTTCCTCTGTGGTCTCTATTATTGAGCTCACCCAGTGAGTGTTTTTATTTTGGGTGTTTTATTTTTCAGTTCTAAATTTCCACTCGATTCTTTTTTTATATCTTCTATTTCTTTGCTGAAATTTTCAGTTTTCTGTTTGTTTCCAGAATGCCCATAATTGCTTTTAAGAGAATTTTTATGAAACTTCCTTTAAAATTTTTGTGAGACAATTCAACACTTCTGTCTGTTAGTATCTGTTGATTTCTTTTTTTTTTTTTTTTTTTTTTTGCGGTACACGGGCCTCTCACTGCTGTGGACTCTCCCGCTGTGGAGCACAGGCTCCGGACGCGCAGGCTCAGCGGCCATGGCTCACGGACCCAGCCGCTCCGCGGCATGTGGGATCTTCCTGGACTGGGCACGAACCCGTGTGCCCTGCATCGGCAGGCGGACTCTCAACCACTGCACCACCAGGGAAGCCCGAAAAGGTTACTTTTGAGACGGGTTTTGAAAGATGAGTAGGAGTTTGTTGAGTATCTCCCTGAATATCTTGTGCAACTATCAAAGTCATAGAGTCTGGAGAGTGTTTGAAGGTTCTTAGGGAGAAAGAAAAAAAATTTTATGGTAATAGATGAGGCTTTAAAGGGAATAGGGCTGAATTTAGAAGAACCAATTCAGGTGCAATGAGGGCCATGGAAGGATTTTAAACAGCTGGACAATAACATGATCAGATCTTTGTTTTGGAAGGATGGTCTCGGTGGCTGGTGTGGAGGAGGATGATTGAAGTGAGAGAGTGAGGGGACTTCTGTGATAGTCCCAGAGGCCTGAGCTGGGGCAGCAGATGGCAATGGACAGGAGAGGACAAATTCAGGAGAAGTTCCAGAGGTGGTCCCTTTGATATGAAAGGGTCAGAAAGATCTTAGTGCCCAAGTTAAGACTAGAACTCAGATCCACCTATTCTTTCAACCACTATCTAATGATGTATTCACTGTGTGTGTGGTGCTGAGGACACAGATGTGAAGAAGTCCCATCCCAGACCGTGGGGTTCCTCATTCTGGTGGGGAAGAGATTCTTGGATAAATAATTAGAGTGTAATGAGTGATCTCAAGGAGGCAGGGTCAAGTGTGTAGAGCAAAAATTAGGGGCTGAGGATGCTGGTTTGAATGTGTGGTGGGATTTTAGTTTCGTTGGGGGATTGCATGAGTGTAGCTGTGAAGTTGTGCAACTTACAGAGAAGCAGCTGGCCTTTGTAGCAGGAGATGAAATCTAGAGCAGATCCGTACGCCTTGAAGGTCCTCAAAACCCTCCTCTGCCACACAGAATTCTTTAGAAGCCAATTCCTTGGACTGTTGGAATTCCTGAGTGTGATGGTTAATTTAATGTCAACTTCACTGGGCTGTAGAGTGCCTAGATTAAACAGTACTTGGGCGTGTGTCTGTGAGGGTGTTTCTGGATGAGATTAGCATTTGAATCTGTGCACTCAGTAGGTTGTCTCCCCAGTGTGGGTGGGCATCATTCAACTCACTGAGGGCCTGCATCAAACAAAGAGGTGTAGGAAGGAGGAATTTGCCTCTTTTGCTTCCTGTCTTCATGAGCTGGAACATTGGTCTTCTCCTGCCCTTGGACTGGGCTTTATACCATTGGCTCCCCTGGTTATCAGGCTTTTGGACTAGAATTACATCATTGGTTTTCCTGGGTCTCCTAGCTTGTAAATAGCAGATCATGGGACTTCTCAGCCTCCCTAATAATGTGAGCTGATTCCACATTAAAAATCTCTTTAGGGCTTCCCTGGTGGCGCAGTGGTTGAGAGTCTGCCTGCCGATGCAGGGGACACGGGTTTGTGCCCCGGTCTGGGAAGATCCCACATGCTGCAGAGCGGCTGGGCCCGTGAGTCATGGCCGCTGAGCCAGCGCGTCCGGAGCCTGTGCTCGGCAACGGGAGAGGCCACAGCAGTGAAAGGCCCGCGTACAGCAAAAAAAAAAAAAGAAAAAATCTCTTTATATCATCTATATCTATATATCCTAATCTATATCTATACATCCTATTCGTTCTGTTTCTCTGGAGAACCCTAATACACTGAGTCTTGAGAAGGAAGAAACACTGAATGTATTCAGTGTAAAAGAGAGATACAGTCTAGGAACCTGCAGATCCAGTTGCTGTCTTCTATCCTTAACCCAGACCACTCAGGACACCCACGGGGAATGCAAACCCAGGAACAGAACAAACAAGCAATAAATATGTCTAAAGTTGGTGAGAACCGCCCCCCCACCAAAGTAGTAAGTTTAAAGAGAATTCTAATTACGGCACGTCAGTTTTACTTGGGGGTCACTCTCTACATATACAGTCTCATTCCAGCCACCCTGACTGTGATCAGCTCAGATAAAAGGAAATGGTAACAGGATCGGTTTACACATCTTAAAATAAATGTACCCTTGAAAGGCAATTCATTGTTGTCTGGTACATACACACAAGTCACTCTGGTCTGTAATAGTTCAACTTAGACACCTATAGATATGTGTTTTCACTACCATCTCAACCCATCCCTGAAAGCCACTTCTTTCCTTGAAGACTTGGTAACTTGCCCCCCAGCAAGTCTCCTAATTCCTTCTTTGACCTGACAGCATTTAAAATATTGGGCAATGGGGCTTCCCTGGTGGCGCAGTGGTTGAGAGTCCGCCTGCCGATGCAGGGGACACGGGTTCGTGCCGTGGTCCGGGAGGATCCCACATGCCACGGAGCGGCTGGGCCCGTGGGCCATGGCTGCTGGGCCTGCGTGTCCGGAGCCTGTGCTCCGCAACGGGAGAGGCCACAACAGTGAGAGGCCCGCATACAGTAAAACAGACAAAAAAAATATTGGCCAATGATTATATATTTTGTGTGTGTGTGCTGAACATCTTAATTTGTTCAACCATTCCTCAAAAGAATTTAGTTTCTCATAAAATCTACATTTGTCACCATTCTGATCACTCACTCAGGCAGAATCCAGTTGTAAGAAAGTATTTCCTTAGAAGGCTGGGTCTCATTTTGAAATCAGCAAGTATCATCCCACCCATATATGAAATATAGTGGGAGAAATACAGCCAATTATTTGGACTAATCCAAGGTGATATTCCATTAGGATGTCATAGTCACATATAATAAATACCTTTTGAGCTTGCAGTCAACTATCACAGTATAAAAGCAGAGAAGTTCCCTGGAGAAGGCTGATGGAGAGCGCGCAGAAGGCTGAAAGCCTCCAGCCCGTCCTCCTTCCCCTCTCCAACCTGCGAAGTTGAGTCACGTGACAAGCGCCAGTCGGACATTATTTCATGTTATGCTAAGATGAAGTCTGGCTGGAGGAAGCTGCTGAGAGACCTAAAAAGCCAGTATCTTAGCTTCAATTACATTTAGGTGGAGCAAGAGAGTAGACATTTTGTCTTAAACAAGAACTCTAAATGCCCACCAGAAACTACTTGTTCCTGTGATGCTACGGACACAGCAGTGTCCAGGGACATGGCTTCCTGAAGGCTTGAAAAATCATGTTTTTATTTACCAGAATTATTTACCTTAATTCCTGATTCCCCACTGCCCAAGCTACGAATCCTGATCTTTATTTAAAAACTTAAAGTACTACACATAAGAAACTGAAAATTGTTTTTGGAAGCAGATAGGGTCATAAACAATAAAATATTGCAAGAATGCACTAGGTGAGTTTGTAGGTTTATGCTGGGTTGTCTACAAGTTTATGGTTTGTACTTAGAAAACTTCTTATCAGAAAACCAGGGACATAGCTTTAGGGCTGAGTTAACTCCTATAGTGCATTTTCCAGTTAGATCTGTTTTTCTTTCCTTCCATTAATGATTGCCTATCAAAGGGTGATTCACTTTGCAATTTCTAAGTAAGGGCCTCTTACATGTTACTTTGCTAAGGTTTGTTCCTAGTGATCACTGCATACATAGTAATCACATGAGCGCATGTAATATTCTGATGGTTTTATTAACAAGTATATAATACATATATTGCATACTGTATATAGTATATGAGGACTGTACAGTACAAATTTATGTTCACAGTTTGACATGACAAAATGTCATTACTGAATTCCCATTGGACTACCGAGTAGAAACAGAGAAAGAACATTAAACATTCACATCTTTAGTAAGAAAGATTACCAAAATGTTTCAGTATTTGCAAGTATACTAATGCATGCTAAAAACCTTTACCCATTCAGTCTTATTAGCTTATAAAATATATTACACTTTATTAAAAATTTCTGCATAGTTTATACAAGTATTAAAGTACTGTAAATGTAATAATCCTGCTATACTTGCAGGTATGGTTTAAGAGATGCTAAGCAGAAAGATTATTTTGACCCTCTAACACTAAGTACATAACAGCAAAAAAAAAAAAAAAAGTGCTAGTATTTGTAAAACATAATATTGTTGTAGCCCTCGTTTAATTCATGTAAAATGGCTTTGTAAATGTATTATTTAAGTGAATTTGCAATCATTTAGAACTTGTTAACCTTGACCAACAAGAGAATAAAGGCCACTCTGAGCAACTTCATGTATGACAGCAATTCCTTCAAGATGACTGTATATTTTCAAACCAATCAAATTATTTTAAAACATTAGAACTTTGAGATTGTCTTTAAAACAATCTAATCAGGAATGATGTGTAGATATACAGTATCAGCAATATAGTTTTTCAAATTCCACATTAGTGCAACACTGATAGTGCAGATGGGTATTTAATAAAATATACACATTCATATATAGTTCCCCTGTAAATCTGTTCTAAGGCTCTTGAAACTTCTGATATTTACCATTTCCTTAGTTGAACATAGCTATGCTAACACATTCTCAAAACCAGGCGATTTAGAATGTTAATGCCCATTTGCGATATAGATTCACACTTTAGAACTCTAAAATATGATGGTTACAGATTTAATTTTTCTGACTTCTCCCCCAAGATGACACTTGGATAATAATCAAAGAAATTCTATAATAAACAGAATTTACACAACACTAACTTCATGTTTACAAATCATTCTCATCAATTTAAAATATTGCAATTAAAATCACCATTGATAGTAACATGGCATATCATTAAAACCACACGTTCAAGGGTACCTTATCTTGTATTGGAGGTCTTCCACAATAACAGCTAAAAATTACTAAGAGACTAAATTTCTCAACTATCATAGTAAAATACAAATATATATAAAAAAGGAAAATTTGGTTAAGAGCCAATTGGTAACTAAAGTATATAGACCAGCATGGGAACAGAGACTAGCTTCCTGGGTTGCTTTTCTTTGAGTTGAAATGTATCTTTGTTAGTGAACTGTTAGTATAATCTAAGCAAGCTGAAGAGTAATGTACGTCTTCGCAGGGTATTGCTTGCTTTTCTGAAAAAAAAAAAGTCAATATGCCATAGCGCACACATCAAATTTCATGAGAACCCACGAAGCTTTCTATCAGCTGGACTTAGACTCACAGCTAATTATTCCAAGATCAATTCTATCCTTTCTTGCCCCTTTTCCCACCTTCAAGATGGGTTAGAACACACACAAACTGGTTATCTCCATTAAAACAAAAATGTTCTTTGCACTCCAACTTAATTCTTCGGTGCGTTGTGGAAGAACCATTTCAAGCAATAAACATTTTGGCATGAATGGGACTAAGCATCTACAATACAGACAATACCTACTTTTCCAAGAGCCATTCTTTTTTTATCCCTCGATTCATGTCATAGTTGCAAAAAAAAAAAAGCCTCATAAGGATGTTTTAATAGTCTAAACAAATTTTGCAGTGCTTAAAAAAAAAAAAGGAAAACCAAGTGCCCCCGTGACAAATTACTTTGCATTTCTCAACTACATCTCCTTTCAGTTGGATCCGAGGGCTTACGAGCGGGATCTCTTAGGTGTGCAGTCCTTACAACTAACTTTTATTAACACGGCGCCGTCGAAGTACGCTCCCCACACAATTCGCAGGCCTCCAGAATCACTCACGCACTGTCTTAAAAAAAAACAACTGAACAGTGTATTCCTCCCAGTTAAGGTCGTGTTGGATCCTGAGTTGTGGCTGGGATGAATCTTCAGGATTCCATTCTTCTCTCTGCTCCTCCATCCTTTATCGAGGGATGAAGGTGCATTTGCTTAAATGCACCCACACTACACCACCGTCGCCCACTTTCTTAAAATTTAGGACCAATGGCATTTCCACGCACAAATTATTTTTACTGGCATTTACACCATGGTGCTCAAAAGCCTGCTTTTGCAAAACTTCCCCTAAATAATGGTGCTATTAATCTTCAACATAAACACGAGTCATTTTCAGTTTGTTCTTCTGACAGGATACTTGATAGTGATAGGAGAGTGCCGGCTCCAACAGTAAACATCTGGGAATTTGAGCTACATTTATGAATCCCTGAACTGTGGTTTTCTAGATTTTTCAGAAATCTGTCCCCCAGGAAAGGTATGTGTGCTTCACAACTATTTATATTTACAAATAGTGTCTCTCAGGTCTTAAACTGAAGGAATCTACTAAAGCGTTAGCAGATGCTTATTTACGGTATGTGTCATGTACACAGATGACAGCCAATTTGGCACCTTACAGCTCACACAGAAAGTCTCCATATGAAGCCTCCATGATTAATTTGATAGGGGGATACAATTACCACTCAACGTTTCCCTGTTTGCAAAAAAAAGCTGTTAAGTAGGTGGGGTAAAAGAAGGCCATTAAAGAAAACCATTCATACCCTTATCCAAAAGATTTTTTCCCATTACTGAGCAAATAGTTTTGTGGCATCCCTATCAATGCTTGGTAATCGACATTAAGGACATTGTAGAAACAGAGACAGGTGCATGGAGAACCCCATCAGTATCTGGCTTTGCAGTAGGGTTCCGCACAGCTGAATGTGCATAGAGACTGAAGCTCTGGGAATGTACTGCCCAGCGAACCAAATGATGAATTGTCTCCAAAAAGCCCTAGGCGAGCAGGAACGGCTGGCTTCCTCCTTTGCCCGCCTTGCTCTGCCCCTGCTGCATGCCCCTTTGCTCCGACTCCACGCTAGCAAGTACAGTATCCACCCCCTCAATGGACAGACATCATCCACCTAAATCAGCAGCTCTGGCTCACCTCCCTGGTGGCAAAGACCTCCTTAGTAGCTGCAGGCACAAAGGAGGGTAACGGACATACATTTAGATGAAGTGCTAAATCCAAATTGACCAGCCAGATCTGTGAAGGACAATGGAAGAGTTGACTGTACTAGTCTGAAAGCCTGTTGCATGTCTAGCTAATCTGTGAAAGGTTCCACCCTTCTTTTTGCTGTGGAGCACCAAACTCGATCACAGAGCACAGAGGTCTGGATGCCTCTGGCAAGGACTAGCAGGCTGGATACTGTATTTCTAATACATTTACTTTGACATTCTTTTGAGGATTACATGGAGAAACAATTGGTTATGTTAGTTTACATGTTCCCTTGCTTTCATTACATTAAACGTATCTCTAAGAAGGGTTTGCTTAGCATCCCCGGAAAAAAAAAAAAAGAAAAAAAAAAACTGTTCACATTCTTTAGGTCTGACCCGTGGCAAGGAGAGGGAAGATTAGAGAATATTTACTACTGACCATATGGAAGTTTGAATGATATAAATTCAGAGATTCAGACCAGCTGAATCAAAATTAAAATGTACATGTAAAAAGATGAGTTAGATAATGGGAGGGAGGACAGAGAGAGAGCTGGGAGAGTGGGAGCCACGCTGAGGCGGGAGATAGAGGCATTCAAACGAGCATGTGGCGTTTCCTATGGAGGGCAAGGTGGTCGGAGCGGGAGAAGCTGCGGTCACAGTCTGGACACTGGAAGGGTTTGATTCCAGTATGTTTTCGGAAATGTCTCGTGAGTTCATCAGACCGAGCGAATTTCCATGTGCATCCTTCCCATGTACATTTGTAGGGTTTTTCTCCTGCAGAAAGGTGGGGAAAAAAGAGCTGATTTTTTCTAAGAGCAAAATGATATTAATCATTAAAGACAGTAAATATTTCTGAGCTACAGCTCTTGACAAACATTATTTCCAAGATAGGATCATACATTTGTCCCTTGAACCACTAGGTGACAAATGAGAAACACAGATTAATTGTCTTAATATGAAACTGGCTTTCTGCCCAAAAAAGGGGGGGAGGGGGATTTTAGGAGTTCCTAAAGCATATTTATGGCACTGAAATCCACTCTGAGGGGCTATCAAAGAATTTTGGTTTTGCCCTCAAAGGAGGCAATGAGCAAGTTTTTAATACCCGGTGATCCGTATTTGTTGACCTCCAAGGCGTAAACTTACTTAGGAGCTTAGCTACATGCAGCGCTATCCATTCAAAGAGAAGTCCAAACTGAAAGTTATGGGATTTGCTTATTCTTCTCAATAGTTTTCTAAAAATGTGAAGTCCCTAAGTCCCTAGCAACAAATATTCATCAGGGATTTCAACATTTTATTTTTTGTTTAGTCAAGAACAACAACGCCTAAGTATAATGCTTTAATTCAGACGTACGGAAAATATAGTAAACTCCTCCCCACTCTGTCAGAAGTCAGGTCTCTACAACCCTCTCCTGTGAGACGATAACTTACAGGTGAGAAAAAGAAGAACTTCGTGGGAAAGTCACGAGGACAGCAGTATGAAGGCCTTTACAAATAAAAAGGCAGTTAACGGTAATTTTACATGTTTAAATCAGTAATATTGGGTAATGGGCATGACAGATTCATTCCCATTTACTATCCCTTGTTTTCTAGAAACCTTAAAGGACTGTAATTCCTTGGCATTTCAATGACATATTCAGAATTTATACTCTCTGCTTTGTTGCACAGAATATACATGTTAAGAGTCCTTTTTCTTACATCTGAATCGTTACCCAAATATCCAATGTCTTTTTACTCTTAGGCTGGCCTTTGGTAACATCCACCTCTCAGGTCCCGTTCGTGCCCTGAGGAGGCTTTCATGAGTCTATCTGGCACTGCCCATTGGGTGGTCCTCTAACTGCAAGGCTGTCACCCTCAGCTCTCTCCGTGGCAACACTGTGAGGAGGCCAAGGAACACTGTATGCGGCTGGACCCCCTCGGCTTCCTTTGCCTCCTTCCCAGGATGCACGGCAAACCTTCACTTCCACTCTGCCAGACACTTTACTTCCTCTCCTCTTCCAAACCCCGGATTCTTCTCTTTGTAAATGTTCCTAACAAGAATGACTCACAAACCTCCAAATATTCTACATTCTGAGGTTAAGGAAATGTACAGAGAGGGAAATTGCTGTTACACTAGAATTTCACATCCAAGAGTATGAGGTCAGCTCAGATGAGGCTTTCCATAAACATTCATCACCAATACCAACTGCAATTCATCAGGTTTGTTTAAAACATTTTTGTACGAATTTCTTAAGATGTGTTGCTACAAAATGTTCTTGAGCACAGGGGACAATTTTATGTTTTCCTCACCTATTTAACAATTTTTATAAGACCTGTCTGTACCTGTCTGTCTATATGCAACGCCTGGCAAACTGGAAATATCCTACAACAAATATGGCAGGCAATCGCCTACAAGTTCCCTCAGTTTTAGAAGACGATAATTACCCAAATATCTTCACTTTTCTGTCCTTCGATGACTGTCTTCCGTTTGAATTCCATTTCTAGAAACTGCTGCATTTACTTGTTCTGTATAAAGAACTTTTTTCTTCTTTTTTTGCCATCGTGAATTTGATAACGTACATTTACTAAGTGACAGCCTATATGAAGGCCACATCTTTGATGAAACAGGCCCATGGTTAAGGGCAATTTCCCCCCCCTGTTCTCAGTGGAGGTTTCATGCCCTTCTCTCTCTCTTACTACAGAGACCACAGAACTGCAAGTGGTTGCAAGGGGCCTTGAACAGATAACCCTGAATCTATTCTATTATAAAAACCAATCATTATCGAAAACTTCATCTTTCACAACTGACAAGCGACATCTGTAGCTATGGTAACTTTCAAGATGCCTGAAAACATTTTATTACAATAATCTCTGAAAGCTAGAACGTTTGTCTTAACATTCCATGCTAGTACTTCTTAAGAAGAAAGATGAAGCGAGTCTTGTATTTCTAATACCTGTATGTGTTCTTCTGTGTGCTTTCAAGTGAGAGCTTTTAGTGTATACTTTGTTGCATCCATCATAATCACATCTGTGTATCCGCCGCTTCCTCTGGGTGTCTGGAGATTCCACAGGTAAAGGTCTCTTCCCGGGCTGCACGATGACTGAAGGGTGATTCCTAGGAAAGCCGATGCCAAATGCAAAATGGTGAGTGAAAGGCTCTTCCTTTCCTTCAGGGTACCAAAAGCATTAACAACACTGGGCAAAAACAAACAAACAAAAAACCCAACAAAATAAACAAAAAGAAATTAGCGGATCAACCCAAGAAGCACTGCTATATTCATTCAACAAACATGGAGTGAGCACCTACCATGAGCCAGGCACTGTGCTTGGCACCGGGACACAAAGATGAATAAAAACAGGGTTCCTGCCCTGGAGGAGCTCACACTCTAGGGGGAGACAGACATGTAGATAAGTAATGACAGTAAGAAGGGTTAGGGGCTACACTAGAGGGAGGTGCAAAGTGCTAGGAGAGTCTCTTTCCCTTAATAGAAATTTGCTTTCTTGTAGAATTCTGTGGCACTAGGCTGAACGCTATACTATGTTTTCTCACATTTATTATTCTTTAGGGGAAAATGTAAGAGGTCAAACTCCTAAGTCTCAGGCAACCACGCTGTCGGATGTATCTACAGTTTATCCTTTACATAATTGGCATTTAGTTTGAGTCTCTTAAAGAGGCTCAACTTACATTTGATTTTTATCTCCCCCCCCCAAAAAAAGTTGGCACTACTGTCTTCACAAACTCAAACCTTTCCTGTCACTATTATTCCTCCTCGAGAGAGAACTTCAGGCAGTGCTAGTGGCCAGGCGAGGAAGCCCCTCACTCAGGACTCAAGACCCAGGCTCCAGGTGCAGCACCGGCTCCCTCACTGGCTGCCCGCCATCCTCCCTACCTTCCTGGCTCCTCACCCAGACTCCCCTTCCTGCACCTGCACACCTTTCCGGGGGGAGGGGGGTTGAAATCAAATCAGGTTACACACCATTACTATGAACTTTCTCTTTTTCAGAAAGGAAGTTGGTGGAGAGAAATGGCAGGTGGGAAGAGCTAGGAAAAATCTGTAGTTTTTTCAGGCTTCCCCCGCTGATTGATGTAATTAACAAGTTCTAATCCATCCATTTGCTCTCCTAATAACTAATTCCTTGATACATTACAAGCTTATGTATCGACGGTTGGCCTCTAACTGCAATGAAAGACTTCTTTGTCTTTTAAATTTGAATCTAAAGTTCTTAAAATATTCCAAATAACATGTGAATGTTTTATACAAGAGTGTATGGGGGAAAAAAGATTGGTGAAAAGAATTTGATGAGGGTAAACAGTCTTGTGAGATAAAGAATAATAAAATTTAGACATAAAAATCAAGAGAGTCACTGAATGAAGCTTGTTTTTTATCTTGGTAAAAATGTAAATACATGTCCCTTATCAACAACTCTTTCAAGCACCCAAAGAAGTGACTAGGAAGAGAATAAAAAGGTGCATTTTATCTTGAGTGACTTCACTAATTTCTCACTTATGATTAGCAAAGAAAACTGTCAGTTTTGAGTATCACTTTACCTTCCTACCCTGATGCTTAGAGGGACGATATGAAAGAATAAAGTTTAGATACATGGAAAAGGGAACATGAACTAGTGGAGGGGGGAGAACAAGAACTTCAATTATATAAACGTACAAACAAATAGCAGAGAAAATGGAGAAGTGAGAGAGTTTTTATAAAGCTCGATTATTAAGACCCTTTAATAAAAAGAAAACAGTTTATCAGTTTATTTTAAACTTTCAACTTTCATGCCATTGACTGAAAATTTTCATCTGCATTAAGGGAACTTCAGGAAGTAAAATGTTGAGGGGAAAAAAAAATGAACAGTTCAATATATCTCATGTGCCTCTGGGACCCTGGGAGAGAATCCCAGATAACTTTAGAAGTCTCTCCCAGTTATTCCATTTTATGAGTTGGGATTCTAATGGTTTCTGTGTAGTAGTTATGACTGCTGTTCCAGCTGCTCATTTTGTGAAAATGTTACCCTAAAAAGAGGTACCCTAAAAGGCTGTGCGCTCCAGCTCTGTCCCGATAGTCCCTATAACCCTCGGCAAAGTATTCATGCTCTCCGGGCCTCAGTTTCTTCTCTGTAAAAGGGGATGATAGTCATGCGATCTCAGAAAGCTGTTGTGAGTAATGCACACAAAACGCTTAAGAACAACACCTGTTCCAGATGCAAATCTGCTAAACAGTAGCTGTTACTATTTCAAGGTGCAGAAACCCATGAGCAAACTTTGCCCCTACAGTGGTTGAATTTCATGAGGAGTTTTTTTGGGATGTCCTAACACCAGCTCAGGAAATCTCTACTCTAGCCAACGTCTCCCTTGGAAGGCAGCATCACTCTGAGAGGGGTCAGCAGTCTATCTCTAAAGAGCCGGATATTGGTACAGGCTGAGGTTCAGGATCTTGGGATCTCACTCACTCTTCTTGGTCTCCTCACTGCTCATTTTTTAGGAGGTTGTTTGGGATCATTATAACCAAGAAGTTAGAATGCCTAGTAAATATCAGAGACCTGGTCATTGTTTTGAGTTAAGCTGATCCCTCTTATGTTTGCTACAGTTTCCTGTTCACAACTCAATGGGGGAAATCTGATCCTCAAACTTTTTGTTCTAAATAAATTTTCACACATGTAAATAACAAAAGAAATCTGATGTACTTTTGAGTGCCTTTAAAAATAATCCTAAAGCTATAACTTTATGATCAAACAAATGGATTTCAAAGCTGTATCTTAAAGTCCGCCCCTGTAAAGGAAGGGTTTCCTAAGGCAAATATTATTGGGGCTGCCTCATGGACATGGTACCAGGTGCTTGGTATTCCAGTGATTCTTTCCTGGCTAGCTGGTTTCCTATGTGGGCTGCTACTGGGCACACTCCAAGACATTACTTAATCACATCTGTGAGAGAATTACTTGAAGGGTACATGTCCCAGTTGTGGCTAATCGGTTCAATTTTCTGAGAGGCAAATGCATTCTTAGGTCAGCATTAGAATAAGCACATTACTCATTAATCATTAAAAGCCACTGAGCTTGAGATCATCAAAAGAACGTTACTTAAAATAAGCAAGAAAAGAGAAAAGCTGTTTTCTTTCCAGCAGCATTCAGAGCACAGAATATTGCTTTCAATTATTCTTCCGTAATGTGTTACACTGTTAATTTATAATAACCTAGACTTTGGAATAACCCCTTTTCAGTCAATGGATCCCTTGCTATGTGGGCAGTTGGCTTTATAGCATCTTTTTCATCACCTGTGCAGGTACAAGCTATGTTGCCAGTTACCTCACCAAAGACATCTGACATCCTAAAAAAAAGGTAATTCAGCCTACAAGATGTGTCCATTTTGGTTAGTCTATTTTTCCTTTCCCTTAGTGCAGCAGCAGATGCAATCAGCTAGATAGGGCCTAAAAATAGCAGGAAGACCACTCGTCTGGAAGCAGGGGATCAGCCCAGGCCCCCTCTGCTGTTAATGGTGTGATTACAGGCAAGTTATTTATGTCTTGGCTCATCAGTTGTTTGCTCTGACTCCCACCTGCTTGTTTTGGGAGAATGAAATAACTCCTTTGAAAACACTTGGAAAAGTTCCTTTCTGGGGGTAAGGAGGCACTATGCAATTGTGAAGGGCAATAATGTACAAGACCATCAGACAGTCTGCCTACTGATGTGGCTGCGGAAGAAGATTGATTCTCTTCTTCAGCTATCAAGGAGTAGATGACGACCCCCCGCCGCCCCACCCCCCGCAAAAAAAGCGGACGGATTTGATGCAAATGACAATTGATACATGAGCTATTACGAAGGCACCTCCTTGGGTTGAATGTGGATACAACCAGAATACATGTTAAGATCCAGAAAATAGCTGTTCTAAAACCAGAGGATTCATATTCTGTTACAGAATTCATTACATAAGGGAGAAGAGTGCAGTAGATAAAGCAGAAAGGGCAGAAATGCTGGAGAAAAGGGTATGTGGGGAGGAAGGTGATAGAAGGGACCCTGAGGAGACAGTAATTGTTGAACTTCCTTTGTACTAGGAAGCTGGCCATTAAATCCAATGTTGTAAAGACCATAACACAAGAAAAATAATTACAACCAATAATGAAAATAAAGAGGAAGCAGGAGCAACGAGATTAAGTGACTAGGCCAAGGTCATACACATGGTGGAGAGCAGAGCTGGGATCCAAGATGTTGGATCCGAAGGCCACGTTTGTACCTACTGCAGACACAGCCTCCAGTGTAATCACTGGTAGAAGTCAAGGGCATCTCTAGTGGCAAATCTCAGTAATGATGTTATTTAGACTGTGTGTGACACCGCCACACACAGCAAGTTAAACCACCGTTCAGGTGCCTGGATGTCGACCAGTAGTGTAAACTTCCTACTGGATGGCGGTTCTAAAGCAAACCGAACATTCTAGGGCAGTCACAATTAGAAAGACAGGAGACTAAACAGTTCTTTCAACGCCAAGCTTCTCTGAGCAACATGGTTGCTTTCTGTTGCCATGGGACTGGTTTTGGAGTATCTTTCTTGGATTTGTGGTTGGCCCAGAAAATTCTGACTAAAAGCCATTCCCCACCACAGAAACACTATACTTTATGAGAACTGACAATGGGAAGGACGATATGTGATCCCATGAAGCATTTCCAGGATCCAACCTTAAGTAGAATATCTAGAACACCAAATTCAATCCATGTTGGGCTAAAGATGATGGGAGAACTATATACACATAGTCTGGAAGGATGGAAAAAAACAAGATAAAAATGATTTCTGGGGTAAAGTGGCAAAATCATGTGTGACCAAATCATTGAGAACGTGACATAACACGTGTAACAGAGCACATAGTTTTTGGAGAGATTCTCCCATCTGGCCCAGGGGCTGCCCCGAACGACAAGGCAGTCCCGGCTGGCAATCCACACCACATCCTGAGCGGGAAGCTCCAGCTTCCATTCCAGTTCCGAGATGCACGCCGCTACGTAAATGCCAGGCAGACCTCAATATACTTACTCTTGTAACAGTGCTTGCGGGGGGGACACTGAGTTCATTAAAGGGGGTGACATTTCTTCAGGATAATAATCTGTCCTCTGTGGTTCGATCCCAGGTTCTATTTTAATTTTTTTCTGTAATAGAGGCTTCTCATATGATTCAATTACAGGGACTACAAAATAAAAATAGAAAAGTTACTCTATGTACCATTTACCGATTTCAGCCTTTAAAAGCTCATTGCACGGCTTCTAGCTACCACACTGATGTGTATCTATTTGCCTTTGGCAAAATGACAGCAGAAATGAATCGGTGGGCCCTTCTTGTTCCTCCTAACGATTACTTTGTCAGCAAGCACCGTATGGAGGAAGCTGGACTTTTAAGACATCAGTCCCCAAAGGATTTCTTCCTTATGACATTTGGTTATCTCCTTGTTACCCCAGCCTTCTGCCTCTGACCAGTCAGTAAACAAGGTGGCTTTTAATAGCCATTAGTTATCACATGGTCTAAAGGTATTTCTTAAATGCCTTTTTGTACCTAAAACCATGTTGGTATTCAATAAAGCAAAATATAAAGTCAAGATTCTTATTATCCCCAAGTTGACAAGTATATAGTGAAACTAACCATTTCATGGCATTTAACAGCCTGATTCTTGGGAGATCTTCCAGTGTCAACACTTAAAAAAAAAAAAAAAAAAGCAAATGCCTTAGGCAGACTCTAACTCGAATATTTCCTTTTCAGAGTGCAACAGCTCTTGGCCCCTTGCCTCCTTTGCTCCCTCACCCAGACTATCTGGTGAAGACCCGGTAAGTCCGGACTAAGCAGGGGGGCGGCAGTGTGGGCGAGTGGCAGAATTTACCTTGCATGCTACTACTGGAATTTTCCATCTCGTCCGACAGGGAGACCATGAGCGGCTGCTGGAGGTGGCTGGTGTACATGAAGGGGACGGGCTGCACGACAACAGGCTGGATGACGGGCAGGATGCCGGGGCTCCGGATGCCGTGGCGGGAGAGGGCCGCAGCCATCACAGGCGGCATGGACAGCGGCACGCTGAAGGGCTGCACGCCGGGCGGCGGCGGCGGTGAGTACTTCTTCCCCGGTGGGCTGGACGAGGTCAGGCTCAGCCCTGGCGAGGCTCTCCGGTGCAAGGACTGGAATTTCAGGGAGGAGGGGGAGTTCCCGGCAGAGGGCGGCGAGCTCCGCTTGTTCACGGTGAGGTCCACCGGCTCCATCTGCATTCCATGCGACAGGCCTTCTGGGGTCTGGAAGAACTTATCAGATAACGGTGTGGAGTAGATGACGCCATACTTGTTGGGCTTCATCGACTCCATGTAATTAGACGGGTATGACTATTGGAAAAGAAAGACGGAAACGTGTCAATAGCCAAGTAAGTGTGTTTGCTTGAAACACGAACTAAGATGAAAAAATACAACAAGCACCTTCAATCACATGGACTTAATAAGTGGTTTGGGTTTAGATACATGCTTGACCCTAAAACAATGCTATGAAAGACAGCTGGTCTAATAAACGTAAGTACTAAAGTTAATGTGGTGAGCTTCCCTGGTGTCGCAGTGGTTGAAAGTCCGCCTGCCGATACAGGGGACACGGGTTCGTGCCCGGGTCCGGGAAGATCCCACATGCCGCGGAGCGGCTGCGCCCGTGAGCCATGGCCGCTGAGCCTGTGCATCCGGAGCCTGCGCTCCGCAACGGGAGAGGCCACAACAGTGAGAGGCCCGTGTACCGCAATCAATCAATCAATCAATCAATCAATAAAGTTAATGTGGTAACTGTGTCACACGAAAAATCTCAAATTTAATTCTACCGTTATGGCCATGTCCAATGTTAAGGCAGAGGATGGTACCTGGAAAAATTCTAAAATAGATTATGAAACAGAAGGCTTATGGGCGTTTATCATTAGGAGTTGGCATTGAGGTTCACCAAGAATCAGCCAAGCCAGCTAACCTTGTTGATTTTCTGCTGGGGTTTCCTACTTGGCAGGAAATACTCTCCCTGCCTTTAGTGTCCTCCAGCCCAGCAGAAAGACACTGACCGTTTCTCATATGCTGTGTATACCAGGGACAAGCAGAGCTGCATGGCAGTACCTTAGGATGGTCTTCAGCCACTGACACATCCATGCTACGAGTCCCGGCCTTAGCACTGAAAGTCCTACATCCCAGGAAATGCCTCAATCTCAGGCACGCCAGGATGGCCAGTCACCCTACACACCTATACACGGTAGAAGGCCACCCACAGGAGGGTGATTACGTTCTTGGCTCCAACTTGTGTGATGGACTTATTCACAGTTTGAATGAAACTGTAGAAGATGACTTAATCTCCAAATGTGTGGATGACACAGAACTGTGAGAATGAGCTAATGTAACAGGACTCAAAGACACGTGATGCTGGAAGGGACCTGCCCACGGGCCGAGGTCCTGCCTTGTCTCCTTTCCACCTTGCTACCTCCCTCATCAAAAGAGGCTGCAGGACAACCTAACAAGATACTGGAGGAGATACCAAGGGTTTTCCTCCCAAATCTAAGATCTGTTCCACAACTGACCTAATTTATCTTCAAGTTCATTTCTCTCTTATAATACCAAGGTAATCTAACTCATGTACCAGCTTTAAATATAAATCAATCATAATTGCACACTATGGGTTCTGTCCTTGGCCATGGAATTCCCTAAAATTACTTCTGTACCTTAACTAAAATTAAAAAATAGAGAACTCTGTTGTAGAATGCTTTAAAAAAATTAAACTCAACATAAGTCATTTTCTTTACTTGTAGGCATTTTAGGGAAACTGAAATTTTTAGTGGTAACATGTCAAGTCTGCCTGCAGAACATTACTTGTATTTGAATGTTTTACAGTGAAAGTGAAAAGTAACATACTGTGCCTCTCTTCCAGCTCTAAAATCCGATGTGTTTGTGATTCTGAGGCAACACTAGCTCATGATGCAAGTGAGAAAACCCACCAGTGGGGCCTTATAATGAAACAGCTTAAATGCACTATTAATTTCTGAGCCTCCCCAGCCCCTCCAATGGCCACTAATTTGAGTTATAAATAACTGTGGAATAGCAGTGTTTTTGACTGGGATTGCCACTGAGATCACACCCTTTTCCTCTCTGGGCCTCACTGGGTAAATCTCCACCTGACTATGCATCAGAATCAGCTGTGCTGCTTTAAAATTCCAGATGCCCGATTCCTTCTCTGGGCCAACTGAGCATCAGAGTATTGGAAAGTAAGGGGACAGGCAAGTACTTATCTTAATCTGGTTTTGATGTCAGTTTCTCATCGTTAAGATGCACTTTGTTCTTTTGTCCTTTCTTTCTTTACCTGTATCCTCATTCGTAACCTACATAACCACATGGAACAGTGACTCCTGCAGTCTGGTGTACATCTCTCTGACAGACACAGAGCTTTAGAATAGTTATGTGTTTATTTAAGTGCATTAAGAAAAAACTATGTTTCTCAGTAGTAGTGACAAAAAGTTCCCTTTTAAAATAACTTTTACAGTAGTGATACAAAGTTCCCTCTTAAAATAACTTTATTATGTTAAAAAGCAATTCTATCTCTAGGGCAAGAAAAATTACTAAATAAATATTAGGAGTGCAGGAGCCATGAGGATATGGCAAAATCTGTCAAGGTGGTATCGGATACCCACCTTCCAGGAGGTTGTGAGGTTATGATTAAAACTGGACTCAATGAGATACCTATGTGATGAACTTTAACACACACCGTCGTCCTGGGAGTCCCTTGTCTTCCTTCCTTATACAAGAGGTGTGCGCTGCAATGGGCTTTGATGCTCCCTATCAGGGCTTCTCAAACTTTACTGAGCACACAGATTCACCTGGGAATCTTGTTAAAAGGCAGGTTCTGAATTACTGGGGAGTGACCTAAGGTGCCACAGACCACCCTTGGAACAGCCTGGCTCTAAATGACAGAGATACAGAATAAAAATACTAATTTTTATTATTAAAATGGTATACTGTTTAAATGCAATTTAAAGACGGGGGCGGGGAGAATTTTCACTAATAATACTGCTTAAAAACAAGGACATGAGGATATAAAATCAGGAAACATGAATTTGTAAAAATATACAAATTGTTTTTTTAAAATAGCTTTGAATTACATATTAAGGATCAAATGAGGTAAAGACTGTTTCTACCTTTCTTTAGAACTAGACACACACAGGTGCAACACAAGGTGAGAGGCCCAAAATATACAGTAATATTAATATGAAATGGATTTAAATTTAAATATTGAAATAGGCAAAAGAAAAAGAGGCACAAGGTTTGCTAACAAAACATTACAAACTTTGTACAATGAGGGTTTAAGGAAGTAATTAACTATAGGACAAAAAAAAGATTTCTCCTGGTTCTAAAGTTTAACCATCTTGATATAATTTTCTAAAGGGCAAAAGTTCTGGTATGAGAAACAAAAACTCCAGGAAATGGGAGGCAGTATTCATTGTTTCTACTCATGGAATTGTAGCTTCTCCCTTATTTTCAGCCCTAGTCTTCAAAGACATTCCTATGACCTAGATTTTAATGCCAACTTATTGGCAGCTACATAGGATGCAAAATGAGGACATACTTTTATTGCTGTCATTGTTGGATTTTTCTATCTGTGGGGTGAGTTTAAGGAAAGCAGGAATTTAGAACCTGGGAGAGTTGCAAATTTAATAACAGTCTCAGGTTTCTCAAGCCATAAAGAAAGAAACATCCACACATAGAGCTAAGTTTTACAAACATTGTGCACAGTTCTGCAGAGAGCTTGCCCTCCCGTGAACACCCCCTGCCAGCTATACTGGACATGTGGTTTTTGTAAGACTCTAGGGCTAAAAGCAGGGGGACTGCTGGGACCTGGGCACACGACTGAGTACACTATTAACAACTTCCAGTCCGACTGCCTTGCTAAAGGGTGAAAAAATGTGGTTCTTCAAACTGTCTCACTAGCAAATTTCATAGCAATGTTTACCAGAACCTTCTATGAGACATGTTTATTTGGGTGGAGCATATAAGCCACTGCAATCAGCTTGCAACAGTCTGGTTCTCCACAGTGTAAGGACTGATACCGGGCTTGCTTCGGGTGTGTACCTTGGGTGGATACACCCTGGTAATAGTTGCTTCTTCTCTGTTCCAGACCATTCCTGTCTTCTAACAAAGCAATGCAGATAAGTGTGGCTGCACCAGTGAAATCCAAATCAGAGGCAAGTACTGATGAGGCAGAAAGAGGGCCTCCGGCCACCGCCAGGCATCCACTGGCTCGTATGCATACTGCTTACTCAAGGAGCCCTGTTCCCGGGAACAGAGCAGCCTGCAGACAAGACTCACGCAGGGCTTCCCCACTCCTGACCCCCACTAGCGGCAGCAATGGGTTTACTTTTCCAGAAGATCTGCTGTTAAGAAAAGTTCTCTCCCTCTGCTGTAACACGCATTCAAGTGTTCACACCTCCGCGCTGTGGGTTATTTCTTTGCTGGCGGCTTCCTGTCACTGGATTGGGAGATGAGGGTCCAGCCCAGGTGCTCAAAGAACACCGGATGAATGGATGATGTGAATCAACAGGCTCTCCCTGCAAGGTTTTACTACTGACAAGGCTCAGGATAATACCAATTCTTTGATTCTCAAAAACATGATTTTTTTAAGTGTGGTGAGGAAAAAGGCACAGGGGTTGGATAATTTTCCAGTGCTATCACTTCATATGAAAGTGAGAATTAATAGTTTCTCATTTTATTGGAAATAGTTTTGGTGGGTTTTCCACTACAAGATGGTTTAAGTGGATGGAGTGACTCCATGAAACGTGGACGAGTCTCTGTTTCACTGTTCATTCATATGAAAAACATGTGCCCTCCGTTACAGGGCGATGGCAGGTCAAAGGAATCTTCATACCAAGGGTGGGCTTCCAAGTGCAGGAAGGCATGGTGCATTTATAAACAAACTCGCTGGAAACAGCAAATGTCATGCCCCTCTATGCAAACAAAAGCAGAAAGCTCTCTTTCTACCAGGCTCAGAAAAGTCATGACAAGTTTCTGTCAGAACACAGCAGAGGGACTACTGATTTCTAAGTACTTCTCAATCTTTAAGGAGTCCGTTAGATGATAATTTTCATTAAAGGAAAAGAAAAAAATACACGTTCTTCAAAAGTAATCTTCCTGTAGGAAAAGAATATGAGGGAATACTTTTAAAAATTCTTTCTCACTTCCTGAATTAAGTTCTAATTTTCAAACTTCTTTGGCAGTATCGGTAAAAACAACTCCTTTATGGGCATATTTTATATACACCTGCCATTTCACATTTTACAAATAAAAAATCTCCAATTTCACAAATAAGAAAAAAAAAAATTGGAGGCTCAGGGAGCTGCTGATGGTTTTGCCAGCATCGCACTGATATTAGGTAACAGAGATCCATGGCACAGAGGCAGGTGTACTCTGCTCCCCATTCTTGCAAATCTTAACAGGACTGACAGTCCAAAGTCTAATGTGCCTCAAGGCACAAGGTTTAGTGGGAAGTATGAAGGCTTATACTTCAGCAAGAGAAAAATGACATTTCCTCACTTTCTCTAAACTATAGCAAAATACCAAATAGGCAGACTGCTTCTGCTCTTCTCACTTTTTAAGAAAAACGAGTGGGGGAGGGGAATAAGTCACTGTAAAACATTTTTATTCATATGTGGAATTAAAACAAAAAGAATCTTACACATGTCTACGGCTTAATGTTTAGAACACTGACTTGAATAAACAAAGACCTCAACCTTCAGGTCAAAGGCAGAATTAAAAAGGAAAAAGGAAAAAAGGCACAATAAATCAGGTTTCATATACTCCACCTATGAAGGCAGGAAAGATAAAATATGAAGATTTAAGAGTGGAAACAAAAGCTTTTAATTTTGTCATGTAAAATAATCACAATGCCCTACTCCCCAAATGTTTTAGTTAACTGAGGTTTTGCTGAATTAAGAAAAAGAAACTTTATTATAAGGACTGAAACTACCTTTTGGTGAGACAATGTAATTAAATCCTATAAGCATCTGCAGAAGTTGAAAACTAGAGCATGAAGGAGAAAAAGACCATTAATTGCAAAAATACTTCTACATATTTTAACTCCATATATTAATATAAGTTCCAGCATTACAAGTATAACCGGTACTTCAAATTAATCTTATTTCCATTTTTTCGGCAAAGTGTATTTCCTTGCACTTCACTGTATTGTGCCAACTTCATTTTAGCTTTAAATTAGGCTCTCGTGACACATTCTCATGCTTGATTACAAAATGCATCACTGATGGTCCTGCATCATTTATCAAATTAATCATATTCTTCAGTACTAAAAACCTATTCATATTTCAAGGATATAATTAACGGGGAAATTTTATACCTTCATATTCCTTCAATATGATCATGCAGTAGTTGGGGGAAGGGGTTGATGACAAAACGAGTAACATTAGAAGTCAATTTAGTTTTTGATTAATATAATTCTTATTGCTCTGTTATTATCATATTCAGACACGCAGTTATCCAGTTATCATGCAGGAAGGTGAATGTTATTTCCTGACAACTTTTCACTGTACACAGTGGTAAACACTTCACTGGCACAGGAATCTCCATGGCAACTCAGTTCCAAGGGCCTCGGAGTGACCCCTGTGTCTTGTATAAACAGTTTTGGCAGGAACCTCCACAGCCAGTGCATAAGGATGATCTAATTTTTGCAAGTGTGTCATTACCAACCTTCAGATACACAACTCAGGCCAAGTTTTTCCCTTTGTGAGTATTTTCCAAGCCCATGGAAGAAAAGAGCAGGACAGAATTGGGAGCGTGGCCTTGTTATATTCACTAAACCAGATCTCCTCAAGTCTCAGCCACTCCCTGCTTTGCAGTCATGGACACCTTTCTGTTGTCACCCATGTCTCACCTCCATAGCACTGGTGTTGCACCTCTATAAACACCTGGACTAATTACTTGTTCCCTGGTGGCCGAGAAGCATGTAGAGGCGCCTGGCTCACAGGAGGGGCTAGCTTAGCACTAAGGTGTTGAAAAAAACAGTGAACGTAATTCCCTCCCAGTCACAGACTTTTCTGAGTGATACGAAATTCCATCATCAGGGTCAAGTTCATTCTTTCCCTAGCTTCTCCCCTGTCACAGCTCCATATGGCTGCTAGAAGTTTAAGCAAATCACTTTATTCTTAATATATTTTTACATGCAAAAGGACCAAGGAGTTCCCCCATCCCCCAGTTTTCATCTTTTTAATCAGCTCCTTGAAGGACAGCCTAAACACTACATGAGATAAAATGGAGTACTTTTTTTTCTCCCAGTATTAAAAAAAACGACATTCACAAACATGTTTAAGAAACTCTTCTATATAGTCTGGGTGGTGATTTCAAGTGAAAAACACCTCTAAGTAAACGCTTCTTTTTTTTTAAACATCTTTATTGGAGTATAATTGCTTTACAATGGTGCGTTAGTTGCTGCTGTATAACAAAGTGAATCAGCTATACATATACATATATCCCCATATCCCCTCCCTCTTGCGTCTCCCTCCCACCCTCTCTATCCCACACCTCTGGGTGGTCACAAAGCACCGAGCTGATCTCCCTGTGCTATGCGGCTGCTTCCCACTAGCTATCTATTTCACATTTGGTAGTGTATATATGTCCATGCCACTCTCACTTCATCCCAGCTTACCTTCCCCCTCCCCGTGTCCTAAAGTCCGTTCTCCACGTCTGTGTTTTTATTCCTGTCCTGCCCCTAGGTTCTTCAGAACCATTTTTTTTTTTTTAAGATTCCATACATATGTGTTAGCATACAGTATTTGTTTTTCTCCTGACTTACTTCATTCTGTATGACAGACTCTGGGTCCATCCACCTCACTACAAATAACTCAATTTCGTTTCTTTTTATGGCTGAGTAATATTCCATTGTATCTATGTGCCACATCTTCTTTATCCATTCATCTGTCGATGGACACTTAGGTTGCCTCCGTGTCCTGGCTATTGTAAACAGAGCTGCAATGAACATTGCGGTACACGACTCCTTTTGAATTATGGGTAAACTCGTTCTTGATGCAGATTTCGTGTAGGTACATTTGGAAACTGCTTCCTAAACATGATAAACATTGCATACCAGTTTTTTTTTAATATCCCTAAATACACGTTAATTTAAAAAAATTAATCTGGCCAAACTTATTTTTGCCAAAACCAATAATCCTGAGAACTCAAACTAAAAAACTGGTAATGGAGGGGGTTTTGTAAAACTACTTCTATTGTGAGCAGATGCTCCTGTGGCCCAAGTTCTGCGCTGATCACATCTTGGGGGCTGGTGGGGGTTTGGGGCACAGGGCTTAAGGAAACATGGATCCCAGCACAGTTGCTAGGAGGGTATTTACCTCACTTACTACCAGGGGCTTTCAGAAAAGTTTGCCTATCAAATGCCTGTCCAGTAACGAGTGGCTTTAAGGAATAACACAACACACAGTAGAGTTATTACCACTTGGAATAAGTAAGAAGAGGTGTTCGGTTTTGGAAAACTTACCACCGAGACAGGATCCATGGCCTCTTGCTTGACAGGGACTGGGTCAAACATGAGCATTCTTTTAATTATGCTTTCTAGGGTGCTCTGGTGTTTGGCCTAGAAAACAAAACAAAGTGTTTCTCTGAATCCCAAGGTTACTTTCAATATAAATCAGTAAAAAGAAAAATATATATAATATTCCCCACCCTTCCCCCGTCTCTGCTCCTTCCCCTCCCCTGCCCCCGGAATGGCTGGAATTTGTTTCCCTTACCTATGAAAGATGCCATTTTATATAATTAAAACCAGACTCCATGGTCATAACCGGGTGAGAGCCAACGGGCATTTCTAACTCAAATACATAAACCCTGATGTTTCTGGAACAATAGGTACAGCCTCTTCTGAGCAGCCATGCTTGTTCAAGATTACTGTGCAGCTCACTAGAAGTTAACATCATATATGAATGTTAAACGCCTTTCCTTTCCCCCTTTTGTTTGTTACAGAAAAATCAGAAAAAACCAAGGCAGGCAAAAAGACAACTTAGAACCAACCATCGTGAATATATTTGTCTTTATCCCTCCAAACTCTCTTTTAAAGTGGATTGTAATATGCATACTACATAGTACCCGTAATTTCACTTAACAGTTTACTGGGAAAATGTTTCTTTTTCGGTAAGTGTGGTTCCATACCATCAAGTTCAGTGTGCCACTGTGTGAACCAATCAGATATTTGCGGCTTGCGGGATCTTAGTTCCCCCACCAGGGATGAAACCCAGGCCCCCGGTAGAGGAAGCACAGAGTCTTAACCACTGGACCGCCAGGGAAGTCCCCAATCAGATTTTTAAAAATTCCTTTTATTGGGCACTTAAGTTGCTTCTACATTTTCACCATTACAGATAGCAATGAGCACTTTTATACTTACATCCTCCTGCACATCCTTAATTTTTAGGATAAATTTTATGAAGGGGAATTCTAGAGTGAGAAGCATGTACTTTTACCAAAGCATTTGCTGTATCATCCAGCAAAGATACTCTATAATTTCCATCAGTAAAATAGAACCTGTTTCCCAAAATTCCTACCAGCAATGTGCATGATCATTTAAAAAAAATGAAAACTTTGCTAATTTGTTAATATCAAAATGACAAACGATTTTTATTCTCTATTGATTTAATTATTGAAGCTGAGTCTTTTTCATCTTTATTTACCATTTACATTTCTTCTTTTACAAGTTGATTTTTTTTTTTTTTTGGGCCGCGCTGCACGGCACGCAGGATCTTAGTTCCCTGACCAGGGATCGAAGCAGTACCCCCTGCGGTGAAAGCGCAGAGTCCTAACCACGGGACCACCAGGGAATTCCCCACATTTCTTCTTTTGAGAAATGCCTATATTCAGGTCTTGAGTTCCCGGTCCCTGCTTATGGCTTCCTAAGTACTTTTTTTTTTTTTTTTTTTTGCGGTACGCGGGCCTCTCACTGCTGTGGCCTCTCCCGTTGCGGAGCACAGGCTCCGGACGCGCAGGCTCAGCGGCCATGGCTCACGGGCCCAGCCGCTCCGCGGCATGTGGGATCTTCCCAGACCGGGGCACGAACCCGTGTCTCCTGCATCGGCAGGCGAACTCTCAACCACTGCGCCACCAGGGAAGCCCTCTAAGCACTTTTTTAATATGAAGACTATTACCTTGTATTTACTCTAATTTCTCCTCATAAGGAAATAAGCCAATCTTTAGCCTAATGTAAAGAAAATGTCCATCTTGATTCGCTGGATCTTTCTCTTCGTCTTTTGTGATGCTCGCGTTATCCCTTTCCTCCTGTGTTCTACACTGTCCACTTCTAGCACTAAAATACATCAAATCAATCACTTCCTCACAAGACAAAATATTCAGTCTGCTGAACATTTAACTGCGTTTCATACGTTATAGAACCACCACCCGCATACTACCCAGAACATCAACAACTTTCTTCAGGCACCTCCTATCCAAATTTGGTTAGAAGTGAGGTCTTTATGTATTACTTTGGTTTGGGTGGGAACGTAAACAAGTTCTAGATTGAGTTCTACCAGAAAAAGGTATAGAAATCCCTGGTTTAGATTACTTCCTGTATTTCAGTATTTAAACATCCCATCCCCACCTCCACGATAGCAATTCTGTAGCCAGTGGTGTCCATGCTCTATGGGTTAAACTAAGATATCATCACACACACTTATAAAAGTAATACTGTGTAGTTCTTGTGCTTCACTGCTTCATTGAAGAAAGACCGTCCTGGGTCTTGTGACAACACGTGAATATCATCATTAACTCAACATAAGGCCCTGACTTCAAAATTATATTTTCCTACATCACAGGACGTATTATAATCTGTGAACACAATTTGATACCAGGCTGCTCAAATCAATGGTGCTACCACCCTCTTCTGTATCCCAGCAAGAACAAACCCCACAGCCAGTGAAAAATGGATGATTTCATAATGAAGGATGAAAACCCCTTTTGTGTCTTTGGATCTATTATTAACCAGTTCCCAGGCTAGCAGCTGTACAGATGGATATGGTTCTAAGAATTGCTGTCCAGGGCCCTACAGCGGACCGTAAACAAAAGACGTGAGATAGCCTCCTTATATCAATGAGGTCAGATAATTCAGCAGCCTCGTCCCACAGCTGGTCATCCTCCCCCAAGCCTTTTAAATTTAATTTACTCTTACAGATTCATCCACTCCACTAGACAGTATCTTGCTGCAAATCCTTCTAAACAAAAGTACTCACATTCTCAGGAGTGTAAGCAAAGAGTCCTGATCTGTAGACTCAAGCAGGAGATCTGCACCTGACCCCTGACATGAGGGACAGGAGGAGGGAGACCCTTTTTCACATGTAAAATGCAGAGGACACCTCCTTTGCCTACTTCCTAAAACACTTACCTTCAAGGTTTTGGGAAAAATCAAATGAGATGAAAACAAAACAAAACAAAAAACCTCTTTTTGCCCTCTTAAGTCGTTTATATCACTGAATATGCACACAATTTTTGGATCTATATACTGTACAAACAGCACTAAATTTGTTAGTTCCGATTTCGGAAATGCCAGGTACTTGTCTCTTTGCCAAGATACCTAGCCTTAGAGGTCAATCCCCTCCACCCTTGAAAAACCCAGACTAAATTCAGTTTCAAAGGTAAGAGCTGCCTACACCCTGTATGAGATCTTACATAGGGCCTTGTCACTTACTTGACTGCTGTACCATCGCAATAGCTTCCTAGCATCTCCACACCTCGCCTTACCTGGAATCCTTTCCTACAAGCAGGAGCAGCGCGGTGGAATTAAGATGATGGGCTCTGTAGCTCATTTTGGCTCAAATTTTAACACCATCATTTAGCTCATAAAGCCTTCAATAACTTTTTCAAACGCCTATAGCCATAAGAACTGAACCCATTTAGAAATGAATTACACATTAACCTGCTATAGCTTGGGTCATTTTAAGACGTTACCTAAATTACTTTCATTCTTTAATTTTTGTGTTTTATCTAAATTTAGGGAAATTAGTGCTTTGAAAGACTTATAAGAGAAAAAATCGTCTAACATAAAGCATCCCTTCTAACAAAACCTGATTCATTTTTATTAAAAAAAAATTGTAAAGGTATGTTTATTTGTTCAGAACTGTACCTCAAAGAGTAACTCAATCACTGATGAAGGGATATTTCTCATACACAAGTATTAATAAATGAAGAAGCAAGATACAATTGAGAATACCTCATTTTGAAACTCCTAGCTAAATAATGTATCACTGGACAATAAAAAGTCTGTGCAAAATTCAAATATCACTATGAACAGAACCAAACTCACTGTCCACTCACATGCTTAACAGCACTTTGGTCTGAATTTGGTAGCTTCTAAAATGACTGATTATACTTTTAATGATAGTCACAGGATATGGAGGAGGTCACGTGGTGAAAAAAAAAAGAAAAGAAAAAGACACACCCTAACCCTTAACAAGAGCTTCTTGGGAGGGGTGGGGCAGCAGCTTTATACACACCTGTGTGCCCGTTTTTAAATTTATTACTTCTATAATTAAAACTTTTAATAAAAATAAGACGGAAGCTAAGCTAGAAAGAAACCAAATTTAGGAAGGGAATCAAACACATTAACACAAATCAGGCTTTTGTTAATTTACTGCAGAAAACGTCTAGACTCTGTACCTACTGTTTCCGTCTCTGAACAGACCACTTTTGGCCACGAGCATTGATCTTGTCTTTGGGTTCTGATCTAGAATCAGAAAAGAGTGACCGCAGTGTCTCCAAAGGGCCTTCCATATAACTGGGAAGTAACTCACGCACTGGAAGAACTGGGGTTCCTAAACTTAGTGGCTTTTGTGAACGCGTGGGCGACTCAGTGCTCTGGGGCTATTACCATCATGTTAAAAGAATGTTGAGTAAACTACAAATGCTGTAGAACTATTACTACACAACCCTGACAGCAGTCCCAAGTAGGACCATTAGGTGGCGCACTAAAACAAGTATAAAGACTAGGACAGAGGCGGTAAATTGAGTTTGCCAACATCAAGGTCTTTAAACGTGGTGGGGTTTTAAGTAGGCTCAGGAATTCTTATCACAGAGATGAGAAGGCCCCCCAAAATGGTTCTGTTTTTTCTTACAACTATTTCCCAAACATTAACACATTTACATCTTAGTTGTGTTTAACTAGCTTAGGAAACATACATTCTAAACTAGCAATCCCAGGATAACACAACTGCATTTACAAGAGGAAAAAAAGTGGCAAAACTGGTTTAAAAAAACTTCTAAGTTATCAAGTTGCTTAAAAGCAAAAATATAGGAACATCACCATTGCCAAAATAATCTTCCATCACTGGAACAAATGTCATCTTCCCCTAACCGTGTTCTTTTGCTGGGAAGGGCCAATACAACTGAATTTTCCTCCAAAAGGAAGAAACAGATTTCCCTTCACACTCTCTCTACTTATATTTCTGACTTCTCAGATGTCAAAAGAAGGCTCAGAATTTTGCCAAAATGCACAACCGCATGTTTACGTCTTAAAAAGCTTTGGTGAATCGCTTACATGAAGTTTCACAAGCAATATAGTTTCGTCTCCTTTCCAGCCCTCCAAGAGACCTACTCAACAATTGCTTTATGAGGGTACAAATAAGCCGCAGAGCTTAGAAATACAGACAGGCCCTAATGTAAGAGGAGGTTATGTTGCCAGCCTCCTTTGAAAGTAGCTCGTCTTGAAGCTACAGCTCATTTTATTACAGAAACAACCTTATAAATAACTGCCCCTTCCTTAGAAGCATGACACAGAGAGAGAGAGGTGTGAGGCGGGGGACGGAAGGGGGTCTGGAGAGAGAATGTGCGCATCTCAAGTCAATTTCTTGGTGATGTATCAGGATTTGCTTCTGACATTGTCTCTTCTCATCTCCTGTTTAATGCACTCAAAGGGTCCCTGTATTCTTCTCCCCCAGCCCAGCCTGACCCTAAGGCTCCAGATTACCTGCCTCCCTCAAAGCTAATCTGTTTCCTAGCCGACCTCAGCCAGGTGTAAGGAGAAAAACAGGATGGTCAAACCAACACACCGTCTGTAAGCGCCCCTTTCAATTCTCCCAAGTGTTTGGATGTTAAAGGAGGGAAGCATGTTGCCTTCCCTCACCCCTTCCTCCCCAAAGGAGCTTCAGGGAAAAAAATTAAGAAAAGAGTTCAAACAAACAAACAAAAAATGTGTGTGTGTGTGTAATTCTTGGTCAGGAGGAGGACCAGGGCAGGCAGGCAACATCCCTGTAGCTAAACTTCCTTTCCAAAGAAATTTTCTTTGTTTACTTTTGTACCCAAACTCTTCCAAGAGCTCCCAGGAGTTGAAAATTTAAAGGCAGCTGCTCTGGCCAGAAATACAAGAGGCCAGACAACAGATGTAAGCAGGCATTTCTAAGTCAGAGCCTCCTTTCAGGACAGCCAAATGCTGGCACCTACCTGGAAAGGCGTCTCGTTTTCACGTCACTCGGTGATCTGTCTCCTAGCTCAGTCTTCTATTGCTGGTGCGAAAGGAAAAACTCCATGGAACACTTCTGAATCTTTGCCCCTCATAAATTAGTTATTTTACATGAAAATGTTTTGTAAATGGGGAAGAAGTTAATTACTTAGTTTCAGATTAACTGTAATGACCCATGAGCAAACAATCCGCCCTCTCCCCTCTCGGCTAACGAGCCACCCAACTTTACTTTCCTGCATCCGCCCATCTGCTCCACCCTATGGAGAGTTGCCAAGGCAGTCTGACTTGTCCAAACAGGACATGGCTTCAGATAAGATTCTGCCCACACCCTGTACTTCGGAAAGACCAAGTGAAGCAATTGCCTTTGCATGTAAATAAGGACAGGTGCAAAGGTAACAACCAAGCAACCTCCCTACACATTTCCAGCTGGAGCCCAGCAGAGCAGGGGTGGGGGAGGGGAAACCCAAGCCCATACCCTTTAGTAAACTCTCAAGTTCAAGGCCACCTAGTTAGTGGCCTACAACATCTTTCTTAAAGAAATTTTAGCGAACACTCATCATTTTCCCTACTGAGGTTACATACTCAGTTTCGTCCTTCACGCTCTCGGACAATTTTGTATTTTAGTTTTAAGGGCGAGCCACCTCAACTCAATTGAAAAGCACCTCGAATGTGTACTCCTGCTGTGTACACATCTTACAAGGTCTGCCTCAGCCCTCAGTTTTCTTCTGTGAAGTGTTATATAATCAGACCCAGAAGGGCTGCGTGAGGCCACTGCCTCCGTCTGCCTCTCCGCTGGGTGCCCTATCACTGGAGACCCACCCAACTCCACCCTAAGGGGCCTCCACCCATGGGGCCCCGCCCTGCCGGGGGGGAGGGCACTGGGAGGGACCAATTGGCTCAGGTCAGCTGACAGTTCCTGGAAATTCCAGTCTGAGCGGAGATGGCTGGAACCTTGCAAATAACCAGAAAGAAGTGGTGGTATTTCCCCCGGCTCCTGAGGATGCTCCATTAAACGTTTATTTCAGAGCCACAGAACCTCTGGATGTGGAACTGAGCTAATACTGCCCTCTTCCTTCAAAAGTAAACAAACAAAAAAGCATTTTGCACCAGTGCTATGTAAGAGAATTCAACCCCTCCCAGACGGAAACGCTCCTCCTCCTTGCTCCCCTCCCCCATTTGCCTTATCTTCTCGTCACTCACCGTGGAAGCCTAGAGGTCATCTTTTAAGCCTTCCTCCCCAACTTTTCTCTCCACACCTACCGCTGCCGCCAGGGGGCCAGGCCCTCAGTACCTCAAGACTGTGTTACTGGGGTCTCACCTCCACTAGTCCATCCCAGGATGGAGAATCCATCCTGACGCCCCTGCCACCTACACTTCTCAAAGCCCTCTTCTCAGCTGGTCTTTCCCAAGCTCCCAAACCTTCCTCCGACGGGACCCCCAGGGCTTGCAGAGTCAGTTCAAGCACCACGCTCAGCGTCCCCTCTCCTACCAGCTGCCCCAGCTCCACCAGGAACCCTCCACGCTGGTTGCCCTGTCCCCCCACCCCCGCCTCCCTACCCCGCCTTTGTTCATTTTCGGCCCTGACGCTGGGCAACCAGGGTGGAATGCCCGTCCCCTTCCGGCTTATCTAAATCCTCCTAATTCTTCAAAGACCAGCTCAAGGCCCTCGCCGCTTGGCGCAGCCAGCTGATCGCTCCCTGACCAATCTGAGGCCACCTCTTCTTACCTAGATAGGCTGCGCCTTTCTACTTTACAAATGGTCTGCCCAGGACCACCACCCGGACTGGCAGCACCTGAGGACAGGAGTGCTTTACATCCCCTTAGAGGGGCTCCCTCCCTGCTCCCCAGAGGAGATCGGGAACGTCCACTAAGTTTTTTGCCAGGCCCAAAGGAGTGAATATAAAAGCACTGAGCCGGTATGAGGAGTCCCACAGTCACTTCCCTTTCCCTTCGAATGCACTTGAAATCTCCCTTAAATAAAAACAAACCAACCAACCTCCCTTAAATAAGTAATAGGAGTAAGGGGACCTAACCTAAAGGAAACCTATTAAACCAAACTTCCTCAAAAAAAAGGTATGCTCCTAACCTTAACCTTGCCTGTTCCGGGTCCTCCAGAGACCTTATCAGCATCATCCTGATTTTTTTTTTTTACCCACCCACAGATCTTCTAAACAAGTCTAGTGTCAAGGTCTCTATTCTGTTTTAAAACCTAAGATAGGTTGGGGCTTCCCTGGTGGCGCAGTGGTTGAGAGTCTGCCTGCCGATGCAGGGGACACGGGTTCATGCCCCCGTCTGGGAAGATCCCACATGCCACGGAGCGGCTGGGCCCGTGAGCCATGGCCGCTGAGCCTGCGCGTCCGGAGCCTGTGCCCCGCAACGGGAGAGGCCACAGCAGTGAGAGGCCCGCGTACCGCAAAACGAACAAACAAACAAAAAAAACACCTAATATAAGGGAAAAAAAAAAATGACAGCAAGAGAGAAGAGAAAGAGGCGACTTCAAGGTGTGTGTGTGTGTGTGTGTGTGTAACGGGGAAAAAAAATGACAGCAAGAGAGAAGAGAAAGAGGCGACTTCAAGGTGTGTGTGTAACAAACACTCGGTTTGTTTTGTTTTAAGCCTCTTCTATTGACCAAGGAAAGCCAGGGGCTCAGTGATGTCACAGGTTTCCTACTGGCACTCTCTGGGTGCTGTTCTTTACATGGACTGTGTCATTTCATTCCTATGAGGTGGGGAGGTACTACCTTCCCATTTTACTGATAACACCGAAACAGAGAGGTAAATTAATCTGCCCAAGATGACACAGCTGGTAAAGTGGTAGAGCTGGGATTTGAACCCCAAGTAGTCAGACTTCAAGGCTGGTGGTGGACCTGGCACTCCACCCTGCTGTCTCCCTGGCAGGGGACAACACACATCAAGAGTGGGATGGAGAGTTCTGCAGACAGGTCTGTCATTAGGGGATCTGGAACCAGGGGCAGTGTATTTACAGCAGTGGTGACTGCAACTCCTTCCCGCTGGTCCCTGATGCCTCTCCTGTCTCAGCGCATGCCTGGACGCAACATCAAAAGACACACTCTGAAGGCCCCAAATTAGCCGATTATTAGGCAGTGCATCCATAAAACTGTTCAGAAAAAACTGGCAGCTTCACCCAAGTAAATACGGAAATCCTCATAATAACTGTACAAAGGTGGAAGGGTCAGGTCCTCGTCCCCATTTTAGAAATGAGGAAATGGAGGAACAGAGGTGAAAAGACTCGCCCAAATTCACAGAGCTGGCTGGAGCTGCAGCCAGAAGCCAAGTCTGTCCACTGCAGACTCGCGGCTCTTGCTGTTCTGCTCTACTCTGTGCTATGGGACTCACTCTCAAGGAGAATCATCTTATAGTTGGGGCACTCCCCTGGGGCCACGGGCGTGGGGGGGGGGTGTGCCACACTGGCCCATGGAAGGCAGTGCCATGGGGAGGTTCCAGCAGACAATTACGATTTCCAAGTGACTTTTCAGGTTAGATCACTCTGGACCTACTCCATTTTGTGGCATAACTGAGAAAAATGACTGCAATCTTAGATTAGCTCTAATGAGTAGGTGCTCAGTAAATACTTGTGAGATGAATACATGAATGGATGTCAAACTACCCTTCTTACATGCTAGGATAAAATGAAGGGCAAGGGCCTCAGAGTGACTGTACACAAGGGGTTCACACAAGGAAAATCTGCCCAGGGGCCAGTGCAGCGAGCCTTAAAATCATCTTCTAAAACCCGAAACGCAAAGTAAATGTGAAAACTTTACTCAGGAGGCTTGGGAGACAAAACACCCTTGTCTGGAGAACTAAGTGGAACAGGAACTTGAACTTCCTAATGTTAGCGGTTTGGAGGTGCAAAGCTTTGGAAGGTACCAGGGTGTAAAGTGCAAGAACAAACAGAAGAGTGGATTTCAGTGATTAGACTCGGAGAACAGTAGTTAGAATGAAGAGCATATGGGACAAAGGAGAAAAACCCCACACTGGATCACAGGTCGCTCTCCAGGGTAGAAGGCGCTGACCTCAGTGTCTGCTGGACCTCTTCTGTCTAGATTTGACCAAACTCCACTGATCTGGGTTGAGACTAGCTCCAGGCCATCTCTGGAGAGCCCCAGGCCTTCTAGAGATTGGCAACCATCTTAAGCATGTCCCAGGTTAAGCTGGGCTCCTTCAGGGTCCTCTTGGAAGGGGGCTGTCTCAGGAGGCACCCCCTTCCGGGAAGAGGGTAAGAGCTAGACCCAGGGTTACACGGAATGCACGGGCTGAAGGGCCACTTAGCTTACTACATTCAGTCTCCAGCTCCCCTTAATAATGAGATGGGGGAAGTGATAATGTATTCGGCCTGCCAACACAAAGGAATGAGTTTCCAATAGCTCTAGGAATCTGCTTTGCTAGAGAAAGAAACTTACTATTAAATACTCTGACCAATAGATACAAAATACACTGATAATTTTTTCTAATGTGCCATTTAACTATGGTGATATTCTAGAAAACACACAGAGCCAGTTAAAAGGATATACATAGAGACGTACATGTGTGTGTGTGTGTGTGTGTGTGTGTGTGTGTGTGTGTATATATGTATGCGTATATATGTATATACATACATATATTTGCTGTGGGAAAAAACAGTCCTAGTTCTGGTTCAAAACCTGTGTCTATAGCATTGTGTCTCTTATTACTACTAAATTTCAAGGAAGGAGAGTTGAGGAGGGGAAAGCAGGGCTACCTTCCTTAGACAATGCCCTCTCTTATCAGGGCAGACTGCTGTCTGGTTTCCTGTCTCGAGCTCTGGCATTACTGCTTCAGATGAGAAACGGGGTCTAAGAAAGGGACAGATCAGGCTTGAAAATGAGAATGCTAAAAGCCATCCTAATCCTTCCCTTCCAACTCACTCCATCATGAGTTTTGGCTGGAATACTACATATTAGCAAACCAGATATCAATTGTTTTATGTCTCTAGGATTTTTTTTTTAAAGCTATAACCAATGATAACTGAGGCACTTCAGAAAGAAACCCAATTTCCAGAAAAATGTAATTCCTGATACTTAAAGGATGAGGTTGCCTGTATTTATTTTTCTTAAACACAACTGGGTGTGAAAACAGAGTAAGAACCACTTAAGAAAGCTGTTCATTTTATAGCAGAAATGTTGATTTGGACAAATTAAGAAAGCAAGTATCTAAAAAGGGGGGGGATGGAGATAAATGATTTACATGGTTTAGAGATGAAACTATTGTGTTCACCTCCCTCACTTTTTTGGTAATTATAATAACTATCAGACTGGTACAATTTTTCCCAACTGTTTAGCTTACATTTAAAAGCTTGCAGAATTTTTCCTGACAGAACATATTAGATCCTAATCACCTCTATTAACCAACTCCCTCTCCCAACAAATAGGGAGGAAAGAATGATTTGGGGTAAGCCAAATAAAGACTCAGTCTACCAAATCTAGTTGAATTGTTCACAACTTTGGAACTAAACCAAAAAAACTTACTTCAATTTGTGTTACTTATGAATTTAGTTTAAAGGCCTCTTGTCCTACAAGCAGCTTAGTATTTCAAGTTTGCTTCCTCCAAAGAAGAAAGGAAAAATCTTATTGAAACTTTCCAAACTCCCATCTTTTTTCTTGGAAGGTTGTCAATATCCTACTATTTGACTCTAGTAGCTTTCTTAATAGCATATTGTGCATTTCTCTTTTATCTATCAAAGAAAAACGTGATGGGAAGAGATGTTAAAACCAAAGCATTATTATTATTATTATTATTATTATTACCGATTTGGGGAAGAATAGGTAGGGCCTGATGTGCTTCCTCAGCAACTCATTCCATTAATTCCATTAGAGAACACTGCAGATAATTCCTTTAGATTTTAGAGAAAATCCCCAAATAAGATATTTAAGGGGGAAACTTGTCAAAAGTTTTCTTTTCCAACCTTGTTTTTAAAACTTCATTTCTAGAGAACAGAAAAATAGTTTGTTAAAGTCGGTTTTAAATGGTTAACCCAGAAATTTGCTAACTCACAACTGACAGAATATACCAAAAAAAAGGGGGGGGGTGGATTATGAGAAAGTTGTTACTGTAAAACAATAAAAACAAGAGCATTCTCCTTCTGTCTTCAAAATATAAGGTTAAAAATTTCCAAACTATCATTAAATGAACTTATTCCAGTTCTCCTTTTTTTTGAGCTTTTTATTCTTAGAACAGTTTGGAAATCAGATGTAGCATACAGTCAAATCTTTGTCCTTAAAAAGAAATAATCCTGTAGTACTCTCAATACATCTTATGTTTTGCTTCAATAGAAGATTTCTCCCTTAAAACATAAGCAAGACTTCCAAGTCTGTCCAAGCTGCCAAGGCTGCTTGAGTTCTCCATCCCATGAAGCCTCCTGTGCCTTGAATGTCCTGTGTGAAATGCAAGGGTGAGCCACATCCTCAGATCATGCTAGATCTTCTTAAACTGTAAGGTGGTAACCCCATCCAAAATTGACAGCTTCAGGGCAAAATGCCTATCTCAAAACAAGAATGAAAAACAAACAAACAAAACAACCTCCTTTAGATTTCTAGCCAACATGCACACACATTTCTTAAAATCACAAGCTGGCAATGATAAACTAAAAAAGGTAAAAGCATTTATTCACCCATACAAACACATGGGAGCAAAGGGTGTATGTGAAAAGGTTAACTGACTTCTCATTATGACATAACACAGGCGTCTTAGGCAATCGTAAGTGTGTAGAGACATGATAACTCCCTGGGTGGGGATAGGGAGTTTAGGGGCAGGGACCATGGCCTGGTCTGGGCTACTGATCTACCAGAAAACAGCCTGAAACAGGAAAGAGCACACATATGCCACTTGGAATGTATGACGCAAACCCCAGCCTTGAAACAAAGAACAGGAAACAGCTCTGCTGGCTGTGCTGGAGAGAAAGCACAGAGAAACATTTAGCCGGCCCTCCCTGACCCTATATTCATGAGCAGCTGGAGTTTTTTAAGACAACAACAGGGGGGTGGAGGTGTTTGTTCTATGGGTGTGAATAATAACACCAGCTTTATACAGGGGACCTGCCCTATTTACAAATAGGAGCTTACACATACAGTAAACACCGTAAGTGAACACGTGATTTTATCATATTCAAGCAGCAGAAACCTTCCTAATTAACACCAGCCTCCCTACCAATTTCTTTTGTCTCTTTCTCCCCCATCCTAATGGATGGTCTCTAGTCACGATCAAATTCTGGGTTAAGGTAATAGGGTAATGATCACTGTTCAGCCTCAGAGCATCAAGAGGAAAATGAGACAGCACAGCTGCTGAGAATTCAGTTGACACTGGGGTCATCCCGCATAACCGAAGTGGGACCAACTGTAAGTGTCCCTGAGCCACAGAACTAAATTCTAAGATGAAGAGTGTGGGACATCTAGAGTCACCCCAAATTTTCACTGTCTTTTTCAACTGCATAGTTACAAAGATACTTCCACACAGCTGCACATCTGTTCTACATGTACACACATTTACAAAAATCCACCTTTTGAGAATCTGATTCTGTTCCTGATATTTCATTTAATCCAAAATTGTTATACAATCTGCAGAATAGAGTATCAATTTGTATAAGATATCCTAAAATGTCTATTTTTCCTTTAGGTATTTTTAAGGTAGCAAAATCCACTCACTAGTCCTTTTCTGATTTTTTTCTTTATTTTGTTAGCCAGTACTGTTTAACTCAGGTTTCTATTAGCAGAGATTTAAGAATCTGTGTGCAGACATAACTACAGGTAAAAAAAAAAAAAAAAGAAAAAAAGAAGAAAAAAAAGGCATCACTGTGTCCATAGCAACCAGAAGATTGGGTTTTAATTTAGAAACTTTGCAGTGAAAAAAACAATAGCTCTCTCCAAAGCTATGTTGTCATGTTTTACCTCTGACAAGGTTCTGTGGTCTAAGCAGTTACTTTTGTTGTTCTCACGTTAGGATTTTCATACTTGCATTCCTCATGCAAACAGAATGCTCCTTACAGCCTATCTTCACTGACCTCACCCACAGTACATTAGGCTGCTTTCTTCTAACAGTTTTGCAGCAAACCCCACTGACTGTAGAAACTGAGATATCAGTTTCTCTAGGGAGCTAAATGAAATTAATCAAACATCCCATTTCAGGTTCTGTTACCAGAATAAGGGCAACTCCCATAATCCATGTTTCAAGTCAGAAGAAACTCATCCACTCTTTTAAAGATACTACTAACTCTTTTAAAGATACTAACTCACAAAATTTTGAAGATGTTAGTGTTATTAAATTGTTTTTTCCCTAGAAGCAAGTCTTCTCTTGGGCTAGACAGATTATCATCCAGATGGATTTCTCTCTTAAAAATGCTCCTCAAATTCATACATAAAGCACTCAGCAAAGGACAGCACAAAATTGTTCTGTGGAATAACCTATAGTGAACAACTGCCCTATTCCCCACTTGATTTTGCTTAATAATTACAGATACTAAATCTAAATGAACTCAGAATACTACTTCATACTTTTCTCCATATACTAGATTCTTGTGAGAATATAAATACATTTAAGTGTCTTGGATGACATTAATGGAAAAATACATTCTGAGTAAAAAAAAAATTCAGTGTAAAATGTTTATTTTAGTGAAATACAAGAAGGTGAGCAATTACCAATTTCCGTTTAACCTGACTTTAAAAATAGTCCCATTCACACGTTCTTCATCTAGTATTATTGTATATTGCTGTAAAATTTAAAGCAGCGTAGAGTGTTCTCTCTTTTATCTGCCAAAGAAGTAGCTATGACAATTCCAGGTATTGTCTGCCATCTCCAAAAAAGCCACTCGGAAAGGTAGGTCCCAAGGGTGCGGGTCCAGGGATCCGTCCCTCAGTCCCCACCCGGCTCGGGTCCCTAACACTGCGTGCAGTTGCCTAAGGCGTTCTCCGCCTCCAGCCACGCTGCAATCCTTGCTCCAGACACTGCGGCAGGTTCTCCTTGCACCGGAGGAGGACTCTCCAAACCCGGCCAGCTCTTTCTCCTGCCCTCGGGAATCCAGACGCCCTGGCAGCTCCTGGGCTCCAGCACCGAGACTGGGATGTTTGCCTTCACTCCCAATCGCCCCAAGTTTCTTCCCAGAAGGCCCGCGAAGCTGCTCCAAGTTTGCTCCGCCGGCGGGTGAGCGACAGCACGCCCCGTCCGAGGAGGGGGGCTGCTGGGGGCGCAGGCGGAGGGCGGGGAGGGGGAGGGGGAGAGCGCGGGGGGTGGGGGAACAGGAGGGGGAGGAGCGGGAGCGCGCGGCCTCTGCGCTACCTTTCTCCAAACAACGTTGCCACACGCGGAGGGAACTGAGATTTCTGGAGCTTTGGAGGGAATCGCGGGCGGGCGGGCGGGCGGCTGTCGGGGGACCACACAGGTGAGCCCCCGCCCGCGCCCTAACTGGGGCCGCGGCAGGCGCCGCCAGCCTCGCTCCCCGCACCCGCCGATCCGCACGGTGGCTCTCCCCAATCCCACACTTTCCACCGCTGAACCCGGGGGCCCCCTCCTCCTCGCCTCCTCCTCCACCCCAACCCCCGGCTGCCTGGAGCTGTTGCACTTTCCCAAGCCCAGGAGCGCCCCAACCTCCGCGCTGCACCCCCAACCCATTCACTGCGCGCCCCCCCTTGGGGGGAAAAAAAAGGAAACCGGACGAGCCGGAAAGGGGGGCAGCGGGAGTCGGGGCGAGAAGGAAAGGTGAGGGAGAGGGGACTTACTTTTCGAGGCGCGGTGCTGAGCGCTGCAGGCGAGAAATAAAGGCCCGGATCCGGGCTGCCTGGAAACCCGCGGATGCAGTGGTGTCAGCGCTCCAGTCCCGGCGGCGTTGGCGGTGGCGGCCGCAGGGGACGGGGACTGGCGCGCGTGCGGCGGGCGCGGCTCGGCTCGGTTCGGCGGGCGCTCGCGCTGCGCTCCAGCTCGGGCCCCGGCTCCGCGCGGCTCCGCTCCTGGCTCCCCTCTGGCTCCTGGCACCAACTCCGGGCAGTCACATGACGCCGGCGCCGCTCGCTCTGCGAGCCTCCCAGGGCTGGCGGGGTAAGTAGAGGCTGGGACCCGGGGTGGGAGGGTCAGGGAGGGGAGAGGGAGCCGCCGCGGCCGCCCGGGCTGGGCGGGTCCCCACCCACTTGGGTGGAGGCAGCCGCCGGAGGGGTCGGCCGAGTCACTAGCGCAAACACGCACCCCGCCCTGCGCCCTTCCCCCGCCACCCTCGCCTCCCGCGCCGCCTCCGCCCCGCCCCGCCCAGTCACCCGGGGACGGCCTGACAGACACTCATTATTCCCCGGAGCCGGGCGCCGCCCCGCCTGCCCAACCTGTCCCGCGAAGCGCGGTGCAGCCGTGGGGCTGGGCGTGCGCGGCCTCCGCCCTCCGCCCGGCCCCGCGCCCCCGCCCTGGAGCCCCCGCCCCGAAGTCCCCTCCCTGTAGCCCTCCGCCCGGGAGCCCGCGGCCCCGCCCGGCCCGGACCCGCCGCCGCGCCGCCGCCCGAGCCCGGGGGGAAGGAAGGGCGGCGCTGGCCGCTCCGGGCGTCACAGCGCTGCAGCCCGCTGCGCCGCTTCCAAAACACACAGCCGGGCTCGCGGGCGAGCCGAGGCGGGGGACCCGGGACGGTCGGGGCCATCAATCAGCCGACTCCGGCGGGAAGGGCGGCCCCGGGGCGTGGCGGGAAGGGCTGGGCCCCGCGCCCAGCGCGGCCCCTCCTGGGCCCAGCGCAGACAACTCTCTTAAAGAAAAAGCAGAAAAAGGCACCGCTGGTGAAGCAGCGGGTGGACGGGGGCGGATTCGGGAGAGAAAGAGCGGCGAGGAAAGGGAGGGCAGTTAGGGTGACTTAAACCCTAAAATGGTCCGGAGTTTCCAAGGTCGTTAGCCATCCTCTGGCGCGCTTTCTTTGTGCCCGGGGGCGCCGGGGCCCCCTTGTCGCCCGCTACACGGGGGTGCGGCCCGGCAGGGTGGTGCCCCCAACTCCCGGGACTTTTCTTTGAAGGCCGGGAGACCCTCGAACAAACTTCTCACGGCCGGGCCTGCCGCTGGAGCGTAACGGCGACGGGCGCAGCGGCATTTGCTCAGCCAGGCCTGTCGGAAAACTTGGCAAAGTTCGGTCCAGATCCTCCCGCCCAGAGGGAGAACTCGGGTCGAGCTGAGGGCTCGGAGCGGCGACCTTTCCTTTCGTGTCGCCTCCCTGGGACCGAGCGCGAGCGTCCTCGGGGGAGTTCACAGGAGCCGGGAGGCGGAAACTCGCTTTCTGTCCCAGCCAGGCCCCTGGAAGGACTTTGGAGAGCTTGGTACCCAAGTTTAAATGCTTTTCGAGTTTCTTTTTCAGCAGTACTAATGTAATAAAGAATGCAATAAAGAGAACAAAGGACAAATTGGTTCAATTGTTTTAGTCTTGTGCACTGTTTTAAAATGCCCCAGCTGCAGTCTATGGCTTGTTATTGCTTCAAGATGTTTTAAAGTCCCTTTAAGTTCACTATTCTCTCTTTGATGCTTCATCCAGGCATGGTACTACTTAAAACGTAGAGATAGAGTATATTCGGAGCCCCGGCATGTAACTACACAGTATTATAAAATTAGTACCGGGAAACCTCAAATAGTGAAATTGCTTGTTGTAAAAAAAAATGCGTATACATAAAAGACCACGTGGAAAACACCCAGAATGGACACCGGTTTATGTGCCATCATACTGTCCCATAAGATTAATCTTTAAAATGTCAAGGGATGAAGTTGTTTGTTTGTTTGTTTGTTTTAGTGAATAAAGACAAATACAAGGGAAAAAGTTGGATTCGGGTCAATTACTAATTGCAACCCATTGATCACTGACACCGTTAAATGTCTGTTTAGACGACTTAGCTGAGAAAAAACGACAACATATTAGTGATGACTGGTGAAATTGTTTTGCATTTCTGTGCCTCGCTCATAGTGGGGTCTCAAAAACTACAGGCTTCACTCAGGGGACACAGAGTAATGAAAACCTGAAGAGAAGATTGAAGTAGGTCTATCTGATAGGGAGGGGCTTTGATATGAAAGATGCGGGAGGGAGGAGAGAAGTCATAAAAAAGATTAATTAATGAACACAACTGTGTTCAGTGCCCTGTGGGAGACAGCTCAACATAACTTGTCCAAAAATGAATCCATCCAGTGAAGGACACCACCATCCCTCCAGGTGCCCCAACCAGAACTGCCTGAAGTCATCCTTAACTCCTCCCCCCTCCCTCGGTGGTCACAGTCCTGTGGTTCACTGAATCCCTGACCTCCTCAATCAACACCCACTCCTTGGCCACCACCCTGGCCCAGCCTATTGCCACAGTGTCTTGTTGGTCATCCTGTTTGCAGCGTGGCTGAAGTGTGGGTAAGGGATTGGAGCAAAGGATTAAGAATGCCTTTTTCTAAAATGCAAACCTAAACGTGTCAAACCCTTCAATGGCTTCTCTCTGGACAAAGTCCAAGAGTTTAGCCCCAATGTTGACCTGACCTTCACCTGTCATAAACTCATCTCTACCTGGGCTCCCCTCCCACTCTTTTCTCCAGCAACAATGAGCTTCTTTCCTTTGCTTTCCTCCAACTCTCTGTCTCCACCTCTGGCCCTTTGCACACGCTCATTTTTCTAGATGGACTAGCCTCCTTGGCTTTCTCCCCAACTCCTGACCTCCACTCTCATTTCCCTAAATTCTATTCATCCTTTAAATGACATCTTCAATGAAATTTATCTTTTCTTACTACCATCCCTCACCCCACCTTTGGATGAGTGGAGGTGCTCCTTCTTGGTACCCTGATAGCACCCAGGCTTCACCTCTTTTTATTCTTTCTTGTAATTGACTCTTTACCTCTCTATGTCACTGAAATAGAAACTCTGTGAAGGCACGGACCTTGTCTTTTTAGCAAAATTGTATCCTTATGGCTCAGATGTTCAATGAATGTTTGTAAAATGAGTAAGTGTGAACTATGAATTGAGAAGAAGTCATTCAGACCAAAAAGATAAGAGGGGGCTTCAGGGTGGCAAGTGGCCATGAACTGTACCTTTGAAATAGTGAGGGAGAGGGAAGAAGGAGTTCCCCTCACTGTTTTTAAGGAGATGGTACAAAGTGGTGTCTAGGTCTTCTTTTTATTCCTAATACTAGTACAGTGCCTGGCACAAGCTTTGGTACTGGATAAATCCATATATCCTGGGTAAATGAAATATCTCAAGCTTGGTCCTTCCAGTAGCTGCTTCACTGCTGCTCTTTGAGGATAGCAGGCTAGTCTGGTTTAGGTTTGGGGCAGCATGTGCTCAGGGAAGGGTACCCCTCCCTGGAGCCAGCATCATTCCTCCCAACCAATCATTGCAATCGTTTTTGCTGGTGAGTGGAGAGAACCATATCTATGTGACCTGGTTCTGGCCAGTGGGACCTGTAGGGAAGTGTGCTGGGGCTTATGGAAAATGTTTCTTCTGATGAATGGAAACTCTTGTAAGGATAAACCCCCAGACCTGCTTTGGAAGTTATGTGAGGGTGTGATGCTTGAAGCTATGGCAGCCATCTTGTAGTCATGAGGGGAAAGCAAGATTTCAGATTTCCATACAGATAGTTCTTTTTTTCAACATTAGTTTTCAGATCGAATATTACATCTTTAGGAATGACCACACAATCTAAAATATCCCTCCCTTCCTCATTCAATGTCTAGTTCTCCTTGCTTTTTTTTTTTTTAACCTTTTCTCCCCATTATAACCTGGGCTCCATGAGAGCAAGGACACTGTCTTCTTCACTCCTTTTTGAATTATGGCTTTTTCCGGGTATATGCCCAGGAGTGGGATTGCTGGCTCATATGATAGTTCCATTTTTAGTTTTCGAAGGAACCTCCATACTGTTCTCCATAGTGGCTCCACCAATTTACATTCCCACCAATAGTGTAGGAGGGTTTCCTTTTCTCTGCACCCTCTTGTCTTCTTCAATGCTGTTTCCCAAACTCCTGGAACAGTGTCTGGCAAATATAAGTTGTTCCAAAAATATTTGTTGATTAACAGATGACAACTAAACAATAATACTATGTTGAGATTGATTCAGAGCCTAGTGGATACAAGCCACTATAAACCTCCACTTTCTCTTTCAGGGCTTATATCACAGTTAATTCCGTTTCAGGCAATCTCCTTCTGATACACAGACACATATTCTTGAGATTCTTTCTCCCTCCTCCACTCTCTTTCAGAGTTTTTCCATTCTTTCCCCAGGAAAGTTTCTCCTCCTTGTGTGATGATGGACTGAGTTATGAAGGCAGAAAATTTTCACGTGCTTGTGAAATTATGATCAACACAGACACATCTACCCTAAAGGAAAATGTATGTTTTTTTTCTCCTTTCTTTTTCTTCCAGCTTTATTGAGATGTTATTGATCTATAACATATGTAATTTTAAGGTGTACAATATGATGATTAGATACACATATATACTGCAAAATGATAACCACAATAAAGTTAGTTAACACCTCCATCCCCTCACGTAATTACTTTTTTTTTTTCTGGTGGTAATAAAATTTAAGATCTACTCTTAACAACTTCTTTCAAGTATAGAATACAATTTGTTTATTATATACATGATGCTGTACATTAGATTCCCAGACCTTATTCATCTTCTAGCTGGAAGTTTGTATCCTTTGACCAGCTTCTCCCCATTTCCCTCACCTCCCAGTTTCAGGCCACCACCATTCTACTGTTTCTATGAATTTGGCTTTTTCAGATTTCACATGTAAGTGAGACCATACAGTATTTGTCTTTCTCTGTCTGACATTTCACTTAGGATAATGCCCTTGAAGTCCATCCATGTTGTTGCAAAAGGCAGGATTTCCTTCTTTTTTAATGGCTGAGTGATAGTCCAGTGTGTGCGTGTGTGTGAGTGTGTGTGTATCACATTTTCTTTACCCATTCATCTGTTGATGGACACTTGGGTTGTTTCCATACCTTGCCTATTATAAATAATGCAGCAATGAACATGGGAGTACAAATACCTCTTTGAGATAGTGATTTCATTTCCTTTGGATATGTACCCAGAAATGAGATTGCTGTATAATACAGTCGTTCTATCTTTAGTTTTCTGAGGAACCTCCACACTGATTTCCATAGTGGCTGTATCAATTTATATTCTCAAGAAGAGTACACAAGGGTTCCCTTTTCTCTAATCCTCACCAACACTTGTTATTCTTGTGTTTTTGAGGATAGCCATTCTAACAGGTGTGAGGTGGTATCTCACTGTGATTTTGATTTGCAGTTCCCTGATGATTAGTGATGTCAAGCACCTTTTCATGCACTTGTTGGCCATTTGTATGTCCTCTTTGGAAAAAATGTTTATTTGAGTACTTTGCCCATTTTTAAAACTATTTTTTGTTTGTTTTTGTTTTTTACTGTCGAGTTATATGAGTTCCTTATTCAATTTGGATATTAATCCCTTATCAAATAGATGATTTGCAAATATTTTCTCCCCTTCCATAGGTTGCTTTTCATTTTGTTGATGGTTTCCTTTGCTGTGCGGAAGCCTTTTAGTTTGATCTAATCCCACTTGTTAATTTTTTCTTTTGTTCTTTGTGCTTTTGGTGTCATAGCCAAAAAATTGTTGCCAAGACCAACGTCAAGGAGATTTTTCCTTATGTTTTCTTCTAGTAGTTTTATGTTTTTATGTCTTACATTTAAGTCTTTAATACATTCAGAGTTAACTTTTGTGTGTATTGTAAGATAGGGGTCCAGTCTATTCTTTTGCATGTGAATATCCAGTTTTCCTAATACCATTTTTATTAAAGAGACTGTCATTTTCCCACTGAGTATTCTTGACTCCTTTATCAAATATCACTGTCTATCTACATGTGGATTTATTTCTGGGCTCTCAATTCTGTTCCATTGTTCTATGTGTCTGTTTCTATGCTGGTAGCATACTGTTTTGATTATTATAGCTTTGTAACGTAGTTTTGAAATCAGGAATTGTGATGCCTCCAACTTTACTCTTTCTCAGAATTGCAAAGCCACATGTTTTGAAGTAAAATTAGAAATGCTAGACTAAGGGTCACCCATCTCAAAAGCATTACAAAGGGTGCAGAGATTCTCTTTAGCATCTCTACAAGTTTTCACTAATATTATCCATCCATCCATCCAACCAACCATCCAATTTAGGATTGCCAGGAAATACTGAGGTTGAGTTAGGTGACCATGACTTTTAATAAAGATCAAAATGGTATGTGTCCTGCACACCCAACCCAGGAACTCTCATTATTTCTAATGCAGGTGGACAATTGAAATTGTCCTGGATTATGTTTGAGAGAACAATGCAATTGAAGGACAGTAGTACAAAAATAGTTGAAATGTTGGATATTGGAATCTGAGCTGGAGAGCTAAAACAGATGGACACTGTAGAGACCTGGGCAAAGGATCAGTGACCTGGACATTTCAAGTAGGTCGGAGAATGGGTGTGTTGGGAATAATGTAATGAATGACCTGGAAGGTTAGAAGGTGAGTTCCCAGAGAGTGGGGATATATGAGTTTAACATTTAAAGGAGATGCATGCTATCCCCAGGGGTAGCATGGTTCAGGGTGTGCCTGTGGGAGTGGGAGAAGAGATGGGTGGAGAATATCCCTGAAAATGAGGAGACAAAGGAACAGAACGAATGGGGTATTAAATGTGGTTCCATGTGGATGCTGAAATTACTCATAATTTTGTCCAGATTGGGGAATCAAGAGTAAGACCTAGGTCCTCAGGCCACATCTTGATTTCCCAAGAGACTGGTGAATGATAGCAACCAGGAGAGAATGATTAGATATATCCTCCTTTTTGTATAGTGAAATCTGCTTTCCTTGAATCATGATTATTCAAGTTAAAAATAATCACTTGTATTTGGTTGTTTTTATTGGTTATTGTACTAGTAAAATATATCAATAGTTTTATTTTCTACTTTTTATTGCAAATATACTATTTCTCCTTCACTGAGTGTTCAGATTGGCTTTGGGGGACTTATCAGGGATCTTAAACATTACTTATAACATTTATTTCAAAGGGAAATGAATTGTAATTCCCAAATCAATGACCTACACACATAAAAATGGAGAATGTAACTTATTTCTAAGTTGTAACTTATTTCTAAGAGAATGGGAGACCCACAAAGTAAGATAAAGTACTTCCCATCTTTCAGCTTGTTTTGGAATGAGCCTTACTCGTTATGTTTCCAAACCTCTCCTCTATATTATGGAAAATGTATTGGCATTTAGATCCTGGATTTGGGTTAGTTTGGTAAGTACTGGTTGAATATTTGCTATAGGTCTGGGGTGGGTGTAGGAGTGCAAGAAATATGTATATGATCCCTGTGTTCAAGAGATTTGAAAGAATATATATATTTGCTTAATTAATTATTACACAATGCAGAATATAATGAGCCAAATTTAGAAAAGAACCCTTATATGGGTGTTAAAAGGATAAAAAGGTAAACTGGTTCATTCGAAAACTACGAGTATTCTTGTGCAGTTTGGGCCTTGTCTTCAAGGAGCTTATAGGTTTGCAAAAGAAATCACGTTGGTTAGGAAAATCCCCAAAATCTTCATGGAGGAGGTGATAAACAGTGACAGAACTTCACTGCTGGAGGGAGAGGGGGCTCCACACTGCATTTTGGAGTCTGGAGAGGCGCCCAGGGACCCAGGATTTGGTGGTGGAGGGGTGGTGGGTGGGGTGGACGAACCACATGGTGTAAGGCAAGCTAGGAAAGGTCAGCTGAGGCTGTGCTGGGGGGAAAATGCAATGCCAAAGAGATGCAATTTTTTCCAGCAGACTTTGGGAAACCGTGGAAGGTTTCTGAACAAGTGAGATGCATGATAGCATATAAAATGACATTAAATATAAATACCTCTAATGGAAAGTTCCACCAGTGCAGTGCAGGAGGCAGCGACTATGGCGCATGTGCCATGGGGAGAAATACATATATATGTGTGTGTGCGCACACCATCTCTTTCACTCTAAACACACACACACACACACACACACACACACACACACACACACACACACACACACACACACTCACACATCTTCCCTCTTCAGTAACTAAGCCAGCAGAGGGATGTTGTGCGAATTATACTCTAGGGAAGTGGCCTCGCTGCCTTCCTTTTTCAGCTGATTCCAAGTGTGTTGCATGCTTACCTCCAAATCCTGAACTGTGACATGTGAAGCGTTTCCCTCTGTGTAAAAGCCCAGTTGCACCAGTTTCCCTGGTACTTACTGGGGAAGAAGGCTTCAACTTTCATTCCTTAGCTTCCCAATCTGGCAAGCCTGTCCACACTCACAAGTGCCTTACAAGTTTGCTGATACGTCTAGAAAAATAATAAGCATATGGTGGGATCACATGAACAGTAGAGAATTCTTCATTGCCCTTGTAATAGGAAAAGATTTGCTAACAACAGACAATATCGAAATCATAATAATGTAATAGCAAAGTGATAAGAGTGAAGGTGATTTTTTTTTTTTTTGCCATTCAGTGCTCTTATGTGCCTTTTTTTCTTTAGTGGGCCTATATTACTTTTGTTATAAGAAGTGTGCTTCTTTAAATAGCTAAGAAAGTAATGTGCACGCTGTGTGTAATTAAATGTAGGGCCTGAAGCACAGTTTTACAAGGTGGCCCCTTGAAGGCACCCGGAGTAGAGGTGTGGTTCTGCGCCTGTGAGTTTTGAGGTGGGGGGGCGTATGGGGGGCTGTGGGTGGAAAGGGAGGGGCTCTAGGAGGTGAGGTCGCGGGAGGGTGACCATCTTCCTTTATTGACTGTTTGGCTTTTTAACTGCTGCTTGAATCTGTGCACGTTCTTGGAACTGAGATTCTTCCTCAAAATAGCGTGTATTTGCTTTAAAAGCGACTCCAAAGAGAAAAAGTTAAAAAACAAAACAAAACCGAAAAACCAGAAAACCCAGCACACTGGGCTGAATAGAGCCAAAGTTCCTATTTCTCAAGAGACAGAAATATACTTCCCCGAGCACAAGGTCCGCCCACCCTCTCCCCGTGGTCTTTCGCCAGGATCTGTTGATTCAACGGGGAACAGGAGTGTCAGCAGTTGTGCTGAATGTGACTATGTGGGAGATTACCTTCGCCTCCCCAAGCACCATTAATACAGGGGGGCTTGTCGTCCCAGCCAGCAGGGGCTAGCTTCTCTCAGGTTTCTTTAAGCTACATTTGTTTGTCTGTTATTATTCTTAAAGTTTTCTGGGTAACTATAAGCAACAGACCTTGTTAGTTCCTCTTCAGATTGCCCACTACTCCCCACCCTTATTTCTCACCTCCTGGCATCCTGTTTGTCTCCCTGACTCTGTCCCCCAGCCCATCCCCACCCCAACTCAGCTACCGGCCCTTTTAGCCATGTTTTTCTTCCCTTGGTTAGTTACTTTTAAATTTCTATTTTTATGTGTTCTCATACCAAAAAAGGCACGGCATATATTCAATTTTTAATTCACTGACTTGTGCTTTCTTCTATCATGAACACCTCTAAATTATGTCTCAGTGTGTATTCCAGTGTTTGCCTCCCTCCACCCCTTTTCTTGAAGACACTGTATTTTCAGGAGGGGATAAAAAGGAAATATGGGGGAACTTTGAACTATGTACAGTACTTTTTGGGTGATCTTTGCCTATTTAAAGTTACTCAGTTATGATATGGACAAGAAAGATCTACAATGTATACTGTGTTTATGCTATCAGTATAATCTTTAGTTTATTAGATTTTAAAGAATATTTTAGCCAGTCAGCAGTTTTACATGAGCTGTTTAGACTTACATTTCAATTTTGTTCATTATCGTTGCAAATGGATCTATTACTTAATGAACATTATGGATTCTAGCACCTCTTAAGTTTAGCAGGTTTATGAGAAATATTTAAAAAATTTTTTGGAATACCATCATAAAAGAAGTCATCAGTACCACTGAATATACAATTCTGCCTAGTAGTCACAGTATCTTCATAGAAAATTCACTTTCTAAAAAAAAGAGGGAAACACTTTCAAAACTCATTGAATACAATTTTTGCTACACAGTAATTTATGTAACCAATTTCCTTTTCTGTGCTGGAGATAAGAAATATAAAGATTCAAAAGAAGCTGAAATTAACAGTGGTGGAATCCTAAACTCATTTCTCTTAGTATTTTGTGGCTGTCAGAAAAATGAAGATTTCCCCCAGATTCACACAAGTTTTTCTCCTTTCCCATATGTGTGTTTACTTGGCACAATTTTCAAATAAAATTCACTGTATTTCACTTAGTCCTGAGAATATGAGGGCATTTTAGAGAAGTTCCCAAGATTCAGGAGGACACAGGAAAGGCCTTTTTTTTATATATATGTAATTTTGGCTGCTTTGGGTCTTCCTTGCTCCGCGGGGGCTTTCTCTAGTTGCAGTGAGCAGGGGCTACTCTTCGTTTGGTGTGCGGGCTTCTCATTGCGGTGGCTTCTCTTGTTGCCCAGGCTCCAGGCATGTGGGCTTCAGTAGTCGCAGCACATGGGCTCAGTAGTTGCGGCATGCGGGCCCTAGAGCGTGCGGGCTTCAGTAGTTGTGTAGTGTGGGCTCAGTAGTTTTGGCACACGGGCTTAGTTGCTCCGCGGCATGTGGGCTCTTCCCGGACCAGGGATCGAACCCTTGTCCTCTGACTAGGCAGGCAGATTCTTAACCACTGCGCCACCAGAAATTCCCAGGAAATGTCTTGATGAGGATTTATTTACCATGTTTCAGGAGAGATACTGTTGGTAGAATCTGTTTGCTTTCCCTCACCAAATATCTCGAGGTGTTCCCCATTCTGCTGCATTTGAAAGAACCTTTCCAAAGTCCAGTCCTTGATACTTTGCGGTTTTGATTAGGTGGTAGTGCTATCAAATGAGTAGTGCTATTTGTATGACAAAATTTGTCATACTTCTTAATGTATTTCCTTTGACTTTCTTCTGTACTTGAAGCAAAAGTACCTTTAGATTCTTTAAAAAAAAAAGAGTTAATTTAATCTAGACCATTTGGTACAGATGACCCGACAAAGATGTATTGTCTAATTCAGACACAGTGATTGCTATGCCTGATGCCCTCCCTAATAACACTGTTGATTATGTTATTTCAATTCTAGATAGCAATCTTTCTATTCTATAGTCTTTAGAAACTAAAGAAGGAAGGCAAAGTTTGTTTATCTTATTTTAAAGAAAACCTTTCCTGTATCATTTTTTTTAAATAAAATGTGTATAATTCAAATTTTCTTTTTGAATCTAAAAAAGGCATCTTTCAAAAATTAAAGAAAAATTGCTTTTATCAGTAGAATTACCTCCCTCCTCAGCTCCCCGTGCAGTTTATACTTCTAGTTAGCTTGCACTCCAGTAGTTATTTGTAAGCTGATTGGGGTAAGGGCTTTATCTTTTTATAGTTCCTGTCTCAACTCTTTATACTTAATGGACAATTCTATATTATTCCAACAACTAATTTCCTTGACCACGTAAATTATCTTTTCCATTTGAATTTATTTATCTATAAAAGGATGTCCACAGTCTGATTTATGTAGTATTGATTTGTATTTTGATATTTTATACCTTATTCCGTATCACTTGCTTTAGTATTTCTGAGTTATACTCCTGAAAATATAAACTTTACTCAAAATAGTGTTATTAGAGTCTAATTTCCCAAGGGGAATATTATAATTAAATATTTTATTCAAACTATTATCAATAAAAATTCCATTCAACATGTCCTCTTACATCACATAAAAATGGAGAGAAAGTTAGACTGGGGATTCAATGAGGAGCACATTAAAATAGTCAAAGACGGTGATATCCACACTTACCTGTGAGGTTAGGACCCTCCTTTCTCCAGTTATCTTGTTTATCATTATTGTTTGGATCCAATTAAATGAAAAGAAACATAACAACAGGATTTTTTTAAAGGTCATATGAAGATGAGATCAAATGGTCAGAAAACAAACTGAGGAATATCACACTTATTTTTCCTAAAGTTTTTGCATTAAATCAAGAGGAAAGACTTTTCCTTACACTGGGTCATGTTTCATATCAGGAAAATCAGAAAAAGGACTGATAGTAAAAAAAAAAGAGTAATTAATTCTATGCAGTATTTCTTTTGCCTATGATTGCATAAACACACTCTAGCTTGTTTGCCAAGCCCACAGAGGCAGAGATCAAACGTATTTCCGCACCCTGCTGCTGATTTGGTTATCTGCGGTGTCTAGTCAATCAAAAAAATAAAACAAAAACCAAAAAACCAGCCAAAGGAAAGAATAGTAAGAATCCTTGGAAAGGAAACTCCCAGCATTAGTCAAATAGACATTATTCAAAAATAGGGCCTGATGCATGTTTATTAGAGTGATGTTAATGGCGACATTAACAGCACCATGGCTCTGTAATTGCAGTTCTCCATTTACCACTTTTAGTAGGACTTGTGCCCAAGTTGTTAAAGAGATTTGGATTTGCCAGTGCCTTTCCTGACTCTTTGGACTCAGGGCTGGGGTTCGGCATAACTGCTGACTATGCCGTTTTCCAATGACATAATTTTATAATCTACAATATTTGCTGGACCTCTACTTAGATAGGGGTAGAATTAAGTAATTTACACCATCCCTGTCCTCAGAGACCTTTCAATCTAAAATGGAAACCAGAAAGATATCTTCACCCAAAGATAACTGATGGTATGAGGAAGTAGATGATATGTTTTTTTAAAAAGTAGTCCAAATAAATAAATAAATATCTGAAGCCAAATAAGCCTTGGCTTCAGAGGGTCAGAAAAGGCTTCATGTGGGAGGAGGGATTTGAGTTGAGCCTGGTATATCTGGAACAGATGCAGAGACCACAGTGGTTCCAGCAAAGTGTGGAAGACTTGGAGAAAAGAGGTTGGAAAAGCAAGTGAGAGCTGTATGTACGGTGCTTCAATTTAGGTCAAGGGGTAGGGACATCAAACAGTTGGCAACTTATTCTACCAAAGCTGGATTTTCCCAGACCAGCTTGAATTTCATGACATTTGCCCTCTTCAATTGAGGTGATTGTCAAGTGTGATTTAATATTGAAAGTTTTACACTGCTTACATAAATATACTTACAGAAGTTTTTTTTCAACCTATGTCCTGATTTGGTATTTGGGAAATAGAATCATTTATTCAGTCTTCAAATATTTGCTACATATCTTGTGCCAAGTACAGGACTGGACATTTATGTAATAGTTCAACAATTACTAGGTGCTTGCTCTGTGTCAGGCTCTGTTCTAAGCACTCAGGGTACATCACTGAACAAAAAGAAAAGAAAAATCTCTGCTTTCATGGAGGTTTCATTCCAGTGGTATATTAGTTTGCTAGGAATGCCACAGACTAAGTGTCTTAAACAACAGAAGTTTATTTTTTCACATATCTGGAGGCTAGAAATCTGGGATGAAGTGGTCCGCAGAATTGGTTCCTTGTTAGGGCCGTGACGGCAGGATCTGTTCCAGACCTGGATCCTTGGCTTGTAAGATGGTCTCTCCCTATGTCTTCACATTGTCTTCCCTCTGTACTTGTCTGTGTCCAGATTTCCTCTTCTTATAAGGACACCAGACATATTGGATTAGGGCCTACCCTAATCCTCATTTTAACTTAATTACTTCATTAAAGACCCTATCTCCAAATATGGTCATATTCTGAGGTATTGGATGTTAGGACTTCAACATATGGATTTGGCCAAGGGGGTGGGCATGGGACACAATTCAGCCCATAATAGGTGGGCATCGATGACACAGCAGTGAATGAAGCCTAGAACTCAGGTGGTCCTGGTTACAGTGTGCCAGGCACTGTACCTGGCACACTCATAGGCATCATTGCATTCAGTGCTATAACCAGCCTGTGAAGTAAGTATTGCTGACCCTACTTTATAATGAGGAAACTGAGGGCAGACCACATTTAGTTCGTATGGGGGTTTGCTTTAGTGATACTGTGTTTAATGTTTTCACTGGATTGAAACCTTGGAAATGGAAAGTGAGCCACAGCTAAATGTATAGAGCATATATTTAGGGCTAATTCAGATTTAGAACTGACAATTTCTAGTTGTTAGTATAGAGGGTGGAGGTTTTTTTTTTTACATTTGGTTCTAAGAATAAAACAAAAGATAGGAGTAATCTTTGATAATTTTCTCTCTGAAGATAGTTCAATATGTTGTATTATGTGATAACATTATATATAATAATATATTTATTATAAATAAATGTAATTATTTATAATGAATATATAATTATCTAGTATATAAATTCTACAGTTTACATAGCAATGATCATTTTCCTTTTGATTATATAGGTTTAAATGAAGTTATAGATCCTTTCTAACCTTTACCCTTGATTTATGTCCAGACTAGCAAACCTGCCTTGGCACTGCCTCTATGGAGGGAATCCTCCTCATATTATCTGTTTTGCCTGTTGAACTAACCTTGCTGCTCCTCTGGTGGACAGATTCAGGTTCAACAAAATTACGGAGGACCAACCATCATGTGGGAGGCCACTTCACATAAATCCATGCTTCTCATAAATATGGAAAACCAAAGGATAATAATACAGGGCATTTTTTATGAGCATCCATTTTGTTCAATTATTTTATGGGAAAAAATTTAAGTAAATTAGCAGTGAACAATTTAAAACATAATTTAAATACTGAAACAATATAGGTATATACTATAGTATAAAATACAAACTTTTCATAAACTTTCAAGATGAAACCTATTTCAAAAAAGTTGCTTTTGTTTTGAGTGTGCCTTCAGTTCAACAGAGATGTGAACTACAACCCCCACCCCACTTTCCTGAGGGGTTCTTGGGAGAAAACCTTTGAGAAGTTCTGAATAATTTCTTCATTTAAGCTTCATAACAACCATGTGAGGTGTATTATCCTCATTTGAGAGATCAGAAGCTTGGATAAGTTATCTTGCCCTAATTAAGACAACAAGTAAACAACAGAGGCAGGTGTTAAACTCAGACTTTACGATTCCAATTCCAAGGCATTTTTAAAATTTTTATTTTATTTTTCAATTTAAAGTATAATTGATTTACAATTCTGTGTTAGTTTCAGGTGTACAGTAATATATATATATATATATATATATATATATTCTTTTTCAGGTTCTTTTCCATTATAGGTTATTACAAGATATTAAATATAGTTCCCTGTGCTATACAGTAGGTCCTTGTTAGTTATCTATTTTATATATAGTAGTGTGTATCTGTTAATCCCAAACTCCTAATTTATCCTCCCCCCTTCCCATTTGGTAACCATAAGTTTGTCTTCTATGTCTGTGAGTTTGTTTCTGTTTTGTAAATAAATTCACTTGTATCAGTTTTTTTAGATTCCATGTATAAGTGATATCATATGGTATTTATCCTTCTCTGTCTGATTTCACTTAGTATGGTAATCTCTAGGTCTATCCATGTTGCTGCAAATGGCATTATTTCATTCTCTTTATGGCTAAGTAATATTCCATTGTATGTATGTATCACATCTTTAGCCATTCATCTGTCGATGTACATGTAGGTTGCTTCTGTGTCTTGGCTATTTCCAGGGCATTTTATATTGCACTACAGCCATTCCTTGAATTAATAGGCCTCAATCCTCATGAGGCTGGATAAGCCTCACAGCTTTGCATTTCCCCATGTCCCAACCTCATTCGCTCATGGATTCATGCACTTATTTGTGCATTTAGTCAACAAATATTTATTGGGAGCTTAACATGTGCCAAGCTTTATGCTGGGCCCTAAAGACAAAGTAGTTAGCAAAAAAAGGCATAGTTCTTTCCCTCAGGGAGCCTATAGTCTAGTGGGGAACAGATATTAAACAAATAATTGCCAAAAATATTGTTTACAAACTGTGGTAAGTGTTATAAAGGAAAAATATAGAGTGCCAAGAGAGGAAAAAACGGATGAATTAATTTAGATTAATAGTCAGAAAAGCCCTCTTTAAGAAAGTGACCTTTAACTTGTGGTCTGACACATGAGTTAGCTAGAGGAAAACTTATCTGCACTTTAAATAGTTACAAATTGACATCCTACAAAATCCAACACTATAATTCCCTCTATCTTCATTATTCCTTCTTTGTCTGTAATAAGACTGAATTCTCACCCTCAGCCATCAATTTATCCCTTTCTATTATATTCTTCTGACTGTCCATCCATCCATCCATCATCCATCCATCCATCCATCCATCCACCCATCCATCCATCCACCCAAACTTCATTGAACATCTACAATGTCCCCGGCACTATTGTGCCCCCAATCCTTTACTTTTCCATCTTCTCTCTCCTCTCCTTTTCTCTCCTTTGACCGCTTTAACCTTCTGCCCCTTTATTTGATTCTTGGATAGCCTATTTTTGACCTACATCTTCAGTGTTACACCCTTCCCAGTCCTTTCTGTCACTCCTCTTCCCTTTGGCTAAACTATCTTGATAGTTTATTCATCTCTGGAATTATTCATCTCTGGAATCTTGTTCATCCTTCTCATCTTATTTTCAACAAATAGATTGTTTCCCCACATTTTTCTGAAAATTTTCTAATCAGGTACAAAAAAATTGTACCTAATTTTCTAATCAGGTACAAAAAAATTAATCATACATTCTTTTTGTGTGTTTGTGGCCAGCTAATTAGAATTTCATCCCTTAATAAAGAGATGCTGCTAATATAAAACAACCCCCTTTTTTCATCTATCTATATATCTATCTACATCTATCACCTATTTATATTTTGGATCATTTCTTTCTTTTTAATTATAAACTCCCGGAGATAGTTATATCTGTTTAATTTAATACAGCATCTGGAACTTATGGTAATAACTTCTTAAACTTTTAAGAGTCACATCTTTGGGGGTCTACTAATGTGTCTGTTGTACCTCTGATATAAATGTAGAAATGAATTCAGAAATGTACAGCCCAAGATTAACCTGCTTTCAGATTCTCCTATAAAATTATCTGTGTCCTTTCTGTCACAACCTGGACATGCGAAATCCAGGTCAGCAAAAATATAGTGTATCATCAACTACTTAGGCAAATCCACCAGGAAAGGATCTACCTTACCCCTCTGTTTCCACACAAGTCAGTTAAATCCAACAAATGTCCTTTGGAAAGTCTGAAGGGCTAGGGTACACTATCTAGAAAATTCCACCTATCAAAAGGTAAGTAGAGGGGATTTCCCCTTCAAGGCATGGTGGAATAACAATGACCAGACTTAACTGCCCACCATAAATAATTAGAAAGTTAGATAAAATATGAAACACTGACTTTCAGACATTGGACAACAGTCTGCATAGGACTGTGATCCTTGAGAGAAGAGAACCATAGTGAGCTTGATAATTGCCCTGGCTTTCTGCCTGGAAGCAATTTCTAGACTGTAGATCCAAACAGATCCTGGCAGCCTTGCTGAGTTGACGAGATGGAGGTTGGAGTTTTGGGAGTCTGTAGTAAGGCAGAATTTTGGGAAGGAGGGAGCTATGCAGAAAAAGAGCTCCAGGAACATGTAGTGTAGGGATGTCTTGTGTTTTTGTTGAATACCATGACACAAATGTATAGAATGACACTCCACAAGGCTGGGCAGAAAAGACTGATGAATTTTAAACTGAATAAATCCCAGGGCACACATGAAGTGAGAAAATGTTTGGGGTTTGACTAGCCAAAGGGGTGAGTCCTTGTTCATCCTTGGAACATCCAGTGGAGACTCTAAAGTAATCATACATTAGTAGTGAGTCTGAACTATCCTTGGAGGGAAAGACCATCTAGAACAGTGTTGGAAATATTTTCTTAAATTTACAGATAGCAAATATATTTGGCTTGTGGGTCATATGGTCTCCATCACAGCTAGTCAGTTCTGTCACTATTGTGTGAAGGCAGCCACAGACAATACGTAAGTGAATGGGTGTGGCTGTGTTCCAATAAAACTTTATTAACAAAAACAGGTGACCAGCCTATGGGCTGTAGTTTGACCACTGCTCTAGACTAGCACTGACCAATAGAAATATAATGCAAACCATATATGTAATTTTAAATGTCTGGTAGCCACAATAAAAAAAGTAAAAATAAATAGGTAAAATTAATTTTAATAATATATTTTATTTAACCCAGTATATCTAAAATATTATCAATTCAACATGTAATCAATATAAAAATTATTAATGAAAATGTTTGCATTCTTTTTTTCATACTAAATCTTCAAAATCTGTTGTGTATTTTATACCTATATCACATATTAATTCAGATTAGTAATATTTCAGTAGCCACATAGTGATTACCATTGGATAGCACAACTCCAACCTCTTAAAAACAGGTCTTGATGGAATCAAACTGATGAGCAATTAACTTCACCACCCACCAAAATAAAGTCCAATGTTCTTTAAAAGAAGACAACACAGGGTAGCCAAAATAGGTCAGTTGGGAGAGCATTAGACTGAAGATCCAAAGAAGACAACACAATGCAGACACTTGTCAATATCAAATAAAAAATAACTAGACATGCTAAAAAGTGGACAAAAAAAAAAAACCTACAACAGGGAGAAGAATTAGTTAAGAGAAACAGACCTAGAAATGACAAGGTAATAGAATTAGTGGACAAGGGTGTTAAAACAGACTTTATTATTATGTATAAGTATCTAAAGGAAAACAATAAAAGAATCAGAAGAAAAGTGAAAGGTATAAAAAGAACCAAATGAAACTTCTAGAGATGAAAACTACAATATCTGAACTGAAGATTTTGCTGGATAGGATTAACAGCAGACTAGGCACTGCAGAAGAAAAGGTTAGTAAACCTAGCAATTGAATTGATCCAAGATGAACCACAGAGAGAAAAAAAAGACTGAAAAAAATAAAGGAGAAGAGGTTCAGTGATCTGTGGGATAATATAAAATTATCTACTGTAAATGGGGAAAGGAAGAGGGGGCAGAAAAAATATTTGAAGAAATAATGGCTGAAATACTTTAAGATTTGATGAAAACTATATTTCATAAATCCAAAACCTTAAAAGCTCATAAAGAAATTAAGGCACATAATAGTCAAATTGCTGAAAACCAGCATTGAAGAGAACCTTAAAAGCAGTTAGAGAAAAATACAGATTCCACAAAGAGGAACAAACATAAGAGAGACAATACATTTCACCTCAGAAACTTTTCTAGCCAGAAAACAATGAAATAACATCTTTAGAGTGCTGAAGAAATAAAGTCACTTTAGAATTCTGTATCCATTGAAAATGTCCTTCAAAAACGAAAGTGAAATAAAAGCTTTATCAGATAAACAAAACGAGGGAATTTTTTTGCCAGCAGATACATACTACAAGAGTGTTAAAGAAAATTATTCAGGGTAAAACAAAATGATACCAGATGAAAACTTGGAGTATAGTGTGCCAGAAGTGCTAAATATGTGGACAAATATACAAGATTTTGTTTCTTTAAAAAGTTAATTTCACTGTATTAAAAAAATATTATAATGTATTTTTGAGAATTATCAAATATTAGAAGTAAAATGTATGACAATAACTTGAAGGACAGGGTGAGGAAAATAGCAGTTCATAGTTGTAAGGGTTTTATGTTGTATACAAAGTGATATAATATTATTTGAATATATATTATGAGTTAAAAATACATATCGTAAAGGGTAACACAATCACTAAAAGTTTAATAAGTTAAGAAAAAATATGTATCACCGACAGTGCTATGTATAAATGGAATACTAAGAAGTATCAATTAATTCAAAAGAAGCAGGAAAGGAAGAAAAAAGTAACAAGAAAAGATGAGACAAGTAGAACACAAATAGTAAATGGCAGATTTAAACTTAACCATATTGATAATTATACTAAATATAAATGGTCTAAAAACTCCAATTAAAAGTCAGAGATTGTCAATCTAGATTTAAAAGGTAAGATTATATTACATGCTTTGTGTAAGAAAACCACTTTAGGGCTTCCCTGGTGGCGCAATGGTTGAGAGTCCGCCTGCCGATGCAGGGGACACGGGTTCGTGCCCCAGTCCAGGAAGATCCCACATGCCGCGGAGCGGCTGGGCCCATGAGCCATGGCCACTGAACTTGTGCTCCACAATGGGAGAGGTCACAACAGTGAGAAGCCCACGTACCGCAAAAAAAAAAAAAAAAAAAGAAAACCACTTTAAATATATAGACCAGATACGTTAAAATAAAGAGGATGGAAAAAGATATACTATGCAAACGCTAATTACAAGAAAGCTGGAGTAGCTATATTAACATTAGACAAAGCAGACAACTAGGAACAAGAAAAGAGCTTTCATAATGATAAAGGAGTCAATTCATCAGGAAGATATGACAATATTAAATGTAATAGAGCTTCAAAATACATGAAACAAAACCTGACAGAATGAGTCAGAAGTCTGGGAATCACTTAAATTCTTTGAAATTAATAAGTTGTGTGGCATTGGGGAAATCATTTAATTAACCAAAAGAGACCATATGTTAGTCATAAAACAAGTGCTAACAAATTTAAAAGTATTGAAATCATAGAATTTGTCCTTTGACCATAGTGAAATTAAATTAGAATTGAATAAGAGCTATTTGGGAAATCTCCATATATTTAGGAATTAAACAACACACTTCTAAGCAACATATGGATTGGGAATTCCCTGGCAGTCCAGTGGTTAGGACTCTGTGCTTCCATTGCAGGGGGCACGGGTTCGACCCCTGGTTGGGGAACTAAGTTCCTGCATGCTGTCTGGCGTGGCCAAGGGGAAAAAAAAAACAACACATGGGTGGTCAAAGAAGAAATCACAAGGAAATTTAGAAAACATTTTGAACGAAAATGAAAATAAAAACATGTATCAAATTTATGAGTTGTTAACGCAGAATCCCAAGGGAGATGTATAGTTAAATATTTATATTAGAAAAGAAAAAAGGTCTAAAATCAATAATCTAAGACTATACCTTAAAAAGAAAGAAAGAACAAATTAAACCTGAAGAAAATAGAAGGGAGAAAATAAAGACGAAAGCAGAAATTAATGACATATAAAAAAAAATAACAGAGTCAACGAAACTGAAAGCTGGTTGGTAAATTTCAACAAAATGTATAAACCTCTAGCTAGATTCATTAAGAAAAAAGAAAGGTCAAAGACACAAACTGTCAATATCAGGAATGAAAGTGGGATGTGCTACAGATGCTATAGACATCACAAGGATGATAAATGAACATATGAATAATTTTACATAGATAAATTTAACAACTTAAATGAATGGGCAAATTCTATAGAAGATACAACTTACCAAATATGACTGAAGAAGAAGTAGAAAACCTGAATATCCTTAAATCTAGTAAAGAAATTAAATGTATAAATTAAAAAAATTTCCCACAAAGAAAACATGGATTCACTTGTGAATTCTATCAAATATTTAAGAAAGAAGCATACCAATGTTTCACAAACTCTTTCAGAAAATAGGAGGATGAAATACTTCCAAACTCATTTCAAGAGGCCAGCATCACCTTGATATGAAAATCTGACAGTAACATTACATGAGAGAAAAAAAGAAAAACAACTATAGATCAGTATGCCTCATGAACATAGTCACAAAAACCCTTAGCAAAATACTAGCAAATTGAGCCTAGCAATCTCTTAAAGAAATAATGCATCATGACCAAAGGGGTAAGGGTTATTTCAGGAATGTAAGAAAATCTAGAGGAAGACCATTGAAGGTAGGGGTGTATGCCAACGAGAAGTAAAGATAAAGAGGGAACAATAGTCTTGATTTCCATTCTTGTTTAGAGCAGCTGACATTTCTGAGCATTTACCACATTCCAGGAAGCATGTTCAGAGTGGTATGTGAATTATCTCATTTAGCCTCTGCAAGAACCCTGTGAGGTAGGCACCATTTATAAATAAGTAAACTAAAGCACAGAAAAACTTAAAAGCCTGTCCACAGTCCCATAGCTATTAAGATTTGGACCTTTGTTGTCTGTCTCCAGATCCTGCACTCTTTACTAATGTACTCTCTACACAGAACAGCTCATTTTCTGTGCTTTTGCCTAGCAAGACTTATTTCATCACTTCTAAACATTTATCCACTTTTTGAGTCCATAATTAAGAACTGCCATCTGAGTCAAAATATTAAGCAGTTCCAAATGCAAAATACTTCTAAATAAAAATATGTTTATTAAACTATAAAACTCATAATACTAGAGTGGGAGATGTGCTGCATTATACCCTTCTAGGTTTTTATGTGGCTACGAATGTTGCCATCTCCAAGAAGTGGAAAGAATACTTCCCCTTCTTTATGTGTAGGACAAAATGCTTTTACTTTTTCCCATGTGTAGACCTAGATTTCAATGCTGGCACTATGACTTGGGCAAGGTCTTTAAGCTCTCTGGGCTTTAGTTCTCAGATTTGTAAGATGGAATGGTTCTGCCTCTCGAAAGGGATAGTGTGAGGATGAGGAAGGCATCCAGGTATTCTTTTCTTCTCTCTGCTTCTCCCTAGCTTTTCTCCTCCATGATGCTTCTTCAGAGTTTCAAAAGTTTGACCTTCTCCAGAAAAGCTGTTTTCAGACTTTTCTGGACCATTGTCCCCGGTAAGAAATAACTTTACTTCACAAACCAGTAGACACATTATACACATACGTATATATAATGAAAATGATCTCTTAGTTTATTGTACAAACTAGGAAAGTTATTATTTTTTTAAAGTAACTATGCTGAGCCAACAGGAATAAACTGGGGATGTTATGGGAAAATTGGGCCACATGTCACAAAACCACTTACCCTTATTCATTTTGATGCACTCTTATTTTATCAAGTATTCTAGTTAATTAAAAATATTTAAGTTGAAATATAGTTGATATAGTTAATTTTAAAAATGCTTTTCAGACCTACTAAATAGATTTTGTAACTGACAAATGAGCCCCTACCCAAGCATTTTTATTCGCTTTAGAGAATAACTTATCTGACCATTCCAATATTCCTGGGATCCAGAAGTGTTGAAGAACAGCATACACAAATATGGAGAATCTCTAGAGAACTCAGGTGCAGGACAAGATGCGTTCTGATTGTCATAGCCACACTCATTCCAACTCTGTTTCTGTTCATTCATTCATTTATTATCCATTCTTTCATCCCCTCATTTATCAAATACTTTGAGCACTTTTTTTTTTTTTTTTTTTTTTTTTTTTGCGTTACGCGGGCCTCTCACTGTTGTGGCCTCTCCCGTTACGGAGCACAGGCTCCGGACGCACAGGCTCAGCAGCCATGGCTCACGGGCCCAGCCGCTCCGCGGCATGTGGGATCCTCCCGGACCGGGGCATGAACCTGTGTCCTGTGCATCGGCAGGCGGACTCTCAACCACTGCGCCACCAGGGAGGCCCCTTTGAGCATTTTCTATTGGGTTGGCCAAAAGTTTCCTTTGGTTTTTAGGTAAAAATAAAAGACACATTTTTCATTTTCACCAAGAACTTTATTGAACAATGTATTCACCATTTTCTTCCACTACCTTCTGCCATTTTTCTGGCAACTTCATAACTCCATCTTCCCAAAACTTTTTATCTTTTTGAGCAAAGAACTGTTCCAGGTGCCTTTTATAGTCTTCCAGGGAATTGAAATTTTTTTCATTAAGAGAATTTTGTAAAGACCGAAATAAATGGAAATCCAAAGGTGCAATGTCTGGTGAATATGGAGGATGAATCAGAACCTCCCAGCCAAGCTGTAACAGTTTTTGCCTAGTCATCAAAGAAACATGCGGTCTTGCATTATCCTCATGGAAGATTATGTGTTTTCTGTTGACTAATTCCAGACGCTTTTCGACGAGTGCTGCTTTCAATTGGTCTAATTGGGAGCAGTACTTTTTGGAATTAATCATTTGGTTTTCCGGAAGGAGCTCATAATAGAGGACTCCCTTCCAATCCCACCATATACACAACATCACCTTCTTTGGATGAAGACCAGCCTTTGGTGTGGTTGGTGATGGTTCATTTCACTTGCCCCACAATCTCTTCTGTTCCACATTATTGTACAGTATCCACTTTTCATTGCCGGTCACAATTTGTTTTAAAAACAGAACGTTTTCATTACGTTTCAGTAGAGAATAGTATGCAGAAATATGGTCAGGAAGGTTTATTCGCTTAACTTATGTGGAACCCAAACATCAAAGTGATGAACATAACCAAGCTGGTGCAAATAATTTTTCAGTGCTTGATTTGGATATTTTGAGTATGTTGGCTATCTCCCGCGTGGTATAACATTGATTGTTCTCAATTAATGTCTCAGTTTGATTGCTATCAACTTCAGTTGGTCTGCCCTACCATGGAGCATCATCCAGTAAGAAAGCTCCAACACGGAACTTTGCAAACCACTTTTGACACGTTCGATCAGTCACAGAACCTTCTCCATACACTGCACAAATCTTTTGGTGCGTTTCAGTTGTGTTTTTACCTTTCTTGAAATAATAAAGCATAATACATTGAAAATGTTGTCTTTTTCTTCCATCTTCAGTATTAAAATGGCTACCCAAAAATTCACTAATTTTGATAAGATTGTTTTTTAATGCACGCTGATATGACAGCTGTCACAATACAATCTAACAAAATTGTTTCGAATGAAGTTAAAGACAACTGAGTGCTACTAGAGCCATCTTACAGGAAAAACCGAATGAATCTTTTGGCCAACCCAATATATCACCAAGTGCTGGAACCAATCAGATACTGGGTGCTGGGACTTGGTCCCCTCTCTTAAGGAGTTTCTGTAGTTCAGTAGGGCTGGCACATGCGTGGACAGATCGTTACAGGACAAGGAGATGAGTGACGTCGTACAGAGATGATCTAAAGGTTGTAGGAACGTGGAAGAAAGCTCCACCAACTTTGCGGGGGAGGAACAGAGGGTTCAGAGGAAAAGAGTAACATTTAGAAGTACTATGACGTTCTTGAGAAGGACGGTGAAGCACAGAAGGTGGGAGGAGCTACTGCAATCTGGCGGCCATGCCCTCAATGCAGCTCACGCACAGGCATACATGATACCGGGGTTGATGTGTGGCTGTATTTACTTCCCTTGTGTTTCTCAAATTTATTTTAGACTTCATGAGAGTACTCACACCCTTTCTATTTCGGTCTCCCTATTTTTTTTTAACACACAGTGAACGGGTGCTAGCTCCCCCTTCTCTTTCTCTTTTCCTATCCAACTCACCCGGCTTTATATTTCTCCAAGACACTTTTCACCTTCTAAGTATCCCTATAATTTACTTATCTATTATGTTTACTCTCTGTTTCCTCTTCCTAGAATGTAAGCTCAGAAAGGAGAAGATTGGTCTATTTTGTTCACTGTGGTGTCCCCCTGCTCCTGGAAAAGTGCCTAGTACACATACAGTGGGTCCCTGAGAAGTAATGGGAATGACCTGAAATAGCCAATTTCTGTATCGAGGACATAATTATTATCCGCTCATATTTGAAGGAAAATGTATAGGAAAATAAAAGCCTACAAGGGACCATTGACAATAGCATCATTTTTCTCCCTCCCTTCAACAGTATTTATTGATCACCTGCTCTGTGTCAACCCTACTCTGAGCACTGGGATTTCAGAGCTGAACAGAACAGATCCTATTTCTATCTTTATGGCGCTCACCTGCCAGAGGGAAGCAGATGTTAATGAACTATGTAATTGCAAATTTGGGATAAGTGCTTAGAAAAAAAGTAGAGGGTGCTATGAAAGCATGAGACAGCAGCACATGACTTGGCCTGGATGATCCAGGAAGTTATTTTTAAGCTGAGTAGAAGTTCACTCAAGGAAAGAGGGGGAGAGAAAGCATTGGAGCAGAAGAAACAGAATAACAAAGATTGCAGAGTGGGAGAGAGAGTGCCTCTAGTCTTCCAGGTATGGCTATAGCCAGAGGGAGGGAGGAGGGACTTAGCGTAAGAGAAGAGGTAGATGAGCAGACCAGGTAGCTCCAGGTAGCTGCATATGTCAAGTGGCTGGCTTTTTAGTTCAAGAGCAAAGGGGAGCCTTGAGTGGGGTGTAAGCTGGTGGATGTTGAAATGAAAAGATAGCTCAGGTTAAAGTGCAGACAGGGGATAAGGGAGGAGGGCAGATAGGATGTGGGGAGGCAAGTTGGGAGGGTGCTGCAGTGGTCAAAGCAAGATGTGATGGTTGGAGTGGAAATGAAGAGACATGCGTAGAGTAGAGAAATATTTATGAGATAAAATTGAAGTCAGTGGCTTTTCCATGGTCTCAAATAAATAAATTACGGCTTGTATGTGTAAGGTTTTTGGATGTTTTGATGAACCAAAATGTAAATAAAGAAGCGTCTTGAGTGGTTTGTCAGCATTCTCTGTGATATGTGTCCAAATATTAGTAAGAAGTGAGCCCCATCTACAATGATCTAGTACCCCCTATGTGGCTGGGGGTCCTTCTGGGGAGGGAAACGAGGGAGTGTTATTGGGAAAGTTAATATTGATGAGGGTAAGATAAGAAAAGATGTATGTGTGTGTGTGTGTGTGTGTACATGCATATAACTAAACACGGAACCCTGCCCTCACCCCTTTCACATCCTTCCTTCTATTCCTGCTTCTTTCTTTTCACATGTTCCTCTCAGCTTACAGAGTTTAAGATCAGTGGTTCTCAATATTTCTGGGACCTTATCCTGAGAATAAGGCACATCCAATACACACAGAAAATTTCATACCATATATCAGGGGCTCTGGAACCCCAGATTTAAGAATCTCTGACCTGTAGAGTTTGTAAAAAGTCAATTCATAGACAAAAATAAATATATTTATCCAATAAATATATGAAAGATGATCAAGCTTACTAACAATCAGTTGAGCCAACCATGAGATAACATCTCTCATCTATCAGATGGGTAAAGGTTCAAAACTTGATAATACCAAGCTTGGCCATAGTTGGGGGAAATGAACACTCTTGTATACTCTGGATGAAAACAAAATGAAACAACTTCTTAGGTCCTTTAACCTAGTAATTCCAATCCTAAGAAAACATCCTTTAAGAAAACAAACATAGGTGTGCAATAGTCAAGGACGTACACTGCAGCAATGACAGAAAATTAGGAACTGCCTAAATGACCACCAACAGGGAAATGGATAAATACATGTGAAACATACCCTTACCGTATAGTGGAATACTATGCAGTCCAAAAGAATGAGATCAATCTGGACTGACGATATATTAAGCGAAAAAGTCAAGTTGCAGACCAAGATATGTAGCACAATGCATTCTCTATTAGAGAACTCACAAAAAGATCTGTGTTATATGTAAATGCTTTTGTATATATTTAGAACATATATACATGGATTTACATGAAACTCTTCATAGTGATTAACCCTGGGGAGTAAGATTTGGTTGAGGGGATGGGGAGAAGTCAGGCTTGAAATGAAATTTTCCTCTTTTATTTTATGTACTTCTCTACTGTTTGAATTTATTTTAACGAGCCTGTATTACATGATCTTAATTCTTAAAAAATAAAGGTAACATAGGAATTTCTCACCTTGAGCTTCTTTTCAACTGTACAGCTCTCCTTTAAACTTTGAGATGGAAGAAGAGACAAGCCATAGATGTAGCTCAGTCTCTTCCTCTGATTATGATATTTTTGTGACATCCCATTGTGCTGGGGATTGAGTCCAAACTCCTTAACTTAGCACTGCAGGTTTTCCTGGATTTGGCCCCTTGCCAGCCTCCCCAGTGTCTTCAGCCATCTGCCAACACGTAGACTCTGCCCTCACTGGAACTCACCAGGGCGTGGAGTTCCTGGGATTCTCCATGGTTTCTGATACACGTTCACTTTCACAGGCTGATCGTTTGCCTGTAATGACATCCTCAGCTGCCTAACACGCGTCCTGTCCTTCAAGACTCAGTTTCAGCATCACCTTCTCCAGAAGATCTGGCCCCCTAGCCACCTCCAGCCCAGTGGTTAGGGTGCTGCTAAGTGCTCCGTGTCTTGAGGCATACCTCCCATATTATACCACTTTTTGTGCCCTACTGCCACTTTAGTATCTGTTTCTTCTAGGTGAGAACACCCTGAGGACAGAAGCTGTGCTTTGTGTCACTGTGTTCCCGGTGCCTGGCTACAGGAGGCCCCCACTAAGTCGGAGGGTAAAATGCCCACACCCCCTTTCCGGGATCCTCAGAGAAGTATGAGACACCGAATTTTAAAATTTCTTGCGAATTACTTTTTCACATGGAGCCTAAATTGAAATTTAGAATCACAAAACCACAGCACTTTCTAAACGGAAAGGACTTAGAAGTTATCTAGAGGAGTTGTTTTCAATTAAGAGTCTGTAGACTAGTGCAAGTTTCCACACTCCAAGGAAAAATGAGAAAAATATGAGCAATGGAGCAGATTAAAAAAAATTCAGGTTAAATGCATTCAGTTTAAATAATATTTCCTATTCTGAGATTATCTCTCCCTCTCATTTTAAGGTTAGTTATGAATTATATGCTTGTAGTTTTAATTGTTCTATTAAATCAAAAATTCTGGAAACTCCAGCCCTTGTGTCTTTCCCCTCAGAACTAAGACCCAGAGAGATTGTGGCCCTGCTCACAGCCAAACCAAGAAATAAACATTTCAGTCTGGTATCTTTCTGCTGTTGTGTGTAATGCAATTGTGTACATTCAAAAATTTTATAGCTATGTTTGTTGTGATTGGTTTTCCGTTCAGCATTTTAAATTAAGGAATGAAATAATCGGTTAACATATTTGTTGTGTTATAATCAGAAACAGGCTTGCTCTCTGAGAAGTATCTATAACCATATGACATTGCTGTCTGTCAGTATTTGGTGAGGTTTTAAGAAATGTCAGAGTCTTGAAATTATATCTATGTAATATTAATATTGAGTTTGATATGGAAACAAAGACTGTTTTCTTTCAAGTTTTGGATGCTTCTTAAGTTTGAAGGTGTTCTAAGCACCTTAAAGAAAGAATTTAAAGAGACTTTGGATTCGGCTATTGATATAATTCTGATCTTAAACATCTGAATACTGTCCAGCAAAAAAATTCCACTTCTAAAAGTTTATCATAATAAAATAATGAGAGATGCATGCAGAAATGCATGTATAAAGGTATTCATTAAAACATTTGTGTTAATGAAGATTAGAGAAAAATTAAATGTGCAGTTATAAAGAATTGGTTAAATATTTCGATCTAGTCATTTTACAGAAAGTGCTTTGGTTATTAAATATGGCTGTATTTTTATCTTCTTCTAGATACTCTATTTTCTAATTTTTATCTACCACAAACATTTTGTACTTATATAACTGAAAAATCTGACATTATAATTTAATAGCTAATCAAAGTTCAGTATATGAAACTCTGTTAAAATTTTTTAACTTTAGCTTTTACATCTTCTGTTTTTATGTAGTTTAGCTTAACTTCAGCACCTGACACTGAGCTGCTATAGAACAGCACACAATCCAATGGAAAGCTGTCATTTTCATTTTGAACACTGTGTTCTCCTGCAAGTTCACATCTGAGGCCTGTACATTCTAATTAAGTATCAAGAAGGATACGCACAACCATAAACTCAAAGATCTAGAAAACATTTGAAGATGTAATCAGTTGAAATATTCCTTTTTTTCTCTAGACCTGGCTGCATCTTAGCTCGGAGTAAGAATTTTGGCCATGGCTTTTGCCAGGGTTGCAGCCTAAAAGCCAGAATGAATAGTATCTTTAGTATTTGCAGCTCAAAAGTTCTCTCTCTGAAAGAGGAAGATAGGAGGTGCCTGATTCCATCACAGCTATGTATGCCTGTGTGTGCCCCTGTGTGCACACGAGTGTGTGTGCATGTATGTGTGTGTCTGAGAGAGGAGGGAGAAGGGGAGAGGAGGCGAGGGGATGGGGGAGAGGCAGAGAGAGAAAGAGAGAGAAAGTGAGTGGGACTGTGTAAAGGGTTTCTGTTATCTTCGGCACTAGGTTAATTTGTCCTTTTAAAGTTCTTATAGACTCTGACAGTTCTTCCTAGTAGTTGTCCTACTTTTAATTAATTAATTAATTAATTGTTCGATGTCTGACTCCCTTTCTAGAAGGTAAGAGACATGAGGGCAGGAGCCATGTCTCCACCCCCATCTCTGTTTCCTTAGTTCCTAGCACAGTGCTTTTTGCATATGTAGTGAGGATTTAATAAATATTAGTTGAATAAATGCATGCATAGATCTCAAAAAAACCTTCTTTTTTTTTTACCTTGTCTAACAGCGTCTGTGGCTGCTGTAGCTTCCCCCTCACCCTTCTTCCAGCTGCTTCTTAAAGCCATTTTTAGGACAGGAGAGGACCATTTCCGCAGACTGAAGGAGGTGCTTGTCGGTTACTTCTGCAGCAGGAGGGTTGACCCACCCTCCATCCATTGAGAGCTTCGAAAGGTGAGACCTAGGCTTCAGCCCCGTTTTTTTTTTTTTGCTTAAAAATTTTATTATTTTTTTTTACATCTTTATTGGAGTATAATTGTTTTACAATGGCGTGTTAGTTTCTGCTTTATAACAAAGTGAATCAGTTATACATATGTTCCCATATCTCTTCCCTCTTGCATCTCCCTCCCTCCCACCCTCCCTATCCCACCCCTCCAGGTGGTCACAAAGCACCGAGCTGATCTCCCTGTGCTATGCGTCAGCCCTGTTTTATGGACGTTAGGATCAGTGTTTGCACATCCCTTCTTAGCTGCTCCTATGCTCTAGATAGTTCCGTGACAAAAGCCAAGCATCTATTTTACCATCTGCAGAAATATAGGGCTGTCGCCTTTTTAGGGAGGCTGATTTGGATGCCAGTGTGACTGTGGGAACCCCAGCTCTCTCATAGACAAAGTACACATCCATCTTTAATTTGTGCAACATGCTAGGCTTTGCCTCGGGGAAACTTGGTGCAGGCAGGCATTTTTGTCTGTGCTCTTCACTGCTGTCTCCATCCCTAAGGACAGGGCTTGAATGCCCACTCTGTGGGCCCTCGGTAACTATTTGCTGAATGAGTGAATGAATGATGAAATAGCCTCATAGCCGGTGAATGTCGTCTTGTGTTTGATGCGCCATTTTGCCTGTATTTCACCCAGTTAAGAACTTGAAATGTGTGCTGTTTATGAAGAGGGCAACCTTTTGCTCACCCTTCCCACCCCCAATCCCCCATCACAGTTCTGATACTCTGCTGCACAGTCCTTCTAAACTGGATGCCATTTCTCCCATTTTCCTTTAGAGAACAGGCCAAACCATAAATGTTGGCAATCATGTGCTAGTGAGTATGTTGTTACAAAATTTCCAAATCTTCTGATCAACCCACAGACTTTACAAGTATAATAAATTCACTTTTTTTTTGGTAAAATGCTATACTTTCAAATCAATGTTTTCCATAAGAATACTGATCTTTGCTGTGTGATTCAGAAATCAGAGAACAAATGGTGATAATATATGCTAAAATTAAAATTAGTCCACCTCCTTTTATAAACAAGAAACTTGTCACTTCCCAGTTTGCCTTTTCTCTCAGGAAGTTCAGAGTTATGCCCACTCATGCTACCTATTCTTACCCTCAATTTTCTGAAACAGGGATTTCATCTCTGTTTCCCTTCAGTATTTTGTTATTTTAAGCTTAAAAAAATATATATATATGGCATTATGCTTTGTTGAAAGTAGCCTCAAATTCTTTTTTGGTAGATGGTAAATTGTAATTAATGAGAAGGTGCTTTTCAAAGCCTGCCTTCCCTGATGGTATCAATGCCTCCCTCTAGCTCACTGGATATCAACCCTCTTCATGAGCCCGATTTTTCCAGTGTCACAGGCACTGGGAAATAGGCATGTTATTGCTAGAATGTAAGCGTACAGCAGAAAGAGCCCCGGGTTTGGAGTCAGCAGAACTGGGCTCTTATTACAACTCCATGTACTACTGGAGTGATCTTGGACAAGTCACTTAACCTCAGTTTCTTTTCTATACAGTGGGTGTACAATCACTTGCTCTACCAACTACCTTGGGTTCTTGAGATGTAAATGAGATGAGAAGTGTCCATGTGTTTTATAAACATTGCAGTTGTTTACACAGCTGTGTCTCCACAAGTCTGTATATTCCTTAAGATCAGGGACTACATCTTGTTCATATTTGTGTCCCTAGGGCTTATCCTGTTTACTAGAACTGAAGCCACAGAGGGCACTGAACATGGGGGACACTAATTTATTCATTGTTTCCTTTCAGAAAAGTTCCACTGGTGTCTGTTCATTAATAAGCCTTCATTGGTCAGCTGATCTTAATTGAGTACCTTCCACATGCGTTCTACTACCCCTAGGATATTTAATTGAGGAAAAAGTATGGAGGATAAACACAGAAAAATGAAAATGCACACACACACTGTTACAGATTTGTAAATGTCAGAGGTCACAGAATGGTGGCTTAAGGGCTAAATCTGCCTTTAGATGTGCTTTCTTTGGCTCAAACATTAATTGTTTCAATGTAAACAAATAACTTAAAATCCAGAGATGTGGATTTTGCTTTCTCTTGAAATTGTGAACAGCTGGTCATACCAGGCCGGTCCCTCCACAGGGACAGCTGGCAATACAGCTGCAGCCATTTCAGGTACATCCTCGACAGGCCAGTCCAGAGGCAGCCCTGTCACCCCCCGTTGTCTCCTGAACACCAAGGCAGATAGGAGCTACCATTTACGATCACATTTATTATGCTTGCATTTAGGTGGTAGCACTTACTGCATATCAGGCACTATTCTAAGCTCTTTGGTTACCTATCCATCTAGATATCTACCCATGAATTACAGGTAGGGAAATTGAGGCACAGTTAGCGTGTGGCGGATCAGGATTCAACCCCAGGAGTCTGCCTCGCAGGTTCTGGCTCTTAATCGCTCAGCTATATCACATCTTGGTGGGGAGGGAAGGGTATCAAAAATCATACCTAAGTGCCGTGCAAGGTTGAGCCAGAGCCTCTCGTGCAGGACACTGTGTTCTAATTAGAGAAAGATTCACAAAAGAAGTGATTTTTATAGAGTTTTAAAGGTAGAGAGACTCATGAGTCCAGGCAGGTTCAGAGCACTGTGCAGAGACCTCATTGGAGATCTGAGCACTGGAGCCTTCGGAGCATCTGAGCATTGGGGCATCTGAGCCTCCTCATTGGAGGCCTGGCTAACTGAGCTGCGTGAGGGCGCAGACGGAAGACAAGCAGGAGGTGAGGTGTGGCAGTCGGGACTTGGAGCTTGGATCTGATACCCCAGGGAAGGGGACTGCCCTGGGTAGCTGAGGGAGGCCGGCGATAAGGTTGAAGTCCTGTTGGACCAACGTGATGTGGGATGAATCTGCGTTCTTACAGGAGTCCTGCTGAACTTATTCATTGCTTTCACAATAAAGTCAATTTTGTAACACAGGTGTCCCTATAATACTGGCCTGACTGTTTGCTTCTGCTTCGGTCCCTGAGCGTATGAGCAAACACTTCAGACACTACAGCGAGCAGAAACTTGAGACAGAGCTTATCTTGTAATGCTGGGTTTTGCATCATATCCAGGGTGTGGTGTTACTTTAGAAGGCAAGTTCAATAATGATGTGTTTACGGGTTGAGCAAACGGTGCCTGTGCCCTGCGAGGGCTCAGGATTTATACTTTGAGAGCCCAGCAAACTGATTAATTTAGCTGGTCAGCGGGCTTAGTACCTGGATGTAGCAAATGGTCACCATATATGCAATATATATATGTGTGAATGTGTGTGTGTATATTTACATTGAGTATTTATGTAGCCCCTTGTATTTAATCATACTTATTTACAAAATAGCCCAGGGAAGCTTGGAGATGTTAAATGAATCAGTAAAGCTAATTCAGGCAAGCCTTAGTCATTGACCCACCCAGTGTGTCCTCTCTTGTTTCATGTGATATATTAAATAAAGCATTTTGTGTTTTTGGTGTAACCCAACGATATAATGAAGTGACAAAAATGAATGTTAAAAGCATTTGGGTCACCTAAACTGCCTTCTTTAGAAAATAAAAATGCCTATTAAACAGTTACACTCTTTATTCTCTTGGCCTATTTTTATTTCTCTCTCCAGGAGAGAGATTGGAACCATGTTTATTACTCTGTTCTTAACAGGTCTTGTCAACTACCGTCATTACAGTAAGTGTTTATAAGCATCGGTAATAGTGAATTGCAGCCCACACCCCTGCCTAATCTCTGTTTCCCTGCTTTATTGCCCTTAGATAATTTCTTCCATTTCTATTTTTGCCTTTTCAAGGACAATGCAAGGCAGGATAGTTATGTGATTCAGGACTTTTAAACACATTTGAAATATGGCAATTACTTGTTATTCTTGATAACAAACTTAAAGGCAAGCTTTCAAGCACTGACTTGTCTTCTCCCTGCTCATTCCAGCTACTACAGACTTAAAGAGAAGGGCTTTGAAATTATCTCCTTAATTGGGCTGCAGGTCACTGCTATTTGTACAAGTGGCTTTGGGATGCAGGTGTTGGTTTTAGGGGCCCCCTTTGCTGTGGTTTTATATGTCTTGTTTTCATTGCTACACTGGCTTCAAGGACCAGGCAATATCCTTGGCTTCCTCTGGGGGGAGTGGCAAGGGGCACACTTGGATTGTTCTATTCTCTTTGAGGTAGATGCCATCTGACCCTGGCCCTCCTTTTTTCTGTTCTTTTAGGTGTTCTGGGCTTGAGTTTCTGCTCCTTGTGGAATAGTCATCAGATGTCCACATACAGACTTTTGCTGCACTTAGAGCTATGCTAGGAGAAGCATGAAATTACTTCCCAAAGGATGTGGTTCCTGCCTCCTTGAGAACTAGAAAAGGGAATGTCATGGTTGGAGCAGTAACCCATCCTAGGTGACTGTCAGTTTCCTTATTTGTAAAGTGTGAAGGTCAGACAAGATTGCCTCTAACATCTTTTTCTGCTCAAATTTTCTACGAGCCAAAGAAGGCTGAGAACCCATCTAAACTGAGAATCCTGTAATTTTAAGAAATTTCTGGAAGAATGGGATGTTGGCACCAGCCAACAAGACTGAGATAAAGTTTGCAGTCAAATGGAATTAAGGATAAACCCAGTTCTGCCAGTTCCTTGCTCTGCAACCTTTAGCAAAGTCACTTCTCTTTGAGCCTTAAGTCTCTCATCTTTGAATGAAAATACTACAGTCTACCTAGCAGAGTTATTGTGTGGATTTAAGACACACACATAGCATATTTGTAATGCTACATGCATAGCTGACACAGAGGAACCACTCTGTAAATGGTTAAAGTTACTCTGATGACAGTGATCTTATGAGTGTATGGTTTGGGAAATAGCTAAGGGTTTGGAATAGATTCGATCTAAGGAAGATGGCATGTGAAGAAGTGTTTGAAGTTGAAATAGGACTAAGAATGATTTTGAGGATAGGGTAGCTACTGAAAGAAATGATGCCAAGGGTGTGATAAGAAACTGAGGTGAAGGGCACTGATGGGCAAGATCATTTATTCACTTTTTTTCTAGCACTTGCTACAGGTGTAGATACTGTCAAGATACTTTCAATGAGACAATCTCCTCACAGTCAGTATTGTCTTGTGCCTTGTCCAGCATGTTAGCTTCCAGATGCAGTCATTCTCTGTATTCAAAGATGGTGGCATGTTGATGACATATTGTTCCTCTTGCTATCCATAGTGGATATGGGCGTGTCTGAAAAGACCAACTCAGGATCAAACCCAAATACGCTCCAAAACCCAAATATGAACATTGCTTTTGTTTTGTAGCTACTATCTTGCATAGAGTGCGTGTCGCTTTTGTTGTTTCTGCCAACATCTGGATTCTTGGCAACTTCTCCTTACTTTAGATCTTTTTAACTTGGACTCCTCTAGTCTCGGGGGATTTTTGAAGTCCTTGAAATTCTTTGCAGAATTGCATGTATATAAGCGTATGTGCATTTTGGGAGGCGGGGGCGGGGTGGGGACCCTGGCCAGAGCAAAGGGATCAGACTCAAAAAAGCCAAGAACTGCTGCCGAATGTGTCTTAGACTAGGAAGGAATTAAAATGACTTCACAAGATGAAAACATGGTCTAACACAAACACAGAGATATCCCCGAATACCTGTTTGCTTCCATAGCTCTAATAGGTCCGCACCTTCTCCTTTCCTCTAACAAACAGTGCAATGGGTGAGTCTCTTTGGCAAGATCTTCACAGTTTCCAAGCAGCTCTTCATGACGTGATCCGGAGTCTGGTTGAACGGTCTGGAGGGTTTCTGGTGAGTGGATGTGAAGACTTTGCACTTTCTTCATTGTCCCTAGAAAGAGCATTAACAATTAAAAACAATTAAAAAAAATTTCTTTAGGAAGACTAAAGAGTCAGAGAATAGCGTTTCCAGAGAAAGAAATGAAAACTGATTTTGACAACAGCAACTTAGAAGTGTAAAGTAGAAGTGGCAGGGTAAGATTTTTAAAGGAAAAGAAAGAAAAGTACTTGTTATCCAGATTTCATTTGCAAAGAGAATCAGTCCTTTGTGCCTGGCTTTGCCTCTGGGCCAGCAGGGGCCACAGGGCCACGCCCCAAGGTTGGTTTGGGATCCTTTCAGTCTCTTCCTCCTTTTCTTCCTTGCCCTCCTCCTCCCCCCTCCTCCTCCCCTTCCTCCTCCTCCCCCTCCTCCCCCTCCTCCTCCCCCTCCTCCCCCTCCTCCTCCCCCTCCTCCCCCCTCCCCCTTCCCCTCCCACTCCTTCTTCTCTACTCTCTCACATGTGCGTACACACACACACACACACACACACACACACACACACTCTCATCTTTAAAAGAAGCAAACTTTATCACCAGTGTTAGGATTTGGAACATCTTAAGGAGATGTTGACCACCACAAATATAGATTAGGAAAGGAAGTGAATTTTAGCTGAACCTGTTTTGAAAATACAGAATTTCTGTTTTAAGAACAAGCGGAAATAAATAAATAGAATTTTTTGAGCCTCTGTGAGTCCAAAGCTCCTATTAAGCTTTCTGAGAGAGTCAAAAGGCCAAAGTTTATCATTTGTCAAGTTATTACATAGATGCAATGATTCTATTAGATACTAGCCATAGAAGTTGCTCTCTAGAAGTTTACTTTCTAGTCTGGGAGACAGACCTCACATACGTGGAACAAACTAAGGAGAATAAAGTACAGTCAGACTTCTGAGAAGGGAAGGCTTAAGTAGGCTGGAAGAATGCATTAGATTAGCAACAGACAAATACTGAAAGTACTTCAATAGGGAAATGGGTAAATAAAAGTGGTGGTTTCGAACCATGGAGTACTATTCAGCAGCCAAAAGTATTGAAATAAATCTATATGAAGCCACATGGATAAGTTTCAAAATACTGTTAAATAAATAAAGCAATTTTTAGGATATGTATAGCATTATACCAAATATTTAAGAAAAACACATAAAATAACATCATTTATTCTGTGTGTGTGTGTGTGTGTGTGTGTGTGTGTGTGTATTTCTTTTTAAAGATTTGGAAGGAAACACCTTGACTCATAATCATGGTTACTTTTTGAGGATGGAGAGGAGATCAGGATAAATCTCTTTAGTTTCCATGTGTTTTGTGCTGATTTTGCATTTTGTAATTTACTCTGCTGACTGGGAGTCTAGAGGCCCAGCTTTCTTCTGCAGAAAGCAGTTGATGGTTTTGTAAATATCTTGTCTTCTCTTAATACACCACATGTCTTCCTGGTAGCCAGGGCCTCTCAGAGGTCCCGAGAGCTGGGTCTCTTCCATTATTTTGCGGCTTCCAGCACAGTAATAAATGAAGAAATGCCAGAAGAATGTTACAATCAGCACAGTACATTTAAAATGTTTATATTTAGCCATTAAAGTTGTTCAATGAGTCCTTTCTCTTCAATCCTATCAGGGTATCTCTGTGATAACATCAAAAGTCTATATTTTAAATCCTGGGCCAATGGTCCTCCTGCTGCACTCCTCCAAGTGGCTCCAGGGAACCAGAGAAAGGCTCTGCGTGAAGCAGGCTGATGGAATGATAGTGGGAGGCGTGTGAAGGCAAGCTCTAGTGCCTTCAGTCCTTCCCCAGGGTTCGAGTTTTCCCCCAGGCCTGGCATTTGTATCTATAGGTCTCACCTGCAAAATGGGTTGAGTTTCAGCTCTATGCATGTGTCCTAGAACATCAAATGGAGAAAATTTCACCTTTCCAATCATCCTCCCCTGGCCCCGTCAGGGCATTTAAGGTCAAACAGGCTTTCAGTACACACTGTGTCAGCCCAGCCCAACACTGCCTCCCCCCATGTTCAAAGAGAACTGGGGTTAAATGTATCATCGGTACAGTTTCATAGACTGTAAAATGTCCAACCATTTGATTTTTTAAGTAGGAAATGTTCACCCCAAGAAAAAGTTGCAAAGGGGCATAAAATATTAAAACTTGCATCTGTTTCACTTTATAAAAGGGAAATGGATTTCATCTTTAAGTTTTTGCACTTGGTGAAATTCTCATAAGTATCTGGAGAAGTTGATAGCCTTAGCCAATTATGAACACACTTCTGAAACGTTCTGAAGAGGTTTGTCCCTCTAGTCTCCCTCTTTTTAATATTATATCGAGAGTTTATGTCTAATCTAAAGCAGTCTCATTATGACAGCACTACTAATCATTTGAATGAATACATTCATATAAACAAATACTACACTCCAAAGAGAATCAAATGCTAATGCATTTTATTAGATAAAAAGACAGACAATATAATCATACTTGAATTTCAGGGAATCAAATGTAGTAAAACAAAGTTTACATCAGAGCCCAGGGCCGGATCTAGGTTAGCCATACATGCCTTCATTTTTCCAAGTTTGGAAAGTTTGCTCGTTCGAGCTGAGGGCTACTTCACCAGACTAACAAAAAGGAAAATGTCTATCAGTTTTTTCTTTTGTTCTTTTCAGATCCTGTTCAAGTGCACACAGAACTAGCAGGTTCACCAGAAAAGCTATTGAGCATTTGCTGGAACACATTATGCAGGGTGAATTTCTTCTGGAATGTTGCCAAGGGTTTTTTATGCTTCTGTGGTAGGCATTTCTGGAACATTGTCATTTAGCCAAGCAAAGAACATTTGTTTAAAGGACAGAAAGTGTTTAAAAATTCTTGTTTGTTTAAAAGCAAGTTAAATAGCAATATGAGTTCAGGGTAGGGCAGGGAAAAGCACTTATTTCTCTAAGTGATCTGATTAGGTCATTTAATTTGGGGGGGCGGTGTTAACAGAGTCATAGTTTCTCCTAACATAATTATATATTAATACTGTTTTCTAGAAAGTGTCTTCCAGTGCCTACTTTTCTTTGATGTGATTAGCTGTGTTTTTCAAAACTGAAAATTTACTTTAGAGATTTCTCACGTGTTTGTGTATATAGGAGCTACTAGTAATGGCTAAAAAAATTGGAAGTGCAGAGAACATGCTAAATTAGGATTTCTTTTTTCACTTATAATTCCAGAACTACATCAAAAAAATAACATAAAAAAGGAAAACGTGAAAATATCTCTAAATTAGAGGAGATAATATTTTTAAAGTATTGCAAATTGGAGTATAAATCCCAAGTTCAAATTTTTTTTTTTTTTATGTTGGGGGTAGGAGTTTATTAATTTATTAATTTATTTTTGCTGTGTTGGGTCTTCGTTTCTGTGCGAGGGCTTTCTCTAGTTGTGGCAAGTGGGGGCCACTCTTCATCGCGGTGCGCGGGCCTCTCACTGTTGCGGCCCCTCTTGTTGCAGAGCACAGGCTCTAGACGCGCAGGCTCAGTAGTTGTGGCTCACGGGCTTAGTTGCTCCGCGGCATGTGGGATCTTCCCAGACCAGGGCTCGAACCCGTGTCCCCTGCATTAGCAGGCAGATTCTCAACCACTGCGCCACCAGGGAAGCCCCCAAGTTCAAATTTTGACATGTTAAAAAATACAATACATAAACACTTTCCCAGAAATTCTTCTCTAATGAGTAGTAAAATCTGATCCCAAATCATTTCACTTTAAGAAGTTTCATTAATACCAATGTCTGCATCATACTCTCTGTAATACCCAGTGATATATATAAAGACTCTTATTAAATGTGGCAAGGAAAAATCCTAAGTATAAAAATTTGAATTTTGTCTCTGCCATTCACTGGCTGTGTGATCTTGGGTGAGTTACTTAGCTTCTCTGAGCTTCAGTATCCTCATCAGTAAGATAGGAGTAGTAATACCTATCTCATGGGACTGTTGTAAGGATCAGAGATGTTTGTAAGGAATCTCAACAGAGCCTAGCATTTTGTAAAGGCTTAAAAAATATTCATTTTTAAATGAGATAATATTAAAATATATATATATTCATCATTCATTCATCAATATTCATTCCTTTCTCATCTTTCCCAATCCATTCCACCAGTATAAGTCAATCTGGAGATTAAAATAGGCAAAACTGTGATCTAAGTTAGAACTGTGTTGTTTTAGTGTTAGGATATTCCTGGCTGCTTCATTTTACACTTGGACTTTAAATATACAAGTTTCTATAAACATTCTTTAAACAAAGTTAAACTGTTTTTATTTTGATGAAGCTAGGACTGAGTCTGATATAATGCTTGGAGAACTAAATGACATGCAGGAGAATTTTGTTTCTGTAGGGCTGACCCTATCATGAAAATGTACTCAGTGAAAAGTAAATATGGTGCTACCTTCTCCTACTCAGTATTTAAATTAACTCTTAAAGAAAAATATGACAATTCTCCTTTATACCTAAATACTATGGAATTCGCTGCCTCCTGTATTCAAGTTCGGGTTATGATCTTATACTTGGCTCCCTTCAATTGAGTTTTGTTATGTACTTGGCATGTTCCCAGAGCCAAACCTCCCATCTGTAACCTGCACCTACAGTTCACAGTATTCAGCCCAGAGAGCTCTGTACTTCCGGGCCACTCAGGTACTTGCAAGCTTGGGCTATGGGCTTTCACACTAGTTTCTTGGCCAGTTTAGACACTGCAAACATTTGGGCGTTCCAGTTTCTGCAATTTTGCTTTGGTTCTTTAAAAACAGCTCTTCCCCCACCCCTGGCACATCACCATTCTCCAAGGCATTCATTGTGAGATGGGAAGGCTGGTGTCTGTCATTTGCATTCCAGATTGAAATGAACAGAATCTAGACTTTCTCTCTCTCTCTCTCTTTCTTTGGTGCCATGACAAACAAAGGAAGATATGAGATGTGTTTATTTTTTTGTAAAATGCAGAAGTATCATTTCCAGGAGATGTTGAGCTTTCCTCATTTGCTTTGGACTGTTCGCATAAACTATAGCCCCATGCTTTTTTAAATGAACATTTTTAAAAATTAATTAATTAATTAATTAATTTGGCTGTGTTGGGTCTTAGTTGTGGCACGCAGGATCTTCGTTGTGGCATGCGGGGGCTTTCATTGCGGCAAGCGGACTCTTGGTTGCAACGTGTGGGCTTCTTTCTAGTTGTGGCGCATGGGCTCCAGAGTGCGGGGCTCAGTAGTTGCAGCACACAGGCTTAGTTGCATGTGGGATCTTAGTGCTCTGACCAGGGATCGAACCCGTTTCCCCTGCACTGAAAGGCAGATTCTCAACCACTGGATCACCAGGGAAGTCCCCATAGCCCCAGTTTTTAATAGATACGTGGAAAGTATGAATTTGGTGGAGATGTTGAGAGGAGAAGATGGTGATGTGGGAAAACTATTTCTTTTTCATTTGCCATGAGGCATTTAATTCCTGGAAAGAACATATATAATGGCAAATAAAACGTCTTGGTCTTTGGGGCCAGAATATCTGTTGTGAGTGTGTGTTATGAGTCTCGCAGAGGCTAGGTGCAGGTTTGTGCATTTACGGCTCTCACAGCCTTGGCTCCTGTGGTTCTTCCCCCTGCACAGCATATTCTTCCAAGGCAAAGCAGCTTGCTGTTAGACCAGGATCTTTGGATAAAGAAGAACAGATATGATAAATTCATAACAATTAACGATTTCTTTTACAAGAACCATTTAAAAAGAGAATGTTAGGAAGGAGTGGCACCAAAATGGCACCCTCCCTCAAATGGATTCTAGTCTGAGGGGTGGAGTTGGAGGCAGATGTGATATGACGTAAATGGGGGTTCTTAAATATTTAAAAATATTTATTGGGAGGACAATACTGAGAATCTATGGGTCAATATAATGCTATTTAACATTATAAGTTTTGGTTAAGGTAAACCATTAAAATTTGGAGAGTTTACAGCTCAGGCATCAGCATTACTTCCCACCTTCCCTCTTCCCCCCACCATCTTCTTCCTCTCTTCTCAGCTTCTCTCTAGCAATGGGCAAGAAACTTGTCTTCTTCAAGATGCTTGTGACGTAGTAAAGGAGACCTCTAGGCAAAAAAATGCAGATAGGCCAGAGTGAAAAGGGCTATAGAGAAAAGGATATGTACCTGCCACAAAGGGAATCAATCCAGAAGGGCTTCACGGAGGAGGTGTCTTGCAGATGCCTAGACAAACAGGAGTGAGGAGCTAGTGGTGGCGATGGGATCCTGTGGAACTAGCACAGACAAAGGGAAAAGGCATATGAACACTAATAATAGTAAGAGTGCCTAGTACTTGTTGAGAGTTTATTGTGTGCAGCCCCCTGCCAACTATTTTTCATGGATTATCTCATTGAATTCTCACATGAAAGTTTTGGGGCAGATTTTATCCCTATTTTAATCAAGAGAAAATTGAAGCAGAGCAAGGTTATGCTGCTTGCCCACAGCTGCACGCTAGAGAGTGGGAGAGCCGGGATCTGAACCCCAGAGCCCAGGTTCTTAACTTCTTCAGCAAGGGTCTGCTGTTTGGGGACTATTGAGCGGCTTGATAGAGCTAGAGCCCAGTCTGTTTCTTGAAGGTGTGGTGGGAGATTGTTTCATTTTTATCTGGGGAGTGATATGTTTCCTAATGAAAAATCTGGTCAGAATTTGCAGATGGTTTTTTTTGGGGGGGTGGAGGTGGGAGATGGGATGGGGTGGGGTGCTGGAGGTGATGGTAGAGGTGTAGAGGGGAGCTGGGGTGTAGCACACTTGGGGGCAAGAGAATAATGAGGAGACTCCTGCCATCTCAGGTAAGAGATACTGATGATGAAGATGATAGTTACTGTTTAACTGCGTCCTTACCATGTGCCACCATATCCTTATTTAATCTTCACAGTTGCCCCATGAGATAAATAGTCATACTCTCAATGTACAAATGAAGGGACTGAGGCTCTCAGAGGTTAAATAACTTGACTAACATCACACTGAAGGTAAGAAGCAGAGCCAGAACACGGATAAGGGTCTGTCTGATTTCAGACTCTTAACCCTTAAGCTGACAGCATGCTATGGTAAGTGAGGTAGGCGTATTTAGGGAAGCGTAGGGCTCCTGAAGTGTCATCCAAGTGTGGAGATGTCTAGGAAATAATAGAAATATACACATTTGGAAACTTGGAAGCTGACAGGTGACAGAGTCCGGGGGAGTGAATGTGTGTACAGGAAAATGTTGGGTGAGGATGGTGTCCTGGGAACCACTCCATGGAGGGAGACAAGATGGAACATGAAAGACCTTTAGAAGAGGAGATGGGGAATGAAGACCCTACCCCTGGGCTCTGTGACTCACCCACTGGGTGGTTGTGGACAAGACCCTTACTTGGCATCTCAACCCCAGCACCTGTGAAAATGAAGAAAAGAACCCACTTCCCCATCATCAGTGAGGTGCGGTACATAAACATGCTTTAAGAACTCCAAAATTCTTTACGACAGATCGTGTATGAAGGCAAGAAGGGAGCAGTGGAGGCTCTGAGCCCAACAAGTGGGCTGAGGATGCTGGGGGAGCAGAGCTGTGCACTTTTAAGTAGGACAAGGGGAAGTTACTGAGATGTGCCTGTGGGCTGGGTTTGGATGGAAACTCTGGAAGAAAAAAACTCCCTAAGGAAGGTTCAATAGTAGGATGAGAGAGAGGAACAGGAAGAGAGAAACTCTGAAGAATGTAAGTGAAGAGGCTGGTGCCACAGGAGGAACCTGGTCTGGGTCTGTAAGGTGGGGATTCCTGCCGCATCTCTGACCCTAACAGGCTCTTTGCCCTTTAGCACGTTGGCCTCCACTTTCTGGGCTTCTGTAAAAATGATTCGTTTGGTTAGCATAGATGGACCAAACCAGCCCAAATTGTGAGTAACGAGTACCACTGTATCTTACCCCTGGTCCCTGGCTCTGTGACACTGTGTTGAGAAGGTGGGTGAGGCCAAGAGAACAGAAGTCAGGGTTGATGAGTGAAATCTGCTGATGGTGTGTAATGAGGGTGGTGCTTCATCCAGGCCCCTGACCCAGCCCCAAGCAAACAGGAGATTCACAGTCCAGGACACTGAGAAGGGTCCGAGGAGAGCCCTCTCTGGAATTCTGGGGACAAGGTAATTACCCGTGAGATGTCAGCCTTGTGGCCTTGCCCCTATGGGGTGGACCTGGCTCCTTGGGAAAAGTCTCTGCTTTGTGAGGAGACTGAAAGAGGGCGTGCTGGGAGTGGCCAGATTCTTCTGAAAGGTGACTCCTGGGGTCTGGGCCAAGAAAGGTTTATGAACAGGAAAGGGGATTCACAGCAGGGCATACTTGAGAGGAATTGTTTAAGGCTTTAAACCCTTGCCAAGGCAAGTAACATGAGCCGGGACCTATAAGTTACTTTGGATCGATCTATCTATCATCTGTCTATCTATCCATCATCTATCCTGTGTAACCTGAAAATCCCCGGCAGCATTTGTGTTTTTGAACTCCCAGAGTGTGCCTCATGGGGAGGATGGAGTGGGGGAAGGGATTCCGCTGGGGACAGACAAAAGTGGGGATGCACTAGCTTTGAAGACCGAATTTCCTCCGTTTTTATGCCTGGGGTGTAACCAGAGACCAGTGTCAACAAGGAATCAGGCTCAGGAACGCTTTTGTTTGCAGCTCTCCTTGGGGCGTGACTTGCTTTTATCAGAGGTCAATGAATTGTAAATTGTGTAATTTCAGGTTCTGCTGAACGAGGGTAGGGGGGACTTTTGAGGGGGGTGGATGGTGGCACTCAGGCATCTAGGAAACTCTTGGTGTCTGTCTGTGAGTCCAGACCTGGCCATGTGGGACTTCGCAGGGGAGAAGAAAATATATGTGGATTAGGGTGTTTACGTCTGAATTTGCTATAGCAAATGGATCTGTGTCAAATCTCCAAAACAAGTTAATATCCTACGTTCAGACCAGCAAAAGCAATAAAACCAGTTTTTGGTGTGCTTGATTACACTTTTCTGGGTAAAACTATTTGTTGTGACCTACAAAGGTATATACCCTATGCTGTGGGGAAGGGTACCAAACGGGGAGCTTCCAAAAGTCTTAGTCATTTGTTTTTAAACAATGTTTTGACTTCTATATTTAATTTTAAATTTTTAAATGGAAGTATAGTTGACGTATAATATATTAGTTTCAGGTGTGCAACATAGTGATTTGACATTTATATACATTAGAAATTGATCACCAGGATGAGTCTAGTAACCATCAGTCACCATACAATATTATTACAATATTATTGACTATATTCTCTGGGCTATATATTACATCCCCATGACTTGTTTATTTTATAACTGGAAGTTTGTACCTCTGGATCTCTTTCACCTATTTCTATGTACCTTTCCCTCTAGCGACCACCAGTTTCTCTGTATCTACGAGTCTGTATCTCTTTTGCTTGTTTTGTTTTTTAGATTCCACATACAAGTGAAATCATGCAATATTTGTCTTTCTCTGTCTGATTTATTTCACTTAGCACAATACCCTCTAGGTCCATCCATGTTGTTGCAAACAGCAAGATTTCATTCTTTTTTATGGCTCAGTAATATCCCATTGTGTACATAGGTCTTAAGCATTTTTTATCTACATTTCTCCTCCTATACCCTAGGATTTACAAAAGACTTGCTATTTATTCATGCACTCAACAAAAATCTATTGAGGATTTATCTTATTGCAGCCACTGTTCTAGGGGCTGAGGACAAAGAAATCAAACAAGCTATTGCTCTCCCAGAACCTACAATCTACTGGGGTGGGCCAGACAATAAAATTAATGTGTTGTATAATCTACCAACTAGTGAGACCTGCTAGGAAGAGAAATATAGAGGGCTCTAGGAGATGGAAAGGAGTAGTATCTCTGAGGAAGTGGAGTTGGAACAGAAGTGAGGGAGTGAGCCCTGAGGCTGACTGAAGGAAGCAAGTCCAAGACAAAAGGGGCGGGGCTTCCCTGGTGGAGCAGTGGTTGAGAATCTGCCTGCTAATGCAGGGGACACGGGTTCGAGCCCTGGTCTGGGAAGATCCCACATGCTGCGGAGCAACTAGGCCCGTGAGCCACAACTACTGAGCCTGCGCGTCTGGAGCCTGTGCTCCGCAACAAGAGAGGCCGCGATAGTGAGAGGCCCGCGCACCGTGATGAAGAGTGGCCCCCACTTGCCACAACTAGAGAAAGCCCTCGCACAGAAACGAAGACCCAACACAGCCAAAACTAAATAAATAAATTTAAAAAAAAAGAAAGAAAGAAAAGGGGCGTCCAGAGAGGGCTCAGGGAAAATGGTAGGCAGTGAGGTCAGAGGGAATCCGGAAGCAGAGGCGGTGCAGACCTTGTGGGGCTTTGTGGGTCACCACAAGGACTTTGGATTTTACCTTGAAGGAGGTGGGAAGCTTGTGGAGGGTTTTCAGTAGAAGTGGGACAGGATCCTTCTGGCTGCTGCTTTTAAAATAAATTGAATAGGGCAAAAATGGAAGTATGAAAACAGGATTCGATAATCTAAGCAAGAGATGATGGTAACTTAGACTAAGGATTTACCAGATTCTAAATTTTTTGAAGGAATAACTGGCAAGATTTTCTGATGAAGGGAATGTGAGCCTGGAAAGAAAGAAGCAAAGATGAGTCAAGGTCTTGGGTCGGAGCAGCTGGAGGAATAGACCTGTTGTTTACTAAGATGGGGAAGCCTGTTGGAGGTACAGGTTTGGAGATAGGGGAGCCAGAATTTGGCTTTGGAATTAAGTCTATCAGATGCCTAGTAGAGAAGTCTAATAGACTGTTGGATACATGAGCCTGGAGTTCAGGGGGGAGGATAGGGTTAGAAGTATAAATTGGGGAGTGGGACGCACATAAAAAAAAATTGAAACTATGGATGGAATAAGGTCACCTAGGAAGAGAGAGTATAGGTGGAACAGAAAGCAACCTGGGGCTGAGCCTTGGGAACCCCAGCATTAGTGGTTGGGGATATGAGAAGAACCAGCCAAGGTGATGAGGAACCAGTGAGACAGGAAGAAAGAGGAAAGTCCCAGAGAACAAGGGGAGAAGTTATTTCAAGAAGGGCGTATCCAATTGGGTCAGATGCTGCTGAGAAATGAAGTACAAAGAGGACTTAAAATTAGTCATTGACTTTGGAACATGGAAGTCATTGATGAGTTTCACAAAAGCAGTTTTAGTGGAATTGTGGGGATGCAAACCTAATTTGGAGTAGTTTCAAAACAGAGTGGAAAAAGAGTAAGTGGAGATAGTGGAGATGTAGATAATTTTTTCAAGAAAGTAGGTATAAAGGGAAGCAAAAAAACATGTCAGTCTCTAATATGGCCCCGTAACTTGTTAGGAGCTGTTTTTCAAACAGAAGTACATTCTCTTCTCAAGAAGGTGGCTCCGGAGGGACCACAGGAGTCTATCCTATGGCTCTCCTATTGGAGCTTGCCAAAGACCCTACACAGCATCCCTGTCCATCACAGATACCTCTGGCATTGTTGGATCCGCTGGATCATATGAACCAAGGGCACCTTGCATGGCAGCCTGGATCTACTGCAGAGCCCTCTCTTGTTCTGGGCCCCATTCAAAACCATGAATGTCTTAAATCACCCAGTACATACGTTGGAGCAGTATTCCCTACTGTAGGTTATGTTTATCCAAAACCCAAAGGGGCTTACCAAGCATTGGATTTCTTTCTTTGTAGTAGTAAGCCCAAAGTGTAATAACTTGTTCTTTATCTGGGAGGGGATATCCTGACATGCATTAGATCATTGAATCCCTAAAAACTTCACTAGTGTGGGAGACACTGCAGGATCCTTTCTCAAGGGAACCCAGGTTTGGGGTCTGAGAACTGACTCAGATCTGGAGATTATGGGCACATCAACATTCTCCTTGATAGCTCTTGACTTTTTTTTTTCTTGTTATAAAATCGTGTAATACCTTCATTGGTTGATCGTCTAACCCAGTGCCAGGAACACCATGGTCTATTAGCCATCATCAAAACCCTTGTGGGTAGAGGCACTCTGCTTGTCCCTCTGGGCTTGTTGTGGTTTATGTTCACCTTGACTCTGATGGTTAAGCACTGACCTCTGGCCTTTATTATTCTGGAATCCCATCATTCCCATGGAGACTATGGAGCCCAATTATATGGCAGAGTCACCTCTTCTCACCCTGGCCTACAGTGGACAGTCATCTCTAAGCTTCTCAGAGATGTAGTTGCCCCTGACTGACATACTCCTTATTGCCTAAAGCAGGGAAATGTCCTCTGAACCCTCCCAGGAAGCATAAATCTCACATAAATGTTGTTCGAACATTTCTGTCTCCCTGAGCATTCCGACCCCTTCTTCAATTTTCTGCCATTGTACTGCAGCCTCTCCCTGTAACTTACTGTAAGGCATTGTGTCCAAGCTTCAAGGAGCCATTCAGAAATACAGTCATCCTAACTTTAAGGGGGTTCCCAAGTCAACAACCCCTCCCTCGCCTTTGTATTCTGCTCCCCTCCTTCCTCTCCTGTTTATCATCCTTGAACTCGCTCCCACATGTGTCCCCCCTAGTTCATGCCGGTACATCTTAGCCAAGTCCTGCAGCTCTTTCTGAGGATAGGACATCTTCTTCCGGACCAGGCACTGTATTTCTTCACCTGGACTACCTTGAGACCTAACCCCAGTTATTCAACCAAAAGTAAAGAATGGAGGCAGGGGCAGATCATGAGGAAGGCAACATCGTTTTGTCATAGTCACTGTCAAGAATCTAGTCTCACCCAGATCTGGAGAATAAAATAGAAGCAATGTTCAGGTAAATATCAGTCAACTAATGGAATATTTTTGGTGAAATAAAAGAAGCCAGGAAATGTACCCTCAGGCTCCAGGCTTCTCCCTGCAGGATTGGGAAGAAGTTGGTGGTGGTGAAGTGTGGATGAGGCCGAAGGGGACTGGGAAGGATATTCAGTGCACTCCGTTTGGAGAGTTTTCATAGGTGGCGTGCAGTTCCAGATCTCTGATCCTTGCAAGCAAAATGACACCATAGACTCTTTCATTTGTCTATTCATTCATTCAATATTTATTGGAAGCCTCTTATGCTAGTCACTCTGTTAGGTGCTTGGGTTCAAAGACAAGTACTACCGTGTCTTTATTTTTCAGAAATTCAGAGTGTAGTGGCAAGCAGACAGAAATGCGACTTATTATTGGTCACCTTACATGTGCTAGAACAGAGGAACGTAAAGGATGCTATGGGAGTCCAGACGAAATTACAAAAACACTCTTGCCTGTTGTGTGTGCACACAAAGGAGGAGTTATATAATGCCTTGTCTAGTTTCTTGTCCCACCACACTTCCATTCCTCGTTCCTAGAGCCACTTGACCATTGCTGGTCAGGGTTAATTTAAAGAATCTTGGTTTGGTAGCTCAGAGGACTATGAAGCCAACCTTCCTTTCTGTTCTCAGCATCTGCATGTAGTTTCTTAATCTGTTTTTGTGACCCATCTCCTCTTGTCCCCCAATTCCATTGTCTTAAATATCTTTCCTACTCTTATACCTGTTGTACTCTCACAGATCCCCTGACTCCTTGCCTAAAGCCCAGACTTTTGGGCAAATCCTAGTTCCTTTTCTCTGTACCTGTCTTGGGAGAAGGGACAAGTATCTTAACAGGTGCACTAGTTAGCACTTTAATTTCAGCCTTATAACTATTTCCATTTTATAAATGAGGCCCAAGGAAGTTAAGGAATTTGCCCAATTCACACAGCTAGAAAAGTAAAAAGGCAGGATTTTGAATTCAGGTCCGATATTCAGAGTACTGACCCATACCTTAAAGGCTCCCAGATGACCAAGCATTTCTAAAACATTCAGTCGCAAAGCTTTTCTATTCAAAGTCTCGCAGGAGCAGAGAAAAAGCACTAAAAGACTGTCTTGTACTTTTATAATCTCTTCAAACATCTTGTCCCCACTACATACCCTCAGACTCATAAAGCACTTATATCCTTCCTCCAGGAAGTATATGCATTTCTAGTGAATATAAGCCTAGAGGTGGAATTCCTGGGTTATGCAGAATGCACATATATATCCCTGCTTAGTGAATATCACCAAATAGTTGATCAAAGTGATCATGCCAGCTTACATTTCTACCAACGGTGTACGTGCTAATTATCCTCATCAACATTTGGTGTTGTCAGTCATTTGAATTTTAGCCATTCTGGTGAGTTTGTAGTAGAATCTCATTGAGGTATTAATTGCATTTATCTGATCATTAATGAGGTTGAGCATTTAATAAGTATAATGTAATAAGTATATAGATGGTTCCTGACTTATGATGGCTCAACTTAGGATTTTTCGACTTTACAAAGGTGTGAAAGTTGAAGGTTATTTTCTTCCAGCACTTTGAAGCTGTTATTCCATTGTCTTTTGGCTTCCAGTGTTGCTGTTGAGAAATTAGCTGTCAGTTTAATTATTGCTCCTGTGATGGCAGTCTATATTCTCCCTCTGGCTGCTTTTAAGATATTTTCTTTGTTTATGGTCTTTAGCACTTTTACTTTAAAGTAACTAGGTTTGACTTTATTTTCAGTTTTGGATTTCTTGAATCTGTCAATAGATACATGTAATTAGTTTTGGAAAAGCCTCAGCTATTATCTCTTCAAGTCATATTTCTGTTCCATTATCTCTGTCTTCACCCTGCAGGACTTCAATTAAGCATACATAAAACTTTTCATTGGTTTTTTATGTCAGTGCCATGGTCTGAGAAAAGTGAAGTACAAAATTTGAGAGTAAGCATTTTGAAGACTTTATAGCAAATGACAAAGTAATTTTATGTCTTATGAATCTAATAAAAATTAGCACTTATATTTGGGTATGTCTATTTCTTATTTCACTGTTCTACTATTATTAAGTAAAGCCAATACTTAAGAACAAAGAAAGCTATAGAGCAGCTATAAAAAGCAAGCACAAAAACTCACAAAGAATAGTCATCTCAGGCCAATAAGTATAGGAACAAGCAGCTTTAATAGCTTTCGTAGACCCTAAGAACATGGCAGAGTCCACACAATGAGGATCATGAATTATCCAGAAAAGATCATATACTGTTTTTATTTCCTTTTTTTTTTAAAGATAAAACAGATAATGCACATTTTCTTGTCTTCTTTAACAATGTGTTGTTCTTAAGGAAGTTTTGGCAGTCTAGAAAGGTATTTTCTCTGGAGCAGTGGTTCTCAAACTACCATGCATCAGAATCACCTGGAGGGCTTACTAAACACAGATTGATGGACCCCACCTTCAGAATTTTTGATTCAGCGGTTTGCATTTTTTTTTTTGCGGTACGCGGGCCTCTCACTGTTGTGGCCTCTCCTGCTGCGGAGCACAGGCTCCAGACGCTCAGGCCCAGCGGCCATGGCCCACGGGCCCAGCCGCTCCGCGGCATGCGGGATCCTCCCGAACCAGGGCACGAACCTGTGTCCTGTGCATCGGCAGGCGGACTCTCAACCACTGCGCCACCAGGGAAGCCCCGAGGTTTGCATTTTTAATAAATTCCCAGAGTGATACCAATGTTATTGGTCTGGGCACCACATTTTGAGGACCTCTGTTTTGGAGCATCCACGTCTCTGATAAATAAAGCATTGTAGTGCTAAAGAACCAGGAGTAGTAATATTTAGGCAGAATATGGAGTAAAATAAAATCCAAATGCTTTACTATGATATTCAAGGCCCTGCATAATGTAGCCCCTGCACAATGTAGTCTATCTCACATTGTGTTTCTTTTTTTTTGCATTGGCCTTCATTCTGGGCCTTAAAGACACCAAGCTCATTTCTGTCTCAAGGCTGCGCTTGCTGTTCCCTCTTGGTGGGGCTCTTCTCTCCCAGATTATGGCTCTCCCTGTGTCATCACTGAAGGCCTAGCTCCAAATGTTACCTTTTCAGAGAGGTGTTCTCTACTTAAAGAAGCCATTCTCTATCACACTCCCCACTCTCCTAGTTTATTCTCTTCGTGTCACTTATCATGAGCTGAAATTGACATTTTATTTTCTTGTTGGAAAATTCCAATAAAGCAGACATCTTGTCTCTTAGGTTCTTTTTGCTGTCTCCAGCCTGGAATGGGGCCTGATATGTTGTAGGTGCTCACTAGCTATCTGTTGGTTGGAAACACCGATGTTTGGCATGGGGCTCTTACTTTATGCCTTTTTTCTGAGGGGAAATGAAGGGCACTGAAAAAGGAACATGGCAACCTGAGGAATATGAAACATGGCCCCTCCCTCACCTGCCTTACTACATGTTAAAGCTGCCAGGATTCTTCCCGGCTTATGATGCGAAGGAAAAGGTGTCTGTATTTTCTCTGCCTCCACACTGTCTTCTACACCCTAGGTTGCCTCATAAGAAGACAAGATGGTGACTTGGGCAACACTTTTCACTCTCAGGGATTCCAGAGAGTTGCTAAATGGGTCACTTTTTCATACATCCGGAACACTCCTAGCTTGTATAAGTGATTCTCTGTAGGATGGCTGGCCTCTGTCAAGTTGTCTCCAACTACAGTGAGGGAAGGAGAGCTGCTTCTCTACCTCTATTGAGTGCCAGGTGGGCTCTGTCTGTGGGTGCTCCTCTCAGGTACCTCCAGCTGCTTGGAATCCCAGGTTAGGAATGGACCTGATCGATCCCGTTGGAGAAGATGTGGGCCACTAAGATGAACAGAGAAGCCGACCTGCTTACTCAGATATTTAAAGCTGTATTTGTTTTCCTCTCAGTGGTTTGCTCATTAAAAATTGAGTGCCTGTACCCATGCTGGCTGCAGACAAGACCTGCACATTCTCTCTACGGACAATTGCTGGTGAACTGAGCTGACTCACCCCCATACCCTCCCTTCCCCATGGCTCTGCCCCTGGCGCCTGGTCTTGGAAGGTTGGCATTCTTGTTATAATCTCAGGCTGCTGCCCTGAGCCATAGGCAAAAGCAATAGGGCTTTCTTTAGGGAATTCAGGAGTGAGCCTCAAGGGCTAGCCACTGATTTTTTTTTTTTTTTTTTTTTTTTTTTTTTTTTTCTGTATTTGGGCCTCTCACTGTTGTGGCCTCTCCCGTTGCGGAGCACAAGCTCCGGACGCGCAGGCTCAGCGGCCATGGCTCACGGGCCCAGCCGCTCCGCGGCATGTGGGATCTTCCCGGACTGGGGCACGAACCCGTGTCCCCTGCATCGGCAGGCGGACTCTCAACCACTACACCACCAGGGAAGCCCCTAGCCACTGATTTTTATTGCTGTTTGAATGAGGTTTGGGGGAGGGTTTTTCCCAAACAGGGAGAATTGAGAGTCCTTTCGGTTGGGGATGTTCTCTATCCCCATAGCACTAGGGTTGAAAATGTTTACACAGATACATTTCATATTTTATCTCTCCTTTAGATAGGCATGTAGAATATTCCAACTACACTAACTTCTTTCACTTCTGCCCTTTATCTGTGTTAAAGCCAGTTAAAGACACTGGTACTTGATTAGTGACTTTGGCATTGCTTGCACATCTTGTCGTGCTGGGAATGAACTGAAGATGGTTGTGACGAGAAGCAGAGGTCGTGGGTGGGAGGCTTTGGCAGGTCTCAGAGGAGCTGCCTTGAGGGTTTTGTTAAGCCAGCTCATCTGCTTCTAGAGCTTTCCGTGTTTATGTGGGAGTTCACACATCAACTTGTTAAGTACTTACTCTATACCAGGCACCCCTTCCAGTTAGGTGCTGGGGGTACCAAGACTAATAGAATTCTTTCTTTGCCTTCAAGGACCTCAGAATCTTATTGGGAGAGGGACCTGTCATGGTGACTTCAAGATAGCTGTACATTCTTTTTATTCCTTCTCTTGAATTTGAGCTTGTCCTATCACTAGCTTTGACCAGTAGAATGTGGTGGAAGTAACTTCCAAGCTTGGGCCTTAAGGGATCTACAGCTTCGGCTTTTGCCACTTAAAATGCTTCTTCTTGGAAGACAGCCACCATGTAAGGAGCCAATCTACCCTAAGACCACCATGCTGTGAGGAAGCCCAAGCTAGCCACATGGAGCAAGAATGTGAGAGGAATGCTGAGGCACTACACATGTGAGTGGACCCTTCATGGGCCTTCCATTCAGTCCAGTGGCTAAATGAATGCAGCTGAGTAAATGACCTCAGCTGATGCCATATGGAGCAGAAGACCCACCCAACCAAGCTTAACCTAAATTCTTGACCCATAAAATTGTGAGCAAATAAAATGGCTGTTGTTTGAAGTCATTAAGTTTTGGGATATGTTGTTATGCAGCTCGAGATAATTAAAGCATACACATATATTCTTGATGGAGGTATGATTAGGATGTTATAGGAATATAGAAGAAGATAACTGTCACAGACTTAGAGAACTTATGGTTACCACGGGGAAAGGGTTGGGCAGGGAGGGATAGACTGGGAGTTTGGGATTAACATGTACACACTACTATATTTAAAATAGATAACCAACAAGGACCTACTGTACAGCACAGGGAACTCAGCTCAATATTCTGTAGTAACCTAAATGGGAAAAGAATTTGAAAAAGACTTGATACTTGTATGGGTATAACTGAATCACTTTGCTGTACACCTGTAACTAACACATCATTGTTAATCAACTATACTCCAATATAAAATAAAAATTTTTTTAAATATACAATTGTGAGAAATAGTGAGAGATCCTGTGCACACTCCACCCAATTCCTTCAGTGGTTAAATCTTGCAAAACTGTAGTACAATATCACAACCAGAATATTAGCACTGAGGTAATCATGGTATAGAACTTTTCCATCACCACAAGGATTCCTTGCATTTCCCTTTTATACTCACACCCATTTCCCTTCCACCTCCACCCAACCCTTAACCCTTGGCACTGGTCAGTTTTATATTCTGTTATTTCAAGAATATTATGTAAATTACATTAACATAAAAATTAACATTATATAATAAATTAAAGTATTGATACTTAATCTTTTGAAAAAAAAAAAAAAGAGGAAGATACCTGAGCCAGTGTGTGGTGATGAGAAGATGGTTATAGAATGCTTCCCAAAGAGGCTTGCTTGAGTAGAATCTTCTCTAAAGACTCAGTTGTGAGCCAGGCTTGGGGGAGGGTAAAGTTTGTCTAGATACAGGAGAACTGAGCAAATTAACACAGAGGTGATTAACAGCATGGTAACATATGTGAGGGGACTTCAAGCAACTGTAAGATAAGGAGTAATGGACAGGTTGCAGAGATGTTCTTCATCATCATCATAGTAATAGCAATAGATTACATTTCTTGAACACTTACTATGTGCCAGATACTAACCTATGGTTTTATATATATTAACTCATTTAATTCTCACAACAACCCTGTATTATTATTCCCTTTTTACATCAGAAGAAAATGAGGGACAAGGAAATAAGTAACTTGCTCAAGGGCACATGGCTGGCAAGTACAGAGTAGAGATGTGAACGCAGACAAAGGTCTTGGAGAACTTTGTGTGCCTCCTTAAAGAGCTTGGGATTTGTTCCGTAGGTGATGGGAAGTGACCCAAAGGTTTTAAGTAAGGGACTGACATGGTCATGTTGAAAGATTCTGTAGTCTTTGTAATTTCCCTGTCTTTCATTATTTTCTTTGCCTGTTACCTATTTCTCTACAGTGACTAGCAGTGAACTCTTTAAAATAAGCAGGGCCTGTGAGCTTATCTTTGGAGGCTACAAGGAAAGAGGGAGGAGTGGGGGACACGTGCTAGTCCACAGCTGGTCATGGGAATAGAGAGGAGGACAGAACGCCCAGGGAGAGAATGGGTGTGGCGGCCGCCAAGAGAGAAAAGTGGGCCATATCCTTGACCTCACGGCAGGATAAGAACAGCAGCATATGGGAGCCAGCCTGTTCTAAGACCTTTAGGCTGAGGCACTGATAGGCTCATGGGCTGTGCAGACAATCTGCCTTCCTCTCTTTCCTCCTCCCCATGGCCTTTCAGGTGATTAGCATCAAAATATTAAAAACAGCTGTTAGATTTCCAGTGGTGATTAGTAAAGAAGAGAGCATTTCACATCAATTCAGAAATGCCTATCTGGCCATGGCCATTGCTTTCTGAAGGAACCCCACCTCCACTGCCCCCGGGAGCCATTGAATAGCTTCTCCTGCACACACCACACTCACTTTCTCTCTGTCCCCTGCTCTGTCGACTGTGGATGGTAGGGCTGACTCAGTAGAGTCTTAATCTGTATGCAGACTCGTCACGTCCTCCTTAGATTTTGTGCAAGGAAGGAAGAGACGGAGTGTATAAGAAGAAAGAAGTCTGGCTTAGGTTCTAGCAGAAGCTAGGAGATCCAGCCCTCAGACGTGGGTTGGCTGACGGTAGCTTTGTGTGATATGGACAATTGTCTGAAAGTCTCTAGGTCCCAAGGTCCTCGTCTGTAATATGAGGGTGTTGGTTGAAGCCTAATCTCACCACAAATAATAAAAATAACCATAGCTGATGTTTACGGAGCAGGTACTAAAAGCCTGACCCCATGCTAAGCATTTTGTGCACCTTATTTATTTAATCCTCACCATAACCCGAGCTCAGTGAAGCTCACTGAAGCCTTTCCTGATCATCCTATCTAAAACTCCCTGTATTAATCATCTATTGCTGTGTTACAAATGACTTCAAATCTTAGTAGCTTAAAAAAACCACACAAAACAATTATAGTCACATAGTTTTTGTGGGTCAGAATTCCAGAGCAGCTTGGCTGACTGGTTACGGCTTGGAGTCTTTTATGAGTTTGCTGGGGCTGCAGTCATCACTTTCAACATGGCAGGTAGACATTGGCTATTGGCAAGGTCAGCACTGGCTATTGGCAAGAGGCTCCTTTCATCACCACCTTGCCATAGTGCTATCCATGAGACCATTCGAATGTTCTCACAACACAGGAGCTGGCTTCCCCAAGAGTAAGTGATCCAAGAGAGAGCACGGTAGAACCTGCAATGTCTTTAATGACCTGTGTATGTTTGTATACAAAGACGGGACCACTGGGAGGTGATGGTCATCAGGGGCCATCTTTGAAGCTGGCTGTCACCTTCCCACTAAATTTATATCATATTACTGTGTATTACCTTTAATAGCACTTCTCTGAAATTATCTCTTTTTGTTTACTTCAGACTCATTTCCTCCCTGCTGGAATGTAAGTGCCCTGAGAGCAGGGATTTCATCTTTTTTAAATTAATTAATTAATTAATTAATGGCTGCGTTGGGTCTTCGTTTCTGCACGCGGGCTTTCTCTAGTTGCGGTGAGTGGGGCCTACTCTTCGATATGGTGCTCGGGCTTCTCATTGTGGTGGCTTTTCTTGTTGCGGAGCACGGGCTCTAGGTGCACAGGCTTCAGTAGCTGTGGGGTGCGAGCTCAGTAGTTGTGGTTCGCAGGCTCTAGAGTGCAGGCTCAAGTAGTTGTGGTGCACGGGCTTAGTCCCTCATCTTTTTTTATTGCTGTATCCTTAGCACCTACAATAAAGTCAGGTGCATAGTTGATGCTCAGTACTGAGCATGGGGTAGGTACCATCATTATGCCAGTTTCAGATGCAGAAACAGAAGTTCAGAGAAGTTAAATAATTTGCCTGAAGCCACATAGATAGTAAGTGTTGGAGCTGGGATACCAACTTGTGTGTAGGAACTGATAACAATCTACATAAACAGCATTCAATGAATAATTGAATAATTATAATCAAACTGGATAATTCCAGTGCTGTCATTATGTGAGTGGAATTATCTGTGGAGTAGAGAGCAGGACAGCATGAAGGAGGAGGGCTGGGAGAATTCCTGGATAATAGCGAAAAACTAGGAGGAAGTATGTATGTGTCTATATAAATGGATATGTGTACATGGTTGAGAAGGTTGTGAGAGATAAATAGAGATATATAGAGAGATAGGTAGCTAGATAGGTAGAGGATGTGTGGGTATGGTAGTTGGATCGTTAAAGGGGAGATAATATACTCAGAGCAGCTGTTATGATACAGACCTAGAGATAATACTTTGACCTTAGTCTTATTTTGCCTCAAAATTCTTTGAAAAATTTGTCTCCAAGAAACATCAAAATTAGTAATTTTTCCTTTAAAAATCCCACAAGCAATTTAAGTTATTATGTGACTTACAAGCATATTGCCAAATTGTACATGGATTGCTAACTTGATTGTGTTTGTGGGAATTATCCATTTTCTGGATTATTTGCCAGAAAAAGAAAAGTACTGACTGTTGGCAATCCATTCTCCATTCTCCTTCCCAGACTCCTGAGGGAGGGGCCCTGGTATTCATCAAACAGACAATGCCTCACCCACCCCCTCTCTTGGCCTGGGAGATGGAAATTTGGGGAGAAATGGAGGGAAATGATTATAAGAGTCTCTCACTCTCCCTCCTCTGAAGCATTCTGGGTCCTGAGTTTGGGGTCAAGGGGTATCGTCTGTGTGGAGGAGTCTTTGGTCTTTGGGCAAGACTAGGGTGAGATTCAGAGGAAAGGCTACAGAAGTTGGTTGCTGAGGCTGGCTTTGATCTAGCCTTGAAGCAAGGGTGGTGTTGGTCCTTTAGTTTCTTCAGTGCCCAATCCAGTTCACCACAGTAAGAAAGCAGACAGTGATTGTACGTGGGAGGCCCACTCAGGAAAAACAAAAGAGTTTGCATTCAGCTTGAACGTATCCTCAGGAACCTGTGGGTAGCTGTAATTAGTTGGAGCAAAACCAGACCTGGTGGAAAGATTGAAATAAGCTTCCCCTCAAATTACTGAGTTTGTCTTCATGAGTTGTAGCAAGACAGAGACTCCATAGTCTTGTGTGAAGGAGGATGGTATTCTCCCTGAGCTTTCCACTTAGACTAGCCAGTTGGTTTATTCAAGGCAGATACTAGGAGGGCCCACCTTTCCTTTTCCATGACTCCCTTATGAGGGAGTTGTAGTACAGTGGTTAGAGCAAAGGCCTTAGAGTTTGCTTTAGTTTGTGCCTTGGGCTCTGGCCCTTACTATGTGACCTTAGTTGAATTACTTAACTTCTCTGGGCCTCCATTTTCTCAAATGTAAAAGGGATAATAACTGCTCTTACTTCATAGAATAGTTGTGAAGATGAGATTGGGATGATACATATAAAGCTCTTATAACAGTACGTTGCATTCAAAATTCATTTAACAAACATACGTGGACCAGTATACATTGCTATGTGCCAGGTGCAGGAGAATGGTGACAAAGACCTGGTTCTGGCCCCCAGTGAAACTGATATTCCAGTATGTATGGAGGGTGGTAGCCCGAATAATGTCCCCCCAAATATGTCCACGTTTGAATCCCTGGAATTGGTGAATATATTAGGTTACGTGGCAAGGGGGAATTAAGGCTGCAGAAGGAATTGAGGTTGCTAATAAAATGGCTTTAAAATATTATGGATTATTCAGGTGGGCCCAATGTAATAACAAAAGTCCTTAAAAGTTGGAAGAAGGCAGAAGAATGAGTGTCAGAGTGATGCCATGTGAGCAGGACCTGACCCGCCACTGCTGACTTTGGAGATGGAAGGGGGACAAATGCCAAGGAATGCAATGGCTGCTGTAAGACGACAAAAGCAAGGAAACGAATTCTCCAGTAGGAGCACAGCCCTGCTGATATCTTGATTGTAGCCCATTGAGGCCCATTTCAGATTTTCGACCTCCGGAACTCTAAGATAATAAATTTGTCTTGTTCAAGGCACCACGTTTGTGGTAATTTGTTACAACAGCAATAGGAAACTAATAGTAATACAGACAAGAAATACATCAACAAGTGAATATATAATGTAATTGCAGGTGATGATAAGAAAATTAAACAGGTTAAAGGGATAGAGGGTGATGGAGGTGGGGCCTCTTTTAGATGGTCAGGGAAGGCATCTTTGGAGAGAGAAAATTTGAGAAGAGGCTTGAATGAAATGAGAGGACAAGCCATGGATCTGCACTCCAGGTAGCGGGAATAGAGCCTACAAAGGCCTTAAGGAGAGAAGGATCTCGAATTGTTGAAGAAGGATCAGTGTGGCTGAGGCATAGGGGCAAGTGGGAAAGCAGTAGGAGATATCAGACAAGGCAGAAGTCAGATCCTACAAGCCCTTGGAGTTTTGATTTTATGGTAATAAGTTCGGATTTTATCCCCCATGTGACAGGAAACTACTGGAGAGGAATTACTGGAGGGGGTGATATGAAATAAGTTACATTTTACAAAGCTCACTCAGGCTGCTGTGTGGGGAATAAACTGGAAGGAGTTAAAGAATGGAGGTAAGAAGCTAAATGAGAGGCTTCCCTGGTGGCGCAGTGGTTGAGAGTCCGCCTGTCCATGCCGGGGACGCGGGTTCGTGCCCCGGTCCGGGAAGATCCCACATGCCGTGGAGCGGCTGGGCCCGTGGGCCATGGCCTCTGAGCCTGTGAGTCCGGAGCCTGTGCTCTGCAACGCGAGAGGCCACAACAGTGAGAGGCCTGCCTACCGCAAAAAAAAAAAAAAAAAAAAAAAGAAGAAGAAGAAGAAGAAGAAGAAGCTAAATGAGGAGGATGCTATGGAAAACTATGGACTAGTCTCGGCTGGTGGTGATAGAGGTGGTGAGAAGGAGCTGGATTCTAGACGTATCTTGGTGGTTAGAACTGACTGGACTTTATGTTGGTTTGGATATGAGGTTTGAGGGAAGGAAACAAATCAAGGACACCTTCTAGCTTTGGGCTGGAGCATCTGGGTGGATGGACATGCCATTTACTTACACGAAGAAAACAGGAGAAGGACATGTTTGGAAGGTAAAAGTCCAGAATGTTCACCAAATCAATGCTTAAAGATTATTTTCAGTATCTGATGCCCCTGATACACTGGTCTATTGTTTTTTCCCATCCATATCTATGCTCATCATGTTTCCTCCATCTGAGGCTTCCTCCTCCACTCCATTGTCAAGGGTTCAATTCATATCAAGGCCCATATCCAATGTCACCTCTTTCCTACTTCTGCTATAGGAGAGATTGCTCTTCCTTTTGACTTCACCAAGGCTAGTATTTAAGTCTCTGTAACAGTTTGCTTTTGGACCTCATCTGTAAGTACCTTATCTTTCCTACTGGGCAGTAATCTCCTAGAAGGCAGGGATGTGCATTCCTTTTCTTGTATTCTCTGCTGCTTAGTGACTTGCACACAGGAGGGGCCCAGTAAATGATCACTGAATGGAATTGGATGTTATGGAGAAGACTGTGTTGTGTAGGGGAGTTGAACTAGGTATTCTCTAAGCTAGTTTCTGCTCTAAGATTTCATGATTCATTTGATTGCATGTTGGCTGTCCCCACTACTCAGAAGGTTTCTAAGTTGCCTAGTTCTGCATTTGATTAGGGAGTCCATGAAGAATGCAGTCTACCTTCAATGCCCTCCCAAGGGATTAGGAAGGAAATATTGGGTTTGTAGATATATGCAAAGATGGTTTTCTGCTGCCATATATAAATGGTTTCAGATTCTGTGCACCCTTTCTTTCTTTTTTTTTTTTACACTGCAAAACCAAATATAGTTTTTAATATTATATACGACCAACCCCTTCAGCATCAGTTATTGCACTGATGAACACATACATACTTTATGGTTAACAAACAGAAGTATGGAATTTATATAATTTTTTTCCCTGTAAACATACTGCTACTAAACCTTAGCCATGCATTTTTTTTTTGCGGTACGCGGGCCTCTCACTGTTGTGACCTCTCCCATTGCAGAGCACAGGCTCTGGACGTGCAGGCTCAGCGGCCATGGCTCGCAGGACCAGCCGCTCCGTGGCATGTGGGATCCTCCCAGACTGGGGCACGAACCTGTGTCCCCTGCATCGGCAGGCGGACCCTCAACCACTGCGCCACCAGGGAAGCCCCATGCACCCTTTCTTGATACTCCCTTCCTCTGCAGTTAATAGGGATAACCTTACAACAGGTCAAAAATAGGAAGTGAAGGTGGGATGCCAGTATTGTCTTCAGTTGTTCCTTTTCCACAACTGTGCAAGAGTCTCACATGAACTATATATTTAATGACTTAATTTTGACAGCACACATATGTATCCTTTCTAATACCAAGACAGATATATATTCAAAGATTGCTTAATGAAACATATGGTTAAGGGAAGTTGTTGTTCTTAGCAACAATCTGTAATTTTACTTTTATCCATGTATCAGTTAGCTTTTGCTAGAGGACAAATAATCCCACAACATAGTGGCTTAAAATAACAACCACTAATTTAATGCTTAGTTGTGTAGCTGGCAGTTTGGGCTGGGAGAGCTGAAAGGCTGGTCTGGGCTGGCTTGGCTGATCTTGGCTGAGGTCATTTATGTATCTGTGATCAGCTCATGGGTTGGTGAGGGCTGGACCGTTTGATGGCTTAGTAGAGGTGGCTGGGAAAACTGAGTTACTCTCCACAGTGTTTCTCCTCCTCCATAGGCTAGCCTGGGCTTCTTTATGTGGTGGCAGCAGGATTCCATAAGTGAGACGGCAATTATGCAAAGCCTCTTTAGGCCCAGGCTCTGAACTTTTCAACATTGTCCAAAGCAAGTCACAAGCCCAGCTCAGATTCAAGGAGTGGAGAAATTGCCTCCTGACAGAAGGAGAGGCCAAGCTGCATTTTGCATAGGCTGTAGATATCTGGGAGGGGTGAAGAACTATGGCCATTTTTGCAATCTGTCACCATCAGTTAGGGTGCTTTTGGCTTAAGTAACAGAAAATTCAACTCCAAGTTGCTTAAACAATAAGGATACATTATCTCACAGAATAAGAAGTTTGGAGGAAACGTGATTACAGGGTTATTTCATCTGCTTAGCAATGCCATCATGGACCTAGGTTTTTATTGTATTCAGCTTTCCACTGTGTGTTCCCAGCATGTTCGGTTTTTGTGTACATTTTAACAAGTTGTCCATGACAGTTTCAGCCTTTACTTATAGATGACAAAGTCCAGAGGAGAAAAATGGAATGGCTCTGTCTTGTGTCTCCTTTAGAAGTGAGGAAAACCTACCCAGAATCCCTTGCAGCCTTCCTGTTTTGTCCCATTACATCATATGCCTGTGCCTGAGGATAAGTAGATTGAAAAGCTCTGCCTATCAACGTCATATTAGTAGCTTTTGGGTAGGAAGATGGGAATTAAAGGCGGTGAGCTATGCATATATTTCCCTCAAGAAATACAGAGGCTTAGCAACATTGAATGTAGGGCAAGTAGTTCTACCCAGAAAGTGGCTTTGGGTTTATCGTTCTGGACATTCTTACCATTTTCGGTGATTCCTTTAATAACAACAACAACAACAGCAATCTATGGTAAACATCTGTGCAAACATAAAACTAATTCAATTAGTAGGAAGTTTTTGGCTCAAGAAAATTTCAAGTAAATTAAAACAAAAATTAAAACAAAAACTCTTGTTAAGTGATTTTTTAAAGAAGTGATTCTTATTTTGACTACTTATGTCTGCTTCTTGACACATGTAATACAAAATATATTTCTTTAAATCTTAGAGGCCACTGATGAAGCCTGAGTTTCACAGTCTTAAGCAGTCAAAGAGTAAAGGGATGAAAAAAACAGCCACCAGCTAGGAAACTTTAAAGGTTTTGTTTACAGAGTACATTTGTCCTTAATTTAATTAAGTCACCACAATATCTATTAGTTCTCCTGTGTTTCAAATTTGACCGGGAGTGACATATATGGCAAATGCAAGTATCGTTTTTCTAGAAAGTCTCAAGTAAAATATACCTCTCCTTTAACTACGCTCCATAAATAAAATGTCTTGTAAAAAGGCCATCACCTTAGCAACTGTCAGCTGAATCAGCTTTATGAAGACAAAGTAAAACTACAAGTAAGCCTGCAGATAAGGCCTGGGTAATTTTTTTTTTACCGTTAAAGAAAGTGAATTTTTTTAAAAAAGTGACTTCTGACCATACTTCGAGAAAGATTAAACTAAGTACATTTAAAGTAAACACTTTTTAAAAAAAGAAGTTACCCCGAAAAGCAAGTTTGAAAATTGCATTGTTCTACAGTTTCCTTCCATTTATGATTTGTTTGACTATCTATTTTCTCTCTATGTTAAACTGCTTACACTTCAAAAGCTTTTCCTCTTTCTATAAGTAACGCTTTTAAAGTGAAATCAGCCAGCACGTTTAGTGAATCCCACACTCTGGGTTTCTTTTATAGTATTTTGATCCTTTGATAGGATTTTGTCAAGAGCATGCTTGTGGGTATAGGGTGTTTGGGGCTGTCAATCCTCTTGCCTACAACAACTTAAATATCTATGACAGGACTTTCAAAAGCAAACCACAATGATTTTAGAAAGGAATTAACAATTTGGGTAATTGGTCAATGATCAAATATTAATAATAAGAGTGTAAATCTAACATATGATTGACTTAATTTTTTTATTTCAGAGTCACGTATTGCAGGGGTGATGTAGTTCAGACACCAGGGTATGATGCTGGTTAGGAGAAAATCTTGGGTAAATTCCACCTTAGAATATTCTTTTCTAAGAACAAAAATCTAAGAAATATAAAATCATTTTTTGCACTCACCCCCAGTGTATATGCATGGAAGAAAGCCTGAAAGCACTGCCTCCAAACTGTGTTAACTATGATTACCTTGGAGGTGATTCCTGGTTGGGGGCAATTCCCCATTGCGTTGAGTTTTGGTAGAGTACCTTGCCCTAGTCGTCTGTGGAAGCTGAAAGGGGAAACCCTTCCTAGCTCCCTGCCTAGCAACCAGGGTGTGGTCATATGAACTGGGCTTGTACCTTGAAGCTTCCACCTGAAACTTCAAAACTTGGGTGTGTAACACAGGGCCTGGGGTAAGGTGAGGCAAGTGAGGCATATAGGGTGCTAGAGTGTAAAATTTAAGGAGGCATGCATTTTCAAAGTCCTGGAAGTACTGATTTGCATTTGTCTGACCCTGAGAGTATGTGCCTCCTTAAATTTGGTTCCCTAGGCTCTTGACTTGCGTCCTCAAGTCCCAGCCATGGTTTGACATTTGGACAGTCAGCAAGCAGATCATCACAGTGGGAGTGGAGGTGATGATAGTGGAACAATGATGGGGGCGGTGCTAGTGACAGCAGAAACGATGATGGCGGCAGTGGCTGTGGTGCTTCTGACTCCATTGGTGTCATCTTGTACCTTGGGATGAGATTGGTACTGGATCCCATGGGAAGGAATACTGGTCCTCCTGCCTTTGGATTTGTCAGCTCCTTAATAATCCTTCCGACACATTACTTTTCTACTTAAATGAAGCAGCACTGGTTTCTGATGCTCGCAGCCGAGAACCCTGACTAATACAATGGGATAGTGAGCAATTTATATTTTGTCCTCCTTTATCCTTTTCTGTGTTTTCGTGATTCACATATTTATAACCACGTTACTTTTTCATGGAAGGCCAGATATTTTTACCAGCGTGTTCTGTCATCGAGTAGACCAAAGTGTGTAGGATGGGCTCCAGAGTGAGTTAATTCAGCATTTCAGTGATGTTAACATGAAGGACCTACATCCTCTTCCACTGTTCCATGGTTGATATTGGCTTTACCTTCGTGTTAGTGACGGCCTGGCTATAGCAATTCCAAGAATTACGTGCAGAAATGACAAGGTCTAGAGGAAGAAGCGAAAGGGTCTCTTCTTATGGTACTTTCCCAGGAATGAGACACAATTTTCCAGAAGCCCCACTACTAATTTCACTCTCATTTTATTGGTCCAAATTGAACCACATGCCTAAGGACGGCCTAACTCCTGACAGGGCAATATTCACCTGAGACCAATCAGACCCATTCCTGGAATTGAGGTTAGTTTCCCCTGAGGCACATGACACTGTAGAGGAAAGAAAAGTGACTGAATAAAATTAGAATTCTCTAAGGGAAGAAGAAAGACTGGAAGAAGGCTGGATAGTCAACTTGCAGTATCCATGATTTATTTTGGTTGCTTGTTGAATGCTTTGTTCACTTTTGGGTGGGTGTGTGGCTGCAGTCTGAGTGTTAATGTGTATGTGTTACCTTAAGCAGCTGTTAATCCTGTCTGCTGAAACCAGTTTGAAAATGCTGACTAGATCATAGTAAAATGGTGTAGCCACTGTGGAAAATGGTATGGCAGTTCCTCAAAAAATTAAACAGAATCACCGTATGACCAAGTAATTCTACTTCTAGGTATTCAAAAGAATTGAATGCAGGGTCTCAAACAGAAATTTGCACACTCATGTTCATAGCAACATTATGCACAATAACCAAAAGGTAGAAGCAACCCAAGTGTCCACTGATAGATGAACAGTGAACAGAGAAACACAACGTGGTATGTACATACAGAGGGATATTACTCAGCCATAAAAAAGAAGGGAATTCTGACACACACTAAAACATGGGTGAACCTTGAAGATACCTTGAAGTGAAATAAGGACACAAAAGGACAAAGCCTGTATGATTCCACTTCTGTGAGGTACTTAGATAGTCAAATTCATAGAGACAGAAAGTAGAATGGTTGTTGCCTGGGGCTGGGGGAGGGGAAATGGGCAGTTACTGTTTGATAGACACAGGGTTTCAGTTTGGCAAGATGAAAAAAGTTCTGCACAGCAATGTGAAGGTACTCAATGTCACTGAATTGTACACTTAAAAATGATAAATTTTATGTTGTATATATTTTACTACAATTTAAAAGAAAACATAAATTTTTTAAAAAAAGAAAAAAAGCCCATTGTGAGGGTTAATTTTACGTGTCAACGTGGCTAGGCTATGGCACACAGGTTGTTTTGTGTAACATTGGTCTAGATGTTGCTGTGAAGATATTTTTAAGATCAGATTAACATTTAAATTAGCAGCCTTTGGTTCTGTTTCTCTGGAGACTAATACATCAATTTTTTCATAAGCATTATATGGTATTTACAGAAATTTTATAATTAAACAAACGCTCTCCTATCTCTGTGAATAGAGGATGTGGGACCCAAGGTTGTAAATCCCAGCAGCCCTGGACCCAATGCCCATGAAATGGGTGGAAGTCATACAGGAACAAAGGAGGAAGTGTATGGGTTGGGAAAACCCCACAGAGTTTTCCCCTTGGTTTGGAAGTCCCTTCCTGTCCACAGTCCTCTACTGTATTCTTTATGAAACGACTCAAAACAATAGCTGGTATGACAAGCACTCGAAAAACGTTAGCAACTTTTATTATTATTTTAGGGGAAGATGTGTCTTTCCCATTCATAATATTTCCTTTTATGTGGAGAAAGCTCCACTAGGGAAATAATCTGGCCTCTCCCTCCTCTCTCTACTCACAGATGGCTGAGTTTAGAAGAAGAAACAGAGTGTATTAATCTCTCAGAATTGTTGTAACACATTAGCACAAATCGAGTAGCTTAAAACAATAGAAGTTTATTCTTTTGCAGTTTTGGAGGCCAGAAGTCTAAAACCGAGGTGTGGACAGTTGGTTGGTTCCTTCTGGAGACTGAGGAACAACCTGTCCAATGCCCCTCTCCCCGCTTCTGGTGGTCGCCCAAATCCTTGGTGGTCCTTGCTTGTAGATGCATCGCTACAATCTCTGACCATCTTCTCTCTGTCTTCCGCCCTTTTCTTTTAAGGCCACTTGCCATTTGATTTAGGGACCAGCCTACCCCAGGATGATCTCATTTCAAGATCTTTAATTACATACGTGAAGAAGCTTTTTTCCAAGTAAGGTCATAGTCACAGATTCTGAGTGGACACGTCATTTGAGGTGGGGGGTGAGTGGGTAAGAAGGGGTCACCATTCAACCCGCCGCGCAGAGCATGTACATTTCAGCCTCCTCCTCTCCTTGTTTTGTGGGGGGGGGGTGGTGGTGAACCTGCCTGCTGAGAATATGTGTTCTGCTCTGATTCTCCTGTTGTAGGTTTTATAGGAGTCTTGCCCTCCATCAGAAAAGCTGTGTGGTAAGGCAATTCTGGTGACTGCATGGATAAATCTGTCTAATTCCGAGTTTAGAATTGGAAATCCACTTACCTGAAGTCAGACAGTCTTATTCTTCACTATCAACTTCATCAAGTAAAGGTGATAGCTTGGTCTCCCACCTACCCTATTCTTCTATTTCATGCTTCTATTCTATTCCAGTTTAGAATTCAGGAATAGAAGTAAGGTGCCCTTTATTCAGCTCCGTTGAAAATTCAATTAATATTTCTTAAGGCTCACATCAAATGTCAGCAACTTTCTAAATTCTTCCCTCACTCTCACAGGCAGAATTAGCCATCTTTTCAGGCCTTTGCCCTCCTTCGCGTTATCTCCTGTGAGTACTTTTTCGCTTGGGATTACAGTTGTTCACAGACTCGCTGTCTCCCATTTTGCATCCCCTGAAGCCCATTCCATTGTGGTCTATGAACAAATGATTGGGGCAAGCAGGAACTATATTTTGACAACCCAGACATCCTCCTAAGAATACTACAGCACAGACTGCATAATTAGCCACCATGTATCCCATTATTCTGTCATGCTTTTGATTTCATTGTCATCTTTGTTTTCTTAGCTGTTATGGGTCATGAATAAGAAAGGAAATCTCACTTTTTACTGGAAGCAGGATCCAAAAGATCTTGTATATTTTGTCAAACCAATTTATGGGCTTTACCTACTAAGTAAGGGTGGTCTTTTATACTGCTTTATGTATCTTATAGTTGTGTGGTTTTTTGGGTTTTTTTACCTTTGAAATGTTGAGAAATACAAAAATGCATATGAAAGAACTTTTCAACGCACACATCACCCCACCATCCAGAGTTCCTGTTAACTCATCTCTCCAGTTTATTCTCTCTCAATTTCAGAGCTGAATGTATAATTAATTCACTAATAATACTATATAACTTATATGTACTAATTTTTATTTAACATTACATCAGTCAGCATTTTTCTTTGTCATCATATATTCTCCAAATCATGATCCTTTGGAAGGCTGTATAATATTCCTTCTTATAAATATAATTTTTTCAACTATTTTTTTTCTTGTGGAGTATTCAAATAGTCTTAATTCTTATGTATTTAAAACAACTTTTCAAAATGTACTAACAAGTTATAATTGTTATAGCATTTTGTCTGACATTATTTGTAAAAAGTTGAACAGTTGAAATAGTCAAACTCAAGATGGCAAACAATGCACTAGGACATTGTTCTGCAGAGAAGTCAGTTGATGTGATCGCCAGGATGAACCACACCCTCTTGTGACGCAAGCTGCTGCAGACAGTGCTCTATGCATGGGTTGACATGATGTAAACCGGAGCCCTGCTTCCCTGGCTACAGTGGACTGAACAGAGAATTGATGCTTGAGCCAAAGGCAGTTGTACCTGGGATGTCCAGTAGCCAATGAGACTGGCTGATGCAAGAACTCCACCCAAGGTGGTCACTGTATCCTGAATGATGTCTGGCCAATCAAACAAAGCCTCTTTCACACAATTTGAATTTGAGACCTATTGGGGGGACTAAGCCAAAAGGTTGGGCAGAAATGGGCAGACACCCAGAGAGGAGTCTGGAAGTCCTGTCTATGCGGCAGTGGGAGCCACAACAAAACAGGAGCAATGGAGTAGAGAAAAGAAATACAGAAAGTATTTGGCGGTACAAGCAGAGGAAGCAGAGGCAGAGTGTAGCTGAGTCACCATATTGGCAGAGCAATAGAGAGGGAGCAACAGATGCCCACTGCTGAAGCAATGTCAAGAAAAACAGGTGGCTGGAGGTATACTGTGTCCTGAGTGACATTCCCAGCTCCGCCAGGCAGCTGCTAAAACTGCTTCCTGCTCTTCCCCACTTCCTCATGTATCCTTACGACGCACCACATTCACCCAAGTCACCAGAGCACGTCTCTTTTCCTGGCAACCTGAAAGAGCCTCGTCAACAGCACGTAATATTCATATCTCTATTATGGCACGTATCAGGTGGCATTATGATGATTCGCTTTTAGGATGCTCCCTGACTAAACTCCTGAGGTCAAGGACCGTGTTTTACGCCTTTTTAAAACATCCTCAGCAACTAGGACATACCTTATCACGTAGTGTGTACATACTAATTGTTTCATGAATGAATGACTGGTGAGGAGTATGAGTGTGCATGTGCCCAAAACAGCCTTCAAAACACAGGGAGCTCAATTAGAGAGCATTTCTCTCAAGGAAGTACATTTCTGGTTTATTGTTTTGTCTGCTATTAATAAAGGTATCAAACCTTTTACTCTCACAAATTTTATTCGAAACAATGGCTAGACAAATATTCTCCTTTAATTTTGTTGTAACTTAAAAACACATTTAAAAAAATATATAACATTTATCTAGTCTGCCTCATATCAGACATGACACTAAGCTCATAGTATATGTTATACTAAGCTGTATGGGGAGAAGGCACACAATAAGACAAAGCCCCAGCACTTTGGGGCTCTCAGTCTAGGAAAGGAAGCATGCCATCCACACCAAGAGAAATAAAACAGTGTAGAATGGCCACAGGGCTGCTACAAAGTGCTGAGGAACTACTTTGCTGAAATGTGATTTTAGAATAGGCACTGGCAGGTTGAGTAGAGAAGGCTTAGCTCTTAAGGAGATAGCATCTTCTAAACAGTGGTTAATAGTCCTCTCTACATTGTCAGCTTAATAGGACATGATCTCTAAATTTCAGATTTCCAAAACTATTTGGAACACAATAGGTTGTGAGTGCCAGAATTTTTTTTCCTGGTAACATTTATCCACTGTCTTAGGGCAAGGAGTTATTTTTCCTATTTCAAACGAGACAAGAAATCACTAATTAATTTTTCTGAAAAGAAACTTAGCAAAACAGTGCTTTGATACAACAGAGTTGCATCAGCTTCCTGCTGCTTTTTAACAAGCTGAATGAGTTCAGTTTGGCCATGTGGGGCTGCAGTATCACCACGCCACCATTGTTGATAACCTGTCAGCAGTGAAGATGACACTTAAAATTGTGACTCAAATTGCAAAACGTTTATTTTACTGTGTTCAAACTTTGAACCACGGTTACTGAGATATCTGAGTTTAAAAAAAGTGATATTGAATGACTATCACCCAAAGGAACACAAATAAATGTTGGCAAGGATGTGGAGAAAAGGGAAGCCTCCTGCGCTGTTGGTGGGAATGTAAATTGGTGCAGCCACTATAGAAAACAGTACGGAGGTTTCTCAAGAAACTAAAAATAGAACTCTAATATGATCCAGGAATTCCACTGCTGGGTACATATCTGAAAAAAATGAAAACACTAATTTGAAAAGATACACACACCCTAATGTTCATGGCAGCATTATTTACAATTGCCAAGATATGGAAGCAGTCTAAGTGTTCATCAACAGATGAAGGGATAAAGAAGATGCGGTATATATATATATATATATACACAGACACACACACACACACACACACACACACACATATACACACACACACAATAGAATACTAATCAGCCATAAAAAAGAACAAAATAATGCCATTTGCAGTATCACGGATGGACTTGGAGGGCATTTGTCTTTCTCTGTCTGACTTATAAATGAAATAAGTCAGACAGAGAAAGACGAATACTGTATGATATCACTGACATGTAGAATCTAAAAAATATAACAGACTAGTGAATATAACAAAAAAGAAGCAGACTCACAGATATAGAGAATAAACTTGTGGTTACCAGGAGGGGGAGGGAAGGGGCAATATAGGGGTAGGGGATTAAGGTACAAATTATTGGGTATAAAATAATCTACATGGATATAATGAACCACACAGGGAATATAGCCAATATTTTATAATAACTATAAATGGAGTATAACCTTTAAAAGTTATGAATCACTATGTTGTACACCTGTAACTTGTATAATATTATACAACTATACTTCAATAAAAATAAATAAAAAATAAATGAAAATGATATTGTTGAATTTCTCATCACATGCTGCAGATATATCTGAAAAACCTCTTCCCAGCGAACACTTAAATTAGCAGAGGAGCCTCTTCACAGTTTAGGTAAGTAAACTTTGAAATGGAATTGCGTATTACTCAAACTTACAGCCTGCTTTTAAACTTCGGCAAAAATTTAATTAAAGAGTATCCTAAGTGTTCCAGGTACACTGTTTGAAAAAGTTACTCTTTGGAACTGCTCACCTATGTGAATCAGGATTTTCTCAATACCATGCAAATAAAATAAAATACAGAAGCAAACTAGATGTTAAGGCTGATATAAGCCTGCAATTGTCATTCCTTAACCCAACTTTAAAATGTTTGCATATTATTTGCAAATTAGTAGACTGTGTTATTTTAACCTGCCCAGCATCTTTCCTTCTTCTCCAGGTAATGGCACCTCAGTTTTCCTCTGAGACCATCTGTCTCCCCTCTGAGTCCATGGAGACTCTGGGGGGACACAGGACCCACTGTGACCATTCAGTGTGTACCATGGTCCAGGGTGCAGTGACAGGGCCAGGGATGGGCATGTGAGTCAGGCCAGGCCACTGAGGCTTAGTTCTGAGATTGTGTTGGGTCCTGTTAGGAAGGAGATTGGAACTTGTGAATATGGTTATAAGCCTGGATCTGCCAGGGACTGCCACAGGGAGGAAGCTCATCTTGAGAATGGGGCAGCCACCATTCTCCGTGCCCCTCCATGGAGAGGGACACGGAGATGAGAAATGGACAGACAGCTTTGATGGTATTCCTTCAGCCCCTCAGTCAACTGATTCTGGAATCCCAGAAGCACTTCTGGATTTAGTCAAAAAATCTTTCTCCTCCCTCACTTTTTTTTTCTTCCCTGAGTTAGTTTGGATGGGGTTATCTGCCACTTGCACTAGAAAAAAAAACCTTGATTGATGTGCAAACGATTATATTTTTTCTCATTAGTTGATCTAAGAATAAGCAAATGTAGGAAATTCCCTGGCGGTCCAGTGGGTAGGACTCTGCGCCTTCACTGCCGAAGGCGCGGGTTGAAATCCTGGTCAGGGAACTAAGATCCCACAAGCCTCGCGGTGTGGAAAAAAAAAAAATTTCACAAATGAAACATCACGTTTCTTTGTTCTATGCATTCAAGTTCCTCCTAAGAATCACTTGACAATATAAATATTTCAAATATAAACATTAAAAATTAAATATAAATATATAAAATGCTTACAATTCCCTGCCTACAAAATAAGGTCAAGTGCATGTGTCACAAGTCATCACAGACCATTTGCAGTCTGTCCTGAGTTACCTTTCCAGCCCCAGGCCTTGAATTCCTTCCATGTCAGAATTCTAGCACTCTCTCCCCAGCTGCCTCTGCCCCTCAGCTCTTCTGCGACTTACTTAGCTTGTCTCCTCTGCTCAGAATACCACCCTTTTCTGGCTGTTGGTTTTTTCACTCATTCCTTATGGTTCCGCTAAATAGCACTTCCTCTGTAAAGTCTTCTAGAATCTTTCCACGTAGAGTTAATTACTCTTTCTTCTGCTTAGCCCTCATCACAGTCTGACCTGTATCATGGCTGGGGGCACATAACTGACTTCCTTCTAGTCTGGAGTCTCATGGGCTGGGTCTACTTCCTATTCATCTGTGGATGCGTCCTGCTTAAGCTCTGTCTGGCACCTAGTAGATGCTCAATGCATATTTGTCAAATAAAATTTCAATGCTGGGCCTCGGGGTAGGTTTTGCTCTTGTTTTCTCTCTTAGGTGCGACTGGCCCTTCTCATCTAGGGTGTAAAGGGAGCTGTATATACTTAGCAGTACTACTGTCAGCATTCGCAATCACCAAACACCATTAATGACCTAGGTTCCACCCATTCCTGGTCCAAGAGTGACTTTTATTGGCTCTATTTATTGGCCCAAACATGAACTCCTTGGTTTTAATGGGGCCTTGAGCCAAAGTTAGAAAAGCACAGATCAAAGAGCTCCAAGGGCATTCAGTATTGGGGATGCTACCATTCTTCACCAAGTTTTATTTTGGCTGAGTGGTTTAGTATATTTTTCCTTGGTAATTTCCGTTTATCACAAGAATGGGAGATGTTTAACCAAGTAGTTTACAAGTATTTCAAAACACGTTCAGCTATCAGGAGGCTTGTTTCGTATCCAGACACGCTGGGCATGTCAACTTCTTTGGGCAACACTCTTGCCTCCTGTCACCTTCATTCTGCTGCTTAATTGACTTGCATGCTTTAGGCCATCTGACCTGGTAGTGACTTCCCATGTTGCTTTCCTGAATAACTAATGATAGATATTATACCTACAAGTATTAACCACTCCTGATTTAAGTTAGACTTGTTGGGCAACATGAAATGTTCTTAAGCTGGCCTTCTTTTCCTGATGGACTTTCTTGGGGATCGAGCACCTCACCCCACCACCTCCCTGTCGAGGAAGAATATTGCTGTGGACACTTTACCCTGTATCACAGGATACCCTCACACTTGGAAGAGAATGTAGAGACCATTCTTTTAACTGGTGGGTTATTAATTGTGATGACCCAGTTCCTACTGCATGATGAGGAATGTTTTCTTCATGGAAACAGCCATGTGGAGGGGAGCGACAGATGCCAGGGTTGTTGTGTTGGCCCAGGGCCAGTTCAGAGGTAGCAGGACTAAACTCTTATCTTTGGGATTGAATTCCGCTGGCTTGTCCTTGGGAGTAGGGACAAGGCAAGAGAGGTTGGCAAGAGAGGTGATAAGGTCCTGTTCCCTTGGGTGTTCCTACTTTGTTGGACAATGCGGGCAAATTATAGGCTGCAGGACAGCATGCTGAGATGTTAAAAAGAGACGGCTACTCTGATTTTCCAGTAGTCAATGCCATCTTCAACCCTTTTATTTTCAAATTGATCTTTTCTGTTGATTTTTTTATCTGTTGACAGCCCTCTCTGGGTTTACCCAATTGCCCCTTCCTACCAGTTGAGACCAGGGAAACATTACAGGAGTCACAAAATCAAAGGGGGAGAGTGTGTTTGGAGTGGATGTGTTGCTTTCCATGATTAAAGCCTGAAAAATTAAGAAAAAAATTTCCCTCCCATTCTCTAGATCTTTTTTGTGTTGTTTGCCTGGAAATGTAGAATTACACATATTTTAGAATGTAGAATAAACTAATTAAGAAACTATGATGATAAATGACTACTCCGTGATCCCTGGAACCCAGTCAGAGACAGTCTGTTGCTAAGGGAAGGGCAGGAGCCTTGGAGTCTGCTGGACATGAGTTCAAATCCTATCGCTGGCTCCTACTAATGTGAATAGAAGGATTACTATGAACTTCAGAGAGAGAATATGTATCAAAATACCCAATTCCTAATAGTGTAGTTTATTATACAATTAGAGCATTTTTAAAAGTAAAATTAAGTATTCTTGAACCTTTGGTAAGTATATATACCACGCAGAAGTAAACTGCTTGCTCTCCCCAGAGATTCTGCCATTTTTATAAGAGAACGGGGTGGTGGGCAGCCTCTCCTTTGCTTGCAGATTTCCTTTTGTTGCATTTTGATCTTGAGATTGGTGGATGTCTTCCTGTATCCTCAAAGGACTTATGGTTTGGTGGACACTGAGAGTAGCACCCACTTGTTCCTGCAGAGATGGGAAACAAGGGGCTTATTGGCCATCTCGCTCAAAAGGCCCTAGACAGAGAGAAGGAGAAAGAGGAAGTGAAGAGGTTTGGGACTTGGAAGGAGATCAGTACTCTCTGTATCTGCCTGGCAGAGTAAAAGCTTCTAAGTGCAGAAAACATAATGACTGCCTTTGTTGGCTGGAAGTTTGCTGGTGCCTCTGGTTTTCAAGTTTTTGCCTGCTTTATAGAGGCAGGCAGAAAGCATGAGATGCTAGATTCCCTTGAGTTCAGCGCTCTGTGTTGCCGGGATATTGAAAAATCATTTTAATTTGTTGGAATGCAAATTCAAGAGGAAAATGTGGAATTGTTGCATAAATACATGATATCTTTAAGTCTAATAAGTCCAAAGCATTCTAACTTTGTGAGAAAACCACACAATGTGAAATTTTAATGCTATTAACCTAGGAAAATCATTTTAATTACGTGCACTAAAAATACTGCAGACGTTGGTCTTCCCCTCACCACACTTCCATTAAAAGTGGGAGAAGGTGAACAAAAGTTCTTCCCCCCGTTGAATGCATTGAAACATTTTAGTAGCACCCTTTGTATAACTGATTATCATATGGAGGTAAATGCATGGATTCTGCCTCGGTTTGAGTGCCAGCTCCACCCTTTATAAGCAAATCCTTTAACCTCTCAGTGATGTGATTTCTTGTAAAATGGGATTCTTGTAAGGATTAAATGAGTGAATATGTGAAGTGCTTGGCAAGTAAGCATTATATAAGTGTAATACTTTCTTCCTCTTCTTACAGACCAGTTTATCTTCACAAAATTTTTGCGAGGAAGACAGCGTAGGAGTTATTAATGTCCTTGTGGGGAATATAAAGTCCAGAATAACCGAGTACCTTCCCTGGGATCAAATATTTAGTAAGCTATAAAAGTGGGATTCAGATTCAAGCGTTCTGACTTTCCACTCTATTGCCCTTAACTTCTGGAAATTTTACACTTTTAGTCTTCTCCTTAATGCTCGGGAGTGAATTAAGCACAACTACTGATTGAATATGTCTTCTTCAGATATATACTTATTAGCTGAATAGAACAACTAACAAGGAGGTATTGCCTAAAGGAATATTGGTAAACATTCTCTGATATAACAGCACAAACATTCAAGCATTTTATAGGAAGTTTTTTCCCTTCGTGTAACCAAGTGTTTTATTATTATTTTTTTTTAGATAAGATTGAATAAAGACAACTGATGCTCAAGCCATTACTATGGAGATTCAAGAACCAAGCGTGAACAGGTCTGTATGTGTGATGATACGACACAAAAGCCACGTTACAAATGATGCAGTCATTGAAAATGAAGCATTTGCTCAATCCGAAAGTGTGATTTCAAGAGATCTATTTCCATACCTTTCGTCCACAGTGTAGCTATCTTTACTTTTAATCAAAACACTGAAGCCTGAATCACCCTGACAGGGCCTGAACAACAGCATCTATGACAGAGAACATTTCGGAAGAAATCCCTTCATTTTGTCCACATGTCTACTTCGAAGCTGTGGGAGTCGGAGAGGAGAAGAAGGAGGAGTTGATGGCTATATTGTTTCGTACAGTGTTACATTGTACAACAGTGGAGGGGGCGAGGAGAGGAAACTGACCGTAACCTGGAAGAGCAGAGATGAAGGAAAAGAACTGCTTAGGGCACGGTGCTTGTCAGGAGTAGATAGAGTTGCTATGAGGAAGTTTGTTCTAGTCCTTTTAAGGTTTTAGAAAATATTTCTACTTTGATTTCACAGAATTTTATTACTGAGAGGGATTTTAGAACTTATTTGCCACAACTTTTTTCACTTTTTTTTAGTCAGGTAGACAGTTGAGACCCAGAAGGGTCAGCAGTTCCTCCAACTTCACAAGTTGAGTGTAACCAAGTCGCGATTGGGTCTTTTGATTCCCTTTCTGATTCAGCAGTAGCTCATTGTGGGATCTTGAGCCTGATACATTGCTGGTACTCTGCAAATATTTGACGAAGGAAAGAATGAATTCCTGAATGACTCTGTCTCCCATACCTTTCGATCGTGGACCATTTTTGTACCCCCAGATAAAGTCAAAAGAGATCGTCGTGTGCTTTGCAGTTGGGCACAGAGATGGAGAAAGCAAAGTTTCTAGTTCTGGAACAGAGACATCAGAAGAATGACCCCACTTCTTTTTAAATTTTCTCTTTGCCAAGGGGGGAATCATTCAGCAGAGATGTGTCTGCTGGGAGGGCCAGGTTCTGAAGTCAGCCACGAGAAGAAAATCACAGATAATCAAAACTTCCCTTGAAGTTTTCTTAGGGAGGTACCATGCCAAAGCCTGGTGGACTATTTCTCAGCCAGTTTTCCCTCCATCATTGGAGCAGACAGCTGTTTTCTTGTTTGAGTACCAGTGAAGCAGTTAGCTTACATTTTGAGGTCATGTATATGAAAAATGTGTATTTTAAGCAGAAGACTACACAGGGAAGGTCCGTAGGCATGGAGACAAACCTAGGGCAGAACAGATTTGTTGGTCCTGTCTCATGTTCACTCTGGGGCACCTGCTTTTTAAGACCAATACCCATTCCCTCTCTCTCTCTCTCTCGTATATAATCCAACTTACAAAAGTTTAATGTATGTTAGATTTCATTCCGCTGTTCTACCTAGTACATTGGGAAAGCTGAACTAAATACTGACCCAGTATCTAGAATCAAAATCTACATTAAAGGTATTTACTTTATCTTGTGGAACTTCTTAGATAAAGATGAGAGGTCTAAACTCTATAATTAGATAATTTTATTGGCAGTGATATGAATTATTATTATTTTGCTGTGGAGGCTTAAAAAAGAGGAAGTTTTGGTATAGATATGCCTGGGAAAAGGAGAATATATTATATGATGACTGAATTTAGAGAAATTTAAATGCAAAAGGAAATCAGCCTCTGACATTCTTGCCCTCTTTTCCCATCTCTGAAAAAACAAAAACAAAATCGCTGGTTTACTCAGAGTCCCTCTTTTAAGACTTGATTCAGACATCCAAGCCTTCTATCCTCAATAGGCTGTTTGTCGCTTTTCCTGCATCTCTCTCCCTCTTTCTTCCCTTTCTTCCTACCCATCTCCACTCCCAATTCTCCATTCCCATTCTTTCTTATGCTGCAGCTTCACTGTGGACACAGACCACAGCGTCAGGGAGGCTTTTTTAAGAATTTCTTAAACTTACTAAAAAGTAATAAACTCTTGCAGACATTACGAAGGAGGACTTTGGACAGAGATACCTAGCTGATTTCTTGGAACAATAGCTGGGGAATTATTTTTCGGCTCCAAGAGGATAATATTTAAGTTGCTATATGTTTGCTGATCCTGGTGAGAGGGTTGGAACAATCGAGCATGCACGGGAAGCTTGGGCTCTTGGCCCAGTCGGCTCAGAGTCTAAATATTTGGAGGATGAATACTTGAAAATACATTTAAACATTTAAAACATTTTATTTGTTTTTCCAGGAAGTCGCATTGTTAATGCGATACAATTCTGCAGCAGGACTCTGTCTGCGGGAGGTGTGAACCTCCTGGACAAGCCCACGCTCAGGCTCCACCTTAGGCCTTGGTGTGAAGCCAGAGATGTGCATGTCTATTGGCTAATGTCCACGCCTGTGAAGTGGGTTATTATTACAATCGCTCACCTTCAATGCCTGTGTTCTAAAGTCATCCTAAGGGTCTGACCCAACTCTGCACTGAAACCAAGAATGGAACTTCACACACACACACACACACACACACACACACACACACACACACCCCATTTTCCAAACCAAATGTTGCAATGTTTATCTTCTTTTGTCAGTGCTGCCGCTTTATTATTATTGCCAGCTTCCAACTCTACACAGATGGTCATCTGTGGTCAGTTTTCCTCTCCTGCCTATGAGGCAACATACCTTTGGGCTGGTATATGCTTAGAGAATTCAAACTAATATGAATGCATTAGATTATGTAAAACATAATTAGGAAAGCAAATTTGTTGTAAAAGCAGCCTATGTGTTTATATAACTTACAATCAATTATAAGCAACTGGGGGATTTTCAATGTTCTTTAGACATACAGATATATTCCAGGACCTCAATTATGTCAACTATTTGCCTATCTCAATCAAATGATCTAGATAATTGCCAAATATCTACTTTGCTATGCTATCAAGTCCCAAACTCTCATTGTCTCGGTGGAATGGAAGTGAGAATCACCTTCACTTCTAAAATTTGAAGTAGAAAGCGCTGGGGAGGGCTGAGGTAGAAAGAAGCATGGGTGTGCACCCGACCTGGTAATTGCCATGGTAAGGTGTCTTAGACAACATGATAATAACTCTCTCGATAGAACTGGGGATGCGGTAGCAACAGTAAAAATTATATTAAACTGGGCCCGATGCCCAGACTATCAGCCTCAGATAAACAAAATATAAGAGAAGCATTTCAAGAGGGGCTAACTTGTGAATCAAGGAAGCTAAAACAGGCCAGAGAGGTGCTTGCTTGAGGAGACAATGCTTTCACCTCCTTGAAAAAGCTGTGCCCAACCTAATTAAAATGCCCAATCTAATTAAAAATCTAACCATAATCTCCCCGGTGGCCCTTCACTCCACCCCTTTCCATTGTTAAGATGCTAATAGGGTCGCTTAGCTGAAAAATTATTAAACCAGAGACTATTTGAGCACACACGCGTAATCCCCAGCCTAGTGAATTGGAGCGAAGATGCTAGTGATTTGTACAGCGATGGTGGTGTCTCCCTCAGCAATGATGTATGACATGGATTAGTGCAGAGCAGCCATCTGCTGTTGAGGAGGGTGATAGAATCTGTTCCACAGCGGCAGATGACTCCCCAGTGCTGGCCAGCTGGCTCAGAGTGGACGAAGTTGGGCAGGGTAAGTGATGCCCCAGCGACCCTCTGGGGAAATAACTCCGGGACCTCTCCCTTAGGTGCCTATATTTGTCCCTGCTGGCTTCATGCATACACATATGTCATAGAGCTGATATGATGCAACACACTTTAGAACATGGAGAAGAAGGAAGAAGCACATACCCACCATAAAGTTTAAAAGTTGCTGGTCTTGAGCATGAGATGTGCCCTTGAGTCTCACGGTAGCCTGGACAAAAAGAGGAAACCTGATAAATCATATAGCTCACATTTTCTGGGAAAAGAAGCAAGTCAGTTTCTTAGAAGAAATAAAGTTTTTTCTTACTTTTTCACGTTTAACTTGATAAAGAGGAGAAACTGAATTTCTCAGGGTGTATATTAGAAAATGTCAAGCTGCTAGACTGCTTGGCCTATTTACAGGGAAAGGACCAGAGCATGGATTCCCCAGTGACTAATGAGAAATAGGTAGCACTCAGCAGTTCCCTAATAGGATTGTGATGTTTACCTTTTTCTCTTTGCATATCTGTATTTTCTAAAATTTCCACCATCTGGGACTTCCCTGGTGGCGCAGTGGTTGAGAATCTGCCTGCCAATGCAGGGGACACGGGTCCGAGCCCTGGTCCGGGAAGATCCCACATGCCGCGGAGCAACTAAGCCTGCGAGCCACAACTACTGAGCCTGCGCTCTAGAGCCCACGAGCCACAACTACTGAGACCATGTGCCACAACTACTGAAGCCCACACGCCTAGAGCCCATGCTCCACAACAAGAGAAGCCACTGCAGTGAGAAGCCTGTGCACCGCAACGAAGACACAACGCAGCCAAAAATTAAAAACACAAAAAGCAGAAACAAATAAAATAAAATTTCCACCGTGAACATGCATGACACTGTCATATAAATGTGCTGGTTCTGGGTCTGCTTGACCTGAGGTCCATTCCTCACTCTTCCTTCCCTGGCTGTGTATTCAGGGGGCCTGACCCCTCCAGGCCAATGTTCTCAGACCCCATGTCAGCCGGCTCACAACTGGGTTTGGCCCATGGAGGCTCTAGTGGGAGTTTGGAGAACAGGAGGGAGGTTGAAGTTAGGGTATTTCTCCCTCTCTCTCAGTCCTGGGTGGTATCTCTGGCAGCTGCTGCCTCTCTTCCTTGGTTCCATCTCTCACAGGAAACCTGCCATAGTTCCTGCTTCCTCTGGGTAATCCCAGGCCCAGGGCTCGGGTAGCATCACCTCCTCCCTTTGTCCCTCCAGCTTGGGAGTGGTGGCGACTTCCTGCTGTGGCTAGACTCTGGATTGCCTCACCATCCCTTGTTTGGCTTTTAAGTTTCTTTCATCTCATTGCACTAAACTTCCTCTGTTCTAAATATTCAGAGTGGTTTCTGTCTTCCTGGTTGGGCCCTGACACAAAGAAACAAAAATGTATTTGAAACAAAAATGAATGGGGCAAAAGAATTTAGAGGGACTTGAGCTGGAGAAGTAACTGAAGAAGCAAAAGCCGATAGATCATGGCAGCACACACAAAGCAAAGTCTGGGCTTGGTGCACACCAGCTGGAAAGGACTTCCGGTCACGTACGGGCCTTTTTAGGCACATTTACGCACACGAATTACAATTTTACTTAGAGTTGTCAGCTCCAGAAGTGAAGGATAACAATGTGTCAGTTATAGAGAAAAAACAAACAACCCCCCTCTCAACCCCCATGAGATTTGGAGTCCTACGTCGTTCAAGTCCCATAGAACTCAATTCCTGGCTTGTGGTGGATACTGTGGTTGACTCTGCAGCCTCCATTCCACCCCTCCCACATGGCATAGCAGCTGTGGGGTTTGGAGGGGACTGATCCAACCTCTAGCTTCTGGGTTGTGGTCTTGGTTGACATGGTCGCTGGATCATGTACCCCAGGCCTCAGCCAATCAGTACCTGGTATTCCCCTGGCCACTGGTGCAACAAAATGAAGCCGGGGTCTCATGTTTGATGATTGGAGAAAGAAAAGTTCTTTCTCCTGCTAGATAGTGTGGTGGGCCCTGAAACTGCTCCAGCATTTTGCTACTAAATGGAAAAAGAGACTCAGAATAGAGCTGACACAAAAAGAAGGGTAAATCCAACACAATCAAAATAAAACAGCTGGATTTCTGATCAAACTGTGCCTGAAGCCCACCGCACCACTGAACTTCTTCTGTTCTAGAGTTTCTCTCTTCTATTTACTGTTTAGTACATTTTGATTTGGATTTTATGTTACTTGCAACCAAAAACATGCTAGATGAGACATAGAAATATTGTCTTATTGACTGTGTGGCCTTGGGCCAGTCACTGAATCTTTCTGACCTTCAGTTTCCTCATCTATAAAATGGAACTATAAGATGATTTATCTTAAGGAATTTTTGTGAGGATCAAATGAGGTAATAAATGAGAAGGTGCTTTGTAAATTGTAAGCAGTTATTTGAATCTTCTTATCACACGTATAATTTCTTTCAATTGTTAATGCAGTTTTAGATCTCTCCTACATATAAATAATTAATTTTAGCAAGCATAAATTTCTGTAATAATTACTCCATTGCTGTATTGTGAGCGTTCATCAGGATTAATCAGTAATAGCCATATTTCACTCTGTGTAGCCCTAAATAATTTACTTTTGAAATCCCGGTTGACCTATGTAATCTTGAAAGGATTTACCTCAAAACTCTCAGCCTCGTGGACATGAGTTGAGTAACTCCTCTGTGTGACCACGCATCACTCACTTGTAAAACGTGTGGTTTTCATTGCCATCTGGAGCAACCCGTGAAAAGTGGGTGTGCAGCATTCCTCTCACAGCGTGAAAGTTCGAGCACATCCAAAAAGGTCCAGCTGGTCAGCTCTGCCCTTGCATTTTCTTGGAGTTGCTGCCCTGAGGCTGTTTGGTAACCTGAGAGAGCGGTTTACACATGAATCTTTGAAAGGGCTGCAAAAGGAAGAGCGCCCAGGGGAACAACACATAGTGTTTAGGTTTTTGTAATAACAAAATATTAAGGGTAATTAATTGATCAAACCTAATTAGATAAGGTGTCTAACATTTAGGCAATGAAAATAAAAGTACACAAGAAGTATGCTTTATGTTTTTCTTCCAATAATTGGCATATCTTAGGACAGGACCTGGGATGACCTTGCTGACTATGGTGGGTCAGGGCAGACAAAGAATGACTGGGACTAAGAACTTGACCCTCCCATGGGGCTGGGACAAGCCCAGAGGACAAGACCTGCAAGTTCAGCCTTGATTTTTCTCACCAAGCACTGTTGATTCTACCTCCCAACCAGACTTCCCATCTCCCCCTTCTCTGTCTGCCTTGCCACTGAGTTGGGTCAGGTCCTCATTACATGTCTCCTGGGCTAGTCTCTCTGCTCCCAGCCTCAACCCATCTCTATTCATCCTCCACCCTGCTATAGGAATCATCTTTTAAAATTACACTATGCTGCCCCGCCCCCTTCCTCCCTTAAAACTTTTCACTGGCTCCCTATGGCTGATCCTATAAAGCCCAAAGCCCTTAGCATGGCAAGACCTTGTGGGATCTGACTTCTCTTAACAACCAATCCAGTTTCTCTCCCACCTCCCTCCCCCCTCCCTCCCCCCGCTCCTCAAGTTCCTTCCAAATCAAATCAGAGTCCTGGGACATAGCTCTTCAAGGCCAGTGGTTATCACAGTTTGACCGTCATAAAAATTACTTGGGTTTGTTTAAAATACAACTTCCTGAGCTGCATCCTCACAAGATTATGATCCAAGGGGCCGCATCTGGGAATCTGAAATTTCACAAGAACCTTGGCAAAGTCAGGTGCAGGTGGTCCTCAGACTGTCTCTGGAGAAACACTGTATGATAACACTTATCACATTTTAGTCCACGTCTTTTCACATCTGTCTCCAACTGAAAGCAAACAAAGAAAGAAAGTCAGATTTCCAAATTACACCCCAGAGTCACCGAATGAGACTCTGGATGTGTGGAGGGGATTTCAGAGCTCTTTATACCAAAAGTTATGAAATTTTATCATCATGGATCCATGCATGAGATTTCCTCCCCCCCTTATTCACCCTGGTTGTTACCCAGTGGGATATTTCTATTTAAAGAATAACATTTTTTCAGCTTAGAAAAAATATCTTCTACTATCATTTCTTTGCTTATCTCTTCACCTCCGTCTCTCTGGTCTCTGCCTGTCACTTCTATTAGGTGGATATTGGAATTTCTGGGTCTAATTTCTGATGTCTCCAACTTTTTCGTATTTTCATTTATTTTTCCTTTAGTATGGTGTTCTGGAACAATTTCCCAGCATACTTTGCTGCCTAAGTGCTGTACTCTGATGTGTTCTTTCTGTTATTCAGCACATTTATTGAGATTTTCATTTTTATTTTGATTATTGTATTATTCATTTCTAAGATCTATAAATGCTTATTGTCACAACAGCCTTTTCTGGCTTAGGAAATGTCATAGCATCCTTAATTCTCCAGACTATTCCATGTACAGTACTTCTTTCAAAGTTTTTTTCTGTTTATTTTATTTACTCTGTTTCTTTGGATGTTGGTTCTTAGATTTGTTTAGTTTGCTTTTCCTTTCATGATGTTGATTTTCCTTACATATTTGGTGATTCTGGATTGTGCACTCATCTCCGTATTTGATAATCTTTGTTTTTTCTAGGTCAGGGCCCACACACCATGGCCCATGAGCCAAATTTGCCTGCTGCCTATTTTGAAAATACAGTTCTTTTGGAACATAGACACACTCATTCATTTATGAATAATCAATGGCTTCTTTTGTGCCACGATGGCAGCATTGAGTAGCCCTCAAAGACTAGAATATTGATTATCAGACCCCTTACAGAAAAACTCTGCTGGATCTGGCCATCACTTTATAGGAACTACAGCTCAGAGAGAAACATAGTAAGCAATGGTTGGTTGATTGATCCATCAACTAAAGCAGAATGTGAGTTATTCTATAAGACAAAAGACAGTTTTTTCACAGATAAGTGGCGTAAAAATGAAAAAAAAAAAGAAGAAATTCATGTGGATTAAAAGATATTTAACAGAAATATCAACCAAAAGCAATGTGTAACACTTGCTTGGCTCCTAATTTAAACAGGATCCGAATTTAAATTTTACTTTTTTATAAAGTAAAATTTTGAAACAATGGGAGAAAATCAAATATGATCCAGTGTTTCTGAATTTTACTGATGCGAGACAAATCACCCTACCACTTGGTGGCATGAAACAACCACAGTGTTTTCATGGTCACAGGGTCTGTGGGTCAGGGCATAGTGGAGATGTCTGGAGTCTCAGCTGGGAAGACTTGAAAGGCCAGGCTCAGCTGGGAATGTTGATTGGACACCTACCTGTGGCCCCTCAGGTGGCTGGATTCTGAGAGGGACCATCTTGAGATGGAGCTCTGGAGAGTAAGCGCTGTAAGAGGACCAGGCGGAAGAGAGGAGACTGCCCTTTCTAACCTTGCCTTCAGAGTCAGGCGGCTTCTCACGTCTATCCTTCCAGTGAATGGCGAAGGCCAGTGCCGAGTCAAGAGAAGGGGATGGAGACGTCTCCTCTTGTTGGCAAACTCACCTGAAAGCATTTTTGGAAAATGCAATCTGCCACAACCGGCTATTAGATGATGTTAATAAAAAATTATTGTCATTGTTTCCTTGTAGTGTTTTCATGGATTTGTTTTTTAAAAAGTCCTTTATGTGTTAGAGAGTCACACTGAGTATTTATGAGTGAAATGATATGATATTTGGTATTTGCTTTAAAATACTCCAGGAAAAAAATAATAAAGGTAGCAGTGGTAGTGGCATAGAGAAAGCGAGAATGACAGAATGCTAGTTGTTGTTGAAGCTGGGTAGTGTATACTGGTTGTTTGTAATGTTCTCTTTAATTTGTATGTGTTTGAAAAGTTCTTATATTAAAAACAAAAAAGAAAAGAAAAAGTCTTGTTGCCTGTTTATGAATGCTCTTTCCACCTCCAGCAGTTGTGGGTGAGTCAGAGCCTCGGTGCTGAGGGGGGAGCATTGGTCACTCATCTGCCAACTTTAGGGGCTCCCTGTTCTTTCCGGGTGTTACCGATGCCGTGAGGCATTTCCCTCCCTCTTCCTGCTAAGGGCTTATGCTCGCTGTTCTAGCCTGAGGCAAACACATTACCATCTACTTCTTGGCACTATTTGGTGGAGGAGAGGGACCTCCCAGATTGACGACCAGGATTAGGTTATTATAATCCCCCATGGCTGCCCCACTTCTCCCTCCTTTTCCTCCTATCTGTTCCCTCTGTGTTTGGAGTGCACCAGGGGCCACTTCTACACGTGCACCAGTCTCCCAGGAACATGACTTTTGGTGTAATTTGCTTTGTCAATTTGGTCTTCTCTGCTTTCTCTATTTCAAGGATTACTTAAAATTTCTGATCTGATGATAGCATGTTTTTTTGTAGTGTTATTATGGATCTGACATTACCTCCTCCCACTGCCAACCCTCCCCCAGCAACAAATATCTCACTTTTCTGTCATTTTTAGAGATGTTGATTGGAATGGAAAACTATTCATAAGCACTCAGTTGGCCATTTTGATTCCATACCTCCAAGGTTTTTTTTGTTTGTTTTTTTTGTTTTGTTTTTTTGCGGTACGCGGGCCTCTCACTGTTGTGGCCTCTCCCGTTGCGGAGCACAGGCTCCGTACGCGCAGGCTCAGCAGCCATGGCTCACGGGCCCAGCCTCTCCACGGCATGTGGGATCCTCCCGGACCGGGACATGAACCCGTGTCCCCTGCATCGGCAGGCGGACTCTCAACCACTGTGCCACCAGGGAAGCCCCCCTGATGGGCCTTTTAATTTGAAGACTTGTGACTGTCTTCAGCTCTGGGAATTTTCAACTCTTTTTCAAAAAATTTCCAGTTTTGCTATCATATGCCTTTATTTATTCTGTTTAGGACTTTGTTGGCTGTCCTTTTGTGACTACAGTGGAATATCTATTAGGATTTTTCACTCTATGCTCTGTATCTCACCTTCTCTTTTCCATCTTCAACCTTTTGCTTCTCCATGCTACACTCTGGACATTTTATTCTTAAATATCTTTTGGTTCACTAATTCTTTACTGCTTTGTCTAATCTGCTGTTAAACCTGTCCTGAGTTAAGAACCTGAGTTCTTAATTTTGACCATTGTATTTTCAGTTCTAGAATTTCTATTTGATTGCTTTTCAAATCTTCAGTGTCACTTTTATAGTTTACAGATCTTGTCAACATTTTAAAGCTTATTTTTTTATCTCCTTGAACATAGTAAGCATTGTTGTGTTAGAGTCTATGCCATATCTATTAGAATCTGGAGTATCTCTGGGTCTGTTTCTGTTGTCTGTTATTTCTGTTGGTTCTTGATCAAGGAGTTTCATCCTTTTTGTGTGTCTAGTTATTCTCAATTGTGTCCTAAACATCTTATTTTTAAAACTTGTAGAAATAATTTGAGGCCTGAGATGATATTATCTTTATCATGAAACATGTTTTCATGGTTTCTGCATCCCATGAGTGTATTAGCCGTCTGGGATCACCTTAATCCAAGTATGTATTGACTGACATTTTTTAGCCTCCAAATGTTATAAAACTGGGCTGCAGTCTGTGTGAGGGCTTATTTGCTTCCAGTTTACCTTGATACTTAGGGTGCAGGTCTTCAGGGTCCCACTTCAAAGTAAGGGGAGAGGATATATTTTATCAGAGAACTGGGCTGACCTTGTTCTTTGATTGTTTTTTACTCCTCATTCCAGAGAGGCTGTCAATAGTGGACACATCCTCTAAGCCTTTTCTTCCAGATTGGCGAGTGTCCCCTCCATAAAGGCAGTGTGAGTGCCAGACTCACTTCCCTGGCTTCATTTCTTTTCCCAGATCTTGTTCCTTAAAGTAGAAGTCTCTCTCTCTCTCTCTCTCTCTGGTAAACTGAAAGAAGCTCTTCTTTACCAAAAGGAGAATAAAATATCTCTATGAAACCTCTGTATGAAATGAGAACTCCCCCTGCATCTTAAGCAAGGGTTTCCAAACTGGCTGATTAAGAAAAGCACTTGAAGAGCTTTTAAAATGACCCAACCCTGGGATGTATGTACTTCAGTGAGTGAAGACTTTTCCAGGATCTGCGACCACAAATGATTTTAAGGTAATTTCCAGATCCCCAGGGTCCATAGGTACTTTTTCCTCAGAAACCACCTGTGCTTAGATACTCCCTTTCACAGAGACCTTTTCCTACTAACAGCTACCTGGGTGGACACTGAAACCGATCAGAGTTCACAGCCTTTCTAGCTTTAGTAGTTTTAATATGTCCATGTAACTGAATTAAGGACAATCAGAATCCTACCTGGGATTTTTTTTTCAAGGGCCATCAGAAAAGATGTGTACCTTCCACTGTGGTTACTGAGGTGGGAGGACCTGAGTCTGGCATTGCTGGTGGCCATCTTGCCTTCTCTAAAGAAAACCTGTTTAAGAGAAGAAGAAAGGAAGAGAGAGAAATAGATTTCTGACAATACAATGAAACTTAGGAATCTTGTGCTGGACACCAGTTGTATCCTTGGACTCCACAGTTAAGTGAGACAGTACATCCCATTTTTTTCTGCTTCAGCTAGTTTGAGTTGGGTTTGTATCACTGGCAACAGTGAATGCTCTGTCTCTCCATTCTAGAGAGACTGTTGTGACTAGGCAGGTTGCCAAGACAAGAACTTGGGTCCAGGAGAAGAAGGAGATATTTAGCTGGGATACCTGGGACATCTGGCCTGATATGACCAGAAGCACAATATTGAACTGGAAAGATACAAAATACAGTCACCGCATAGACCCACCATCTCTACCTTGTACTCATAAAAGACATCACTAATCAATCACAGCATTCTTTCCTACCAAGTCAGGACAAGTAATTGCAATCTTACTTTTAACACTGAGTGCCAGGCAACCACTATTATTGATTTGAATTTGTGTGTACTTCCGATCCTGGATTTAACGCCTGGAGACTGAGATGCATTTGTACAAGAACTGGGCTTGAACTTGGGATTTCTTCCTTGTGGATGCTTTCAGAGTATGCCTGGTCAATTATTATTATTAAAAATATTATGAATATGAATAATGATAAATTATTGAGCTTTCTTTTTATTTTTTTAATTTTTTTGTTTTTGTTTTTGTTTTGGTACGCAGGCCTCCCACTCTTGTGGTCTCTCCCATTGCGGAGCACAGGCTCTGGACGCGCAGGCTCAGCAGCCATGGCTCACGGACCCAGCCGCTCCGCGGCATATGGGATCTTCCCGGACTGGGGCACGAACCCGCATCCCCTGTATCAGCAGGCAGACCCCCAACCACTGTGCCACCAGGGAAACCCTCTTTTTATATTCTTAAAATATTCTACATGTAACTGTAAATCTGGTTCCTGAATCCATGTCTTTCCACTGGTATCTTTGTTTCTTTTAGTTGTTCCAGAGTAATGATATTTTCGGTTGGTTTTGAGTGTTGTCAAGCACTGCTTTTTGGAATTGTCTCTGTCATTTACAGAGAAAGTCCATGAGATCTTGAAGCTGACACAATGGTATATCACTTGGCAGTTACAGATCCTCCTTCTGCAGTTGCACAATGCTTCCTTTTGCTAACCACCTTAATTTCTTGCCCTTATCAATCTGAAAATCAATGATAATTGTCTATTATGTGGATTTTCATTTAATCTTTTATGTTTAAGTTCAACCATTTCCCCATAACCAAGCAAGCAGATGTCCTATTCAGCAGATTCAATTGCAATTGCTAAGAGCATTTGTAACAGAGTTCCATGGGCTTTAGCAACAAGTCAGGACAGCCAAATATCATTCAAACCTCTACCTATTTCTAACCCTTCTTAAAATCTGTTACATCTTACAGAAGAAATGTCAATTGTGTTATTGTTGTAGAAATAGTAGCTGTTTTGTCTCAGGATTCTAACTGACCCACAGATTAAATTTAAGATGTCTTAGGACAAATATAAAATTCATCCAGTGCTTTAAAAAATGATGGTATATCAGAAAGATCACCATAAAATGTCCAGTGATAGAGTTGAAAGTGCATTCACTTTGGCTAATTATGACTCATTATCATCAACCTCAGTTTTAATAGCTAACATTTATTTAGCATTTACTCGTGCCAGACACCGTACCAGGGCTTTATTTGCATTATTACATTTAATCCTCACGTAAGAAGTATGTACTTTTACTCTCCCTATTTTACAAATGGGGTGCCTGAGATATGGAGAGATTAGGTAACTTACTCAGTGTTACAACTATTAATAAATTAATGTAGATCTGCATTCAAACCTAAATTTGTATGAGTCTGGAGTCTGTGAATGAAATGTGACTATAAAGACTTGCATATATATTCATTAGGATCAGACACAAGTAACAGAAAAACTCAAAATGGCAGCAGGTTAGTTTATCCATTTTCATTGTGTTTAACGGGCCTGGAGAGAGTCAGTCCAGAGCTGGTAAAGCATTCCATGGTGTTAGGGACTCAGGCTTATCTTGTTGCTCTGCCAATGTGTGGCTTCTATTCCTGAAATCACCTTATGGATCAAAATGGCTGCTGGAGCACCAGTCATCACATCTACATTCTAGAAAGCAGGAATTCACACACCAGTGGTATTTCATGCTTTTGCTTTGAAGTTAGTCATAAGGTCATACTTAGCTTCAAGGAAATCTAGAAAATGTAGTCTCCATTCTGGGCAGCCATGTGTCCAGCTAAAACTCAGGAAGAAGAAAGAATAAATATGGGGAGTAGCTTAAATAACCGTTTTTGCTAATGTCATATTTTCAGCTGCTTCCCCATAATTCGTGTGAATGCAAGAATTTTATATTTTTGCATCCAAAAATATTCAGATTATTAAAAAAATCAACTCAGAAAACTTCATTAAAATGTTGCTTATTATTATACATTCAGACATTTCACAAAACAAATTAGTGCTCCAAATCTAACATGACATAAAGCAAAAGTTTGACATTATCATTTGTCTACTACACAGGGAGGGGTCAGTCCTGCCTTTAATACTAACATGAGAAGGGGTTCTGCTATTGAGGAATATATACATTTTAAAAAATTTTATTGAAGTATAGTTGATTTACAAAGTTGTGTTAGTTTCTGGTGTGCAGTAAAGTGATTCATATTCTTTCTATAATGTTTTATTACAGGATATTGAATATAGTTCCCTGTGCTATACAATAGAACCTTGTTACTTATCTATTTTATATACAGTAGTTTGTATCTGCTAATCCCAAACTCCTAATTTATCCCTTCCCCACCCCCTTTCCCCTTTGGTAACCATAAGTTTGTTTTCTATGTCTGTGAGTCTATTTCTGTTTTGTAAGTAAGTTCATTTGTATCATATTTTAGATTCCAGAGATAAGTGGTATCATATGATATTTGTCTTTCTCTTTCTGACTTACTTCACTTAGTATGATCATCTCTAGGTCCATCCATGTTGCTGCAAATGGCATTATTTCATTCTTTCTTTATGGCTGAGTAGTATTGCATTGTATATATATACCACATCTTTACCCATTCATCTGTCAATGGACATTTAGATTGCTTCCATGTATTTTTTCGAATTAGAGTTTTTTCTGGATATATGCCCAGGAGTGGGATGTGAATTGTATGGCAACACTATTTTGAGTTTTTTAAGGACCCTCCATACTGTTCTCCATGGTGGCTGCATCAGTTTACATTCCCACCAACAGAGTAGGAGGGTTCCCTTTTCTATTTTTTTGGCTGCGCCACACGGCACATGGGATTTTCTCCGACCAGGGATTGAACCTGTGCCCCTGCATTGGGAGCACAGAGTCTTAACCACTGTATTGACGGGAAAGTCCCTCCCTTTTCTGTTGAAGAATATTTTAACAGGCATGCTTTCAGGCTTCCTCTGTTATTATTATTATTTTTTCCTGCTTAACCATTGATTAGAAGCCACGAGAAAAAACTGTTCCTAGTTGCTCACTCTTTCCTTTATAATGTGCCAAAATCTGAGCTGGAATGTGTATTTCTGTGAACATTCATTCATTCAATAAAAAATTCCAGGTACTGTGCTGGGCGTCTCATTAGCAGCACTAATACTAGTTTAATTTTGTGCTCTTGTTTACTTGTCAAAGATTTTACATGCCTGCCATCTGCTTTGATCCACGTATCTGGGAATATAAACGTACATAATCACAGAAGTCCTGGAGCAATGATCAAACTATTTTTCACTTGACAAAGTACTTATTAAGCTCTCACTATTCTCAACAGTGCTTAGACGTGCAGAGAGGAGATCCAGTAAATGACACCTCTTCACAATGCCCGAGTTCAGAACTAATTCAGAGACAAAGTAAGGGAGTAGGGCAGATGAGGATGAAAATGTCATCTTTATGACTGATAAAGCCTACGTTAGTGTGACACTGCTGGGCTTCCTAATATTGGACCCTCGAGCTCAGTGGGCTTTACACCCAGTCTCAGGCAATGCTAATGGCCATAGGCGGTCAACACAGGACCTTGTAAAACCTGTGGGACTAAGGAACAATAGATTGGACTGAGACTTGCTCTACCTCCTAGAGGAAGGCTGAGGTTATACCATGGGGTGTACCTCCTCCTGAAGGAGACGTCAGGAGTGAAGAATAAGCTTCCGCCATCTGTCTCTGCCCCATAGCGATCAACTCAGAACCACCAGGAAGTGCCCCAGGATCTACAGAGGAACTGCTTTCTGTCTCTCCAGCTTTTCCCTTCACCATCCTCCATATCCTCTGATGGAGGCAGAGGCTTCCTAGAGGCTGAAGTCCCCTCTTTCGCCTCCAGGTACATCAGCTCCGTGGCCGTCTCTGTTGGTCAGCTGACCAATCCCCTTCTACCATCTTTCTCCCTGGTCATCTTTCATTGAAAGGTGTCCACAGGACATTTTTGGTTTGGGATACTGAGATGCAAGTGGAAGTTCTTGGGGAAGCTGCTGTTCCTAATCTACAAGGCAGGGCCGTTCTAAAGGAGAAACATTTTTTGGCCTTTCATTCTTCCTTCATCTTCCTGCCTAGAATGTGAAGATGGGGTCCAGAGGAACAATGAGAAAACATCTCATAAAAGGATGAAAAAAGGCCCCCTGCTAAGAACGTGGAACAGAGCTGGAAAGCACTTGGATCCCTGACGACACCGTGGAATGCCTTCATAGGATCTGGACCAGTTATCTCAAAGATCCCCAAATGATGTGTGACCCACACTGTGTGCTACAGTCTGAATGTTTATGTCCCCCCAAAATTCATATGTTGAATCCTAGTCCCTCAAGGTGATGGTATTAAGAGGTGTGGACTTTGGGAGGTGATTGAGTCATAAGGGCAGAACGCTCATGAATGGGATTAGTGCCCTTATAAAAGAGGCCTAGACAAACCTTAAAGATGGCGGAAGAGTAAGACTTGGAGATCACCTTCCTCCCCACAAATACATCAGAAATACATCTACACGTTGAACAACTCCTACAGAACACCTACTGAATGCTGGCAGAAGACCTCAGACCTCCCAAAAGGCAAGAAACTCCCCACATACCTGGGTAGGGCAAAAGAAAAAATAAAAAACAGAGACAAAAGAATAGGGACGGGACCTGCACCAGTGGGAGGGAGCCGTGAAGGAGGAAAGGTTTCCACACACTAGGAAGCTCCTTCACTGGTGGAGACTGCGGGTGGCGGAGGGGGGAAGCTTCGGAGCCACAGAGGACAGCGCAGCAACAGGGGTTCGGAGGGCAAAGTGGAGAGATTCCTGCACAGAGGATCGGTGCCGACCAGCACTCACCAGACAGAGAGGCTTGTCTGCTCACCGCCGGGGTGGGAGGGGCTGGGAGTTGAGGCTCGGGCTTCGGTCGGAGCGCAGGGAGAGGACTGGGTTTGGCGGCGTGAACACAGCCTGAAGGGGGCTAGTGCAACACAGCTAGCTGGGAGGGAATCCGGGAAAACATCTGGACCTGCTGAAGAGGCAAGAGACCATTGTTTCGGGGTGCGAGAGGAGAGGGGATTCACAGCACTGCCTAAACGAGCTCCAGAGACGGGCGCGAGCCGCGGCTATCAGCGCGGACCCCAGAGACGGGCATGAGACGCTAAGGCTGCTGCAGCCACCAAGAAGCCTGTGAGCAAGCACAGGTCACTATCCACAACCCCGTCCCAGGAGCCTGTGCAGCCCACCACTGCCAGGGTCCCGGGATCCAGGGACAACTTCCCCGGGAGAACGCACGGCGCGCCTCAGGCTGATGCAACATCATGCCGGCCTCTGCCGCCGCAGGCCCGCCCCGCACTCCGTGCCCCTCCCTCCCCCTAGCCTGAGTGAGCCAGAGCCCCCGAATCAGCTGCTCCTTTAACCCCGTCCTGTCTGAGCGAAGAACAGACGCCCTCAGGCGACCTACACGCAGAGGCAGGTCCAAATCCAAAGCTGAACCCCGGGAGCTGTGCGAACAAAGAAGAGAAAGGGAAATCTCTCCCAGCAGCCTCAGAAGCAGCGGATTAAAGCTCCACAGTCACTTGATGTTCCCTGCATCTGTGGAATACATGAATAGACAATGAATCATCCCAAATTGAGGAGGTAGACTTTGGGAGCAATGATATATATATTTTTTCCTTTTTCTCTTTTTGTGAGTGTGTATGTGTATGCTTCTGTGTGTGATTTTGTCTGTATAGCTTTGCTTTTATGATTTGTCCTAGGGTTCTGTCTTTTCGTTTTTTTTTTAGTATAGTTTTTAGTGCTTGTTATCATTGGTGGATTTGATTTTTGGTTTGGCTGTTCTTTACTTTCTTTCTTTCTTTTTTTTTTTTAGCGGTACGCAGGCCTCTCACTGCTGTGGCCTCTCCCGCTGCGGAGCACAGGCTCCAGATGCGCAGGTCCAGCGGCCACGGCCCATGGGCCCAGCCGCTCCATGGCATGTGGGATCCCCCCAGACCGGGGCACGAACCCACATCCCCTGCATTGGCAGGTGGACTCCCAACCACTGCACCACCAGGGAATCCCCTTTCTTTCTTTTTTAAATTACTTTAAAATATTTCTTATTTTCAATAATTATTTTTTATTTTAACCAATTTATTTTATTTAATATTTTCTTTCTTTCTTTCTTTTTCTCTCCCTTTCCTTGTGAGCCATGTGGCTGACAGGGTCTTGGTGCTCCAGTCGGTTGTCAGGCCTGTGCCTCTAAGGTGGGAGAGCCAAGTTCAGAACATTAGTCCACCAGAGACCACCTGGCTCCATGTAATATCAAACAGCAAAAGCTCTCCCAGAGATCTCCATCTCAATGCTAAGGCCCACCTCCACTCAACCACCAGCAAGCTCCAGTGCTGGACACCCTATGCCAAACAACTAGCAAGACAGGAACACAACCCCACCCATTAGCAGAGAGGCTGACTAAAATCATAATAAGGTCACAGACACCCCAAAACACACCACTGGATGCAGTCCAGGCCACCGGAAAGACAAGATCCAGCCTCATCCACCAGAACACAGGCACGAGTTCCCTCCACCAGGAAGCCTACACAACACACTGAACCAACCTTAGCCACTGGGGGCAGACACCAAAAACAATGGGAACTATGAACCTGCAGCCTGCGAAAAGGAGACCCCAAACACAGTAAGTTAAGCAAAATGAGAAGACAGAGAAACACACAGCAGATGAAGTAGAAACGTAAAAGCTCATCAGACCAAACAAATGAAGAGGAAATAGGCAGTCTACCTGAAAAAGAATTCAGAGTAATGATAGTCAACATGATCCAAAATCTTGGAAATAGAATGGAGAAAATACAAGAAACATTTAACAAGGATCTAGAAGAACTAAAGAGCAAACAAACAATGATGAACAACACAATAAATGAAATTAAAAATTCTCTAGAAGGAATCAATAGCAAAATAACTGAGGCAGAAGAACGGATAAGTGACCTGGAAGATAAAATAATGGAAATAACTACTGCACAGCAGAATAAAGAAAAAAGAATGAAAAGAATTGAGAACAGTCTCAGAGACCTCTGGGACAAGATTAAACTCACCAACATTTGAATTATAGGGGTCCCAAAAGAAGAAGAGAAAAAGAAAGGGACTGAGAAAATATCTGAAGTGATCACAGTTGAAAACTTCCCTAATATGGGAAAGGAAATAGTTAATCAAGTCCAGGAAGCACAGAGAGTCCCATACAGGATAAATCCAAGGAGAAACACACCAAGACACATATGAATCAAACTATCAAAAATTAAATACAGAGAAAAAATATTAAAAGCAGCAAGGGAAAAACAACAAATAACATACAAGGGAATTCCCATAAGGTTAACAGATGATCTTTCAGCAGAAACTCAGAAAGCCAGAAGGGAGTGGCAGGACATATTTAAAGTGATGAAAGGGAAAAACCTACAACCAAGATTACTCTACCCAAAAAGGATCTCATTCAGATTTGACAAAGAAATTAAAACCTTTGCAGACAAGCAAAACTAAGAGAATTCAGCACCACCAAGCCAGATTTACAACAAATGCTAAATGAACTTCTCTAGGCAGGAAACACAAGAGAAGGAAAAGACCTACAATAACAAACCCAAAACAATTAGGAAAATGGTAATAGGAACATACATATCAATAATTACCTTAAATGTAAATGGATTAAATGCTCCAACCAAAAGACATAGACTGGCTGAATGGATACAAAAACAAGACCCATATATATGCTGTCTACAAGAGACCCACTTCAGACCTAGGGACACATACAGACTGAAAGTGAGGGGATGGAAAAAGATGTTCCATGCAAATGGAAATCAAAAGAAAGCTGGAGTAGCAATTCTCATATCAGACAAAATAGACTTTAAAATAAAGACTATTACAAGAGACAAAGAAGGACACTACATAATGATGAAGGGATCAATCCAAGAAGAAGATATAACAATTGTAAAGATTTATGAACCCAACATAGGAGCACCTCAATACATAAGGCAAATGTTAACAGCCATAAAAGGGGAAATCGACAGTAACACAATCATATTAGGGGACTTTAACACCCCACATTCACCAATGGACAGATCATCCCAAATGAAAATAAATAAGGAAACACAAGCTTTAAATGATACATTAAACAAGATGGACTTAATTGATATTTATAGGACATTCCATCCAAAAACAACAGAATACTTTCTTCTCAAGTGCTCATGGAACGTTCTCCAGGATGGATCATATCTTGGGTCACAAATCAAGCCTTGGTAAATTTAAGAAAATTGAAATCTTATCAAGTATCTGTTCTGACCACAACGCTATGTAAAGATGTTTAAAAAAAAAAAAAGATGCCTAGAGAGCTCTCTTGCCCCTTCCACTACGTGGACATAGCAAAAAGACAGCCATCTATGAACCAGGAAGCTTTCTCTCACCAGCCTCTAAATCTTGGGGTTTCCAGCCTCCAGAACTGTGAGAAATAAGTTTCTGTTGTTTATAAGCCACTCAGTCTAGGTATTCTGTCATAGCAGCCCAAATGAACTAAGACACTGTGTATCAGAAACTTAGGAATCCTGAATTTTGGTTATAAGGAGCTATACTTAATTTTTAAAATATTCTTTTGGAGACACGTATTTAACTGGACATGTCCTGACATTTAAAGCAAATCAATGCTTTTGGAGTTAAATATTCTTTAACTATATATTTTTTATTTTTTTAACATCTTTATTGGAGTATAATTGCTTTACAATGGTGTGTTAGTTTCTGCTTTATAACAAAGTGAATCAGCTATACGTTCACGTATATCCCCATATCTCCTCCCTCTTGCGTCTTCCTCCCACCCTCCCTATCTAACTTTATTTTTTGAAGTATGTATTTATACAGCGTAAATGTCAAATTGGGTTGCGGATGCATAGGCTGGAAGACTGAGAACAATGAAGAAAGGACCTCTACATCCAGCACCTCAATATTCCTAATGTCCAAGCTAGAGGGGAACTTGGGGAACTTTTGGTCTATAGGGTCTCAGACTGTTTTACCAGGGTCCTTGGACTTCCCCGGTGGTGCTTCTGGGGCTGCCTTGGGGGGATGAGAGGAAGCTGAGTAGATGGGCTCCAGCCCTGACCCTCAGTTAACCAGAACATCTCCACTTTCATCTGTGCTCTCCACTGGGATTCCTTGTAAAATTAATTCAGGAGAAAAAGGTGGAGAAGGTTTATATTGTCAAACCCAGTTTAAAATTACTCGTATAGTCAAAATTAAGTTTAAAAACCACTTATTTTCCCCAACATCCTTATTTTATAAATAAGGAAGCTGACACCCAGCAAAGTTCAAATGACTTGATCAAGTGGCAGACTACAACTGAGTTCCCCAATACCCTCCCTTCCGGTTACCAGTATATTGTTATCCCTGAATTAATGCTCAGTTTCCACAGATTATGAAAGGGGGAGTTTCCTCCAAAAACGTTAATCCCTGCAAGGTTGGATTTCTTTGGAACAGCTAAACGTGCAGGAACCTCACACGAGGAAAGCCTTAGGGTTGTAAACCCTTGTCACAGAGGGGAAGGACTTAATGCAACTGAAAATCCCAGAGGTAGATGGACTTTAGGTTCCGTTTGATCAGGGCTCTCATCCTGTAAGCTCTGCTCTCTTCCACGGGTTAAATTCAGTCTGATTCCCCATGTGATAGCTGTCTGAGGGGACAAGCATGAGAATCCTGAAATCATGAAGTAATCCCGGTCTTTGCTCTGACTGGCCCATCTATGAACCAGTAACCGTAGCAAGCTGACAGTTACCTTGCATTGTTGGTAGCTGGCACCCAGGGTTCTCTTGATCATGCTTGTGCTTATCCACAGTTTAAAAGTACCTCTTTAATTCAGTTATCTTCTATGATCTAGTGATAAATCTCCTTATTTTTTTCCATTCCTTCTTTTCTGCTAAAGCATTACCTGAGGTGTTTTTTTCCCCTAGTGTCTCGTGAGTTAGAGTCCCATATTGTGTCCCTTTAGTGCCGGCTTCATGTTTGACATTGTCCGACCTGAAAATCAGGATGGAATTGCTCAGCGTTTGCAGCTTCTCCATTAAAGTGATCTGGAGAGTGTTCTGTTCATCTTTCCTAACAGATGGGGTTGAGTTTATATTCCCTGTGCAGCATTTCATGAGTATCTTCTCTTTGGAGAGGACTGTGGCATTGTGAGGCTGGGAGAAACATGGCAAGCACCACAGTGAGCTGAGGTTGTTCAGGAGAACTCATGTGCCCAGATCTCTCTAGCTTCAAACACTGTGTTTGCAGCCACACTGCCCCACTTCCCCAGCCAGGAGTGGGGACGTGGGATTAGGGCTGTGGGATGTGCCCCAGACTCAACTTTTGGGACATCCCTACGCTTTCTATTTTGTCTGGATTAGCAGCTAGTCTCTTAAATCAAAATGACCTGTGTCTTTGTTCCTAAGGATAATGAAAAAGGATAAAGCTGGCTTGGGGGAGAGGAGCCCTAAAGCATGAGTGAGGTATGATGGGGGGCTTGGAGAAAGGGATGCGAGTGAGGCCCCACCAAAGGATTTGGGAGCGGAAGACCTGGGTTCTTGACAGAGTTCTTGCTCCTGCGGGTGTGTAATGGGAGGATAAGGGAGACAGCTGGGAGCTCTTTGGGGATTTTGAGGAATATCTCAGTCAAAACACTACCCAGTTGTAATTTCATTTGCAGAAGATTGAACTAAACACATAAATCAAAAGAAAAAGATGCCATAAAAACAACAATTTTTTTTTTTTTTTTTTTTTGTCGTATGTGGGCCTCTCACCGTTGTGGCCTCTCCCGTTGCAGAGCACAGGCTCCGGATGCGCAGGCCCAGCGGCCATGGCTCACGGGCCCAGCCGCTCCGCGGCATGTGGGATCCTCCTGGACCGGGACACGAACCCGCGTCCCCTGCATCGGCAGGCAGACTCTCAACCACTGCGCCACCAGGGAAGCTCCAAAGCAACAATTTTTATGGCAGTGTCTGTATAACTGTATTTGCTGGAATAGCAAAAAAATGAAAAGTGTTTTGAATATCCAAGGACAGAGAAACTATAAAATAAACCAAGATACCAGTACTGTGAAATATTACATATCCGTTGTAAGAAGCACATACCATGAATCTTTAGAAATGTGTGGCCAGTACTGGAGTCATTTACCCACAGGTGGCTGTCTAAATTTGCATTTAATGAATTAAAATTAAATAAGGTAAGAATTCAGTTCCTCGGTTACACTAGCTCCACTTCAAGTGCTTAAGAGTCACAGGTGGCTAGTGGCTACCGTCAAAGTGCAGGTATGGGGCATTCTCATTATCGCAGAAGTTCTGCTGGACAGTGATGTTCTAGAAAGCTGGAAAGATGTTTACACGTGACTGTTCAAATGAAACAAAAGTAGCATGAGAAGCGCAGCCACAGATTACATTAATATAAAAATCATATACATGCCTGAATATGGATTAATCAAGACAAGGAAGCATTAAAATTATTTCCACAAGGGAAATAAATACACCAGGTGGATTTAAACGTTACCTTTTAGAGTGGTCTAGAGTTCAACTACTAATACATGAAATTATTATGTGTTATAATAATTCGGGAAGCCAATTGTACCTGCTGCTCCTGGGCTAGACATTGAGAAGTTGTGGAGGCACCAGGGCATGGGAGAGTAAGATTCTGATGCTGGCTCTGCAACTGAAACAGCTCTGTGACGTCATGGAAGTCACTGCAAGTCTCCTGGCCTCTTTTGTCGGTTGGTGTCTAAGGTGTCCTCCCGCTTAAAGGAATGGTTGTGTTTGTCTCCACGGAGGGCGGGTGTTCAAGGGACCCATTATGTTCCTCCCTGGGAGGCTGTAGGAATGGAGAGATGGCGGCAAGTTATCAGGAAGTGAGGGAGTTCGCCAGAGTCTGGGGATAACCATGGATCCCAGGGACAAAGGGGGAGAAGTCGAAGGGATTCCTAAGGATGGAGAAGTTGGTCAGTGAGAAGATGGGGGATTTGTATTCCAGGCACTAAAGATCTATAAGAAAAATTGCATCTGTTTTTATTAAATGTTAGAGATTACTTTGATCAGAACCTAAGTGAAACTGCAAACTCAGCTGAGAAAATCCCAGTTCTGTCTGGTTCCAGAAACTCTACCCCCTCTTTTTCCGGCCGGCTCTCTAGTTACAAGTGGTTCACTAAAACCCTTCCATTGGCTCGTTAATAACACTCCAGGGTAGGGCAGTTCTTTCATTTGTTCAAGTATTTCTCTGATGTCAGATCATAAAATCATACTTCTTGAAAATCACTTATTCTTGATATTTCCTCCCTGAATTGATTTTACAGTTATAGCATTTTATCTAAATCATTTTACATTTCTTTTTAAAGTTTGAGAGTATGTAGTGTGTCATCGCGTTTCCCTCCTTGTGTATTTTCCTATTAAACATCACATGGAGAAATGCTGCTACTAAGTAAGTGATGTTATCATCCACCTTTATGAGTTTTGATGTATAATAACTACACATTCACATGCCTTTGAGATGCATCATTTATACTATGGTGTGCTTTACTGTTTATACTTTTATTGTACATTTAAATAAAGCAAACTGAATCTGTACCTTTAAAACCCTTTAATGGTGCAAAAAGTACACGTGAGTTGGTGTATACATATGTGTGTGATCTACACATTCATTGAATAATGAGCCACTTACTATATGCCATGCTCTGTGGGAGATCGAAGTTGGAAATAGTCCTGTCTGCCAAGGAGCTGATAATCAAACAGACATATGCTTCGATCATTTCTTTTTTAAATTTTTTTAAAATTTAAATTAAAAAGTGTTTTGCATTTATTTATTTTGCTTTGATCATTTCTGAACAGCCCCCAAATTTAAAAAAAAATTGGGTCCCCCCAATTTTTTTAAAGCTGATGTTTCAGAACCCAAAAGGCTTTTTCCTTATCAAAATTATACACGTTTGGGCTTCCCTGGTGGCGCAGTGGTGAGAGTCCGCCTGCCGATGCAGGGGACACGGGTTCGTGCCCCGGTCCGGGAAGATCCCACATGCCGCGGAGCGGCTGGGCCCGTGAGCAGTCGCTGCTGGGCCTGCGCGTCCGGAGCCTGTGCTCTGCAACGGGAGAGGCCACAACAGTGAGAGGCCCGCGTACCGAAAAAAAAAAAATTATACACGTTTAATAGTTTTCAATCTGTCTTCCCCAAATGACTGAATGCATACTGTACCCTGAGTGAGTATAACTATATTTGGTGTAATTCAATTTACCAATATGTTTATTGCCTACCTTGTGAGGAGCTAGAATACAAAGATGAGTAAGACATATTTCTTGCTCTCAAGCAGCTGATATTTTGGTAGGGAAAGCAAACCAGTGAGCACATAAGTTCCAATAGACGCAATGGTGTTAAGTAGGTCCGGGAAACTTCATGGAGTGCACTGATTGCCAGCCTACCAAGTTCATGGACACCATTGCTTAGGTACAAAACAGGAGGCTTTGAACACATTTTCTACTGTGAGGACCCTGATGGTAGAAGAGGGAGGATGTGCCTTTCCTACTCTTCCAGTCTGCTGATGAGGCTGTGGAGAAGCGTGAGCTCCAAGGTAGTAGGATCCCAGCCCACAGCAAAGGTCGAAGCACCTATCAAACCAGGACTTCCTGCCAGTGCCACTGTGCAGGCTAACTTCCTGTTTCATCAGGAACCAGGAAGGACCCCTGGTTTTCTTCCACTGACAGCACCGTTGATTTCTTTCCTTTCCTGGCCCACTGTGCAGAGAAGAGTAGCCTAAGAAACCCATAAGAGCTTCTCACTACCTTTAGGATAAAATCCAACCTTGCTTCAGGGCTGGTCTTCTTCTACCTCTCCATCTTCCCCCAGCCACACCCCATCATGTTCTCTTTACTACAGCCGTGCTGCACTCCCCACGGTTCCTCCAGCACTCCACACTTTCCAGTCTTTCCTCCAATCTCTTATCTGTACTCTTCCTTTGGCCTCAAGACTTTCCCTTCTACTCCTGGACTGGCTGAAGCCTAGTCATTCATCCATCCTGAGCTTACATGTCACCTCCTTAGAAAATTCTGCAAAGAAAATTCTGCAAAGAGTGAGTGCTACCTAGATTGTACCTCTTTAGGATGCATGAACTTCAGGAGGAATATGCAAATTTGGGTAGTAAAAGTAATATTAGAAAAGAATGAATCTCAAAGGAAAAAGAAGCAAGGTGGGGGCATTCCATTCATAAACTCGAGGATACCATTCAAGTCTGGGCTTTCAGCTTTGAGCTTCCAAGGTCTATAAAGGACCTTGTGGTAAGCTTTGTGAAGACAGTGGGGAGCTTATATGTCACCTCCTTAGAAAGCTCTTCGTTGACCCTCGATGAGGGATGATTACTCTTTACACTCCTTTCTTCTGTGCACTCCAGAGGGAGGGTACAGATCACATGTCTGGCTCACCACTGCATTCCAGGGCCCGGCCCATCATTCCGGGTCTCTCTGAACCTTCACCACCACCTCTAGTAGCCAGTGGCTGCCTTCACTACCTTTGACCAACTGTGGAGAAGGCAGCTCTTTGGAGGAAGGAGGGTGGGAATGTGGATTCCAGCAGAGAGGGGTCTGGAGCTCTTGACCGTTTTAAGAAGCTAATTTCTTATCACTCCTTTTGGTCCAGAGGCCCAGCTCCAGGTCTGGCTATGCTGATCACTCGCTGTGTGACCTTAATGATTTCTTGCCTCCAGACCTCAGCTTCCTTATGTGTAAAGCCAGAGGTGGATAAAGGTTTCACATCCCCTCCCACCTATCTTTCTAGTACCCCAGGTCTCCACCAAAAGACATTCCCTTCCCTGGCCCTGGAGTTTGGAACTCACATCCTGATCTCATCCTCTGGGTTCTTCCTCATCAGATCCCCATTTACCACTTATTGACCCTCCATTCTTTCTTGGACGTGTTGTTGTTTCTGTCCCTGTGTCCTACTGAATACTCTCCCCTCCTCTCCACACTTTCTTTTTTTTTTTTTTTTTTTTTTTTTTGGCTCACGGGCCCAGCTGCTCCGCAGCATGCGGGATCTTCCCGGACCGGGGCACGAACCCGCGTCCCCTGCATCGGCAGGCAGACTCCCAACCACTGTGCCACCAGGGAAGCCCCACACTTTCTTGATGTAACTGCCTAATGCCTACTCTTCCTTCAAGAAGTTAAATTCCACCCTGCCCAGAGCTCTTTTCAGCTTCAACCTCTACTCCACATTCTACCTAGTCCTGCACTGACTCCCATGTGTTCTCACAGCCAGTGCTTTCCACCGTTCCAGCTCTCATCACACTGTATCATTGTTGTCTATTTCCTTGTTAGTTTCCTTCCGTAGTCCCAGAGTTCTTTGAGGGACCAGACCGTGCCTCTTTAACATCTGGAACAGTCAGTGGGACACAGTGGCACACACAGTTCAATCAATGTTTGTAGAATGAATGAATGAATGGAACAATGAAGGAAGGAATGAGACCTCATTATCACCCATTTGTCTTTTAGAAAGCAGTATTGCACTTACCTGGGCCTCCTGGAAACACACTGTCTTGATGACGGAGGGCCAAGTGGTGGAGGTTTGGGCTGGTGGGGCAAAGAGGTCTCTCTGCCACTCAGCTGGCCCTTCTGCTTGGCCTAGACCCAGCTGGTTCAGCTCGTAGCACAATTGTGGGGAGTAGCGACAGGAGGCATCAGGAAGCTCCTCGCCCACATTTACTGGACATTCTCACCCTGTCTTAATGGTATTGGCAGTAGGAAGGAAGGAATGGGAGCAATTATCCCCACTCATTGTAGCTTCTGCCAGGTTGGCACAATTCCTTCCTCAGAGGTACCCAGGAATGTACGTTAGAGACATGATCCTCAGGCTTGGCGAGGAGAGCGATGTAGCTGATGGAAGTCATGTATTCAACAAACACTCAAGGGGCAGGCGCTGTGCTGGTGCTGGTACAGGTACGCGAGAACCAGACATAACACCTGGCCTTGAGAAACTAATAGTCTACTGGGGGAGCCAGGCAGGGAACATTCCACTACAGTGGAAGGGCTATTAGGTAGCCTTTGTTTTTCCTCCTTAGGATATAAACAGCTAAAAATCCCAAATCCCTGCTTTTATGGAAATGGAAATGTCAAGCTAATATTCGGAATGTTTTAATTAATCAAACCCTTCTATATACATGATCTTTAGCCCTCACAGAAACCTCATGAGTTAAGTATAATTGTCCTCTTTTCAGGTAAGAAAACTGAGGCTTAGAGAAGTTAAGCAATTTGCTTGAAGTTACCTAGTGTTTAGGGGTGTCTTGGGATCAGTACCATTTAGATCATTCTCCTAATTCTACTCCTGGATTTTCCACCCTCCAAAAGCCCTGGTGCTCAGGAAGAAGTGCCTAAGGCACTGCTAAGTACCCGAGGCGCTTTTGAAATGATCAAGAAGTTATTAGATTCAATATATTTAAGTCATAAGTAGGTATTGTATTTTCTTGAAAATCTGAAACCCGTAGAGGGCACATGACATAAATAAGAGCAGGTCTGGGCATAAGGGTGGGAAGCTCCAGCCTAGGGTGGGGGACTGGTTGGGAGGGAGGTGAGACAAGCTGTAGGGCTCCTCGGGGTACAGGGAGTGACTTGGGTGCTACTCTGGCTACAGAGGCCAGGCTGGGAGAGGAGGCCAGATGGCCCAGGCATAATGGGGTCAAAGGGCAGTGCATGCTCCAGCCAAGGCTAGACTAGTGTTGGCACCAACTGGCATCGGCGAGCGTAGTCCAGCAATTGGGAGTCAGCCAGACTATGGCCCAGAGCATAGGAGCCAGAGTGTGATGGCCGAGGTCAAGACCAAATCTGAAAACAGACCCGTCTGACCCTCCTCCCCAGCATAGGGTTGACAGCAGTGCTCCAAGGAGCTCCAGGACACCCAGGGTGCAACTCTGTTTGACTCTGTGACTGAGTTATTAGGTCCCCGGTATTTCTGAGGCCACTGACTTCTTGCCCCAGTCAGAAACAGAGGCATGTCTGGGCCTGCAAGTAGATGGAGCCAATAGGAGAACTAGCCCAGGGCAGGCAAAGGCCAGGGAAAGGAGGAAGGGCCTGGTGGTAAATGTGGTAACTTGCCATCAAGTGGAAGAGTAAATTACTCAGAAGACCACATTCCTCAACCATTCTGAAATGAGTTTACTGTATTTCCAGATAAAAATAAAACTTTCAGAGCTGATACTTAGACACTTGAGTCAAGGTTGGTTTGTTTTTTTCTACAGTTTCAATATAATTCAGCACTTTCACTTTGCGAAGACAGAGCTGAACTTTATGTGGTCTGCAGAATGCTGATTCAACATCAGGGTAACCAGTGGTGCAATCATGACATGAAACAAGACTGGTGGTTGTCAGGGTTTTTAAATCTCCTGACTCGGGTTATCCCACGATCTCTTGACACTCTGCCTTTATCAGAAACAAGAGCCCTTGCTGAAGCAGAGGGCTGGGTGTGGTAACATGCTTTCGAAACCATTTTTAAAAGGATTTTGTTGTATTTTATAAGGGGCAGAGTAGAGTGCTGATTTAGCACAGGTCTTTCCTCCTTTCCTATAGTAGTTGGCAGCTGAAGGGCTGATGAAAAAAGAAAAGGGGAAGGAAGAGGAGAGAGAAGATGGGGAAGAGGAAGGGCCAGCAAGGAAGGCTCACTTTTCCTTCCTTGGAAATACTGTGTTCATTTCCAAACTGTAACTTGAGATTCTCCTGGAAAAGAAGAAGGCTTGGGTTCTTCTAAATGCTTGCTTGTATGATTTTTCTCTGGTTTGATTTTATGGTTCCTCTGGAATCAAACTGGGAATTGAATTATTCCTCCAGTGAAAAACATAGACAAAAGTTCCACCGTCTTCTCCAAAACACAGTGCAACACCCACCCCCTTACCCCTACCATACCGCAAAGCAACAAATTGACGTGTTCGACATACTTATCATAAATCAAATCTGCTGTGCACACCAGTAAATAGTGCCAGTAAGCCAGGTGTAACCGATTCAGATTTTTCAGCCTTGACTTCCAGTGGCGAGAACAAGTAAGTGCTGACAGAGAGCAAAAGGACGAGGCGCGGGTGCCGCGCACGTGCCCTTTCAGAAGACGGGGTGCGCCGCCGGAGTCTGGGATGAGGGGAGCCTGGAATCAAGGCTGACGCAGTGCTCTTCAAGGACAGGCTCAGCAGAAGCCAGATTGGGTCACGTGGCCTCAGGGGGCTCCTGGTAGTTTCTCTGCATTTTCTCTGCAAGAGAGGAGTGAACTCTGGTGCAGATAAAAGGGAAGATGTGAGAAATGATCTGTTTTCTGGCTGGTGGGACCCAAGCCCTGGAGGCAGCCTAAAGCAGCAGCCCCTGATCCAGTTCTTCTCACTTGTTCCTGACTCTCACGGCCCATCTTTGGTTCTTGTTCTGGAAACTCAATTCTTGCCTGAGTCCTTATGGCATTCCTCGAGTCGAGTTGTATCCCTGATCGCTGATGGCTAATATTCTTCCTTGATGTTGACCACAGCTGTTGCTTTGATCCTGCTAGTTTTGCTTCCTCCCTATTCTCCATTTCTGGGCCGTTTCTTCCTTTCCAGCCCCTTGCACTCCCTGCATCCAGCCTTGGACCTCCCTGTGGCTGAGTCTCTTTAGGAGCAAATATACAGGTCTACCATCGCCAGATCCCTTTATGCGTTACCCTTCCGCAGAAGGTTTACCTCGTTTCATTTTCTCCATAAAGAAACTCTTCAGTCTCCTTACACATCATTTTCCATAGTGCACTCCACCATACAATCTGTGAAAATAGAGCTCTAAAGTCAAATTATGTAATCTCTATCACTTTCAGATTTTTTTTTCCCACAGCTTTATTGGAATATAAATTCTTTACAATGGTGTGTTAGTTTCTGCTGTATAACAAAGTGAATCAGCTATACATATACATATATCCCCATATCCCCTCCCTCTTGCGTCTCCCTCCCACTCTCCCTATCCCACCCCTCTAGGGGGTCACAAAGCTCCGAGCTAATCTCCCTGTGCTATGCGGCTGCTTCCCACTAGCTATCTATTTTACATTTGGGAGTGTATATACGTTAGTGCCACTCCCTCACTTCGTCCCAGCTTACCCTTCTCCCTCCTCGTGTCCTCCAGTCCATTCTCTACGTCTGTGTCTTTATTCCTGCCCTGCCACTAGGTTCATCAGTACTGCTTAAATTCCATATATATGTGTTAGCATACAGTATTTGTTTTTCTCTTTCTGACTTACTTCACTCTGTATGACAGACTGTAGGTCCATCCACCTCATTACAAATAACTCAATTTCATTCCTTTTTATGACTGAGTAATATTCCATTGTATATATGTGCCACGTCTTCTTTATCAGATTCTTATTAGCATATTACAGACATGTTGTTAGTAAAGAAAGTGGTTTTTCTCTGTAAATCTGACTGAGAGTTGTTTTTGACATTGTGGCTCGCATGGTGCCTGGCGTTCCACAGCACTGGCTTTGGGAAACATTGCCCTTCCTGCTGATGGGCAGTGTGGTACAACAGCTGAGTACCTTGCTAGGGGACCACGCTGCCTCTTACTAGAATCACCTTGGGTGAGTTAATCTCTTCTTCGTCTGTGAAATCAGGCTGATCATCATATATTGCTTTATAAGGACACAATGAGATCATTGAAGCAAGGTGCTCAGAATAGTAACTAGAATATTATATCCACTCAATAAGAGACATTAGTTAGTATTATTTTTCTTATGTTCTGTTGGGCCACCTCCAGTTCTGCAGTCGGCAATGTCTTCAAGGTGCTCTTTCTTGGCAATAACTATCACCCCAGGGCCAGCCATCCTGTGCAAACATTTTAGATAATTTTCCTATAATTTATGATCTCACATGTGTCTACGATAAAGCCTCTTTGCCATATTTTTGCTCACTTCTGCAACCTCAGGAGGTTTTCCTGCACTTTACTTAGTCACTTGAGTTGTGCTTCAATTTAAACAAAATCTCCATGATGGTTGAGGGGAAAAAAATTAGCTTGTGTCTCTCCCACAAAACAGATGGGAAATGATTCAGAACAAGACTGTTTCTAGAGTTACAAATAGTGCCCTTTCTTTTGGGAGAAAGAATGACTTATTTTTTTGTGCCTATGCCAAAGTCTGGGATAAAGTTAAGTTACTGCTTGTTTATTTCTTTTTTCCTATGTTATCTCCAACTGTCTGGCAACTCTGCCCACTCTGAGTGAAGCATCCTCTCTCCACCCAGAGGTTGTAGATCAAAGGGATAAAACACCTCTCTTAGAAGAAAACAAACAAAAAACAAACAACCCGCCCCCTGAAAACCCCCCAGACCTCCCAAAAAATAAATTAGAAAAATTCTTAATTCTTATTCTTAATTACAAAGTGACACATCAATATATTCTCTTACAGATAAGCCTGAAGTCTCCATTGACTATCGACTCAATCTCAGGACACTTAGTTTGCACGCGCGCACACACACACACACACACACACACACACACACGGCATTATCTTGTGTTTGTTTTTAAGTAAAGTGCATACCATTTTATTTTTCAGCCTATAGCCTTTGATTAAAAACCATCTTTCAGGGCTTCCCTGGTGGCGCAGTGGTTAAGAATGTGCCTGCCAGTGCGGGGGACACGTGTTTGAGCCCTGGTCCGGGAAGATCCCACATGCCACGGAGCAATTAAGACCATGCGCCACAACTACTAAGCCTGCACTCTAAAGCCCGTGAACCACAACTACTGAAGCTCACACACCTAGACCCCGCGCTCAGCAACAAAGAGAAGCCACCACGAGAAGCCCGCGCACCGTAACAAAGAGTGGCCCTGCTCACCGCAACTAGAGAAAGCCCGCGCATAGCAAGGAAGAGCCAACGCAGCCCAAAAAATAAATAAATAAACATATTAAAAAAAAAAAAAGTCTTTCAGAATGATTTCAGTGATTCATGTGTTAGCTGTTATCATTCACAGCTATAACTTCATCCAGTGAAAATGTACTCCAATTACTAATAATTAATATCATTAATATCTGTGACAACCTTTTCTTATTAGATTGCGTAGGTCAATAATTCTCAAACTTTGTTACATATTAGACTTATTGGAAAACTTAAAAAAAATCTTAATACCCAGGCTTCACCCAGGGCCAATGAAATCAGAATTTCTGAGGGTGGGCAGAGGCATCAGTAGTTTAAAAGATGACCAGGTAATTCCACTGTGCAGCCAAGTTTGAGGGCCAGAGGCTTAGGAGATGTCTGGATTCTGCCTCCTCAAGCCTGATTCTTGGAGAACTCGTCTCTCCTTCAAATCCATGTTTAGAAATGTTCTTTTTTTTTTTTTAATTAATTAATTAATTTATGGCTGCATTGGGCCTTTGTTGCTGCGTGCCGGCTTTCTCTAGTTGCGGCAAGCAGGGACTACCCTTCCTTATGGTGTGTTAGCTTCTCATTGCAGTGGCTTCTCTTGTTGCGGAGCATGGGCTCTAGGCATGTGGGCTTCCGTATTCGTGCCTTGTGTGCTCTAGAGCGCAGGCTCAGTAGTTGTGGCGCACGGGCTTAGTTGATCCACAGCATGTGGGATCTTCCTGGACCAGGACTCGAACCCGTGTTCCCTGCATTGGCAGGCAGATTCTTAACCACTGCGCCACCAGGTAAGTCCTAGAGAGGCTCTGAATTAGTCATTCATCCAGGCTCCCAGGGATGAAACTTGGCCTGCCCAGGCAGATCAGGTGAAACTATTCTCTCGTGGCCACCAACAAAAAGAAAAGTTGAGAAATAGCCTTTTATTGTCATTTCTTCTCTGATAATTTGGAAATATCGTAACAGGTTTCTTCTGAGCCATCAGTAAAAGCTTAGGGAATAATCTGGGATATCTATGGAGGTTTTTTTCCCCTTTAAAACTTACATATCAAAAGAGATTTGTTTTCCAGAACTCTGGGATAAGTCCACAGAACTCCTCATTTAAATGTTGCTTTGGTGACAATGCCATGGGTCACAAATAGCACAAGCGTGGAATTACAGATCCCCAGCTATATAAGCAATGAAGGGTTAATGATGTAAAATGTTATGGAAAGCAGAATAGTGAAGAGCAAAAGCAAGGACTTAAATTTAGACAGACTCATGTTAAAATATTGGTGCTGCCACTTGATCTGTAATCTTGGTCAAATTACATCATCATCAGCATTTTTGAGGTTGTTCTCTCATCTGTAAAATGAGCATACTATTGTCTTCCCCATATATTTGCACTGATGATTGTTGAAAATTTTGCTAAAGTACCAAATAGTTATTGGCACACAGAGGCAGTCAACAAACGCTATCTGATATTTCCATTTCAAAGACTGAAAATAATCCATTATCCAGTTGTTTGTTGGTTTAAACAGAATTTGAATATTGATTCCCCCTCCCCCATATTGGCATTCCACAATTTAAAGAGTGGTGAGATGGTCCACAGGAACAGGAAACAGATTCTTTTTTGAAGCAGGGGGGACTGAACCAGAGATGAAATATTTAAGTATCACCAGTGTTCATTTTGCTTGGTTCTAACATACACAAATTTCAGTTACCACAGTTTAGTTAAACAGCACCAGATCTCAGCAACATAGTTTAAATTTCAGTCACTGTGAGCAATTGTGTAAGTACAAGAAATTACAAGCTTTGCTGCTAAATCTTTCGTCCACAAATCCCTATATAAATAACATGTGCGGTATGATCGTGAGCAATCACCTCACTTCTTTCAAAGTCTGCTGTGATTGGTCACTGGGCGTCTGTTATTAAGTTCATACACAGACAGCAGAGCCTGCAGTTGTGTTGCTTCCTTGTCTCCCAGTGATAAACCCATATGATATTTTACAAACATGGATAGTCGGAAGAAGGAATTGGCCACAGAAATGAAAGGGAAGCAAGAAAACAACAGCAGCAACAAAACAATGCTGGAAGTGAATTCGAATTGTACGTAAATAGAAGAAATGGCTGAATCTGAGAGGTTTTAGACATGCAGCCAGAGAAACTTAGTGAAGGGGAACTTAGCAACATAAATGAGGAAAGTGGCTGTGATAAAAAAGATGAAGATTTCCGAGAAATGATGCTAGCAAAAACTAAAGGAATTCTCAGATATCTTTTAGAACCTTGAAAATGCAAAGGAAGAGGTGTTGGAAGCTCATCCAAACTTAGGAGTATGACAATTTGGAAATTTGGCATAGGAAAAAAGGATTTTTCTCTATCCTAAGTTACATGATGAGAAGACAAGCACCATTCTTCACACTGCTCTTGATACTTTCTTTTTTTTTTTTTTTTTTTTTTGTTGCGGTACGTGGGCCTCTCACTGTTGTGGCCTCTCCCGTTGCAGAGCACAGGCTCTGGACGTGCAGGCTCAGCGGCCATGGCTCATGGGCCCAGCCACTCTGCAGCATGTGGGGTTCTCCTGGACCGGGGCACGAACCCGCATCCCCTGCATCGGCAGGCAGACTCTCAATCACTGCGCCACCAGGGAAGCCCTTGATAAGTTTTTGACAAAGAACTAGAACACTTCAATTTTCAATGTCTCTAATATTTTAACATTAATAAACAAATTTTAACTAATAAACAAACATTAGTTTTAACTAATAAACTATGTTAACTAATAAACAAACATTAGTTTTACTATTTTTTTTATATCCCTATACATTTATGGTTGACAGTGTTTTTAATGTTTTGACCAAAAATTTAAATATCACAAGACCAGCATCATTTCTCCTTGATTATTAAGATTGCTCAGCACAGTTTCATCTTGTACGGTCATTTTTATGGTCCCACGCTGCCATGCAAAGCCTGCATTTCCAAGCTGTATGAAAGAGAACTTGTAGTTGAGTGAGTGAGATTAAATGCAATCAACAGGAAGCTTGGCTCCTCCCTCTGCTACTTCCGGGGAAAGCAAATATGAACATCTGTGCCCCTCCAAAAGCCACATGTGAGAGAAGCCCATGGAAAACTAGTTAGATTTTTTCTGAGACTTAGTCTTTTCCTAAGAATTTCTTTAAGGTCTGTACTGTGAACTATTACATCTGCTTCTGTAGAACCATCAGCTTCTAGAGCTGCAGGCAGGATTTGGTGAGAGTACAAGCATAAAGCACTTGCATTGTGCCTGACATGTAGTATGTGTTCAATAAATTATTATGATTGTCAAGAATCTTGTTGTTTGACTTTATGCTGACTGACTGTCCCAGTTTGTCCAGGAACCAGGGGGTTTCCTGGGTACAGGATTTTCAGTGCTGAAACTGGGACAGACCCAGGCAAACGAAGATGGTTGCTTACCCTATTTGACTCTCTAGATCTGGGCCAGACAAAATACTAAAACTGTTGCAAGAAATTTTCTTGGGATTTAGGAAGTAATTAGAAGAGAGAAAATTCCCTATGCATAGTTTCTAGATTAGAACTTTAGGGGTAGAAAAGATGTTGGGGGCCATGCTTCAACACCACACAGCAGGGGCTATAATTCCTCCCATGCAGACTCTGTTTTTGAAAGCTTACAAGGGGAGAAAATAAATGACGTATTCAATTGATAAATGTCATGCAGCAATCACTCTGCCAGAGGCTGAGGGAAATACTAGGTAAGTGAGACTCATTTCCGACTCTATAGAAGCTTACATTCTAGAAAGAGAGACCACCAGTTATATGCACCATGAATTACCAAGAAACCACCCTTTACAGAGAACTGACTCTGTGCAAGGGATTTTAGACATGTGATCTCATTTAGTCCTCATGATAACTCCCAAAAGGTAGTATTATGATTCCATTTTACAGATGAGAAAACTGAGGTTCAGAGAGATTGAGTTGTGCGAAGTCATAAAGCTAGCAGGTGCTGTAATTGATCTCAGGACTCAGGCTGAGAGCATGGGCTATGGAGTCTGCAAGTCTGTGTTTGAATCCTGATTTCTACTGGCTTGCTACATGACAAATGCCCATGAGCTGCTCTTTCCTCCTCTGCAAAATGGGACTAATAATAATATCCACTTGTGTGAGCTGTGAAGATTAAATGAGAAATGCACTTAGCATGTGCTTGACATATAGTAAATGTTCAAAAAATATTTATCATTATCACCATTAAACCAAAGCCTGTGTATTTCCCCCATAGCAAAGTGGCCTCTTCCATGTCTTGGCAAATCCTTAGAGGAAGGAGAAGTAAATGAACTGCTTCAAGAGTTCAGAGGTGAGGATGACTATTTCAATCTGTTATGATCAATAAAGGCCTCTTGCAATGCTGGAACTTGATCTTCAAGAAGAGATAGACTTTTTTTTTTTTTTGCGGTACGCGGGCCTCTCACTGCTGCGGCCTTTCCTGTTGCAGAGCACAGGCTCCGGACATGCAGGCTCAGCGGCCATGGCTCACTGGCCCAGCCGCTCCGCGGCACGTGGGATCCTCCCGGACCGAGGCACGAACCCGTGTCCCCTGCATTGGCAGGCGGACTCTCAACCACTATGCCACCAGGGAAGCCCTGGATAGACTTTTAAAAAGTTGAGCTTGGGGCAGGCAGGGGAATATTCCAGGCAGAGGGAAGGATTTTAGCTGAGGCAAAGAATCAGGAAAGCACAATGAGTTTGGGGAATGATAACTACTGATGGTTGGAGTGTAGGTGTCTTGTAAGGAGGCTGGTGGAGAAAAGGCAGAAAGAGTGAACGCCTCACAAGTCAGGTGATGTTCTAGGAAGCATTCCGTGAAATATTCCTTCATAGGCTGCTTCCACTGTCTTCTCAAAGCTGGTCTCTCAAATGGGCTGAGATCAAGAATTGCTTCACCTGTGCTCACTCCTGCCTGGGGCTCCTCCCCTTGACCCTGCACATCACTATCTTGCTATCTGTCTTCATGCCTCTCCTGCGGGTGCTGGAACTGTGGTGTTGCATTCTACCTCCTCCAGGGTGTGGTGTTGCATTCTACCTCCTCGCAGGAGTAGCTGCGATAAGATAAGTAGCTCAGATAAGGTCCCAACTCCTTGCCGGCTGCCTGGGATTGGGGGAGGGGCAGAGGCTGAAAGAGAGTCACAGTGGACTAGCCCGTCTGGACAAAGACAGGAAAGACAGCTCTTGTTTCCAAGATGAACAAGTTTCAGGTTTCTTGGCTTTTTCTAGAGGATTAGATCAAATCAAAACAAAACACAATACAGCAGCCTGTGGCATGTATTGGAGGCGTGTATTTCTCAGAAGGTTTATTTCTGGAAAGACGGTCCTGAGCCCTCGGAGGAAATTTAGAAGGATGAGCTTTTATTTCTAGAAAGAGAAGATTACATGGAGGGAAATCTCTGGAAAGGATAGAAGAAAAGGAACAAATGCAGTGTTATGACCTGGAGAATAATAACTGCCTTTTCCAATAACGTAGGCAGCAGGAAGTTGTTCTGCATGGAGGGTGTTATGGGCTGGACTGTGTTCCCCCCCGAGATTCATATGCTGAAAATGTGACTGTATTTGGAGACAGGGTCTTTAAAGAGGGAATTAAAGTTAAATGAGGTCAGGCTTCCCTGGTGGTGCCGTGGTTAAGAATCTGCCTGCCAATGCAAGGGACACAGGTTCGAGCCCTGGTCAGGGAGGATCCCACATGCCGTGGAGCAACTAAGCTTGTGCACCACAACTACTGAGCCCGAGTGCCAAAACTACTGAAGCCCGCACGCCTACAGCCCGTGCTCCATAACAAGAGAAGCCATGACAATGACAGGCCCATGCACTTCAACAAAGAGTAGCCCCTGCTCACTGCAACTAGAGAAAGCCTGCGCACAGTAACAAAGACCCAACACAGCCAAATAAATAAATAAATTTATATATTAAAAAAAGTTAAATGAGGTCATCCGAGTGGGCCCTAATTCATATTAGGACCCAGGCACACAGAGAGGAAAACTATGTAAAGGTGAAGGGAGAGAAGGCCATCTACAAGTCAAGGAGAGAGAGGCCTCAGAAAAAAAACAACTCTCATGACCCTTTGGTCTTCTATTCTCCAGAACTTTAAGAAAATAAATTTCTGTCATTTAAGCCACCCAGTCTGTGGTCCGTTACAGCGCCCCAGCAAATGAATACAGAGGGCGAGTGAATACTATTGGCTCTGTTCCAATAGCATTTGTCTATTCTTTCTCATTTTGCTATAATATGCTCCTAAAAGGCCACACACTTCAAGGATTTATATGTTTATTTTTCAGGATGCTGTCAAATGAAGAAGGTACAAATGAAGAAAATGAATTCCCTCCACCCAATGGATCCCAGAGACGTGCGTACCTGGACGTGGCTCCTCCAGGGGCGGCCTTGAAGCAGGTGCCCCAAAGCGAACCACAGGGATTTCACGGAGGACCGTGAGGGGAGCGGGCAGAGGGTGGGTCTATCACACAGCCAACAGTAAACCACTTAGCCAATAACCCTTTAAGGTTTCTGACCCTTTAGGCCTCCTCCCCTGGGTCTTCCTCTCAACCCCTTCCTCAAGCCGTCCCTGGACCTCCCCTGTGTTTACGCAGCGTGATTCAGCTCTGCCTAGCTGTGCCCATCCAAGGGCTCCGCCTCTCCACTTGCTTACCGAAGCCTTGACTTGACAAAAGTGCGTCTTTCCTAGGAGCTCCTTCTGCTGCCGAGGAAACCATGGTTCTTTTCTGTATGTGCCTCTCCCGCTGGGCTAATGTTTGCCACCTTTGACTCACCGATCAGACTTTCCTCTGTAAGAAGTGTGGGAAGAGAAAACGAGACACAAGACCCAGCTCCACCTGGACGTGAAGGGGTGCCTGGCTGGCCAGGCTGGGGTGGGAGGCCCTCAGACAGGAAGCACGGCGACCCTTCTGGAAGCTGAACAACTGAGCTGAATAAGGAAGCAGCGTATCAAGAGGGGTCCAGCCAGGGAAAGGAGAGGGGAGGTTGGCCTTGGATCTGAGGAGGGAAGAGCAAGTGTAAAGACCCTGCGGCGGATGCGGCTGCAGTCAACGTGCGAGGAGGAGAGTTAGCACAGGGGCAGCAGAGGAGGGGTGAGGCAAAGGTTAGGGAGGGGTGCCGGTCATACAGAATGATCTGGACACTCGGAAAGACTAGGTTATTCATGACTAGAATTAGCATCGTTTTGTTATATTATCTATCTTACCCTTAATTTTTACAAATTGCATATTTTATATATATCCTGCCCGATCTCTGATAGCAGGGTTTGGAGAGATTATCACTTTCTACTACATTATCTATTTCCATAATGTTTGATTTTGTATATTTTGGTATTGTTTACAATTAGATAAATGGTATTTTAAAAATATAAGAAAAAAATAATGCTGAGAGGAATAAAGGGTAGAAGAACAAGAGCCAGTGAAAGAACTGGTGAAAGAGCATCCAAGGTAAGAAAACGGTCAGCACAGGGTTCTAGAAGCTAAGAGTTTAAAAAGGAAGAGGAAGCCTTCAGCTGCAACAGAATGAAAGCTGAGTAGAGGCAACTTTGGGACAGTTAGAAGGTCATTGGTGACTCAGAAAAAATAATTTCTGTGCATTTACAGAAGCTAGACACAGTAAATGAGACCCAAATAAGTGGAAAAAAGGTAAAGGCAGGCTTAGAGTACATTTTTCAAGGCCTTAGTGAGAATGGGAATCTCTGGGATACAACAATGTTTTAAATTGTAAAATCATCAAATAAACCATTTTATGTACCATTTGTTGCACTGTTTGCAATTCCTAAATTTTGGATTTAGGAATTAAATCCTTTTAAAATAAAGATATAAGACACACACACACACACACACACACACACACACACAGACCCTGCAGCGGGAGCAAAAGCTGGTGTGCCGAGGACAGGGTGGGGCGGGGTGAGGGCCTGTGCCGAGGACAGGGCGGGGCCGGGGGGAGGGACAGTGGTGAGCTGGCAGGGCGGGCCGGGGAGGGCCACAGGCAGCTTCACTCTGAGCATCCGAGCCTCAGAGGTCTGAGGCGCACTCCTCGCCTCCCATCCCTAAACCCAAAGAGGTGCCTGGGCCCCATATCGCTCCCTTGTGCCCCCGGCGACAGCCCTTTCCACCAGCCTTCGCTTCCTCTTCCCGAGTGAATCTGGGAGCCTCCCTGTTCCCTGGTGAGGTGTGTATTTATTTATTTTCTTTATTTTGTTATAAACACTCCTTTAGGCCTGATTTTCAAAACTGTGTTTACACAGCTAGGAGTAGCTGCGAAGTCTTTCGATTCTGTCACAGAGGGGCCTCTGGCCTTTCTGTTGCTGCGAGGTCAGAGACCTGCCTTATGGAAGCCAGCCCCTCCCTGCACTAGCGTGTGCTTGTTTGAGGGCCAGCGGGCGTTCCACCACAGAGAGGCTTCTGTGGCTTTGAGGCCTCGCGTAATCCCTAATACCAGAACCTTGCAAACTTTCCACTAATTTGTTGCTTCTCCACCCTGGGCTTGCCAGCCGGGTCTGCAGTGTGTCTGCTGCGTAGTCAGCCTACAGCTCGAGGTCTCCTCTGCAGTCCTTGGCTGGCGCTCTCCCCAGGTGTCCATAGCCTCGGGCAGTGCTTGCTGGACGGTCAGCCCCTCAAAAGGCCTCCAGGCCCCAGGTAAACCCGCAGCAGCAGGTGAGCTGGGCTCAAGAGTGCAGTTCATCTCTGCACTGGCTCTCCTGTCACCTTCTGGGACAGAATTCCAGTTCTCAAGGACTAAGGGGCTTCCAGCAAGGCCAGCTTCCACGCTATCCATTCGCCTGGGATTTTATGGTGCCAGCCTGACGTCCTCTGTCTCCAGCGGTCAGGTTGAGGGTGCCCACGTCAGTCTCTTCTCGGAGGATGGTTTAATGTGACTAAGGCTGGCTCCTCTGCCCTGAAGATCCTGGGTGAGACGGAGAACCACAGCCCAGGTTTCTCACACGAAGCCCGGTTTCACCCCAAGCCAACCACAAATTTTGTCAATACGTTTTCATATCTCCAAAATGAAATACAGAGTAATGTGTAAAGCTATAGAGTAATGTAGATTACACGGCGAATTTAACGAGGAGGAGATGAAAAGGGCTTACATGACACACAGTGTAGCAAATAACAAAACTCTCTGTAGACCACTTTGGTTTTCCAGACTTCCTCCTCAACCAACAGCTGCTTGGTCTCCCAGCCCCCAACGCCCCAGTCGTCTCTCTGAACCCCTTTTTTAAAAATTTTATTTTTTTTGGCTGCATTGGGTCTTTGTTGCTGCGCGCAGGCTTTCTCTAGTTGTGGCGAGCGGGGGCTACTCTTCGTTGTGATGCGCAGGCTTCTCTTTGCAGTGGTTTCTCTTTGTTGGGGAGCACGGGCTCTAGGCGCGCAGGCTTCAGTAGTTGTGGCTTGCGGGCTCTAGAGCTCAGGCTCAGTAGTTGTGGCGCACAGGCTTAGTTGTTCCACGGCATGTGGGATCTTCCCAGACCAGGGCTCGAACCCGCGTCTCCTGCATTGGCAGGCAGACTCTCAACCACTGCGCCACCAGGGAAGCCCCTGAACCCCTTTTTCACATTTATATTATGCAGTTGTTTGATGGAGTGTCCCATAAATGCCAGTGAGGTCAAATTGCTGGTAGTGCTGTTCAAATCTTCTGTAGTCTTACTAGAGTCATTTTCAAGTTATCTTTTGCTCCCTCTACCCACACTGTTATCTCTGTTTCTTCTGAGTTCCTCTTCCATTTGTTTATTTGGTTGTTTGGGTTTGGTCTCTGTCTTTCATGTTAATTTTCCTCAAATGTCTGATGATCCTTGGATGTCCATTTATAGTTAAGAGTGAGGCACTAACAAGGTGATGAAAGCTCTGTGTTTGCACAGGATTTGTTGATCTGTGGGTTATAAGGTGATTAAATGGGACTCAAATGGGGGGACTCATAAATGCCTATATGTCTGAGTCTTTTTTATTCCAAGATTATATTTCTCTGGAGAAGAATTCTCTGGGGTCAAGAGGGGGAAGGCATAGAAATCTCACTGTTCAGGGAGCACATAACCCCCTTGACTTCAACAAGGAGCTCCCCACTTGCCCTCCTCTGTCCACAGAAAATTCCAGTTTGGCTTCTCTGAGAATAAACCCAGCGGGAGAAGGGCAACTGCCTCACTCTTCTGGGTGAAGGTAGGAATCTAGGTATCTGATTATCCTACATTAAGATTTTGAACCAGTCCTGATATTTCCAGACCTACCTGTCCCTGCATGGTTGCAAACTGGGCTTCCAGTTACTGAGTCTTTCCAGGGTGCTGTGATTTGAATGGGCTTGCTTTTATTGGCACCATCCCCCGACCCCAAGAGAGTTAGGTTTCTGCTTTCTTCACTTTTTCACTTCCTTCATTTTTTAAAAAATTGGATGTCTAGCAAATAAATTCATCAATGGATGGTGGAGAGAGAAGAGAAAAGGGGGCTTTGAAAGGTTTACAAAGGAAATGGCATTTTGATTGGGTCTTGAAGAATCAGTGGATTTTGACTATTGTAAGACTGGCTGGAGTATTAGAATGTAGGGAAGAAAATTCTAGAAGAAAATTCTAAGTCGAAGAAATGACATGAACAAGTCAGGAGCAAAGTGATTTAGGTTAAATGATTTCTTTACTAAGGCAGTCATCAACTTCACCACCTGCTTTCCATATGCAAAATTTGGACAGCTCTGGCCCACTTTTGTCTCTTCTCCTAAACTTTGGTCTCCTTCCATTTTTGATCTTTCTAAATACCTTTACTGTCAATTTAATGGGGTTTGGCGGTAGGGCAGTAATAAATACATTTGTTTAATCCAGGGTTTCTCAGCCTCAGCACTGTTGATATTGGGGGCCAGATGGTTCTTTGTCAGAGGGAAAGGGCTTCCCTGTGCATTGAAGAGGTTTAGCAGCATCCCTGGATGCCAGCGCCTCCCACCCCACCCCCACCCCCCGTTGAGATAACCGAAAATGTCTCCAGCCTTGCTAAATGTCCCTTACGGGGGGCAGGGGGAGGAGGTGAAAGATTGTCCAGTTAACCATTGGTTTAATCCATAGCTTTTATTATATGTCTAGAAAAATAGATTTATGAGTGGATGATGGTGAGAGGGAAGAACAGGGGGTCTGGAAGGCTTACTAAATGCATTTGACGGGGTCTTGACGATCAGTTGGATTTTGATTGGCTTGAGTGTTAGAATGCAGGGAAGGAAATTCTAGGTCAAAGAAACTACATGAACAACGGGAGCAAAGTGATTCAGGTTACCTGGTTTTCTATAATCTCAGTGTAAGGTACCCATGGTGGGGAAAAGGCTGCAAAAGTGAGAGGTAGTTTATGAAGGCTTTGACTGCAGACAAATGGAACCTGGCCCTTATCCTGCAGTGATGTGATCACATCTTTGACCAATAACTCAAACTTTAGAAAATGAGACCTGAACACTGGGAGATGAGTTAGGTGTTTAGGGCAATAGTCAGGGTTGTCGAGGCCTGACTGGGGCAGTGGAAAGCGGAACTAGAATCTTCAAGTGTCTTCATTTTCGTGATAATTAATAATAATTAAAGGGACTGAAGGGGAGCCGGATCATGAGCTCACTATATATTTGCAGATTAAAAGAAAAACTATGTCTTCCTTCAAGGAAAGTACCTTAACTGGTGGGAATTTCATGGGGTGGATACCCTAACAACCACACCCATGAACCAGCAGCCTGCTTTATTGGTGTATTGTCAGCCCAGGGTCCAATTATAGTAATTGCCTATCACAAATGGCATTGATGCTTGAGGTTAAAAAGGGAACTAATACTTCCTAATGAAGACCGTTTAAATTTGCATTTGAAGGCAAGGTGATCTACAGAAAAGCCAAAATGCTTTCAGAGGGAACGTCACCACTGCCACCCTTGACACCTCGGTTCCTAATCTTAGTAAGAGAAACGGAACTACCCTTTTATCTCAGGTCTGCTGGGAAAATCAAGCCTGCTGACAGCTGCTGATATATATATATATATATATATATATATATATATATATATATATATATATATATATTTGAGGTAATTGTAGAAACTGTCTTTGAATAATTTTGTTTTACAAGTAACAAATTCATTAAAAGCAAAAAAGAGAGTGACAAGAAACTGTTCAGAGATCCTGGAATTTGGTGGGTTAGAGAAGAAATATTTATAGAGGTAGACTTCCTAGAGGTAAAACTGTAAGTGAACAATTGGGACAGCGGGGACAGGGGAGGTGCCCTGACCACACCGCTCCATCTACCCTCCCCACTTTCAGTTTCTCCTTCCTATCCTGCCCTCCTCATTAATGAAAGGATGGGGAAGTTTTGGTGTAAAGTGAATACTTCCTGATTTGACTCAAATCAGAAAAAAGTACAAAAAGGAGATATGGTTTTGAGAGCAAAGGGAAATTGACTAAATGTGAAATCTTCAGTGACTATATTAACCTGGGAACCTCCATGGGGAACTTCATGCTACGGACGGTTTTTGGGGACACAAAGTACCGAGATTCTCACAACTCACAATGGACTGAGGAATCAGGCCTGATTTAAGTGTCTCTGTGTGATACCTTCACCTTAGATTTTATTTTCAGGCCTGGCTTCCCGCTGGAAAGCGTGTCACACAGCTGACTGCTACGGAGTTAGAAAGTTGTTCTATCAATAGAGAAAGTCACAATGAAGTTTGAAGATTCAGGAGGCGTAAATACTGCTAACAGTGACTTGCTGCTTGAGAGGATAAAACATTAGCTTTTGGAACATATGGTTAATTTAATTTCATATTATCTCCTCTGAATTAAACAAGATGAGAGCAGATACATTTTAACAGATGATTCATCCAAGCCTGTTCTCTTTCCATATAAAATATCCAAGGCAATTGTAAATATACATATATATTTACAATTTATATATATATATATACATACGTACATATACATATATATTTGTATATATTAGTCCTAGTCTGTAACGTTTGTCTTTTCTTTCAACTCAGCAGAAGTTTTTATTTTTGTGCAGTATGCCATATTGATGGTACAGTGTCCTGCTGCTTGCAGGTGGGTAGAGATATAACAGTGTACATCTGTAAATTGCCTAATTTGAATTGATTATCGGTATAATAAGGGATTATCATACCCTTATTGACAGGTCCGTTTGCAATAACAATTTGCCTGTCGAGAAGAGTACTGTCTTCTGAAAGTTATTAATAAAAAAGTAAACCTGATACGTATTAGACTTGAAAAGAACAAATGTTGGTAAACTTTGTCACAATCAACAAATGTTCTTTTTATGTTCTTCCAGTTGCTCAGAAGGAGGGCAGTCATCGGTTAAATAAATAAGCTATAGGATGAAACCCAAATATCTACACAGACTGAATCTATCACTTGCTAATCATTGCTAGACTTTAGCTGGGTCAAGGACCATATCTTTGATAGATACATTGAGAAGAGTAATGTTACTAGATGGTCAATTTCTCCTTTTAAAATTCTCTAAATGTTCATTATTAGCTAAAATCAGTAAACCTCTTGAACTATTTTCTTGTTCTTATGATATAGTGTGGTGCTGATGGGGACTAGATCTTGACTTCTTGCCACCTAGAAAACTGCCATTGGGAAGATTGAAAGCATCTGATGCCTGTTAGATGGAGCCTGCCATCTGTCAGTGGCACAGATTGGTTTGGGGAGGGCTACTTTGTGGGACTATGTGCCAGGCCCAGATACTAACAATAATGACAACGAGCATCTCCATGTGCCAGGTACCCTTCTAAGTGCCTTACATACGTTAATTCATTTAATCCTCAAATGGCCCTTTGATGAGTAGACTGAGGCACAGGGATATTAAATACATTGGTTGCCAAAGCCAGGCTTTCTGATGCCAAAGTCTACCTTTCTAATAATGTGAGAGATATTCCTCTTGAGATAATGATGTCAGGGCAGATAGGGTTATGGCCAATCAAAGGGACACTCGTCAACCAGGAGAGGCTCGTGGAATATGGACTCCCAAGGATTCCTAGAAACAAGTGGGCAAGGGTGGAACGTGGAGAAGAGAATCAGGAACTCCCCATGTTTAAGGAAGATGGTGATTCAGACTATTATGGGGTGGCATTAAAGACTGGAGGGGTGAAGGGTATCTGCATTACATATATTATTACAGTCCAAATTCTATAACTATTCTACTTATGTTTAAGCTGTGGTCATGGGGGTGATCAATGTAGGAAGAAGATACAACTTATTACTTAATCTGTCTTCTTATTCAACAAGTATCTATTGCGTGTCTACTGTGCTATCTGTAGCAGATAGTCACCCAAAGCAGAAGGCGCTGTAGCGTTCCCCTGGGGGGACACAGTCAGGGTCTGCAGACTCTGGACTTCTGTGGCCGTCTCAGTGAGGGCCAGCAACTCAGGGGTGGCCCACCCTTCTGCCTCCTCTGTGCTGGGACTGTGTTCCAGGGAACATCCTCAGGTGTGCTAGACATGGCTGCCAGCACAGTTTGTGGTGGTCCCTGGCAGGACTGGGAGAGGCAGCAGGAACACACAAAGCTGAGGGGACCCGCCCAGGGGAGTGACTTGGGAAGCACTTACCATAATACCTCTCCTTTCCTGGTGCAGGCCTTAATTCCTTACCTATACCTCTGATGGGGTTGGGAGCAAGGGGACTCATCTTTATTTGGCAACACTACCTGACTGATAAGGGGCTGTTTCCTCTCTATTTATTCCACACAGTGTAAATTTTTGTATGTTTTGCTACAGAGATGTTAATGTGTTTGATTATGTGGCCTTCACCCAATCCCCCCAGGTGTGAAAATGTATGATGTGCACGCCGGGTTCCTGCACTGGATGCTTTTTGTTTACCCAGATCCACTCTCCTTCCTTCTCCACTTTGCTCTGGCCCCTGGGAGGTAAGCCATGTGGGTACTTCAGTGGACACCTCCTGCCCTCCAGCTTCCCGGTCAGGATCAGCCAATGGGAGGCACCAGCTGAGATCAGAGAGCAGGAGGAGAGGGAGATGGGGTATCTATTCCCCTGGCTGCCCTGCTGCTGGGCCAAGAGGTGGCAGTGGCCCAGGTCCTCTATTGAAAGGCCACAGCTCTGGTCAGACAGCCTTTCCTAGAGCTGCAGTTATAGTCCTGTCTGGGTTCCTGTAACCACCACCCTTCCCCTAGCCTTTCAGGCCTATGAATTACTAATGTGCTGGGATACTTAAAATATAAGATACAATGACAGGACATAAGGCATCATCTGAAAACTACCTAGGTTGTTGAAATGGTGGAATAAGAGGAATTACGGCTTGGAACGTGGAGTGAACCTTATTGGCTCAGGAGAAAAAGGGAAGGAAGAAGCAGAGAACCAATTAAGTTCAGAGAATGGTCATTCCCTGAGCATCTGTTGTGAGCCAGGTTCATTCACATTTATCATCTTGCTTAATTAAAACAACAGCCCTGTGAGATCTGTTATTATTCCTATTAGAGATTAGGGACTTGGCTGTGGTTACATAGTAACCCCTGCTACTTAACCCCTCTTGACCATAGGCCTCAAGAGGGGATGAAAATTGGTGCTTTTGTCCCAGACACCTCCTAGGAATAGGTTGCCCCTTCCTGGCACTGTTGGACTAGGAGTAAAGGGTATAGGAAAAGGGAGGCTGGGACGTCACAGCGATGGACTCCAGATATCAGAGCCTTTCCTACTTTGGCAAAGGGTGAGCCATAAGGAGGTGGCCCAGGTACCAGAACTAAGAGAGGAATCACCTCTGGGAAGGGTGAAAAGTTGCACCAAAAGCCACCCTCAAGTACATCGATGTAACGTCTCCTCTAAGCGCACCCTGCTTACTTTTAACCATATCAGAAATAAGAGGGAACGTCTTCAGGTTCTTTCGTTTAATGGAAACCATGAATGTGAATAGCTCACAGAGACTGTTGGCCCTATTACTACCTAGGAATGCCACACAAACTTTATTTTATAGAAGCTTCATACTGAGAGGGTCTTTTAATTGGACACCGTTATTTTTGAGAATCAAAAAGTCAAAAAGTGGTCCTCTGTTTTAAAGAAGAAATTACAAATACTTCTCCCATTAAGAAGTACTGTTCATCTGATAATAGCACCTAGAATGATAACTGCATGGTGGATAAGAACGTGGCTTTAGCATCAGGCAGAACTGGGTTCAAATTCCAGCTCAGCTTTGAAATAAGTTGGTTGGCTATATAAAAGAAATCCAAATAACAGAGGTTTCAACAAGAGAGAAGTCTATTTTTTCCATTACTTAATAGTATGAGGTAGGTGGCCCAGGAATGGTATAGCTGGTCTGTGCAATGAGGCTGTCAGGAGCCAGGCTCCTTCAACCTTATTTCACCATCTATAGGATGATGCCTACAACCGTAAGCCCCAAGATGTCTCACTACTTCAACATTTCACGCAGCAGGATGGTGGAAGAGGAGAGAACGGGGAAGCCCCTTCCCTTTAACGGTAAGTCCAGGAAGTTACCCATACTGTACTGTACCATTTCCCCTCATAGCCCATTGGCCAGATCTCAGTCTGTGTCTGTAACCAGCTGCAAGGGAGGCTGGGAAATGAAGTCTTTGTTCTAAAAGGTTACGTGTTCAGAAAATCAGAGGTAGGATCACTATGGGACCAGCTGTGTGACGTTGGGCTAATTAACTTCTGTGTCTCCATTTCTGTATCTGTACAATGGGAATAATAAAAGCTTACCTGGCAGAGTTGGTGTGATGATTAAAGAGGAATGTGTTTCAGCGCTTAATAAAGCTAGCTATGATTATTACTGGCTTCCTGAGGCTGGGAACAGTTACAACACCATCCACCCAGCTTGCCAGGATCCTGACCTTGCCACTTCTTTGCAGTGGAAACTCTTGTTTGAATCTTCTAAAGACCTTTCTGGTTAGGGTTCAGTGACCAAAACAATTACCTTCCAACAATGATAAACAAAGGGACATTCCATATGATTCCTAGGAGAAAAGGGATTGTCAGTGGTTATGATCTCTTTGCCCTGTTTACTAGCTCACAGAGGACCATGGGCTAGGGGTGGGGGGTGGAGGTGTGGAGCAGAGTCTGGCTACATCTTCTGCTGCCCGGCCATGCCCAAAGCTTACCTTTCATCTCCCAAACCCAGCAATCCAGTTTCAAGCTGAAGTATGCCGACTCCCCACTCAGTCCTCTTGCTTCCATTCTCACGGCCTGGTCCCCGGCCAACCCACCCCAGAGCCAGCCACATTTAGCTGAAGTTGACAATGAATTATTATTAGAAAATAATTTTTACCAGATTGCCTTTTGCCGGCTTTGTTTCAAGAGGCTGGATAATGATGCGGATGCTAAATCAGATGGGAGGGAGAAGCTTCTTCCTTCCAGAAGAAGTAGCACCTAGAACCTTGTTGGAGAATACACTCGCGCCAAGACATGGCTAATCCATTTGAAAAGACCCTGTCAAATATCCCGAGTTAAGAAAAGCTACCCAAACCTCTCTGAGGGATAATTGGTGCTGTGGCTTATAAAATACCAGCTCTTCCTTACACGTAACCCAAAAGGCACTCCTGTTTTCAGGTAGCCACAGTTTCGCTGAACATCCTCAGTTCAAGGTCTGCAATCATTTGTTGCAGACTACTCTGTGCCAAGCTCTTCCGTAGCCCTTGGGGCTTCCGCCTTCTGGGGTGGCAGGGGTACTGTCAGCCTGCTTTGTTGATGAGCAATCTGACCACTTAGGACAGTTCAACCTCAGACTTCTGTGGTCATTCTTACTGCATTTCAGGACGTTGTTGCCTTGCCCCATTCCTCCCCATGGAAAGAATTATCTCCTTAACTTCATCACTACATCTGGCAGCAAAGACTGAGAGCCTAGGGCATTTGAAAACATGCCTGTATTTTCAGTCCACAGGGTTGAAGTTCTTCTTGGCTGTAAATCACCAAAGAATTCCTCAGCTGCAATGGTTCCATTGTTAACACACAGAGATGCTTGTGAAAGATGTTATAAGTCAATAGCTTTTCTTATTTCCATCCTTCCCTCCCTCCCTTCCTCCCTCCTTCTCTCCCTTCTTTTATTCCTTCCTTCCCTCCCTCCCTTCCTTCTTTCCTTCCTCCCATTTCCCCACTTTTTCTTTGCTCTCCTTTTTTGGGGTGCATATAAATCACTGCGATTGCAATAAACAGTCTAGATTGGGGTTTCAGTGAACTAAGGTTTATGCATCATAGCTAATCACTAGTTTGTCCTCACTACAGTAAACTTACTTGATGCCCTCTGCACAGTTAAGGGAACCAAAATAAATCCAACTCCGCAGTCTGGTTATCCACAACGAGGACCAATCCCTTGATATGCATCACTTACAATAAAAACTTTGGTTTTTCAAATTGATTCAATGTCCCTCAATTCCATCTGGATAATAGAAGTTGTAATGTAAAACAAAAGCAACTCTTTTTTCTGCATAGAATAAGGGCCATGTGTGGAATTGAAACCACTCCTTTTCAAAGTAGATTATTTTCCAACAGTTTGGGCAATCCCCATTTGTGATAGCAGGAAAGCTCGAAAAAGGCAGCAAAGATTCCCTGCATAACCCGCCCCCAATCCAATCCTTTAATCTTGTTATGTTGATTCTTTGCCACTTAGACCTAAGGAAATAACTTGGCTTAAAGATAATAGGTATGCATCACCATAACCTGTTGCTAGGTGTGGTTTCAAGACAACTTTTATTTTTCAATATATGTCCCTTGATAATAAAGTAACATGACCCTTCTAGTAATTAGTAATGCTTTTCAACAATCACTCTCACAAAGGAATTGGCATAATTCTGCAAGTATAGTTATGTTTCATATTAGTATTTGTACATAGATACAGGGAGGATCTTATAGACATGCAGAAATACACCCTTAACAACATAGAAACCAATAAAACCCCAATTGGAAAGATTCTCATTCTCCTGTTAGATTCAAAAGCAAAAGCCTAGGAAAAGGCATTCTGTATTTTTAATTGTTTGCTTATTAAAGAAAAAGGTCTTATTTCTTCAAAGAAATATAAAACAGACCATAAAGATTCTGGGTAACTTTAGTCACAGAAATTGGGTTCAACTACTTTCTTCTTTATTCTAGACCAAAAGACCATTTTCTTTTTCTTTCTTTTTTTCTTTTTGAATTTTATTTTATTTATTTATTTTATACAGCAGGTTCTTATTAGTAATCAATTTTATACACATCAGTGTATACATGTCAATCCCAATCACCCAATTCAGCACACCACCATGCCCACGCCCCCGTGGCTTTCCCCCCTTGTTGTCCATACGTTTGTTCTCTACATCTGTGTCTCAACTTCTGCCCTGCAAACTGGTTCATCTGTACCATTTTTCTAGGTTCCACATACATGCGTTAACATACGATATTTGTTTTTCTCTTTCTGACTTACTTCACTCTGTATGACAGTCTCTAGATCCATCCACGTCTCAACACATGACTCAATTTCGTTCCTTTTTAGGGCTGAGTAATATTCCATTGTATATATGTACCACAACTTCTTTATCCATTTGTCTGTCGATGGGCATTTAGGTTGCTTCCATGACCTGGCTATTGTAAATAGTGCTGCAATGAACATTGGGGTGCGTGTGTCTTTTTGAATTATGGTTTTCTCTGGGTATATGCCCAGTAGTGGGATTACTGGGTCATATGGTAGTTCTATTTTTAGTTCTTTAAGGAACCTCCATACTGTTCTCCATAGTGGCTGTATCAATTTACATTCCCATGAACAGTGCAAGAGGGTTCCCTTTTCTCCACACCCTCTCCAGCATTTGTTCTTTGTAGATTTTCTGATGATGCCCATTCTAACTGGTGTGAGGTGATACCTCATTGTAGTTTTGATTTGCATTTCTCTAATAATTAGTGATGTTGAGCAGCTTTTCATGTGCTTCTTGGCCATCTGTATGTCTTCTTTGGAGAAATGTCTATTTAGGTCTTCTGCCCATTTTTGGATTGGGTTGTTTGTTTCTTTAATATTGAGCTGCATGAGCTGTTTATATGTTTTGGAGATTAATCCTTTGTCCTTTGATTCATTAGCAAATATTTTCTCCCATTCTTAGGGTTGTCTTTTCGTCTTGTTTATGGTTTCCTTTGCTGTGCAAAAGCTTTGAAGTTTCATTAGGTCCCATTTGTTTATTTTTGTTTTTATTTCCATTACTCTAGGAGGTGGATCAAAAAAGATCTTGCTGTGATTTATGTCAAAGAGTGTTCTTCCTATGTTTTCCTCTCAGAGTTTTATAGTGTCCAGTCTTATATTTAGGTCTCGAATCCATTTTGAGTTTATTTTTGTGTATGGTGTTAGGGAGTGTTCTAATTTCATTCTTTTACATGTAGCTGTCCAGTTTTCCCAGCACCACTTATTGAAGAGACTGTCTTTTCTCCATTGTATATCCTTGCCTCCCTTGTCATAGATTAGTTGACCATAAGTGCTTGGGTTTATCTCTGGGCTTTCTATCTTGTTCCATTGATCTATGCTTCTGTTTTTGTGCCAGTACTATATTGTCTTGATTACTGTAGCTTTGTAGTATAGTCTGAAGTCAGGGAGTCTGATTCCTTCAGCTCTGTTTTTATCCCTCAAGACTGCTTTGGCTATTTGGGGTCTTTTTTGTCTCCATACAAATTTTAGATTTTTTGTTCTAGTTCCATAAAAAATGTCATTGGTAATTTGATAGGAGTTGCATTGACTCTGTATATTGCTTTGGGTAGTATAGTCATTTTCACAATATTGATTCTTCCAATCCAAGAACATGGTATATTTCTCCATCTGTTGGTATCATCTTAAATTTCTTTCATCAGTGTCTTATAATTTTCTGCATACAGGTCTTTTGTCTCCCTAGGTAGGTTTATTCCTAAGTATTTTATTCTTTTTGTTGTAATGGTAAATGGGAGTATTTCCTTAATTTCTCTTTCAGATTTTTCATCATTGGTGTATAGGAATGCAAGAGATTTCTGTGCATTACTTTTGTATCCTGCAACTTTTCCAAATTCATTGATTAGCTCTAGTAGTTTTCTGGTGGCATTTTTAGGATTCTCTATGTATATTATCATGTCGTCTGAAAACAGTGACAGTTTTACTTCTTCTTTTCCAATTTGTATTCCTTTTATTTCTTTTTCTTCTCTGATTGCTGTGGCTAGGACTTCCAAAACTATGCTGAATAATAGTGGTGAGAGTGGACATCCTTGTCTCATTCCTGATCTTAGAGGAAATGCTTTCAGTTTTTCACCATTGAGAATGATGTTTGCTGTGGGTTTGTCATTTATGGTCTTTATTATGTTGAGGTAAGTTCCCTCTATGCCCACTTTCTGGAGAGTTTTTATCATAAATGGGTGTTGAATTTTGTCAAAAGCTTTTTCTGCATCTATTGAGATGATCATATAGTTTTTATTCTTCAATTTGTTAAGACAGTGTATCACATTGATTGATTTGCATATATTGAAGAATCCTTGCATCCCTGGGATAAATCCCACTTGATCATTGTGTATGATCCTTTTAATGTGCTGTTGGATTCTGTTTGCTAGTATTTTGTTGAGGATTTTTGCATCTATATTCATCAGTGATATCGTTCTGTAATTTTGTTTTTTTGTAGTATCTTTGTCTGATTTTGGTATCAGGGTGATGGTAGCCTCATAGAATGAGTTTGGGAGTGTTCCTTCCTCTGCAATTTTTTGAAAGAGTTTGAGAAGGATGGGTGTTAGCTCTTCTCTAAATGTTTGATAGAATTCACCTGTGAAGCCATCTGGTCCTAGACTTTTGTTTGTTGGAAGATTTTTAATCACAGTTTCAATTTCATTAGTTGTGATTGGTCTGTTCATATTTTCTATATCTTCCTGGTTCAGTCTTGGAAGGTTATACTTTCTAAGAATTTGTCCATTTCTTCCAGGTTGTCCATTTCATTGGCATAGATTTGCTTGTAGTAGTCTCTTAGGATGCTTTGTATTTCTGCAGTGTCTGTCGTAACTTCTCCTTTTTCATTTCTAATTTTATTGATTTGAATCCTCTCCCTCTTTTTCTTGATGAGTCTGGTTAATGGTTTATCAGTTTTGTTTATCTTCTCAAAGAACCAGCTTTTAGTTTTATTGATCTTTGCTATTGTTTTCTTTGTTTCTCTTTCATTTATTTCTGCTTTGATCTTTATGATTTCTTTCCTTCTGCTAACTTTGGCTTTTGTTTGTTCTTCTTTCTCTAGTTCCTTTAGGTGTAAGCTTAGATTGTTTATTTGAGATTTTTCTTGTTTCTTGAGGTAGGCTTGTATAGCTATAAACTTCCCTCTTAGAACTGCTTTTGCTGCATCCCATAGGTTTTGGATCGTCATGTTTTCATTGTCATTTGTCTCTAGGTATTTTTTGATTTCCTCTTTAATTTCTTCAGTGATCTCTTGGTTATTTAGTCACGTATTGTTTAGCCTCCATATGTTTGTGTTTTTTACGTTTTTTTCCCTGTAATTCATTTCTAATCTCATAGCGTTGTGGTCAGAAAAGATGCTTGATATGATTTTAATTTTCTTAAATTTACTGAGGCTTGATTTGTGACCCAAGATGTGATCTATCCTGGAGAATGTTCTGTGCGCACTTGAGGAGAAAGTGTAATCTGCTGTGTTGGGATGGAATGTCCTATAAATATCAACTAAATCTATCTGGTCTATTGTGTCATTTAAAGCTTCTGTTTCCTTATTTATTTTCATTTTGGATGATCTGTCCATTGGTGTAAATGAGGTGTTAAAGTCCCCCAGGTTTATTATGTTACTGTCAATTTCCTCTTTTATAGCTGTTAGCAGTTGCATTATGTATTGAGGTGGTCCTATGTTGGGTGCATACATATTTATAATTGTTATATCTTCTTCTTGAATTGATCCCTTCATCATTATGTAGTATCCTTCCTTGTTTCCTGTAACGTTCTTTATCTTAAAGTCTATTTTTTCTGATATGAGTATTGCTACTCCAGCTTTCTTTTGATTTCCATTTGCATGGAATATCTTTTTCCATCCCCTCACTTTCAGTGTGTATGTGTCCCTAGGTCTGAAGTGGGTCTCTTGTAGACAGCATATATATGGGAAAAGACCATTTTTCTATCATGTGATAAAATAGTCCATAAGACATTATTCAAGGAATGAGGAGAAAAATTTCATTTTAGTCGACTTTAATATTGAAAAGTTTGCAGGAAATGTTCATAATTTAAATTTAAGTGAAAGAAAGCAAAATGCCAGATATCATGAGCTCAATTTTGTAAAAACTGGGAAAATACACATTGAAAAGATCGAAAGAATATGTACTGAAATGTTAGCATTTGCTATCTGTGGATATTGAGATTATTTATTGGGAATGTTTACCTTCTTTATTCTTTTGTGCAACTTTCCATTTCTATAGTGGTTAAGTTATATTCTTTTAAGAGAAAAATATGATTTTAAGAAAACACAAAATAATGAAAGACCTCCTTTACCAATAGAAATAAAACAGAAAAAAAATATATCTTCGGGAAAGTGAAACATTAGGTTTTTTTGTTTTTTTTTTCTTTTTATTTTATGCTTTGTGGGCCACCAGTCTCTGTTGTAGCAACTCTACCTTGCCATTACAGTGTGAAAGCCAACATGGACAATACACAAATGAATGGGCATAGCTGGGTTCCAATAAAACTTTATTTATTGACACTGAAATTTGAATTTCATATAATTTTATAGATTATGAAATATTATTTTTCTTTTGATTTACCCTTACTATTTAAAAATATAAAAACCATTCACAGCTTGTGGCTCATATAAAAACATATGACAGGGCTTCTCTGGTGGTGCAGTGCTTGAGAGTCCGCCTGCCGATGCAGGGGACATGGGTTCGTGCCCTGGTCCGGGAAGATCCCACATGCCGCGGAGCGGCTGGGCCCGTGAGCCATGGCCGCTGAGCCTGCGCGTCCGGAGCCTGTGCTCCGCAACGGGAGAGGCTACAACAGTGAGAGGCCCACGTACTGCAAAAACAAACAAACAAAACATGAAAGGCCAGACTTAACCTTCAGGCCATCCTTTGCCAGCCATTGCTCTAATTCTATTCTTCCATGTTTTCCCCCAAAATGTAAATAGAGATGCATTAATTTTTTACCAGCTTTCTTACTTTAATAATTTTAATGACATCAAAACATTTAACCCACAGATATAGAAAACAAACTTATGGTTACCAAAAGGGAAAGGAGGTTGGGATTAGCATATACACACTACTATATATAAAATAGATAACCAACAAGGACCTACTGTACAGCACAGGGAACTATATGCAATATTTTGTGATAACATATAGGGAAAAGAATCTGAAAAAGAAGATATATATAGATAGATAGATAGATATAGATAGATATATATATGTCAGTGTGCTGTATACCTGAAACTAACATGACATTGTAAATCAACTATACCTCAATAAAAAAATTTTTTTTTAAATTTTTACATGAGTGCATATACTCAGGTCACTCATAGTACAAAAGTTTATTCCTGTGAGTAGAAACCAAGTTGAGTTCCGCTGCTCCAACTGAGATCCTAGGTCTGGTCAGTCAAGGTTAGAATTCAAGTGGCTGGTGTGTGGCTTCACCGTGCTGATGAAAGGGAAGAGGGTCTTTCCCAACAAATCTGGCCATGGCTAAGCCTCAGAAACCGTTCCTCTCAAGGTATCTGGTGATGGTGTCAGTGACATTTCCTGAGGCTGCATCAGGACCTCAGCGTGGAGGAAACAATCATTCTCTCGTGGTCACCACAAGGGCTGAACCAGGAGTACTTTCCCCACTAGAATGAGTCAGGAGTAACCCCACACTGGTATCTCACTGGTTCAAAGAGGATGTTGTTTATCGGAGAGGGGGTATGTAAAACTAGAGGCCAGCGCGGTTCAATGTCAGTAATTCTGTGGTCCTTCTAAGTGACTGTTGTCATAAGCTGCGGTGATTTGGGGGTGGGAGAGAGTACAGTCAGACCCTAACTGTTTTTTTTTTTTTTTTCAAGTCTTAACGGACTGTTTTGAAAGCTTGTGCATTCCTGGAGTCTTTTGTTATTGCTGCTTTTGTTGTTTTTCAAAAATAAGACTTTTTTTTTTTGCAGTACGCGGGCCTCTCACTGTTGTGGCCCCTCCCGTTGCGGAGCACAGGCTCCGGACGCGCAGGCTCAGCGGCCATGGCTCACGGGCCCAGCTGCTCCGCGGCATGTGGGATCTTCCCGGACTGGGGCACGAACCCGTGTCCCCTGCATCGGCAGGCGGACTCTCAACCACTGCGCCACCAGGGAAGCCCAAAATGTTTTTTTTTAACTGCTTCGTTACCTCATTCAGTAGAGAACAGAGTTATCTTGGCAAGGTCCAGGTAACTGAGAAAGAGAGAGACAGTGAGCCTTGGGGAGGGGCACAGTTGTGGGAGACTGTCAATGCCATAAACCCAACAGAGAAGATGGATCAAGGAAGGCAGGGCACATGCTTCATCTCATCAATCAACAAATCTATGGCAAAGAACTAAATACCTACTGTGTTCTAGCTTTCTATGGCCCTGGCACATTCTACTTGCTATTCTATACTCATGATCAGCCAGACACCATATGCTTCCAGGGCTGACGTGAGGTCAGTGGAAAAGTACAGGGAACATTTTTTAAAAATACAACTTTGCAACTTACTGTAAACTCAAAATTCTGCTTATCATAACGGGCCTTAGTTTAGGAGACACTGTAGAACTAATTAGTATCCTTTGTTTGTGTAAGGATATGTTTCTTAATAGTCCACGTTAAAAACAAAAAGCATATCTACAGGTTTCCTATTTGGTAGAGAAGGTTCCCACTGTACAAAGGCACACCTTATAAGGATTTGAACAGAAAAACAGATGAGTCTGATTCATTCACTGTGGGAGGAGTTCCTGACTTTGGAACTCCCGAGGCCCTAACAGTGAGTCATACGAGAGGTTCTCTGCTGATGATCTCCTGACAGTCGTCACCACCTTCTGAGTGTCCCCAAAGGACAACCAGACACCACCCTCACAGGAGATCTGGCCTAGAGTGTGACCCCAATGCCCTGGAGAACCGGAAGCATCAGAGATGTCCTCCCTCCTTGACAGATCTGCCCTTTTATTCCATATTAAACTAGCAAGAGCCATAGGTGGTCACTTTAGGGGAAGAAATAGATTTAGGTGCTCAGGCCCCTGCAGTGTTTGGGCAAGGGTGTGGCGTGGAGGTGGCACAAAGAGGTTAAAGTTGCCTCACACGTAGTCCTCTTGTAGGCTGGGCTTAGTCTCTTGCTGGTTGACAAAGCACAGCACTGCTCAGGGATGAAGGGCATTTCAACTTTGACCTATATATTTTTTCTCGAGGTCAAAACATTCTGTAAGTACATAGCTCTGGAATCACAAATGGGAAAATTTGACTTGTTTTGCAGAAATTAACTTTTTTTCAGGGACATTTTGTTTTCTTTTAATATAAGGTACTGCTATATTATTCCCATCTTAGTGAATCTCATGCTTTCTGGGATTTTTAAAAATTAAACAAAAATGGGGCTTCCTTGGTGGCGCAGTGGTTGAGAATCCGCCTGCTGATACAGGGGACATGGGTTCGTGCCCCGGTCCGGGAAGATCCCACATGCCGCGGAGCGGCTGGGCCCGTGAGCCATGGCCGCTGAGCCTGTGCGTCCGGAGCCTGTGCTCCACAACGGGAGAGGCCACAACAGTGAGAGGCCCGCATACCGAAAAAAAAAAATTAAACAAAAGTGAACTGGAAGAGGCGGTCAAAAAGAAAGATAGGAGTGTGTGTGTGCATGTATGAATGAATGAGAGTTGCTGCTATATAAAGAATTTAAGTAAAATACATAATTTTTTTTTTTTTTTGCGTTACGCGGGCCTCTCACTGTTGTGGCCTCTCCCGCTGCAGAGCACAGGCTCTGGACGCGCAGGCTCACCGGTCATGGCTCACGGGCCTAGCCGCTCCGCGGCATGTGGTATCTTCCCGGACTGGGGCACGAAGCCGTGTCCCCTGCATCGGCAGGCGGACTCTCAACCACTGCGCCACCAGGGAAGCCCAAAATACATAATTTTTGAATCAGACAGGCACAGGTTAAAATCCTAACTCCAGCATTTATTACCTAAGTGATTTGGGACGAATTAGATGACCTCAGTTTTTTAATCTGCAAAATGTGTATAACCTTAACTGTTTAGTGCTAACACATAGGAGGTGCTCAATGAATGACAACATTCATTATGACGTATAATGAAAGCTCAGAAAAAATTGTATGGAACTCATGGTCCACTTCCCTAGTTTTAGAAGTTCTATAGATTTTGATTACTTTACCCATTTGACTAGTGAATCTTCATACCTGTTAACTTCAGCTTCGGGATTCCAGATTTTGAAATGTGTATAGACCTTATGTCATAGGATTTGAAATGGGGCGCCCAGACCCATGGGTCACGGACATGAGGGTTGGCCAACCCACTCTGCACATCCCACATCACAGATCTTAAATAGGTCGTTCTTAATGTCTAACTAGGCTGCTGCTCAAGAAAACTTAGAGCTGCTAAAGTTATACTGTACTCGTTTGCCAGAGTGAATGAATAAGAAAGAGTATACAGGGCCTTCCCGGGTGGCGCAGTGGTTGGGGTCCGCCTGCCGATGCGGGGGGCGCGGGTTCGTGCCCCGGTCCGGGGGGATCCCGCGTGCCGCGGAGTGGCTGGGCCCGTGGGCCGTGGCCGCTGAGCCTGCGCTTCCGGAGCCTGTGGTCCGCAACGGGAGAGGCCACAACAGTGAGAGGCCCGCGTACCACAAAAAAAAAAAAAAAAAAGAAAGAGTATACAATGTCTGAACTTTAGTTCCAGGCAGGAGGGGGCCCAGAAAGTGAGTCCTGGACAAGAGTTCTGGGGATCTGAGCTGAAGGGGCAGGGAGCAGGGGCGAGAGAGCAGAGGAAATCCAAAAGTCAGAGTTGAGAGGTAAAGCCAGATTGCAAGACGAGCAGACAGCCCACCTGAAGCATTACTCTAATGAGGCTGAACAGAGCTGTGGATGCATGAAAATAGAATCAATGGAAAACCTTTGGACAAAGTAGGAGGTTTGGGATGGAGAGAGAAGAGAGGCCTGAGAAAACTCCCCGAGATCTTAGAAAGTCGCTGCAGGATAGTTGTACATGGGAGGGTCAGGGTCAGAGATTCGGGGCAGGGGAGCTGTCTAGAGCGCCGAGCTGAGTCAAACACACACACACACGCACACGCGCACACACACACACACACTCACACGCAGTACAACCTTTATACCACATTCTACTGGGGTAAAGAGTCCCTCAAATATATTTGTTTTGCAATAGCTGAATTTTAGGACTTAACACCTTAAAATGATGGTTCTCAGCTTTGGCAATCATCTGAGAATCATTTGAGGATCTTTATAGAAATGCCAATACCTGGGTCCAAACCCACACAACTGAATGGAATTTGGTGGGGGTGGATCCCAGATGTGGATGTTTTCGAAAAAGCTTCTCCGATGATCCTCTCACGCATCTAGATTTGACAACCACCGCCCCCAAACATTTTAAATTTAACTTATTTTTTATGAACTGATTGCCACTTACACTAAAGAGTCAGGATCCATAATGCTTTAATTTGCCATTTAGATGTCTTCTTTCTCTGCTGTTGCTGTCCACCATTCCACCTCTAGGAGCCATCTGTCCTCCTTCCTCCTCTACTGTGTTCTCAATTGAATCTTCCAATGATGTTCTGATTAACTGGGAAGCTGCTAACCAAACATGTTAGAATTGCGGTTCACGATCATTCTATCCATTTGCAAGTCCTCTGAACTTCCAGTTTCAAGGTCTCCAAATATTAAAATGTCTGTAGTTCTCAGGTCATGAGGATTGAGAACTGGGAACCCAGAAACATAAAACATGGACAAGAGGGTAGGCCAGTCCATTTGGTACACGGCAGCCTCACAATTCTTAAACTGTGGAGTTTGAGCAAAAGCCCAAGGGGATCTCCTAGATATGGAAAGACAGAACAGAAACAACCCAGATCACTGAGACCTGTGTTTTAATACTGTGTCTCTCATCAGTTATGTGATCTGGGGCCAGTTATTTTATTTCCCTGGACCTTGGTTTCTTTACGAAATAAGGGAGATGGACTAGAGGGTCTAAAAAGCTATGAGAAAAAAAAAAAAAAGCTATGAGATATTTCAAACAGAAGTTTGTATGAGATATTTTAAACAGAAGTTCGTATAGGATAACATAACATTTATGTGCTTGTCACGCACTCTAATAACTCCTATCACTTAGCCATATTTGCTTCTTTATATGTTCTTAAGATACCTTTGAAGCCTCTTCTGAACCCTGGCCTCATCCCATTCTCCTCTCTTCATCCCGAGAAACAATCATTATCCATTTAATGGGGTTTATCATTCTCATGTGTATTTTTTGACACCCTATGCCTGATGGCAAACAACGTCTCACATCGTTTTGCTTGTTTTTACACTTGAAATGAAGGGGATGGCTATTCTCATCCTTTTTCGGTTTGCTTTTCTAAAATTTAATTCCACGTTTGGAGGTTCATCCATGTTGATGCAAGTGGCTCTGGTTTATTCTGTATAATGTCCTGTTAGATGAATATACCGTTTGATTTAGCCATCCTTCTGATGATGGATCTTAAGTTGTTCAGAATAGAGAAATTCTAAGGTGCCCACCAGGTTGAGCCTTCCAGAATTTGACATAAAAATACAATTTTTCTGAAGAAGTTTTGTAGCAACATCTTTGGCTTTTCCCATTGTTCTCAGGTGTCCACTTTTTCCGGCGGTACCTTGTGGGTGTGTGTGAGATCTCCAGAAGCCTAATCTTGGACCAACGGGGTCATCCAGATGGTTAGTAAGCACCAGAGAGGCTGCATCATGCAGTGATTAAAAGCACAGACTTGGGAACCAGTCACACTTTGTTTTGCATCCTAGATTTGTCATCTGCATGGTTTGAGTAAATGATGTAACCTCTCTGAACCTGAATTTCCTCGTCTGAAAAATGGAGAAAACAACTTCTATCCCATATGGTTAGCATGAGGATTAAAAAAGATAATGCATGTAGAGTACTGGGCAGCATGCCTGCCACCTAGTAAGTGCTAGACAAAGTGATAAGAGATATTATATAGAGAGCTATAAGATAGATATATAAGAGATATTATATAGAGAGCTATAAGATAGATATATAAGAGATATTATATAGAGAGCTATAAGATAGATATATAGCGAGGGAGAGCACACTGCCACGACCAGAGCTCATGTTTATCGTATTCTCTAAGGCATTTCCAGCTCAACATGATGCCTAACACATAGTTTATACTTAATAAATGTTTGCTAAAAACAGGATGAGTTTCTTACAAAATTAACCATACTTTTACTCTATGATCTGATCGCACTACTTGGTATTTACTCATAGGAATTGAAAACCTATGTCCTCACAAACACCTACACGTGGATGTTTGTAGCCGCTTTCTTTATACTTGCCAAAACTTGGAAGCAACCAAGATGTCCTTCAGTAGGCAAATGGATAAACTTGGTACATTCAGACAATGCAATATGATTCAGCGCTAAAAAGAAATGAGCTATCAAGCCATGGAAAGACATGGCTTGGAAACTTCAATGCATATTACAGAGTAGAAGCAGCCCATCCGAAAAGGCTACAGACTGTATGATTTCCATTCTGGAAAAGGCAAAGCTATGGAGACAGTACAAGATCAGTGGTTGCCAGGGGTGAGGGGGGAAAGATGAATGGGCAGAGCACAGAGGAATTTTAGGGCAATAAAAATACGCTGCATGATACTATAATGATGGATGCACGTCATTATGCATTTGTCCAAACCCATATAATGTACAACACCAAGAGTGAACCCTAATGTGAACTATGGACTTGAAGTGATTGTGATGTGTTAATGTAGGTTCATCAGCTGTGACAAATGCACCATTCTGGTGGCGGGTGTTGATAATGGGTGACGCTGTGCATGGGGGAATGCAGGGGGAATATGAGAAAGCTTTCCCCCTCAATTTTGCTGTGAACCTTAAACTGCTCTAAAATACAGTTTAATTTACAAATAGAATAAGCAAGTATGTAAATATATAAGTGAGACTATTGGAAAATGCATTTACCCGTGGGATCGAAGAAAGCGTAGCCTATGAAATGACATAGAGGAGCCTTCCAGTGATTCCTATCAGAAAATTTGAGGCAGAAAAGTTAAGAGAATTTTTCCTGAAGATCACACATTCTGTCATCTAAATCAGTCGCTTCTTTCAATCCCCCAAAACAATCTTGCTGAAGCTTTAGGCAAAGGATAGCCCCAGCCTACAGCTCAGATATTACCTACAGTCTCCTATTTGTCACTGTCACAGCTCCCGGCCCTAATTGCTCCATCCTGTCTGATCAGAGTTCATTCTCGAGACAGCCTGACTTCTTAAGTGAATGTCCACGTTTACCCTGGAATAGCAGGCACTTCCTGGCCGGCTCCTTCCAGACAAGGAGCCTCTGTTCGCCTTGGGACTGGGGAGGAAACAGCCTCTGACTGTCCCAGCTGGTGAGTGAGGAGCCCCAGCCCTGGGACAGCAGACCTTACATACATATTTTTGAGCCGTGGATGGGAAGCAAACCAATAGGTTATGAGGTTGCCAGCCTTTTCAGAAGCAGCACATAGCAATAGCGTTCACAGGCTAGCTTTTAGTACAGCAAAAATGCCTATCTACCAGGAATTCCTTTTCGGTGGTAGAGAGTTTGCAAAGGTGTGTCATTTCTGAAAAAAAGAGCTTCTGACAGGAGCTCGTGCTGAAAAATGGTGGAGTATTGTTATTGTTCTGTTTTACTTTGGAGGTTGTGTTTATATCCTGCTTCAAGCCTTTAAAAATACCGTAGATATGTTTGAGATTGTACTAGTTTACTTGGCTCCTATTTTAAAAAAAAAGAAGATAACTTGTGTTTCTGCCTGACTTCGAGGTTAGTAAATTGAATGTGGCGGGTTTGTGGTCTTTGGTCTGCGCAGCGTAAATACATTCAAATCCCTGCTTTGAATCAGCTTTTGCCTGCCTTGGGGGTCAAACTGGGGCCTTTTGTTAGGGGCCATCCTGAGTCGGGGGGTGGGGGGAGGGCCAGGGAGGTGGAGGAATGACAAGTATTACAGGACTGTAGGTTGCTATTGTCTCACAAGCAAGCTCATACAACTAAACTCCTTTCTTCTGTTGAGGAGAAGCTGGATGAAGTGGGAGAGGGGCTCCGGGGCCTGGGGAGAAGGGAGGAGAGGTGAGAGGGGCCGGTGTAGCCACTGAGACCTGCCTGTCCCTCCCTACTCCAGTCCCTGACCACCCCCCCACCCAATCCCATCGCCTTTCTGCTGACCCAGAGAGGGACTAGCAATGATGTGCTTTGCCGGTACAGAGCACTAGCTGGCAGTGGCCTGCTTGAGCCGAGGCCGTTTTCTAAGCCACTCACTAATCAGAAGTGACTGAGGCTCTGAAGAGAATACAGCCCAGCCTGGGCTCCACCCTCCACGCTAATGAAGAAGGCAGGGAGGTGGATAATCAAGGGCGGTGATGTGAATAATTCCACACCAGAGGTAATAATCCAGAGGTAATGAAATGCATCATGAGTTGTGGGTACAGCAGATTTCCTTTACCAGCCAAGGCTGTTTTATGATCAAATGAGCTTGCCTTTCCAAGCACAGAGCAGCTGACCCTGGGAGGAGCCAGGGTGGGGTGGGGGGCGGGGGTTGTAGGAGGAGCTACCCTGGGATTAAGAATCCAGGCAGCCATTAAAAACAACACTTAGAAGCCTGCATAATCATGCAGGGAAAGGCTTGTGATGCGATTTTAAGTGAGAAAATAAAGAAGCATGCAAAGCGAGCATTTTAGACAACCACAGCAATGGACAAAACAAACAAAACTAATCCCAAACACAACTTTATATACACAGAAGAAAGTCTGGAAAGAAATACACCAGAATATTAACAGTAGTTATCTAAGTAGTGGGACTGCAGGTGATTGCTTTCATTCTTCTCTCTGCTATTATTTTCTAAATTTTATATTAACTTGGATTATTTTCCTAATGAAAAAAGGGAGTGTACTAAAAAAAGAATTTGGCTTGGCAGAATTCTTCCCCAGAATAGACTGTGGAGAAACAACTCCAATGCTAACTTTCTAACTAACGTGGATGGGTACCGCGTCCAGGCAGGCTAGATTTTACTGCCCAAGCTGTTCGAGGTCCCAGCAGCCCTCTTCTGGATGAGAACACTTCCTCTGTCAAATTCAGACTGTATGTGAATCTCCCTGGCCTTGCTTCTCTGAGAATTGAAGAGATGTTTTCAGAGGCAGCAGCTTTGTGGCTACATGTTCTCCTTAGGATATAACCAATTTCTACCATATATAGTAGCTTCCTGGAACCTCCTCCTAATTATCTTTCTTTCCCAAGTTATCTAGTTTTCAAACTAGTTTTGAAAATAACACTATCAAATTAAATGGACTCCTTATTTCACTAAGTCATGGGACTGTGGGTTTTATAGTGGATATCTAGGAGGAGATGACTGATTATTCCTCACTCTTACTAATGAGACAAATGTGGGAGAGTTGGTAGCAAATTCTTTGTTGCATTAAGCTTTTTAATTAATGAAGGGGATCTGCCACCTAAAAATAGAATCCATATTTCCTTCTACAAATGTTTGGGTGTTAAAACAGAAAATCCTGAGGAACCCTTTGAATACTCATTCTTACAGTGTTGCTTTTGGCATTGAATCTGCCAGATGTTTATGCTGCTGTTGGCCACGACCTTCTTTAGGGTGGAGTGGGCACGTTGCTGGAGAGTTACGATCTGCCTGTCTAATGGAGTTGAGTTGATTGCATTACTTAGTGCAATCTTATATCATCCAGATTTTCAAATCTTGTCCTAATACCTTAACATTCGTATTTGTGCTAATGTATAATTATTTCACAGTTCTATACACTACCACCTAAAAAAGGAGGACAATTATGCCTTCAGTTATTCAGAGAATTAAATGAAACATGTGTGAAGTGATTAGTACAGTGTTGAGCAGATAAATTCTGTACTGGACACATCAATCAGGTGTGTGTGTTACAGTTCTCACCTGGAGGAAGCCAGAGGATGCTTACAGTACTCACAGACCCCCCTGAGCACTTCTTTGTCAAGTGCTATGAAGTACTCAGGAAGTTAAGTAAGTTCCTTATGCAGTATGGAGACTGTAACGGGGTTTTTTGGTTTTGTTTTGGTTTGGCTTTTTTGGTTTTGTTTTTGAGGGATGATGGTCCAAAAGCTTATCAGGAAGAAATATAAACATTTGGGTATGTAGAATACAACGTTGGGTACTGTCATAAAAGGGAATTTCTGAAATAGAAACTTAAAATGCCTTTCCTGTTTCTTCTTTGAAACATGCGACCTGATACCCTGGGTTGGTGGGAATTCTGCCTTTGGCGTTCTGCTGCATTTCCCCAGGACAGATTGAGAAGATCGTTGGAGCAAGGCTGTGGTTCTTCCAAACATGCTTTTTATAATGTATTCATGTATTCTTAGTTAAGCGAATTAACTTACATTTGCTTTTAAGCAAATTTTTTTCCCAAGTATTAAAAACTTTTATTTTAGCGTTCCGCAAGTTGACTGTGGAAGTACAAGTTTCTACATTTAAAAAGTTTATATAAATTACATGAATTGCAATTTTCATAAAAGTCAGAATGAAACATTCTGCATAGGACAAAAATATGCCTAAGCAACAGATCACGTTTGCACAAGGCCACTGAATGAAATGGATATTAGTAACAATTAAAAAGCTTGTCTACAGCAGACGGAGCAAAGATTTCGGTTTGGTATTCTGTAAGCCAAGATTGTAAACTATTCTCACTATACAGAAGGTCTAACGACATACAGAGTTTTGTGTAGGAACTTTTGTGCTTCTGGTTGGCACATCGCCTACTTTTTAATATGTGAAATTAATACAGAGGTTTGTGAGAGGTTGTGCAAAACCATTGTATTTACAAAAATGGCATAAAAGTGAATTCAGTCAAGGTACATGCACACTTCGCTCACATCTTTAACAACAGAAGGTGTCTTAACACCACAGAACTGAATAAGAATGCTAGCTCCAATGGCAGCTGTTAAGCATTAGAGTCACCTAAGTTACACCAGAATGGGCAAATACTGTCAAGTAACATTCTATTGTTAAAGCTGAAACAGGTGACAGTGCAGCCACGTCTGCACTCCAAGCCATGTCCCCTTGTCTGCTGCAGATTGGACCAGAGGAGACCACTGGACCCGAGGACAGTCCTTCTATAGGCTGGTTAATAGCTTATGAAGCTCTCCGCATCTCTGCCCATCTGGAATATTGGCGGCTCTCTTTCTCAATCAGCGCTCTGAGTGAGCTGGACTCATGACTTACTTGCGGGGTCCGTTAGCAGAAGCAGTAGAGACCAAGTCAGAGGGTAGCTGAGTCGCTGAAGGGGCTGTAGCTTTTGTCTGCCCAGCTTCTTTTCCTGTGCCCCCTTCTGGAAACAGACCCCGACCTTCTGGCCATAGCTACCCAAGCCATGTCAGAGGTCTTCCTCAGCTTTTCCTAATTAAGTTCTCTTTCTTCTCTGCGAAGGAGGCTCTATGGACACTGGCTTCACAAGCAGATGCCTGCAGGGGCCAGACAGATAACTTCAGCGAGAAATGTTCAGATGCCAAAAAATGGGGCTGAGGAGGGCCTGTGACCAATGAGAAGACATGTCTGCCAAAGGCAATAAAGTTAAAGCAGAATTGACACCTGTCTTGGCTAATAAAGTAAATGAGGCCTTTTCCCCCAGGTTTGTTGAGATATATTTGGCATACTAGCACTGTGTAAGTTTAAGGCATACAGCATAACGATTTGACTTATGTATGTTGTAAATAAAGGAATTTTTAGCATGGCCCTTGCTGGGGGTTTACTGCCCCAGATAACATCAGCTCAGAAGCCTGGGCCTCATCCACTCACCCTATAGATGGACTTTCTCTGAGAAGTGGCCACTGTGGAGGATGTCATGGGCCAAATGTTTTCATCCTCCTCAAATTCAGAAGTTGAAATTCTAACCCCCAAGGTGATGCTATTAGGAGATTGGGCTTTGGAAGGTGATTAGGTCATGAGGGTAGAGTCCTCATGATTGGGATTAGTCCCTTGTAAAAGAGACCTCAGAGAGTTCCTTCAACCCTTCCACCATATGATGACACACTGAGAAAGCGTCGTCCATGAACCAGGAAGTGGATCCTACCACACACCGGAGCTGCCAGCATCTTGCTTTTCTTGGACTTCCCAGTCTCCAGAACTGTGAGAAATACATTTCTGTTGTTTATAAGTTATTCGGTTTATGGTATTTTTTTTTTTTTTTTTTTTTTTTTGCGGTACGCGGGCCTCTCACCGTTGTGGCCCCTCCCGTTGCGGAGCACGGGCTCCGGACGCGCAGGCTCAGCGGCCATGGCTCACGGGCCCAGCCGCTCCGCGGCATGTGGGATCATCCCAGCCCGGGGCACGAACCTGCGTTCCCTGCATCGGCAGGCGGACTCTCAACCACTGCGCCACCAGGGAAGCCCTACAATAGACATTTTTGACGCTGCCAACTACAACTGAGCATTAATGATACATTGATGATACATCTTTCCTTCTGCAGTTTGTCAACTTCCTCAGGCTGGCAGATACAGACAACTTCCTCGGTGAGGTGACAGATTATCTATTAGCCTGTGGGTCTTATGTTCTACTCCATCCAAACAACTAATCTCCCAAATCAATCTGGTTCTTAGACTGTGGGGGAAGTTAAATATTTCATTTTTGAACTTTTTATTGTCATTTCTATGATATGTTATCTCCAAATGGGACTCTCAGATAATGTATATTGAGGGGAACTTTGAAAGCATAAATTTGTTTTCTATTATTTGGTCTTCTTGGGGTACAAAAACAAAACAACACTGCCCAGTGGGGAATGATGACTTCATCTCCCGTGTGCCCCTGGCTCCAAGTCATGTAGGATTGGAAGGATTATGATACCTCCATACAAAAATGAATGCTTCTATATAAGTACATGGCTTAAATGAGCTCAGTTCAGAGAAAGCTCCCAAATTCCCTGCTTTTGTTGGTCCTATCTTCTATCCTGTGAGAATTAATTAAAATGCCTGGGTTTTAAACTAACAACACCATTTCCCAGCTATGATTTCCTTTGTGACCCAGACAACCCCCTAATTTATACATCTACTTCATAGAGTTAAAAATACTTGTTAACATCAAACAATAGAAGCCTATTGTTTTTACTGTGGAATGTGCTGGACCTTGTAACTTCATCCACAATACCATAGAACTTAAACAGCTTTGGAAAATAAGCTATGAACTGGATGTCAGAAACACTGTTTTACGGAACGATGGCAGTAGAATATATAGTCACAGAGATATTCTTACTGTTAGGGACTGTCTATTGGGGTGCGCTTGAAAAACAGATTTTTAAAAGACATAAGGCAAGAAAACTGGAGGACAAGCAGGGGAAATCATCACTTCTTGTTGATAGATAAGGTAGGGCTAATTCATGTTGGAACCCTTAGTATGATCCCCTTTGGATATGGGGACCCTAGTGTCAGCATCCAGGAAGATACCTGGGAAGGGGAAAGGAGAACAAATCGCAAAGGTGAAAAGAAACCCATCATTTTGGTCATCTTGTTGCATAATAAGCCACATAAAAAGTTAGTGGCATAGCACAACAATTCATTATTATCTCTCATGGTGCCTTGGGTTGACATGGCTGGAAAAGCTGGGACGATGGGGCATTGCTGTCCCCAGAGAATTTGTTACCATCTTTAATCCACCACTATCATCAAGATGATCTTGAAGGGTGAAAGAAGAACGAAATTAGAGCCTGAAGGAGCTAAGTAGAAGGACGGCTGTTCCCTTCCACCTACTGAGCTTTAGGGTATGTAGTTGTGACTTCAGTGACAGGAGAGGGAGATAAGAAATTTGGAGATGTTTTAGAGAGAAGAGGACCCCATGGGGATGATTTAAATGTTGGGAAGTGAGATCTGTATAAAGGGATTAAATGACATAGGATTGATACGACCTGAAGCAGGGAAGGCCGAGGAGTAGCTGGATAATCATCTTCAAATACATGAGGCTTATTACGAAAAAGATGTGTGGCCATCAAAAGCTGAGCATAAAGGGACTGGGCTGGAAACACTAAAGAATTCCCCACTGAGAAATGGGCATCTTTGGGACCTGAAATAAAATCGCTTTTCCGGAGCTGTATAAAGAGAACACATTTTATAAGCCTGTAAAACTTTAGGATTAGTTATGCTGAAGATAGAAATGTTAGACCAGACCATCTCTTTTTCTTTTTTTTTTTTTGTAGAAGAATCATTTTTTCAAGCGAAAGCTTACATGCAACAAATGAATGAAAAGTGACATTGTTTGTGTTGAAGTGACGGCATGGTCATAGTGACACTTACTCTCCTCCCAACTCTCAACACCCCAGACAGCCCCAAAGGTCACCATATGAGACACAAGGACCCCGTTAAAATTAGTTTGAAAATAACTAAAACCAATGAAGGGTTTCCTGACTTTCTACAGAAGGCTGTGGGTGCTTGGAGATTTATTTCAAATGGCAGTTCGGCCTTGAGAGTTTTGTGAGATTGCCAAATTCTTTTCCTGGTTCAAATTTGTGAGACGATGTTATTTCTGAACTCAAGTCCTGTTCTTCTGTGTATTGTCCAATGACACTCTTGTATACACTCTTTAGTAGCACATTTGGTCCTAAGTGTACCAAAGTATAAGGAAAACAAGGGTTGAAATTTTCCATCTTTTGGTAAATTTATTTCATTTGCTTAAATAAAGTTCCAACAAATGAAATCAACAGTTTTACTTCATTAATGGTCAATGAAATTAAGGGTTTACTTTATTAAGTCTTAAATAAAATCTTTGCAAAAAAGAGAACATCTTATAACCACCAAGACTGTCCTCCTAATGTTACTATCCTAGTAGTTTCATGAATAATCCATTTACTTTGGAATTCTTCCTACACGAAAAGGACAAAATGCATTCTGGTACCACTTTAATACACATGTATTATTATGACTTAATAATTAATAAAGTTTACATAAAATTTTTAAAATATATAAAGACTTCATGGTTGACACAACTTCTAGTTTCATGATGGTGAACTGAGAACCTGCCATTCATACCAAGGCCATGTAATTGGTAGAAAATATTGCGAAAGACACACAACTGCATTGAAAATCAAGTATTGTACAGACAGTCCTCAATTTACGATGATTCAACTTATGATTTTTTGACTTTACTATGGTGTTAAAGTGATAAAGTGTTCAATAGAAATTGTACTTTGAATTTTGATCTTTTCCTGGGTGATAGGCAGTACGATCCTGTCTCGTGATGCCAGGCAGGACAGAGAGCAGCAGCTCCCAGTCAGCCAGGCGATCACGAGGGTAAACACCTGATACGCTTACAAATATTCTGTACCCAGACCACCATTCTGTTTTTCACTTTCAGTATGGTGTTCAATAAATTACATGAGATATTTAACACTTCACTATAAAATAGGTTTTGTGTTAGATGAATTTTGCCCAACTGTAGGCTCAAAGAAGTGTTCTGAGCATGATTAGGCTAAGCTAGGATGTTCTGTAGGTTAGGTGTATTTCAGTTTAACAATAGTTTCGACTTATGATGGGTTTATTGGGATGTAACCCCATCGTAAATTAAGGAAGATCTGTATGGTCAGATTAGATTTTTTTAAAATCTAGCTATGTTTTTTTTTTATGGTACGCGGGCCTCTCACTGTTGTGGCCTCTCCCGTTGTGGAGCACAGGCTCCGGACGCTCAGGCTCAGCGGCCATGGCTCACGGGCCCAGCCGCTCCGCGGCATGTGGGATCTTCCCGGACCGGGGCACGAACCCGCATCCCCTGGATCGGCAGGCGGACTCTCAACCATTGTGCCACCAGGGAAGCCCCCAGCTATGTTTTTTACAAGAAATATCATAAAGAAAAATAAGAGGAAGTTTGAAAATACAGGAATGAAGCAGATACTATGGAAAAGAGCATGGAGAGTTTTCAAAAAATTTTAAAAAACTACCATATGATCCAGCAGTTCCATTCCTGGACGTATTATCTGAACAAAACAAAAAGCTATAGAAAAGATATAAGCACCCTTAAGTTCATTGCAGCATTATTTACAATAGCCAAGGTATGTAAGCAGCCTAAGTGCCCATCATTAGATGAATGGATAAAGAAAATGTGGTATATATATACAATGGAATATTACTTGCCATGAAAAAGAATGAAACCTTGCCATTTGCGACAACATGGATGGGCCTAGAGGGTATTATGCTAAGTGAAATAAGTCAGATAAAGACAAATAATGTATTATTTTACTTATATGTGGAATAAAAGAAACAAATGAAGAAACATAACAAAATATAAATAGAGTTATAGATATAGAGAACAAACAGGTGGTTGCCAGAGGGGAGGGGGTTAGGGGGAGGGAAGAAAAAGTGAGGGAGAGTAAGAGGTACAAACTTCCGGTAGCAAAATAAATGAGTCACAGGTATGAAATGTCCAGTGTGGGGAATATAGTCAATAACTATGTAGTATCTTTGTATGGTGACAGATTGTAATGACTTATTGTGGTGATCAGCTTGAAATGTACAGAAATATCAGATCGCTATGCTGTGTAACAGGAACTAACATAGTGTTGTAGGTCAATTATATGTCAAAAACAAACAAACAAACAAATTCACAGAAAAAGAGATTAGATTTGTGGTTACCAGAGGTGTGGGGGGGGTAGGGGTAGGGGGAATTGGATGAAGGTGGGCAAAAGGTACAAACTTCTGGTTGTAAGATAAATAACTACTAGGGATGGAAAGCACAACATGATAAATTTAATTAACATGGCTGTACATGACATACAAAAGTTGTTAAGTGAGTAAGTACTGAGTTCTCATCACAAGGAAAACATATTTTTTTCTATTTCTTTAATTTTGTATCTGCTTGAGATCACAGATGTTCACTAAACTTATTGCGATAATCACTTCATGACATGTAAGTCAAATCATTATGCTGTATACCTTAAACTTGTACAGTGCTGTACGTCAGTTATATCTCAATAAAACTGTAGGAATAAGAGGTAATCGTAAAGCTAAGAAAAACACAGGAATGAAAAAAGCTTACTAAGCAAATGCTGACAAAAAGAGACTGTAGCAATATGAATATCAGACAAACTAGAATTCAAGGTGAAAAGGACAATATCAGACCAAAAATTCAAGGATTAAGGAAGGTATTTCGTGTTGAGGAAAATAACTCTTCACTAAAATATGTGGCATTATGAGCTTTTATGCAACTGTTGATGTAGCTTTGACAAGCAGACAGGCCGAGGTTGTAGCAGCATAGGTTGTAGCACTGTCTATGGTTATAAAACATAAATTAAGGGCTTCCCTGGTGGCGCAGCGGTTGAGAGTCCGCCTGCCGATGCAGGGGACACGGGTTCGTGTCCTGGTCCGGGAAGATCCCACGTGCCGCGGAGCGGCTGGGCCCGTGAGCCATGGCCGCTGAGCCTGCATGTCCGCAGCCTGTGCTCCGCAACAGGAGAGGCCACAACAGTGAGAGGCCCGCGTACAGCAAAAAAAAAAAAAAAAACATAAAACAAAATTGAAAAGAACCTAAAAGCCCATCAACTGATTGGCTAAACACTCCGAAATATTGTAACAGTTACAAAGAATGAGGTCAATCTATATACTAACATAGCTAGCTCTCTAAAATGTATTGTTGAGTGAAAAAGCAACTTTGCAGGAGCATGTGTACAACAATATAAAAACCACTATGTTAACACACACACAATGTTGCTATGTATTTACTTTGGATACAGAAGTCTTTATATAAATAAGTAAGAAAAAAAATCAGGAAAGAACACATGCAAAAGACATAACTGTGATTACCTCTGTGGAGGGGAAAGAAGTAGACTGGGGTCGGGGGTGCTTAATCAGAAGACTTTAAATTTTATCTCAAATGCTTCCATTTTTTTAATAAGGAAAATTCATTTTATTATCACTCATGTTATTAAATTTAAAAAAAAAGATTCCATGATTTCAGAAAATTCTGAAAGCCCTGTACTAGCTGATGTGTCAAGTTGGTTGCTGTTGGATACAAATACCACAAAATCTGATCTGAACAATAAAGCTTGAAGAGTAGGCCAGTTTATATTATTTCATGTAACAGGATGTTCAGAAGAGTCGAGGGTTGAATGAGTACAAAGTTCAACCGCATCATTGAGGACCCAGGTTCTTTCTATTTATTTGCTTCAATGAATTCTGAAGAAATTTACTTCAAATTCTCTTTGCATCCTTGGAGTATGTTTAATCAGCCTCAAAGCAAGATGGTGCCAGCAGTTTCAAGCAAACAATACCCAGAAGAAAATAATAATAAGCAACAGTTATACAGTGCTTACTATTCGCCAGCATTTTATATACATTAATCCATTTTTGGTTCCCATAACTTTTTGCAGATGAGAAAGCAGAGGCATTGAAATTTGTTGAATGTTACGTAATTAGTAAGTGGTAGATTGAAATCCAGTCAGTCTGACACAAGAATATGTGCGCTTAATCTCTGTGCTCTACTCTATATGCTTTTCCCTGTGACTTTTTTTTTCCTTTCTTGTCTTTTCTTGTAGTTTTCTCTAAGAAGTAAGGAGACTTTTCCCAGAAACTTCCCAGCAGACAATTCTTTACATCTCATTGGCAGATGCCCACTCCTGAACCAATTAGATTATCCTCAGCCCAAAGAGACCACTTCTGGAGTTGAGAGTGGGGTCAGCTGCCCCCAAGGACATTGCTGTGTGGGAAAGTGTAGACACATGAACCAAATTTGGGCTCTCTTTGGAAGGAAAAGAGAGTGGAGGGGGCTGATGCCAAGAAAATAACCAACAGTCTCCAGTAAAGGTAATTTCTATTTGTCCTTTGTAGCTCAATGACTCATTCATTTGAATGCCTGTTATGTTGGGCAAACAAGTGAAAATTTCCAGGAAGTATGTATGATTTGAACCTTGAGGAGAAGAACCTCAGCTAGAGACAGAGATCTGAGTATTGCCAACACATAGATTATAATTGTTTTTAGTCACCGTGATGGAGAGAATTCCTACAGAAGAGAGAGTAGAGGTTTGAGAGAAGATGGTCTAATAAGATAAGATTCAGTGTTTGTAAGATTTAGTATTTGATAAGATTTAGTGTTTCCCTCTTCTACAGTATTAGATTAAAAGTAGTATGATTAAAAAAATAAAAACTATAACTGCATCTAGTATACCTAATTGTTATTAATAAAATAGCTACACCTTCATTCATTTAATTTGTTTATTAGTTTATTTACTTTATTCTAAACATCATGAATGGGACTTCCTTGGCGGTCCAGTGAGTAAGACTCCACGCACCCAATGCAGGGGGCCAGAGTTCGATCCCTGGTTGGGGAACTAGATCCCGCATACATGCCGCAACTAAAGAGTTTGCATTCCACAACTAAGACCAGCGCAGCCAAAATAAATAAATAAATAAACAAATATTAAAAAAACAAACAAGCAAACAAAAATAAACATCTTGAATAATCTTGTTCTTCACCAATCCAAGATGTTGAAGGGCCCAATAATCAAACCTTCACAAGAGTAACCTAAAATTGTCCCTGGCTAAATACAAGGGGTGAAGCAATCTTGCACCAGAGATCGTAGCCGAGTTGTTCCCTGGTACATGTAGCCTACCGACTTTGCCTTGGATGTCTCCTGTACTCATTGATCTGAAGAGATTACTCCTCAGTGTGTGTTAGTTGGGCTAATCTAACAAGCCCCATAGCTCAGTGGTTTAATCCAACAGAGGTTTATTTCTTGTTTACACTGTAGTCCAACTTGGGTTGGTAGGGATGCGTTCCTTCTATCTAGCAGCTCCACTAAGCCCTTGAGCCCCGAAGTCTGCCCCTGGATCCTCAGCATTTAGGTAGGATATGAGAAAAGAGAGAAAGATCATAAAGGATTGCATGGGAGGACTTACGGGCCAAGCCTTGGCGTGGTGAACATCACTGCTGACCCATATTCTATTGACTGGGACTTAGTCACATGGTCACAGTGAACTGCAAGGAAGTCTGGGAAATGTAGTCTAGCTGTGCACCAGGAAGAAGAAGAAAATGGGTTTGGTGGGTACCTGGCTAGTCTCTGACATACAATGGATTGAGTGAAACACTTCCATCATGTTAAAATGTAATGTTTTTATTTGTTATATTTATGGTTTCTCTCCAATATCTTGTTCCCATTTATAAGAGACTTTTCTTATGTTGTATTCTTCCTTACTGATTACAGCTTGGTCATTTTTCGTATTTCATCCTTTTAATTATTCGAGGTCCTCCCAATTTTGCTTTTGCTATTTCCAGCTATTCCCTTCTTTCTTCAAAGTTCTCTGCCTTCTGTATTTTGGACTTGCATGTCAGTCAAAATCCATTTGATCTTTTCTCCAGTGCTTTAGGAAATTTTTTTGTGTGTGTTTCCTAGAGTTTTTATATATGGATCAGCTATTTTATGCATCTTAAAACTTAAACCCTGTGGTAAGTGGACGTCCAAAATACACTACATTATTTGATTAATTAAATAAAACCTCAGACATGCGCCCAACTCTTAGAAACACCTTAATGTACTATATTAAGTTCAAAGCAGGTAACTTGTATTTGACATTATAAGTTGTGGAAATTGTAAGCTTGATTTTTAAAAGATTAAATGAATAACTGCTCAGAAACACAATCGTTCTGAGAAACAATCATTATATACCCATCAACTGTCATTGTGAACATTTAAACACCAGTCAGCAGCAAGGTTTTCATGTGATCCTGGCAAGATCAGGTAAAAACCACACCTGGCTGAACTTTGGGGAAACATCCTTGAGCCTTTCAAATATATTGTTATTATTTTTTCCATTTTGTCACTACCATCAAGATCAACCAGGTGCTTATGGACACATTAAGCCATAGCAGTTGTATTTAATGGCACTCTTACAGCCTCAAGAGACAAGCCCCAGCCCTGGTGGCCAGCTGAGTCCCAGGGGGTGACAAGTCCTAACAAGGGCACCTTGGCAGAGTGCTCTGCGGGTCCCTCCCCGAAGACAAATCAGTAGCTTGATTAGGTGGGGCTGGGGCTGGGCCTGGGTGGTGGCAGTCCCTTAAGTGCCTGGCTTTCATTGGCTTGGCTACAGTCCACGCAATTACTCTAACTAGGTGACTCGACTTGAAGCCAAGTGAAGCAGTTTGGGAACCACAAACACGGCACCTGCTAATGAGCTGCCATTTTCAGGGTGGGCCTTAGGGTCGTGGTTACCATTTTACAGGCCTAACTGGCTCACTGTTAGAACAGCAGGGAGCAGCGGCGGCAGCTCTTCATGGCAGAGCAAGTGCTGCAATGTTAGATTTTGCCGAAGATTGTGACCCTCGCCTGCCCAATACTTGATCAACATTTTACTACTCACATCATGTCACACACATGGTGTGTAATATATCTAAGGTTTTTATTCTTTTTTTACTTTGTTTAAATGTCCTGTTTTATGGCTTGCTCTGAACCAGAATTAGATTCTTAAGTGCTCTAGGAAAAGAGTTCTAAGCAGAATTAAATCTAATCTGGCCGTTGATTATCTGCTGGATCTAAGTACCTCTTCTTCATACTGTTCTTGCCTCAGTGGGATAATAAACTAGCAATTCTATGAGGTGTTTGTGGAAAAACAAGGTTTTGGCGGGGGTGGGGCGGGGATCCCCTGCTAAACAAATGCCCCAAATGAAACAGTGCATCATTTTATCACCTGTCTCTTGGAAAATGTAAACCTTATTTTCATGTAGCCAGATTTCCTGGGGCAAATAGGAAATCAGGGCAATCAGATGGAGATGTCAGCAAACAGATGTGTGCCAATCCCTGGGGGAGGGGAGGGGAGAGAGGGGAGTGGGGAGGGAAGTATCCTCACATGCAGGGAGGTTGGTCTCAGAACAGGGTTTCTTTGTGCCGTTTCTTTCTGGATGGGGTCAGCCTGCTCTGACTCTTGATTACGTAACACAGTCATTCAGCTCCCATAAACAGGTCATTGCTGAAAATGAGCAAAAAGAGACATCATTCTAGGTTGACAAGGGAGAGAAGTAGGAAAATGGGGCTTGGTCTCATGGAACTTCAGCCCCTCCCAAAGTTTTCAGTGCCAACTCAGAAAGGGTCTTTAAGCAAAACACCGTGAATAAGGATGTAAGTCCAGAAGGGCCACAGGATGATATGTCTGACTTTAAATGTATACAACATAAGTGACCCAAGTTGGTAGAACGACATCCAGAGATGGAGGAGATGCACCGGAAGGTTAAGTGATTGAGTGGGGTATGGAGTAGCTAGGGTTCCGCTGCTCCAGGAAATTCTGAGTTTTTTCTTTTGGGGGCAGTGGGGTGAGGTTGAGGGGAAGTCATGAATCAGGGCTTGACTGCGCAGGCTCCGAGTCACTTATCTTCTGTAGATAGCAACCTGGGTGCCCGAGGACAGGGAAGCTACATCACCAAAATTTCCAACTATCAGCCTCAAGGGTGTTAACTGGTTGTTTTTCCTTTAACACCAATTAAGTGTTCACTTGGATGTTTTAATTTGGGAACCTCTCAGTCTTCTGTTTTACCATCATCGAGGTAATATTTAGCAGTTTAGGTGCTGTGAGAAACTCGTTATATTTATGTCTAAAAAGCTTTACAGTGCCTTTTAAAACATGCTCACCAAATCACTGGAAATTATATCAGCACTAAGTATGTCATCCACATGAATACCCTTAGAGTCTCACCGTGAATATGTGATTGACAAGCATAACGTGTGGCCACCTGGCACACCGGGCGCTACATCAGCCTGACTCCTCAGGTAATTTCCTGCAAAGGGGATGAGATTGAGAGGACTTCAGATCTTAAGCCCTACAATGAAGGAAAACTGAGGATTTAAAATTTTTATTTCGCATAGATTTTTTGTTTGTTTGTAATGGACAAAAGTGTAAATGTGTCCCTTGAGAGAAGACCTTGGGAGCTGACTGAATCAGTCTTTCTGGCTAGCCCATCCCTCTCTTCCTCCAGCCCCAGAGGAAGAGGTGGTGGTTGGTGCTGGGGGGAGAGGATCACGATAACTGCCACCATTTTCTCTAACCTCTGGGCTCACTCTGACCTCCCAACATCCTGGTGTAGGAGAAGGCAAATCTGTATCCCCTGTAAGAATCTGTCAAAAGTTTAACTTAGCAAATGAAGATAAACACTCCAGCCTCTCCCCAACTCCCTAGAACGGAAAGAAAATGTAAACTATGAAGGTGGTCACACTTAACAGGGCCCAGATCCTGTATGCTGACGTGACAACATCTGGTCAGAGCCTGGCTCACCTACCTCCCTTATGGAGTCTTTCTCCACCGTTCTACCCACCCCCATTCTTTTCTTCTACAAAATTCTGCTCACTTTGAATGTCAGATCAAAAGCTTAGTCTCCCATGACTGTAGATTTACAATGAAAGCAACATGACAACAACAAAATGTTTAAACCAGCAGTAGCAACGTGGGTAATAAGAGGACGGTCAGTTCTGGGACAGAGAAGTCAAAGTCACTAATGTTTGCCTTTTTGCATAATCTGACACAACTTTTCCGCTCTTATCACATTCTATCAAAGACCTTTGGTGAAAGTATAACCTTACGTATTTAAAGTTGATGTTACGGGCTTCCCTGGTGGCGCAGTGGTTAAGAATCCACCTGCCAATGCAGGGGACACGGGTTCGAGTCCTGGTGCGGGAAGATCCCACATGCCGTGGAGCAACTAAGCCCGTGTGCCACAACTACTGAAGCCCGTGCGCCTAGAACCCGTGCTCCGCAAGGAGAGAAGCCACCGCAATGAGAAGCCTGTGCACCGTAACCAAGAGTAGCCCCCACTCGCCACAACTAGAGAAAGCCCGCGCGCAGCAAAGAAGACCCAACGCAGACATAAATAAATAAATAAAATAAAATTTTTAAAAATGCTTAAAAAATAAAATAAAATAAAAGTTGATGTTCACCAGCAATCACTATGTGCTGGGTACTCTATCCTCATCTCCTCACTTGACTTTCACAGTATCCCTCTGGGGCCTGTAAGAAGCATGTGTGGTTGGTTTTGCCTTTTTATAGGTGAGTGAACAGAGGCATAAGGTGGTTCGGGAACTTGCTCAGAGTCACCATGGCTGATCCATTGTTGAGTTAGGTTTTGAACCAGCCCTGTGAGGCTCCAGGTCTAGCCAGGTTCACACTCTTATTTACTACGAGATGGCACCATAGTCCCCCAAGGCGATACTTTCCATTGAGGGTCATGGAGGTTGAGGTTGAGAACCCTGCAAACAGAGAGAGGAAGCTGATGGAGAGCTTGACTCACAGCTCCGATTTTTGTTTCTTGGTTCTTTTTTCCCCTCTCCAGCCCAGAGGTCTTAGCGAAAGCGTCTATATAATTTTGTCCAGTGCAAAGTGGACTGAAAATGTGGGCTCCTTGTTCAAAAATTACAAAAAATTTCAAAATGGTGACCATGAAGCCGGGTCTTCATCTAGCCCTGATTTAAGATGGTTATTTCTAGCATTCTGTCTCTAGAACTCTCTAGACCCCATCTGGGAGGACTTCCAGAAGAGTGGCTCCAGGAAGTAGATGTCTAGATGGAGATCTAGATATTGCTGAGTTGGCACTGGTGGTATTTTTTTCTTGTGTCCCAGGTCAATGAAGCTTGTTCACATTGCCATAATCACACTGGCAGCAAAGTGATGCTCTACACATTTTAAACCTAAACAGTTAAATATAGTTTTATTTGTTCTAAGTAAATATTGACAATAGCTAGGTCAATGGATTCTGTAGATGAAATGGTCCAACCTGATGTCTCCCCAAATAGCTAAAAACAAACAAACAAAAACCACATCCAGGGGCTTCCCTGGTGGCACAGTGGTTGAGAGTCCTCCTGCCGATGCAGGGGATGCGGGTTCGTGCCCTGGTCCGGGAGGATCCCACATGCCGCGGAGCGGCTGGGCCCATGAGCCATGGCCGCTGAGCCTGCGCGTCCGGAGCCTGTGCTCCGCAACGGGAGAGGCCACAACAGTGAGAGTCCTGTGTACCGCAAAACAAACAAACAAACAAACAAAAAACCCCACATCCATTTATTTTATTTAGTTCATGCAAGCTTTGCTTGCATGAAGAACGAACACATTTGAGACAGCACCCTAGCTCTGAGTCCTCCTGCAGGGCCCAGAGGGTGGTTTAAGTCGTGGAGAGGCATTTTCACAAGCAAAGCCCTAGGCAAGAGTCAGGTTCGCCTAAGGCAAGATCTCTTTTGCCAAGACTGGACGTGGAAAGGGTGTGGGCCCCACTAGGTACGCTGAGCCTCAGGACAGCCTCCAGGCCCAGCAAGCAGCTGGGCCAGAATCTCCCTGGGCTGGGCAAATTGGTCAGGGGAGGTTACGGAAGGCCTGAAGAGAGTGCCAAGGCAGATGCCACACACCATCAGGGTGGAGACCCCTAAGGGGCTCAGGAAACCAGGGCAGGACCTGGGTGGGATTAAAGCCACAGGGCAAGATCTGTGGGCCTGCAGCTATTAATACTGTTTCACACTGAGGAAGCAGAGTGCCAAGTACAGTTCTCTAAGTACTTGAAGCGTATTAACTAATTCGGCAGTTCTCGAACTTGAGCATATAGCAGAATCACGGCTGTTAAAACACTGATCCCTGGGCCCACTTTCAGAGTTTCTGATTCAGTAGCTCTTTCTCTTTTTTCTTCCTAAAGCCTCTCCTTTATCCTATCCTGTTTTAAATCCCTCGCTCTCCAGGATCTCTTCCCTGCCCCTGCTAACTCTGAGTGATTTCTCCTCTGAGCCCTTCTACGTTGAAGCATATTGATTAAGGGCACATCCCAGATCTGGGTTTGAATCCTGGATCTACCACTTACCAGCTCCGTGACTGTGAACAAGTTATTTTATGGCTTCCCTTCCAACATATAAATTCAAAGATCAAATTATTAAGAATTTCAAGGCAGCTACTGGTGAGCATTAAACCCCGAGCAAGAGGCCCTTCTGAGCACTAGGCCCTGAGCAACTGTATAGGTCAAAGACCCAGGAAACTGGCCCTGGTTGCAGAGGCGAGAACTTACCACAGCTCAGAGCCAGAGAAGACACTTTGGGTGTGAGTAGGAGGGCCAGGAAGCAGGATTTGATAGAGGTTAGGGCTCTCACTAGACTGGGAAGACTTGTCAACCTGAATCTACTTTGAAGAAAAACTCTGAATATTTAATTTTAGCATCCAGCCCAGATAGGAAGGGTAAAGGCATGAAATCTGGGAGTTCAACTTGTGGGTTGTACTACCGCTCTCAGTTTAGGTAAGCATGGTTTAGCAAAATATATTCAGTAAGCTCATCCAATTGTAGTCTTCTGGGAAACTACTTTTGTGTTTCCTTTCTTAGTTTCATTAGTAAAAATTTCTTTAGAGGACTGACCATCTTGATGTGGCTGAGCAAAGAGGACAAGGAATTTTTTCACATTGAGTTGGACAGACAGGGCCTCAGTGCCTCTCTGGAGGCCAAGTTCAGGGGAAGGCTGGGGCTGACTCAGCCCAGAAGGGGAGACCAGCGTGCCTGGATGGGTAGTATGGGAACCCTGAGGCTGGGGACATGTTCCACTGTGGGTGTTGCTCCCACTGGCCTGAAACCACTCGCTCCCACTGTTGCACCACTCGCTCCCACTGTTGCACACACAAGGGGTGACAATCACAGCATGACAATGATTTTCAACCTTCTCAAGCAGACTACACACGGGCAAGCATTTCCTTCCCAGAAGTCATTTTCAGGGCTATGCACACACTCTGATGATCTGGAAGGTCAGTGTGGCAGAGCAGAGAGAGTTTGGACTTTTAAAGGAGCCAGACCTAGAATAGAATTATGGCTTTGCTGTGTTTCCAATTTCTCCCTCCCTTCTTTCCATCCTTCGTCTCTTTTTCACTCCTTCCCTTTCTCCCTCTCTCCTCCCTCCCCTCATTCCATCAATTCATTCACCAAATATTTATTGAGTTTTTATGCTGGTCTGTACCAGGTGTTGGGGATACAGTGGTGACAAATGCAGACACACAATCCCTTCTCTGATGGAGGCTGCAGTGGAGAGGGCATTGAACAATTATTAGGAGAGGTGTGTGTGTAATGACAGGCAACCAACCCAGTGTGGTGGGAGGATGTAGCAAGGGGATTCAACCAGGGTAGGGTCATGGGCAAGGTACTCACAGCTTCATTGTCCTCTACTGTAAATTGGGAGAATTAATGTATGTAAAGCGTCCAGCACCAGGCTTGGTCCATGATGACATTCTGACTACTCAAGCCAGCTTTGGGATTCTTCTGGGGAACTGTCACCAGAGGGAGTGTCAAGCTCCATTGATGGTCATTTCTTTATTATCCTGCCTCATCTTTCTTGTGCTAATTATCTTTTCACCCCGGTGATGGGCCTTGCTGCCTCTCTGAGCCCAGGGTTCCCTGGAAGGCAGGGGCAGCAGTTACCGTCTTTGAATCTCCAGAACACCTATAACAATGCCCAGCACATAGTAACTGCTCAATAAATGTTGCTGGATTAAAAAGAGCTGAATAATGAAAATGAGTCACAGAGAAAGGACATCTGGCAATCCAGAGAATGAAAAAGTTTTATGGAAAGAAGTTGGAACTTATACAGCTGTTCTGATATTACCTTTATGACCTCTTGGGAGAATAAAAACCAACACACATCACACCCTCTGTCTCATCGTTTCCTCTGCTATCGGGCATGGAGGATTAATAAAAGAAAGAATATTTAGTTGGGGTTTTACTCCAAGGGATCCTTCTTAATTAAGTGGTGAGGCATTAATTAAAAATCTAATTAATCATCATAAGCTTTTGCTGTTGTGCTTGGCAGTCAGGTGCAGGCTTTCTGCAGACATGAAGCTACAGGAGCTCTGAGCTGCATGTAAAAGAAATACCCCCCAACCCTCCAAATAGATGGGAAATCACTGAGCAAGGCATGCTCCTGGTGGGCCTCTTACAAGCTAATATACAGAGGTGGACTTACCATGGAACCAATGAGGCTTAACCTTTGGGCCCCTCACTTGCATAGACCTTACCCAGGTCTAGGGTGTAAGATGGAGCCCAGGTGGAGTGACATTATTAATGAAGATGGTGTTGATGATGATAATGTCAGTGTAACTGTACAGAGAGGAACTGGAATGAAGGGCTGCACAGAGCCCAGGGAACTTGTTGGAAAATTGTTTTGGATCAAAATGAACAGAAAAGACCTCATGAAAGTGTCTAAAAGTCAAGTTATCAAGGTTAGACGGCACATACTAACTTGGTCTTAACCCAGGGTTCATGCAGGGGCTTCTGGGGCTCCATGGGCACCCTGAAATTGTATGCAATTGTCTCTGTATGTGCATTTTTTCCTAGGGAGAGAAATTCTATTCATAAAGATGGGAAAGTCTGAAATGGACACAATAGACAATGGATTTTGTAAGATTATACTATTCTAGGGAGTAGAACATATAATGGTAGGAGGAAATAAAATTTGTAAGTAAAAATAGTACGTGGAATAATCTTCGTTCTGTCTTCCCTGTGTCTTATTTGAGTCCATGTCCAGAGGCAGGTACAGGAAGACAGGCTGGATGGAGGCAACCTCCAGCTTGGTGGAGGCTGCGGGTAGGGGGCTGTGATCCTAGAACCAACCTGGGGTCAGAAAGAAGGAAGCTTACAGTCAACAGGCTCGCAACCCACCAGAGAGGAGGCCAGAGAAGGGCAGTGGGACACAGAGAAAAGTGTCTCCTAGGGGTCTTTTGTTGTGGTATGATCTGACTGAGGGTTCCAAGATTTGGGGTCCCGGCCAAATCTTCTTCATGTCATGATTTATTCCCATGCATAAGTGGCCAGAACCAGGGATTGAAATAATTAACTGAGAGAAGATTTAAAAAAAAGGAATTCTTGATAACAGGATGGTACCTACTGCCTAGAGATTCATCTTAACTGGAGGTTGAAAATAGTCTGGGGCCCAAGAGAGAAAAAACTCTGGGAGGGTCCTTATCAGCCCTATGAGGAATAAGAGTAGGGTTAATCTTAGTTAGACACAGAGGGTGAAATTAAGACCAGTCTATGGCAAAGTTAAAATCACAAGATAAAAGCCAGACTGAGAAACAGGCTAGGAAGAGGGCTCCTGGGACTCCAGGGAGGGATCCAGAGAGTTCATGGTTTATGAGGTCAGGGAGTGGCGCTGGATAAGAATCAGATCTGTAGCCAGAAACCAGGTGTCTCTCTCGTTCCCACCTACACACCCACTCAAGCCAGGTGCAGCCACTTCCCTGCCTGCACCTGCAAGGCCAAGGCTAGCTGGGCCCAGGCTCTGGTCCCACCCCGGCTGGAAGGATGTGAGGAACTTCCTGCCTCAGGCAAACCTTGGCTTTCAATCAAGGTCTCCTGGTTATTCTTCCCTTGTCTCTGCCTGTCCAGCACTGCCAGCTCTCTGACCCCTCACAGCTCCCGACCCCTGGTCCTAGAATTCTTCCAGCCCAAGTCAACCCAAGCCCTAATGTTTTGTCCTGGCTTTTCTGGTCCCAGCCTCTCGTACTCTTCCTGTGATCCTTCAAATTCCATCCTTGCACCTACATCAGGAAATAAGGCCAGTCCCCAACTCTTTCCCTCAGGATAAGGAGTGGGGATATCTGAGAAGAAAGAAAATAGGGTAAAGGCTGTGGCTCAGGTAATGTTAGAAAGAAAAATTATCCCTTTATTCCCCAAGAGTGTCATTAACATGTTAATTCAAAATCCAAGGAACAAAGGGGGTGGAGGAACCTATCAGGTGTGTACATTTTGTCACTCTTGGCCCCTAAGGAAAGAATAAGGAACTGTCAGAAATTCTCTATAATGTTCTGAGAGCACCTATCACAAAAGCCTATCCACCCAGGTGTCGTATGTTTCTGAAGAAAGAGTTACAGCTTATAGAAGTAGAGTCTATCCTTCTCCAATATGGGGAATATGTGCTCAATCCGGGCAAGGGTTAACCATTGCAGGAGATTATATCGAGCTTGGGTTTAACTTTTAAACAAGATGCTGGGGGGCATGTCTTAACTGTCATGCTGCATTGTAAATTTAGAGTTTGGGTGTGGAAGCTCTGCCCCCCTGCTTTATAATCTACACAGGTGTGCAGAGGACTTCAAAGGTAGTTCTAGAAGAAGGCTGTTGAGAATTACCTCTGGGGGAAAAAAGAAAGAAAGAAATCCCACAGAACAGATGCTGAGAGAAGTGAACTAAACCCTCCTGGAGTAATTGCCTTCACATTAATTTTAAAATTCCAAAAGCTTTTTCTTGTGTTCTAGCTCAAGAATGGGGACTTCCCCATTCCAAAGACTGATTTCAGATTTGATAACCTCTATTCTTTTCTGAAAGTGATTCAAATAGAAAGTTTACCCAGGGAAATTTTGGTAACACCTTAGGCTGTTGAGCAGGACACATACTAGCTCCGCGTCCAGCCTAGCGCACTATGCATTCTCAGACATTGCTTCTTGCCATTGCACTGTCAACTGTAATGGAGAATGTAAAATGTGGTCATTTGAGTCTCAGCTGTTCTCCTTTAAAAGCAATTAAGTTAGCACGCAGAGTATCCTTTTTAAAAACTGAGATGGGGCTTCCCTGGTGGCGCAGTGGTTGAGAGTCCGCCTGCCGATGCAGGGGAAGCGGGTTCGTGCCCCGGTCCGGGAGGATCCCGCGTGCCGCGGAGCTGCTGGGCCCGTGAGCCATGGCTGCTGAGCCTGCGCGTCCGGAGCCTGTGCTCCGCAACGGGAGAGGCCACAGCAGCGAGAGGCCTGCGTACCGCAAAAATAAATAAATAAATAAAAAACTGAGATGATTTTGCTGAATTCACTAATGTTCGATAGGGTATATACACTTGGAATTTACTTTTCAACAATAATGTTGGGGCTGGACTGTAGTTAGCATATGGGGAAAAAAACTGCTCCTTCTAAATGTCAATATTTGAGTCCTACTAAAAGCTGAGGGGGATTTATGCATTTAGCCTAAAGCATATTTTACTTCTTGATATTTTCGATGATTTGTGGCCAATGAATCATGAAAATGAAATCTTAAAACCCCAAGAAACCACCAGAAACCAAGCTAGGCACTTAGCATATTTCACAGTAATTATTCCCACCCGACTCCAAAATGAAAATGTTTGTTTTCTCCAATTTGTCTGCTCTTTTCATTTACTGACATTTGCGGAATTTACAGATTAAATTGCCTGTTCTACCGAGGACAGGATAACTGACGTTGGAGTTTGGAAAGTTCTGTTTAGTTCAGTCCATCGCACTCTTCCTTGGAGAATAGGAAAGCTAGTCATTTTTCTCGTTTCACAGAGGTTTCTTTTTTTTTTTTCTTGGAAAGATGATTTCTACTAGATTATTTCATAACCGTAACATATAGGGCTTTAAAAATGCTTAACTTCTAACTTAACTCTCTGGTGAAATCATCCACCAAGTTTAGTCATTCATTTTCCAGGTAAAGATGATAACAATTCCACTTATGTAGCCATTTATCATCGTTACCTTCCAGCTTGCCACATAGCAGAGCTACGGATACCCTGTTTAGTATTTTCCACCATTTCCTCTTAGCAAGTTTTCCTTATTCTTGCTAATTATTCCTAATTTCTTTTAATTTGGGGGACTTTTAGTTTTTTACTGTTTCTTATGGCAGAGACTCAGTTTTCTTTTTGTGTCCGTTCTCCCCTTCTTCCTGGTAAGAGCAAAGTACAGTGTTCCACCCTCTTTCCCTCCCCACAAAGGAGAATTACATTACCCAGTCTCCCTTGCAGCTAGTTGTGACCATGTGATTAAGTTCTCACTAATGGATGGAGCAGATGTGTTGAGCATGCATTGTGTTTGCTTCCATATAAGAACATTGCTCACCCGCCACTTCTCCTTCAACGTAGGCTGGGACCTGGATGTGGCACTGGTGAGCCAGCTTTAACCATACATGAAGACAGCATCCTAGCGGACAGGAAGACCTTGAAAGTGAAAGAAACCTCAGGACTTGAATAAGCCACGTACCTGTCCTGGACTACCTGCCTAACCCTGGACTGTTAAATGAGAGAAAAAAAGATTTCTCTCGTATTTGAACGAGTGTTATTTTGAAGTCCCTTTGTTATAGTAGCATAACGGATACCCTAACCCTGACTAGTGCATTTCTTAAACAAAAGAGAAGATGCCACCACTGCACTCTATGCTTCTCAGATCTTACTTGGAGTGTAAGTGAATCACGTTTTGAGCATAAAGACAAAGCAGAGGTTTTTCAGATTAAAACAACAAGAATGGTGAGGGATTCAAAGCAGAAGAAACTGGAAGAGCAGCCTCAGAGTATGAGTGCTATTTTTAGATATCCAAAGAACTGGCAAGCAGAGTGATTCACCTCGTTCTGTGTGGTTTTAGGAGTGCATAGAAGTAGGACTCAAGGTGAAAACAGATTTTGCTTGAGACAAAGAACATTCCTGGCTGTCAGCTCTGCATAGAAATGGAAAGGGCTACCCTGGAAGCGTTGAGCTCCCTGCCCCTGCCCGTAGAGGCATCTTAATAGAGCCTGGATAACCATGTGGCTGGATTTCCTATGGCAGTGTATACTATATAAGTCATCTCATGTATACTATATAAGTCATCTCAAATTCTTAGAACAGCACTAAAAATTATATATTTTTACCTCCATTTTATAGAAAGGGAGTCTAAATCTGAGACAGGTTAAAACTTACCAAAGGTCACGGAGCTAGTTAGTAGCACAGTCCATGTTCTTTCTACCAATCACTATTAAAGCTGACTTACAAAATGGCTTAAAAGTGTCTTCCAAACCCGAAATTCTGTAAGTCCTCTGGAAAACTTCTTTCCTTAATTTGTGCTTGAATTCTGAGGTATCAGAGCCAGACATCTCCTAAAGGTTGATGTGCCTAATCTATGTTTTAACCCAGTTGCCAACTTAATTTGAGCCTTCCTTTTTGAGTCAGAGATTGCCAGCCGATCATCAACCCATTTTCTCTGCACACAGTGAGAATGCATTTTTCAGTTTCCCTTGCAGTGGAATGTGAGCAAAAATGATGTGGGCCACTCCCAGATCTGGCCTGCAGAAACCTCTCATATACTTTCTTCTGCTGCTGCTGCATATTGGCTCATGGAGTGACCCTGAAAGTTGAATATTGAAGAACTTCTACCTTGGTTTCCAAACAAGGTGTTGAACAGAGCCTCCTGGCAAGCTGAAACTGTTTTGGACTGTGTAAGTGAGGGAGGCATAAGCTTTTACTGTGTTTAAGCCATTTTATACTTTAGAGCAGGGGTTCCCAACCCCCAGGCCGTGGAAAGCTACGGGTCCACAGCCTGTTAGGAACCTGGCCACACAGCAGGAGCTGAGTGGCGGACGAGTGAAGCTTCACCTGCCGCTCCCCATCGCTCCCCATCGCTCACATTACCGCCTGAACCATCCCTCTCCCCTCCATCCATGGAAGAATTGTCTTCCACGAAACTGGTCCCTGGTGCCAAAAATGTTGGGGACCACTGCTTTAGAGTCTATTGGTAACAGCAGGTAGCCCACCCTCTGTAATACTCTTTATCCTCAGCCACTAAATACCCAGAGATTTTACCTCAATCATAGGACTATGCCCAGGGTCATGGTGTTTACCAACAGTTCTACTAGGCTAATCTTTTTGACACTGCAAATATTCCACCCTTTTTGACTTTTAAAAAAAAAAAAGCAGAACTTTAATATAGTTCAGTCTAAAATAATAGAAGATAATCTGATTCCTTCCACCTCTCTTTTGACCCACACACAACCAGCCCAACCGATAAAGAGGGATCAACTTCCTTACATAACAGTGTCAGAGAAGTTTCAAATACACATTACCCTTGATAGAGGTTTGCCACAAGTTTGCCAAATGGTGTCCTGTGGTGCAGTGTACTGATTAATGCTGTTAGATTCCTTCCTTCCTTCCTTCCTTCCTTCCTTCCTTCTTTCCTTCCTTCCTTCCTCTCTTTCCTTCCTTTTTTTTTAATATTAGGAAATTTCTCATAATTTCTCATGGCAAAAACCCTTTCCAGATTATTTTACAAATTGAAAGACTTAGCAACTCAAATCACCATCAGCTGACACTCGGGGGATCTCTTTGGACAGGTCACATCTTCTCTAGGTCTCCAGAGACCCAACACTCCCCTTTTATCCCTAACACTGACATGCATGTCAAATGCCAAATAGCTTTGTGATGTGGATTTTTTCTCTACCTTGCCCTACAGGATATTTGTGCTTGCATTCCCTGTTGAAGCAGAAATAAGGTCAATGGTTAACAAAGAATTACTAACCTGAGAACTGCTTTTGAAGGTGTTAGAATGCCTTTGGAAGGCAGTGAATAAATACTTTGTGGGCGTTGGCAGGAAGAGTCAGGAAAAATCTTCCCATTATTATTGGGTACTGGTCCTCCTCGTGGGGGCATACACTTAGGATATCAAAATTTATTCTCTTCAGTCTCCAACTTCCTTTCTGTAACACAAAATATAGATCATAAAGTGAAGATTTGTAAGAGAATAGAATAGCATTTTGTTGTTCTGTTTTTAATGGAAAGCTTAAATAGCAACATTGATTGGTTTGACTTCACCAAAGCGTTAAGCAATTTCCTTCCTTGTTCCCAAATCCCTAACTGTGTCAAGCTTAATTGTCGCCATCAGCCTCTTGAATGTTGTGCAGGTTCAGGTAACACACCCATCAGCTGGGAACCAGCAGAGCAGAGAGGATGGGAGCTAGAAGAGAAGCAGAGACAGAGGACTCAGGAGTGGACATCTATGCAGGTAGGTTCCAGGGCTCTGACAGTTATAGGATGCTTTTCAGCAGGTGTGTAACTTGTCTTCAAAGCACTGGAATATGCCAGGGATTAGGTTTTTCATACGTGTGCAAGATTTTCATATACAAAGGTTTCCTTTTTCAAAAGTCTAAAAAACAATGGGTACAAAGTAGATTACTGGTCTCCCAGAGAATTTTCTATGCTCCTGGTATGAGTTGGGGAGGGAGGTGAATGAGGTAGGGCAGTCAAGGTGAATGCTTGAAGCTGGTTTTGCCCAACTTGTAGTATGGGTACTACTGAAGTAAGCATGATAATTTGAGGTGGTATACAAATGTATATTTTGATGATGTTTACTTTAATGTGCTTTATAATAAGGACAATACAGCAGTCTCAAATCTGTGATTATGTTAATACAAATGCTTAGGGTGAATAAAAGAAAAGTTAGGCTTTTTAAAGGAAAATAGTAAGTTAAATAAGAATATAGGGACTTCCAAGTCTAGTCAAGCTAGAATAATTGGAACTAGATTTATCCTCTTGCCTGAAACAGCTGAAAATAAAAATATACATATGAAGTAACAGTAGTCAAGGCATTGGACCTCAGACAGTGAGTGGTGATCTCTGACTGACAGGAGACAAGTGAGGTGAGCTCTACGTCTGCCTGAGCTCTTATTACCTGGAGAGTTTCCAGGTCATTCCCGACAGGAATGGGGAACCCAAGCAAAGCTGAACAGTAGTTTCCTTGGGTCACAGAGACAGAGCTGAGAGTCCAGGGAAGCCAGGCTATCTGCAAGTAGAAACAAACAAAAAAACAATCCTTTGATATCTATCTCATACCAGATACAAAAATTAACTCAAAATGCATCATAGACCTAACAAAGCCATAAAACTTCTAGAAAAAAAATAGGAGAAAATTTTTGATCTTATGTTAGACAGAGATCCCTTAGCTACAAACAAAAATCATAAAAGAAAAAAAGTTAACAAATTGAGCTTTATCAAAATTAGGACCTTCTGCTTTTAGAAAAGCACTATTAGGAGAATGAAAAGACAAGTCACAAACTTGGAGAAAATATTTAAAAATCTAATATCTGGTAAAGGACTTATGGCTAGAATACATAAAGCACTCCCCCAGACTCAATAAGAAAACCAGCAACCCAATTAAAATTGGGTGAAAAGTTTGAACAGACATTTCACCAGAGAAGTTATATGAGTGATAAATAAGCTCATGAAAATAAGCTCAACATCATTAATCATTAAGAAAATGCCAGTTGGAACCATAATGAGATACTACTGCATACCTGTTAGAATGGCTAAAATTAAGAAGACCTACCATACAAAGTGTTGGCAAGTGTATGGAGCAACAGGAACTCTCATACACTGTTGGTGGGAATGAATTATGGTACAATCAATTTGAAAAACAGTTTAACAGTTTCTTAAAAAGTTAAATATACACCTACTCTATGATTCAGCCATCTTATTGCTTGCATATAAAAGAGAAATGAAAGCATATGTCCATACAGAGACTGGTACAAAGACATTCCTGTAGCTTTACATATAATAGCCAAATAGCAAAGACAACTCAAATGTTCATCAACAGGTGAATGGATAAACAAATTATGGTATGCTCATACAATAGAAAACTTCTCAGTCATAAAAAGAAATGCATTAGGGATACACACACCATGGTTGAATTTCAAAACAATTGCACTGACTTAATGAAGCCAGACAAAAAGAGTGTACATAGTGAATGATTCTATTTACATAAAATTTTAGAAAGTGCAAACTAATCTGTAGTGATAGAAAGCAGATCTCTTTCTATCTGACAGAGGTCAGAGAGTGGTGGGAAGGAGTGATTACAATGTTGAACAAAAAAACCTTGGGAGTGATTAACATGTTCAGCATCTCTGTGGTGGTGATGATTTCATAAGTATATATCCATGTCAGAACTCATCAGACTGTGTACTTTAAACATGTGCAGTCAATTGTATGTCCATTATACCTCAATGAAGCTGTTAAAAAAAATTGACTAGAGCTGGATATGGCAAAAAATTGGCGGTTGAATGATGAAATTTTGGAAACACAGTCTAAGGTTATCCTGTTTGTTCTCTTTTGCCCGTCCTTCCTCTCTTATTCTCTTGTTCTGGCCCTTCCTTCTTTCTTCTCCCCAGGTTAGAAAAGGTGATAGTTTGTGTAGGACCACCTTGTGTAAGATGTCTGTGGCCTCAATATGAGAAAGGACTTTCTGACAATTTCTGCTCTCAAAAGATGCAATGGAGCAAGCTACTTTATAAAATAGGGAGATCTCCAACTCAGGGATCCCCCGGACTAGACTAAATGAACACTTGACAGGGATATCGTAGCGTCAGATATGATGTTGGGCCGATTCAGTGGCTTTCAACCTTTTCTTCAAACCATAAAACTCTTTCTACAAATGAATGAAATCTTAGGTGGGAGACAAATATTTAGGGAAAACAATGAAACATTTCTTTGAAAACAAATCGCAGGCTCAGAGGCCTGCCCCTTGGCCTCACCTTTTACCTACTGTTGTGACCCTTCAGCATCTCCATGGGTGGATGACTCTTGTTTGTTCCATCTCTGAAATTCTATAAACATTTAGTTTCAGGGATAGTAATTGAGGGCCGTGAATGAAAAATTTTTACCCAAACCACCCCAGTTACAACAGGGGGTTGAGGTGAAGGTCTGACCACAACTTAGTCATATGAGAAAAAGTGGTCCCATTTGTAATAGAGAAGGAGGTTACCTTCTTTGAATTCTGGAATCATGGCATTGATAATCTTTCTTCCCAGAGTGAGTGTTATACAGCTACTATTTATCCGGATGTACCAGCCCTTTTTCCTCTTCACTTTCTGAGAAAAAAAGTGGGTTTTAAATAATGGTTTAGCTTAATAAAAGTTTGGTCATTTTTGTTCCTCTTTAGACCATGCAATTTTTTCTCTTTAACCCTGGACATGCCAACTGTGTTTGACCACATTTGAGTTAATAAGAGAAAGAATGCTCTTTTTTTCATGTTAATAAGAATAATAACAAGTAGTCATAGTGAGTATTTACTGAGCACTTGCTGAGTACCAAGGACTGCATGATAGTTAATTTTTATGTGCCAGCTTGGCTAGGTACCCAGATATTTGGTCAAACATTATTCTGAATGTTTCTGTGAGTTTGTTTTTATTTTGTTTTAAATATTTCAATGATCAGTATTTCCTTAAAAAACTCCTCATACAGCTAGTAAATCAAAGCCCATTAATTTAGGAAATTGGATTCTCCCAAACAATTAAACATTGATTATAAACTTAATATTAATCTTTTTATATATCCATTCAAGTGTTTTATACACCTTAAAAAGCAGACATGTAATATTATTAAAATGATTTCAAGAACTCTATGGACCAAAATTTATTTCTTTATGATCTCTATGTTCATAATGACCCCTTTTCCCTTCTTTTTTCTAACACTAATTCTGGTTCATTTTTAAAAAATTTAAGTACAGACAATGTATAATTTTATGTTAGTTTCAGATGTACTATTGATACATAATTATTTGACTTTTGCATACATTATGAAATGATCACCATAATATGACTAATAACCATCTGTCCACATACAAAGTATTACAGTATTATCGACCATATTCCTTATGTTGTATACTATATCCCCATGACTTATTTATTATATAACTGGAAGTTTGTATCTCTTAATCCCCTTTACCTATTTTTCTAGTCTCCTACATTCCTTCCTTCTGGAAAACACTCATTTATTCTCTGTATCATGAGTCTGTTTTCATTTTGTTTTGCTTATTTGTTTTGCATTTTAGATTACACATGTAAGTGAGATCATGTGGTATTTGTCTTTCTCTATTTCACTTAGTATAATACCCTCTAGATCCAACCATGTTGTCACAAATAGCATGATTTCATTTTTTTTGAGTAATATTTCACTGCATATATATATACTACATCTTCATTATCTATTCATCTATCGATGGACACTTATGTTGCTTCCATACTTTGGCTATTGTAAATAATGCTGCAATGAACATGGGAGTGCATTTATCTTTTCAAATTAGTGTTTTTGTTTTCTTCAAGTAAACATTCAGAAGTGAAATTGCTGGATCATATGACAGTTCTATTTTTAATTTTTTGAGGAACCTCTACTCTTTTCCGTAGTGTCTGCACCAATTTACATTCCTACCAACAAAGCATGATGGTTCCCTTTTTTCCACATCCTTGCCAACACTTGTTATGTATTGTCTTTTTAATTATAGTAATTCTGATAGGTGTAAGATGGTATCTCATTGTGTTTTTATTTGCATTTTCCTGATGATTAGTGATGTTGAGCATCTTTTCATGGGTCTGTTGGCCATCTCTATGTCTTCTTTGGAAAAATGTCTATTCACTTCCTCTGCCCATTTTTTTTTTTTTTTTTTTTTTTTTTTTGCAGTACACGGGCCTCTCACTGCTGTGGCCTCTCCCGTTGCAGAGCACAGGCTCCGGACGTGCAGGCTCAGCAGCCATGGCTCACGAATCCAGCCGCTCCGCAGCATGTGGGGCCTTCCCGGACAGGGGCATGAACCTGTGTCCCCTGCATCAGCAGGCGGACTCTCAACCACTGTGCCACCAGGTAAGCCCCCTCTGCCCATTTTATAATCAGGTTGTTCATTTTTTTATGTTGAATTGTATAAATTCTTTGCATATTTTAGATATCAACGCCCCCCCCTTACCAGATACATCATTTGCAAATATCTTCTCCCATTCAGTAGGCTGCCTTTTTGCTTTGTTGATAGCAAAATCTTTTTAGTTTTATATAGTCCCATTTGTTTATTTTTGCTTTTCTTGTTTATTTTCTTGCCTGAGGAAAGAGATCAAAAAAAATATTGCTAAGACCAATGTCAAAGAGTGTATTGCCTATGTTTTCTTCTAGGAGTTTTATGGTGTCAAGTCCTATGTTTAAGCCTCTAACTCATTTTGAATTTTGTTTGTTTGTTTGTATATGATGTGAGAAAGTAGTGCCATTTGATTCTTCTGCATGTAGCTGTCCAATTTTCCCAGCACCATATATTGAAGAGGGTGTCTTTTCCCCATTGTATATTCTTACCTCCTTTGTCATAAATTAATTGACCATATAAAGTGAGTTTATTTTTGGGCTCTCTATTCTGTTCCATTAATTTATATATCTGCTTTTGTGCCAGTAGCATACTGTTTTGATTACTGTAGCTTTGTAATATAGTTTGAAATCAGAGAGTGTGATACCTCCAGCTTTGTTCTTCTTTCTCAAGATTTCTTTGGCTATTTGGGGTCTGTTGGTTTCCATACAAATTTTAGAATTATTTGTTCTATTTCTATGAAAAATGCCACTGGTGTTTTGTTAGGGATTACATTGAATCTGTAGATTGCCTTGGGTAATATAGTTATTTTAACAATATTACTTCCAATCCATGAACACAGTAAACTTTCCATTTGTTTATGTTTTCAATTGCTTTTGTCAAAGTCTTACAGTTTTCCAAATACAAGTCTTTTACTTTCTTTGGTTAGATTTATTCCTATTTTTCATTTTTGATGCGATTGCAAATGTAATTGTTTTCTTAATTTCTCTTTCTGATAGTTTGACGTTAGTGTATTAGAGATGCAGCAGATTTCTGTATATTTGTCTGCAGGTATTTTTTATTTCCTCTTTGACTTCTTCGGTGACCTATTGGTTGTTTAGTAGCTTATTATTTAACCTCCATATGTTTGTGTTTTTTGCAGTTTTCTCCTTGTAGTTGATTTCTAGTCTCTAGACATTGTAGTCAGAAAAGATGATTAATATGATTTCAATCTTCTTAAATTTTTTGAGGCTTGTTTTGTAGCCTAGCATGTGATCTATCCTGGAGAATGTTCCATGTGCACTTGAACAGAAAATGTATTCTGCTGCTTTTGGATGGAATGTTCTACATATACCTATTAAATGCATCTGATCTAATTTGTTGTTTAAGGCTAGTGTTCCCCTTATTGTTTTTCTGTCTGAATGATCTGGCTATTGTTGTTAGTGGGTGTGAAAGTCCCCTACTATTATTGTGTTACTGTCAAGTTCTCCCTTTATGTTTATTAATATTTGCTTTTTGTATTGATATTTAGGTGCTCCTATGTTTGGAGCATATATATTTACAATTTTATCATTATGTAATGTCTTTGTCTCTGTTAAAGACTCTGTTTTAAAGTCTATTTTGTTGGATATAAGTATTATTAACCCAGCTTTCTTTTTGTTTCCATGTGCATCGAATACCTTTTTCCATTCCCTCATTTCCAGTCTTTGTGTGTCTTTAGATATGAAATGAATCTCTTGTAGGCAACATATATATGAGTCTTGTGTTTTTATCCATTTGGCTACTCTGTCTTTTGATTGGAACATTTAGTCCATTTACATATAAAGTAATTATTTATAGGTGTGTACTTATTGCCATTTTGTGAGCTGTTTTCTGGTTGTTTTTGTAGGGTCTCTTGTTGTTCCTTTCTTCTTCTTTTGCTCTCTTCCTTTGTGATTTAAGGGAAGTATTATGTTTGGATTCTTTTCTCTTTTTTTGTGTGTGTATTTATTATAGGTTTTTGGTTTGTAGTTACCATGAGATTCATATATAGCAACCTATGTATACATATATATCTGATTATTTTAAGTTGATGATCTCAAGTTCAAATGCATTCCAACAACCCTGCATTTTTACTCCCTCCACCTAAGTTTAATGTTTTGACATCACATTTTATATTTTTTGTTTTGTGTATTCCTTAAATACTTATTGCAGATAGAGATGATTTTACTACTTTTGTCTTTCAAACTTCCTCCTAGTTTTATAAGTATTTGATCTACTACCTTTACTGTATATTTGCCTTTACCAAGGAGATTTTCCCTTTCATAATTTTTACATTCCTAATTGTGGCCTTTTCTTTTCCAGTTAGAGAAGTCCTTTTAACATTTCTTATAAAGCCAGTTTAGTGGTGTTGATTTCTTTAGCTTTTCTTGTCTGTAAAACTCTTTATCTTTTCTTCAAATCTAAATGATAGCTTTTCCAGGTAGAGTATTCTTGGTTGTAGGCTTTTTCCTTTCATCACTTTGAATATATCATGCCATTCCCTTCTTGCCTGAAAAGTTTCTGCTGAAAAGTGTGTTGAGAGTCTTATGGGAATTCCCTTGTACAAACTAGTTGCTTTTCCCTTGCTTCTTTTAAGATTCCCTCTTTATCTTTAATTTTTGCCATTTTAATTACAATGCATTTTGGTGTGGACCTCTTTGAGTTCATCCTATTTGGGGCTCTCTGTGATTCCTGGACTTGGATGTCTGTTTCCTTCTCCTTCTAGGATCCCTATAATGTGAATATTAGTATTCCTGATGTCCTAGAGGTCTCTTAAACTATTCTTATTTTTTAAAATTCTTTTTTTCTTTTTTCTGTTCAGCTTCAGTGATTTCCACTACTCTGTCTTCCAGTTCACTGATCCATTCCTCTGTATCATCTAATCTATTGTTGGTTCCTTTTGGAGTATTTTTAAATTTCAGTTATTATATTCTTCAGCTCTGTTTGGTTCTTCTTTATATTTTCTAACTCTTTGTTAAAATTCTCACTGTGTTTATCCATTCTTCTCCTGAGTTCATTGAGCATCTTTATAATCATTTAAACTCTTTATCAGGTAGATTGCTTATCTCCTTTTTGTTTAGTTCTTTTTCTGAGGTTTTGTCTTGTCCCTTCTTTTGGAATGTATTCTTCTATCTCCTCATTTTGCCTAATTCTCTGTGTTTGTTTCTATGCAACAGGTAGGTCAGTTACGTTTGCTGATCTTGGAGAAGTGACTTTATGTAGGAGATGTCCTAAGAGGCCCAGAAATACACTCTCCTCTGGTCACCAGAGCTATATACTCTAGGGGTGCTTCCTATTGTGAGCTGTGTGGGCCCTTCTGTTTTGACAGGACCAATTACCATGGGCAAGGTGGTAGGTAAGACTGGGCCCTGGCCTGGTTGGCTGCCAAGCCCTGTCTTATGTGGGTGCAACCAGTTCCTGGGGCAGCTGGCTGTGGGGCCAGGGGCTGGGCAGGTAAGCCCTAGCAGCAATAGGCTAGAGGGAGGACTCCAAAATGGCACTTGCCAGTAGTAGTGTTCTTGTGGTAGAAGGAGCTCCCCAGAATGGCTGCTGCCAGCATCTATATTCCAAGGGGGGCTGCTAGCTGCCTCCTGCCTTTTGGGAGGCTCTCCAAGATCAGTAAGTGGGTTTACCCAGGCTCCTTTCAAATTACTGCCTCTGAGTTGGGACTCAGAGCATGTGAAATTCTGCACATGCCCTTTAAGAGCAGAGTCTCTGTTTCCTACAGCCCTCTGGCTCTCCTATATGCAAGCCTCTCTGGCCTTCAAAGCCAGAGGTTTAGGAGCTCAACTTCCTGGTACAGGGACCCTGGTCGGAGGAGTCTATTGTGGGGCTCAGGCCCCTTGCTCCTTGGAGAGAACCTCGGCAATTGTGATTATCCTTCCATTTGTGGATCTCCACCCCTCCTAAGTGTTTTGTTGTGGTTCCCTCTTTATACCTTTAGTGGCAGAAAATATTTTCTGTTGGTCTTCAGGTCATTCTCATAGATCATTGCACTGTAAATAACTGTAATTTTGAGGTGCCCATGGGTTATGTGAGCTCAGGGTCTTCCTGCTCCATCTTGACCACACTTTCTCTGTGCGTGTGTTTTTGGATGAGATTTACATTTAAAATTGGTAGACTTTGGGACTTCCCTGGTAGCACAGTGGTAAAGAATCTGCCTTCCAAGGCAGGGGACATGGGTTTAAGCCCTAGTCTGGTAAGATGCCACATGCCGCGGAGCAACTAAGCCCATGCACAACTACTGAGCCTGTGCTCTACAGCCCGCAAGCCACAACTACTGAGCCTGCATGCCACAACTACTGAAGCCCACACGCCTAGGGCCTGTGCTCCACAACAAAGAAGCCACCACAATAAGAAGCCTGTACACTGCAACAAAGAGTAGCCCCTGCTTGCCGCAACTAGAGAAAGCCCGCGTGCAGCAACGAAGACCCAATGCAGCCAAATAATTAATTAATTACTTACTTAATAAAATTGGAAGACTTTGGGGAAAGCAGATTGCTCTCCTTAATGTGAGTGGGCTTCATCCAATCAGTTGAGGGCTTGAGTAGAACAAAAGGCACACCTCATTCCAGCAAGAGGGATTCTCCAGCGGCTGGCCTTTGGACTTTATCTGCAACATCAGCTCTATATTGGACTGCCTTTGGTTTCAAACTGTGATACTTTCCTGAATCTCCAGCCTGTCAGCCTTCCCTATCAGATTTTGAACTTGTCAAGCCTCCATAATCACGTGAGCCAATTCCTTAAATTAAATCTCTCTATATACACGCATCCTATTAGTTCTGTTTCTCTGTAGAACCCTGACAAATATATATGGTGATAACTTTAAATGTATTAACTCATCTAATTTTTCAACAATCCTATAAAGTTTGAACACAATGCTTTGAGAAGTGTTACTATTTCACAGGTAAGGGAATGAGGTTTAGTGAGATAGTGATTTGCCCAAGATCTTCCAAAGCCATGATTTTTAACCCAAAGTTCATGGATTGAGACTTTTCTTTACCACAGTAGCCACCCCTTGACATATTTTGGAGCCTTAATGATACTGAACAGACCTCAGCACCAGGTGGTCTGGAATCTAACTTTGACACAGACCCTTTTCTTCTATCAGGAGGCTCCTGCAAGTCTTCCTGGTATCCACCTGGGAGCCTGCCACACCTGACCCTCTCTTGCAATCTCAGACATGATTCTTCACTTGCTAAGCTTCAGCTTCCTCACCTACAAAAGGAGAGTAAGTCACTTCACCAGCTTGTTGTGGAGATGAAATGTGAGTGTATAGAGTATCAGTCTCACTTCCCAGACACCGTAGGCACTCAAATGCAAATGTCCTCCCCCTGCCATCATGTTCTCATGGGTGGGTCATCATGCTCTCATGGGTGGGTCAAAATGACACCGTTCACTACAGCTGGATCTTGGACACTCCTAACTCATTATAGAGTGAGTCCTCCTGTACTCCATCTGTATTAGTCTGTTAGGGTGGCACAGATTGGGTGGCTTAAGCAACAGAAATTTATTTCTCACAGCTCTGAAGGCTGGAAGTCCAAGATCAAGGTGTCATCAGGTTTGGTTTCTCCTGAAACCTCTCTCTCCTTGGCTTGCAGATGGCCACCTTCTTGCTGTGTCCTCATGCGGTCTTTCCTCTGTCTTCACATGGTCCTTCCGCTGTATGTACATCCCTAGTATCTCTTTGTGTTTTCAAATTTCATCTTCTTATAAAGACAATAGATTGGATTATGATCCACCCTAATGGACTCACTTTAACTTAGCTCTTTAAAGGCCCTGTCTCTAAATACAGTCACCTTCTGAGATACTGGGGATTAGGGCTTCAAAATAGGAGTTTCGGGAGGGACACAATTCAACCCATAATACCATCTTAGCCCAGGTGCCAAGGACCTGCTACTTAGGACTACCTTTCATACCTTCACTATTGAGATTTATGCACAGGACCTTTTCTGCTTGGCTGTCCCTTCAAATGTTCTGCCAGCTTGGCATGATTTCTTCAGGATTAAGCTAATCAGAAACTAAGCTAATCAGAAATTAAAGACAAATAGCTCACTCAAGCTCTTTGAAGTTGTCTTTGTCCAATGGTTATGGAAAGCCAACCAGAACAAGTGTCAGGTACATAGAAATTGCTTCATATTCTTCATCTGTAAACTGCACCCTCCAAACCCCCCTAACCACCACCAAACACACACACACACAGAGCTTACTAGAAAAATACTCTGGGAGCAGCGAAGTATTTTGAAGTATGCTCCAAACAACAATTATATGTGTATGTATTTGTATGTGTGTGTGTATGTATATGATGTCACGACGACCACTGCTCTTGACTCCAGGGACTTTTGCATTCTTTAAATCAGCTTCTATTTGTTTCAGTTACTCTCTGAGAGGGTTACTCCTGTCCACATAATGGATCTTATTAATTCTGTCCCTATGTTTATTGTGTCTTAGGGTTTTTTTCTTCCCTAACATCATAAGACCCCAAGAGTCAGGCTCTGGTTAGGCTGGTCAACATCCAACATGAACACCCTTACTGGTAAGAGTTTTCAGTCCAGAATATCGAAGGCCACAAGTCTTCCTGATGTCTAATCTACTTCTGATTGCCCTTGGCTGAGGCATTAATACTGGGTCCAATCTGGGAGGTTTAGGGAAGTAGGGTCTCATGGTACAAACACAGAGACTTACTCAAAAGGAACCAGAGTGACCAAAGTCCTAGGAAGAGGGTATGAGAAGGGCGGTACAAGTCTCTGTGGATCCCTCTGGAATTCTCAGAGGCCCATGATGAAGAAGCATATCACGTCAGCAGAGTAGCCGCCATATTGGCAAATTTCACTTCCTTTTGCTGATAGCTTCTTCAAAATATTCATGATCCATTTTAGAGACCAAATGGATTTTCCAACTCTAAGAACTACATTTTACAAAACTAGAGAAAACATAGACCCCTATTTTTGTGTCATTTGAAATCACTTAAGATATAAAACCAAATTACTAAAGAGTAAAGTGTGTGCAAAGAGGATAATTTGATATTCTGGAGGAAAAAGAAAGCCTACAGAGAACAGAAATTCGGAGTCTGAGAAGCTGTCCCCACTCCCCACCCCCAACCATGTCTTTTAAACAACATTTTAGAGAGAGTGCGATGTCTACGGTTGAACTTAAACAAAACGGAACAGGAAATCAACAGGAATCACCTCTTAATGATGTGTCCGAGAACAGTCCGAGAATCCATAAGGGACTCATTCTGTATTGGATTTCTGAAAGTCGGCAGAAAGGACCCAGTGATTGATGCCTGCCATCAGCAGCAGGTCCGTTCCTTTCCTCCCACGGAGGCTTAGACAAATTTGGCTTCATTCAACAAGCTCTCAATCATATTCATGCAGTCAGGACTTCAAATGGGGCATGATGATGACTCTAATAGCTATTCCAGGTAGAACTGGTTCACATGTTGTGGGATCTTGGCAGCAGTTTAATTTCTTTAGGGTAATGACGCGAATCTCAGTGAGGGGCCAGTTTGGGCATTGCTGGCTATTATGTGCAAATTAATATGATGAAGTGTGCTGCTTTACAAACTTCTTTAGTCCCCTCTCTGCACTAATATTTGGGCCTTGTCTTCCAAAACGGTTGTTTGGGCAAAGTTTCCTTCCCCTTATTTCCCTCTGTAGGGCGGGATATATTCCTAATAACACAAGTATCTCTATGTATTGATTAAAAAATATATTTTCTGGAAAAATTTTGCCGAGGAAGGACTTATTTGCTTTTCTCGTCATCTTTCTCTTGTCTCCTTTCCTTGCGTATTTGTTTTGCTGCCTTTTCCATTTTGTAGGATTTTATGGCTCTTCAGAAATGAATTTAGTTTTCCTAGCATTGATGCAGAGACTTTAGCCAATAATAATAACAACGTATGTTTAGGTTGGTCACTTACTGTGGGCCAGGAATTGCTGTAAGTACTTGTCTTATTTCATCTCATCGAAATAACTGTATGATTTTCATTTTGCAGATAAAAATACAAAAGCGTATATGGACTAGGCATCTTGCCCATAGTAATATAGCTAGTAAGTAATGGCACAGGAGTTGAAGTTTAGGTGGTCAGTGACCCCACAGCAGGAGCTTTTCCATACTAACTCCTGAAATCTGGTACTTGTGAAAAGAACTTATCTCTCTCAAAATAACAGTCCTTCCTGAAATGGATATCCTGCAACATGCATATGTTGGGGGCTTACTATGTGCCGGGATGACACTGAAGGCTCAGGGCACAAGACCCAGCCCCTGCCCTCAAGTAGTCATGTCCTTCCGGAAGTAATTACAGTAGCATGAGGTAACTCTATGGTGGGAAATCACAGAAAATGTCTTTTAAAATAATGTTAATGTGGTCAGGCAGAGGCATTTGATATGTGCCTGAAAATCCAGGTGATTTTAGCTAACGGATCCCTTCCTGCAAAAGTATGAAGACAAGTCATGGGGTATTAAATAAATGATAGCCTCCCTAGCATCAAACATATATATCCTGTGGTCAGATGCAAAGCCTGTGGGTTCTAGAATCACATAGACCTGGACTGAAGTTTTTGCTGGGCCCCTTAGTAGGTGTGTGACCTTAAGCAATTTACTCAAATGGTCTGAACTTCTGGTTCCTCACCTATAAAAACAGACGATAATAGATCTTACCTTCTCTGTTGTTTTTAGACCATGAGTCAGCAAACTTTTCCTTGAAGAGAGAGGAAGAGTAAATATTTTACGTTGTGCTGGCCATGCAGTCTCTGCCACAGCTCCTCACCTCCGCCATTGTAGTGCAAAGGTCACCGCAGACAAAGTGTAAATGACCAGGTGTGTCTCTGTTCCACTAGGGCTTTATAAGAACAGATGGGCTAGATTTGGCTCATAGGCTATAGCTTGCCAATCCCCAGTTTAGAGCACTAAATGAGATGTTGAAAGAAAAAAAAAAAACCAACATATAAGAGTTTTGGGGGACTTCCCTAGTGGCACAGTTGTTAAGAATCCACCTGCCAATGCAGGGACACGGGTTCGAGCCCTGGTCCGGGAAGATCCCACATGTTACAGAGCAACTAAGCCCATGCGCCACAACTACTGACACAACTACTGAGCCCACGTGCCACAACTACTGAAGCCCGTGTGCCCAGAGCCCATGCTCCACAACAAAAGAAGCCACCACAGTGAGAAGCCCATGAACCACATTGAAGAGTAGCCCCTGCTCATCGCAACTAGAGAAAGCCCACGTGCAGCAACTAAGACCCAAAGCAGCCAAAACTTAATTAATTAAAAAAAGAGTTCTTGGTACACTGTAGGTACTCAATAATTGTTCATTTTCCTTCCTTCCTGCAATTTATTCCACTAGGGTAATGGGTCACAAAGATGCATGCAATCACTGTATCTCTCTCGAGGTGGCTACGGACCAGTTGGGGTGACAAGATATAGAAAATATAGACAGCAATGCAATTTTGCAAGTGCCAGTTGTAAGGGGAACAGTTGTAAGGGGAACAGTAAATTTATAGGAACTGACTGAAGGGAACAGCTGCCATAGGAGAAATGGTTACAGTAAAGTGAGGAAAGAAGAAAGGACTTCCAGGTAGGGAATCCAAAGAAAGGGGAATGCTTTAAGTATTTTCAGAGGAACTGTTTGTCTGGGGAAGTGGAGGTGCATATGAGAAGAGTGAGTGGAAGCCAAGTTTAGGTGGGGAGGTGGGAGGCTGCCTGTCAGGTTCAGGAGTTCGCATCTTATTCCATAGATGTCAATCAATGTGTTATTGATGGTTGTTGAAGAGAACATAGAAGGCACTCAGAAGGTATTTGTTGAGTGAATGAATTCATTCAGAAGTGATTTACATGATGGCTGGGCAGAAAATGGCAGCCAAAAGATCAGGCAATAAGGATTCAGGCCAGTGTGATGAGTTAGAATTGGCCCAAAAGGGCATATTGCAAAGACACTGAGAAGGAAGGACTGACATGACCAGGCAAGAGAGAGGACCAGTTAGCGGTGATGCCAAGTTTAAATTGGGTGTCCAGGAGAAGGGTGTTGCCATGATAGAATGAAGGATATCAGCGAGGCTGCCTTTTGGAGGAAACATCATGAATTAGTCTTCAGTACTTGAATTTAGGATCCCTAAGGAACTTCCAAGTGGAAATGTTTAGAACAATAAGATAGCCTCAAGAAAGAGACTGAATCAGGAAGCAGAGATTTAGATATCAGCCTCATAAAGTGATGGCTTGTGAGAATGGATGAAGTCTTGACTCTGGATGAGATCTAAAGATCAAACTAAGGACCTGGTATAGGGACCGAGTCAGAGACAAGGACTTTCCTTAGAAATTCAAAGTGTCTCTCTAGTTCATCGTTAATATTATTGCAATAGAAGCACTGAGAGATTGTCAAAGTCTCACAGCACTTTTAAAAATCTAAAAACAAAGATCAGGAAAAGAATTAGCTAAACCCTGGGATTCTGGTGTCCAGAAACTTCTCCCATACTATCCTGAAGAAAAGACACCCAGTGGGCTTCTGAACTCTTTAAAGTTGTGATACGTAAGCCTAGTATCGAGTAATCTCATTGAGTTCAGTTAATAGAAGACATGGAAACTTGTCATCACCAATAATGATGATAAAACACCTCTAAGATATTCTCAGCACTTTTCCAAATGTGCTTAATTCAATCATTAGTTAGAAAAGCTACTTTCAGATATAGATCCTAATTGGTCGCTCTGTTAAATGAATACAATTATATGCCAAATCTTAAACAATTCTCAGGAGATCTCAAGTCCATCTATTTCTCTTGTCTTGCAACTTTTTTTTGCTACTGCTGTGAGGAAGGGGATTCCCCTCGACTAGGAAGAGAAGTGGTCCATGGAACAACAGCAAGAGAGATGGACCCTTCTAGAATAGAGTTGTCATTATATTATCTCCAAGTAAAATCAGAAAAATTCACCCAGAGACATTACATCTGACTTTGTGAGACACCAACTCTTTATTAAACTGGTGAGTTGTGGAAAAAGGTGTCACCATCTGAAACGATTTTTGAAGGAGTTGTTCGTATTCCTCTTTCCATTTAACCTTTTTTTTTTTTTTTGGCGGTACGTGGGCCTCCCACCGCTGTGGCCTCACCTGTTGCGGAGCACAGGCTCCGGGTGCGCAGGCCCAGCAGCCGTGGCTCACGGGCCCAGCGGCTCCACGGCATGTGGGATCCTCCCGGACCAGGACACGAACCCGTGTCCCCTGCATCAGCAGGCGGACTCTCAACCACTGCGCCACCAAGGAAGCCCCATTTACCTATTTCTTGAAGCCAATGAACTATACTGTACTTATGTCATTGCAGGGTCAAACAGAGCATATGTAACAGTGAAGGAATCACAGGGTTTTAAAATCTAGCTCCCAGAGCTTGCCAAGTTTAAACTTCGAATTTTTTTAAAGACAGAAAACTCACACCCTGAGGGACTGAATGACTAAAAATGACTCGGTCAGGAAGCTGCAGGGCCAGGTCTAGAAACCAAGGGTCTTGGCTCCAGTCCATTACCTCAAATGCATCTTTGTCAGAGATTCACTTTGGCCACGGTTGGATTCTCATTCCATTGTGGGAATTTGTAAAAGAGCATTTAAGCCACAACCACATTAAAGATGGAGGGTTTATGATGGCACTGTACCCACCCGGCCCATCTCTTAACTACACTCTCTTTCCAAGGGTGGGACAGGGTCAGAAAGCCCTGTTGAGAGACCTGGTCACTTCAGGGGGAAAAGCAGAAATCCTAAGAGGCCAGCTATAATCCCCTTGCCTGGGAACACTAAGGGCTGAGACTTGAGAGCCAGCCCTAAAACCTTCATACTTAAAGCAGTTGTCCGCCGACATAATGCCCCTTAGCTTGATCAAAGGGCCGGGCCACACAATCCCCGGGAACAGGAAGGCTGACAAGGGGGGAAGGGTCCTTTGTCTTCGAGGACTGGAGGCCTGGAATCCGGATGCCTAGGCAGGCTGGGCTGCTGGCTGTGCAGGGAGAGGCTGAGGCCCTGCCTGTCCCCCAGATTCCTCCCCCTGCCCTCGGCTGGTCCCACACCAAGAAATCGGTCAGGGTCAGAGCCTCGCCCTCTCCTCACCCTGTCTCCTATCCGTTTTCTTTAGCATGTTAATAAAAAGAATTTCCCGAGCCCCACAGGCTTTGCTTGAACGTTTGCTGTTTCATTCTGCAATAAGAAAAGGTGAATGCCCCAATTTAACTCCTTTTTAAGTCTTTCTCCCAGCATGTGGTTTCCTAAACAAATATTTCACCTATCGTTCAGGTCACATTCTTGACCTTGTTGTTTCAGGTGTCTGATAATTCTGGGGTAATGACAGCCCCGACAGCACGCTTGTGGCCGCTCCCCCTTTCCTCCCATCCCTGGGCAGCTTTCCTGGGCCCATTTTGGTCCTGGTCTCTTCCTGGTGAAATGCTTTTCCCCTGCAGCTTTTCTTTATCAAAATGCCTGCACTGAAGGCTTACCCTTCAGATTCCTGCCCCTGGTGCCCTTGGCCTGTTCTTTATTTAATTTTTCTTTCAGACTCCTGCTTGTCAGGTAACGTCTGTATACTGTGATTGTTTTCATTTTTGAGTCTCCAAATGCTGATCACAGCCTTGGAGATAAGCTTTCAAAAAAAATTCTAACGCTCTCCCACGCACGCACGCACGCACGCACGCACAGACCGACAGGCACACGTTAGGAAAATGTGCTTTGGGCCCGCCCACATTCTTCGAAGCCCAGAATTTCAGTGATGAAAGAGCTTTAGGTACTGCCCTTTGTCCCTGACAGCAACAAGGCCCTCATACCCACTCTCTTGCTTTGCGAGTTGTTGGGGGAAGGGGCTTTATTTTCCTCTAGTCCCTCAAACAAATATACAGAAAGTAACTTCTAGAGACTTTTCAACATTGTACTGGGCTGGCTGAAGGCGTTTTATAGATCTGGCCTAGTTGAGGGGACACTGTCATAGAATAAGGCAGGTCTAGTCCTGCAGTAAAGTGTTCAGAAGAGTCAGGAGAGAGGAGAACAGCCTGGGCCTCTAGGCATGAGTGACATTTGGATTAAGGAAAGTTCTGCCTCTGACTTTTTTCCTCATCCCTAAACTTTAGGTATGTTATAAGCCAAGTTGTTTTTCCCAAATTCATATGTGGAAGTCCCACTTCCCAGTACCTCAGAATGTGACTTATTTGGAGATGGGGTCTTTGAGGAGGTAAATAAGTTAAAATGAGGTCATTCATGTGGGCTCCCACCCACTAGGATTGGGATTTTTGTAAGAAGAGGAACTTGGGACACAGGCATGTACAGAAAGAAAACCATGTGAAGACACAGGGAGAAGACGGCCATCTGCAAGCCAAGGAGAGAGGCCTCAGATGAAACCAACCCTGTGGACACCGTGATCTCAGACTTCTGTCTTCCAGGACTGTGAGAAAAGAAATTTCCGTTGTTTAAACCACCCAGTCTGTGGTACTTTGTTATAGCAGCCCTAGCAAACTAACACAAACATTAATATTCAAGGTAGCTTTAGCTCTAGATGGACAATGAAATTAATCAGAGAGCAATTTCTGGGCAGGAAGTGGTTCTTCTGTCCCTGTGTGGGTTTCCAGGCATGGAATTCTTGTATGTTGACAAGCCAGAGATATTCAGCATGTGTTTATTGGGCACCTAGCACATGCCAGGCACTGTGCTAGGCCAATGGGCAGAGACTCAGAAGTCGATGGCTCTGTCTAGATTCTAGATGAGATTAGCATCTCACACTGGCAATGGATGCCTGTTGATGTGGGGTCCCCAAGAGAGTCTCCTCCCTAGAGCCTAATGGCTACATTGTAACAGAGTTTTTCTTCTTTGGTTGCTAGACTCTTTCCTAAAGTATTAAGTGGAACTGAATAAAATAGCTTTGTATCCAGTTGAACTAAATGCAGTGGAGTATGCTGGATTGCATCCTGGAACAGAAAAAGGAGATTAGTGAAAAAAATGATTGATTCCAAATAAAGCAGTTCACTTAATAGTAACGTACTAACATTAATTTTGGAGTTTGCCAAATGTGCCCTGCCTATGTAACCTGTTAACATTAGGGGAAACTGAATGAAAATATACAGAAAGTCATTACACAATTTTGCAACTTTTCTATGAATCTGAAAATTTTCCAAAATAAAAAAAATATTTCTTAAATGTTTGAATATTGACAATTTTACATAGTTTAAACTAATAAAGTCTGGAGGCCTTGAATATAAAGTAGGCTGATTCAATCTCTTAATTATACAGTAGTAGGATTTATGTTTGAAATTTAAGTGTGTTTTACTTATAGATGTTTTAAAATGATTGACCAACTCTTTGAACCCTGGATGCCTGGCAAGCCTAGGTAAGAGAACTAAATAAGGTGACCTTCAGAGACAGAGAGCCCAATGGCCATTACGGAGGGACAAGGTTGGGCAAGACCAGCAGCAAGAAGCTGCTGATTCAGCTTCTCTCTCTCCTCTGATTGGTCAAGGGTAAACTCAATTTCTTGAGGACTCTATGCTCTTGGAATGACTTGAGTCCCTCTACCCTTCTTGGCGGTCAGTGGGCACCCAGCATGGCCTCGTTCATAGAGAAATGATCACTTTCAACTCCCTTCTTCAGCTGAGATCCTGTTTTGCTTCCCCACCAGGTCATGAGAAGACAGAGGATTGCGCTATATCAGTTTGCAGGGAGTCTGGATTCTCATTTCGAGGAAAAAGAAGAGAATTAATTCTTAATCAGACCAATACCACATGAAAGACTCATTTTGTTCGGCTGACAAATGTTTAAAATTTTTAAGAATTATTTACCAAACCTTTAAATTGGGAAGCTTCACAGAAACAATCAGAGCAATCAGAAAGTCTAGCAATAGAGACCTACATTCCTACATGGAAAAGATCGGTTGGAGCCTAGTAGACACTGTGCCCTTCCAAGGGGCCTCCATTTCCCATGGTCCCCAGCCCTCTCCTTCCATTTATGCTACTTGCCCAACAGCTTTAAGCTTTTGAGTTTACAAGCTAGGTCAGTGTTTTTCAAACTATAGATTATGACCTCTTTGTGAGTCGTGAAGTCAGTGTAGTGGATAGCCAGCACTAAAAAAGAGAAAAGGGGAAAGAGGGAAAGGAAGAGAAAGCAGAGGAAGAAGAAGAAATAGAAACTATCAGAACATACCACCTGTAGTAAGGGTTCATCGTACTTGATGAAACTTTTGTTTCAATTGTGTTTGTATGTGCTTGCACATAGGTTACAATATATATATTTCTCCCTGTAAGTTGCAATAAAAAATATCAATATTCTATGTTAAACCATTTTCCTCTACCTGAAAGATTTTTTCTTTGTGGTTTTAAAAGAAATGGAGCCCTATAGTGGGCAGAGTAATGACCCCCTCAAAGATGTCCACACCCAAATCCTCAGAACCTGTGAGTAATGTTACTTTTATGGCCAAAGGAGCATTGCAGCCACAATGAAGTTAAGAATCTTGAGGTGGGAAGATTATTCTGGACTATTCGAGTGGACCCAGTAGAATCCCAAGGGTCTTCAAAGGAGAGTCAGAGAAGGAAATATGATGACAGAAGTGAATGTTAGAGTGATGTAGCTTGAGCAGGACTCGACTGGTTTGGAAGATGGAGGGGGCCACAAGCTAAGGAATGCAGGCAGCATAGTGCCTGGCATCATCAGTATGTGATGCAGGGAAGACAGAAATTGGGAGAATTCTTTTCACATTTCCAAAGAATCACAGGATTCAAAGTGACTGTGGAAGAAACTTAAAGCCCAACTATTGGGTGGCCCCGTTTTTCTCCCCCCCAGAATGCCTAGAGACAATGAAATTGTTGGCTGAAACTGTTTGCTTTCAACAGAGTTGGTGATTCTGGTGCTTCACAGAAACTACATTTGGGAGAGGGTGAGCAGCCTCTGGGGAAAGTACTTGACCGAGAGACGGGAGAGGGAGACTGGAAAGGGGCAAGTGCACTAAGAGGCCTGAAGAAGTAGACCGAGAGAGAGAAAGAGAGAGAGAGTCCGCAAAAATGGAAAGAGATGTTTACAGAAAAGAGGAAGGGAAGAACGAGGGGAGGAAGGAAAAAAGAAAAGAAGGAAGCAATCTGGGGATCTGAAGGGACCCAGGAGGAAAGCTGGGGAAAGAAGAGAGAAAAAGCAAAGCAAGTAGTGAGCCTCAAAGTAAACTTCCTTTCTTCCCATAGCTGACGCTGAGTACAGAGTTGAGCTTCACAGGCCAGAAGCCATCTGCGGCATCAATCCCAGCCCCATGCTGCTGCCGTGGTCATTGGGAGCTGCACATATGGGACCCAGGCATAATGCAGCCCGAGAAACCAGTGGGCTCCCGTATGGTGAGAGGCTGCCTTTTCTCTGCTCTCTTTACACAAAGCTGCTATTGACATCAAAGTGCTCCCTGTGACCCATGGTGTTCACTGCTCAAGCTCACAGGCCTCTGTTTCAGTCTCAGAGCATCTCTGTAACTGTCTGAACCAGTCGTCTTTAGGGGAGTAGACCCTATGCCCAAATTTGTAATAATCTCTCTGTTTTCCACGGTGTGGGTTTTGTTTAGTTTAATGCCAATAGTCAGTTGGTTCCAGGTGACCTTTTCACCTCTTAGTATCACTTAATAAAGAAATTTTTTTAAAGGAGATATTTCTTTAAATGTATATATGTATACATAGGATGAATATGAATATATTGAATATGGAAGCATTTTGTGGGTACACACACACACATACATATGTATACAAGCACACACCCACATAAAGCTTCCATATCTAATGTCTAGGAAACCAAGAACAAAGCATTGCAGGGTATTTTTCAATAATCCAGAGCCCCTCTTTCATTTCTATTTTTATTATTTTAAAGAGCACGTCTCACAATGAGATGCATTTCTTAGCTCTCTAGGCGACTCACTGGGACCACACTTAGCTGGGCCCCTCTTGTGGTTTTTAATTTTACCCCTTTCAGTTGACTTTTGCACATATAATCATTCATTTCTGTAAGCTCTACCCCAGGAATTTTTTTTAAACAAATTTTGTCCATGTGGCTTTTAATTGTCCTCCCCAAATTGCGTCTGGTACGTTGATGTTCCCCCGGGTCTGGGTTTTTAGCTTACTCAGTTCTTTCTTCCTCGGCTGACACTGGGTGGTCTCTCTGCCTTGTCTGGCCTTTAAGTATCAAAACCAGCTCTGTTTTATGTTTTTCACACAGTTCACTTTTCCATCTTGGCTTAGGGACTGAGATATTATTCCTTCTTCTTCTTTCTCAATGGCTTGTGATTTTTCACAGAGGATGGCATTTAAGATTTGTCGCCTTGGGTATCAAATCTGTGCACAGATAAACAAACAGGACAGTAGTTACATAACTTCTTGAGTCTCAGTTTTTAAATGTATGTCTATTTCTCCTGCCCTGAATTTGGAGGACAGAAGAGTCGATATGTTTTCATCTTCTCTTAGACAATTTATTTAACAAGTACTTATATTGTACTTACCATATACAAGGAACTAGTGCTCAATGCTTTCCATATATGAACTAATTCAATCCCCAGGACAACCTTCTGAGGATGGGGCTGGGATTCTTCATAATGGTGGCTCCAAGAGGTAAGTTACTTGCACAAAATCACGTCTGGTAAGCAGCAGGGTCGGGATTCAAATCCAGACAATCAGATCCTGTATCCAGGCTGTTAACCACTACATTAGGGAAAAAAATGGGACATGAATTTCTTGTTTTAAGACTTTCTGATGAGTCAGTTCAGTGTTTCCAGGACTAACATCAATTTTTGACTCTATTTACATTAGACACAAACGATTTTCTTTTTTTTCAGAGTACTTCTTTAGGAAAAGTATTAGAATGCATAACAAATGCATGCGGAGTCCTATAATCCTGCTGAGGTATTTTATTTTCATCTTTCCCTTTTTAAGGCAGATGGGCTGAAGTCATTGTTCTGGGATGTCTGACGGCATCTGTGCCTCTTTTTACCGTGTTACCCCATCACTTCCTTCTCGTAGCTTTTCGTGAGTTTTGTCATCAACACACAAGGCCTGATTTATGTTTTGAGAGGCACACCCTTTTCAACAAAGCACACACAGATGCCATACATAAATGAAAGGTGACCTTTACCCACGGAAAGAATTTTGATGAATCACGGGAAGTAATATACTGTTCAAGGAAAATAGTTGTTTGATCATTTTGTCTTTTTCTTCTTCTTTTTTTTTAAATGTAAATCACTTCCCGTGAAGAGCAATCTGAGTCTGATGAGGTTCTTTAAGTGGAGACTACAAAGACCCCCCCCAGCATATTAGGTAATAATTCCCCTTGTGCTGGGCTCTGCTTTACTGCTACTGATGGGATGTGCATATTGGGAGGCAGGAGGAAGTTGAGGGCTGTTGGATGGAATGATAAAAAAAAGCATTTAGATTAGTCGCTGAATATTTCTTGGTTATGGAACAAGGGCTGGACTGTCCGTAGCAATGTTTTCAGACTATGGACTGGGACCCATTAGTGGACTCTAAGGTCAGTGTTAAAAGAAATTTAAAAAAACTAAAAGATAGAGGAGAATAGAAAACATCAGAACGCATGACACAGAGTAACAACAGATAGAGTTTGGTGAAACTTTCCTAAATGTGTGTGTACACAGAATGTGTATACTAAGCTGCAATGTAAACTGTATCTCTTACTATGTATTATGTTCAAAAAAAGTTTGAGAAATACTACTCTACAGAATAGAAGCCACCACAGACACTTTCTCCACCTTCTGAGAAAAACTACGAGACAAAGTGACAATTCTTGATGTTCTAAGAGGTGTTAGGGGAATTCTATACAGGCGATTCTACAGGGAGTATTAAGAGGGATCAATTGTAATAGGAGTAAGTGGCTCTATTCTTCTTAGTGAGGGTGCATTTCTGAGATGCAGTCAAGAAAGAATTCTGAAGAGGGAGGTCAGCGTCCAAGGAGATATGAAACGGTGGCTCTTCCAACTTCACAGGCTGGGAGAAAAAACTCAAGTTGCGAACGGCCGATGAAGGTAGATTGTGAAAATATCCTCCTGTTAGGAGCAAAGAAGTAGAGTCCAGGAGAGAAGAGGCTGAGGAGATTGGATCTAGAATAGCAAACTAGATGCCTTTTGGCCAAAACTGAACCGTAGATATTTGCTTTGACTGGTCTGCTGTTTTAAAAATTAAGATGTTCCCATAAAACTTGGGGTTTCCAGTTTCTCTAGAAAAATCAGAAGACCCGGCACCACTGAGTCTGCACTCATGCATGGCAGCAACTGGCTGGCACCAGTGAGGAGGGGCTCCCTGTGTGCTATCACCCATGGCTGCCACTAGCACATTTGGCTCTTAAAATTAAACGTTCAGTTTCTCAGTTACAGTAGCCACATTTCAGGTGTTCAATAGCTACATGTAACTGGTGTCTACCAGATTGGTCAGCACAGGTATAGACCATTTTTATCATCACAAATAGTTCTACTGGACAGTGTTGCTTTTAGACCCTGTCTCCCCACTAGTCACTGCTTTCTCCCCCTGGGGCAGCCCCACTCCTTTCTGCTATCTGCCTCACTCTATTTGCAACAAGGATTTCTATTTGTAACTCCTATAACACAATACTTAGGTTAGGTTGGCTGAAAAGTTCTGAGTAAATCGTGGGAATTGAAACCTACCCCAATTGACCACAGACTCACTGAAGTATCTTGAATTGAGTGTGTGTGTATGTGTGTGTGTGTTCTTTGCAAGGGAAGGAGTGACGTGAGAATTACGGATATCGTGTGTGTGTAAATGGCATCTTATAAAGTTACTCAAATAGAAGAGTGGGTTTCAGTTAAAGTTCTTCATTACAGGGAAAAACTGTAGAAAAATAACCTGATTTCCTGTCATCTGCAACTATGGATATCCAATGGGGTGCTCAGACAGAACCAAAAAGACCAAATCTGGTGACAGTAACTAACAGTAAAGCAATGAATAACTTTCCAGATAAAAGTTAATATCCTGTTACGATGCAGGTGGATAGAGTACCTTCCGGCTCTGCCCAACTATCACAAAATACAAGGGAGAAATGACAGCAATTGAGTTTATTTGATCAGTGTAGGAAGCGAGTTGGGGTAAATCAGACCTGAGAGAACTGTTTGGTTTGAATTGTCTGACAATTCTAAATTAATCAGATGAGCTTAAATCTCCATGTTATTTATAAAGGCACAGTCATTAAATATTCACCTTTGAGCACAGTAACACACACACACACACACACACACACACACACATGCCCCTTTAATTTCCAGGAGCCTAATGTAGTTGCCAAGAACCTAAGATGGCATAATGCCCTTAGAGTCATTACATGTTAACACATTTGGTGTCCATGTTGTATTTTAGCAAATTTTAACTGTTATTTCTTCTGTCTTGGTTGCCTTTCCTTGCCTTAAACTCTTTTGCTGTGGAAATGCATGGAAAACATGAGAGGATCCTGAAATTCTTTGGACAGCGAGAAAATTTTGTTTTTCAACCTGCATTTGTTCATTGGCATCACTACCTACATTTTTGCAGGTTCACATATGAAAATAATTATTCCTCACTTCAGGAAGTCCGTTTTTAAAAAGTCCATTTGACTTCAAAGCATCCAGCACCCTTAACAGGGTCAGCCTAGCTGAGGAGACAGCTAGCAGGAGCCCTAGCCTGGGGGAAATCTGGACTTTCCTGGCTCCTTATCTCTTGGAACTTGTGCTGGAGTCCAGGAGTAGGGGCTGTGCCCACCCAACAGGAGAAGTACAAATGTCCGTCCCTAAGAGCTGAGAATAGGGCACAGCTCTCTCAGTCTTTCCTGGAGTCAGGACCAAGTGCTCCAAACCCTGGTGCATTTTATGGGCGTGGCAGAAGGTCCCAGCACAGGGTCAGGGCAACTGCCATCTTGCCGTGATATGTGACCTTAGGTGAGTCTTTTAGTGTCTGTGAGTTTCTGTTGACTCAGGTGTATGGAAGGTTTCAACTGGATCAGTCTCCCTTTGATAAATATAGAAATCTCACATCCTTGTTGAAACTACCTCACAGTCACTGCGAAATCAACCTTGCTCCTAAAGCATCAATAGAATTAAGATCAATGTTACGCTTCGGTGAATAAAACAGAAAATGTTCACATTTGCACACATGGTAGGAATTAAGTCTGCTTGAAAGCCCCACACCAGCACTTCTCAAATTGTAGTGGGTGGAAGAATCATTTGGGTAGGCTTATTTAAAATGCAGATTCCTGGATCTCTCCTCAAGAGATTCTATAGCAGGTTTGGGGAGGTGCTGGGAATCCACATGAACAATCACACCAGGTGATTCATTGTCCAGAGGGGATATTCTGAGGAATCCTGGCATTGGCTTTAATTTTCCAGATGTGCAGAAACCACGTCTGTCCTGTTCAGCATAGAATTCCAGTGCACCGAATGCCTTGGAGGGCACTCAGTGTTGGCCATATGCCTTGTTAATTTAATCCCTCCAAATACTTTTTTGTAACATCCAAGAAGAACATGTCAAGTTTCTTTTGAGAGAAAATATTTTTATCTGATTGGTTCACTGTTTTATATTCAGCCGTGAAGATGTGCCTGGCACATTGTAGCTGCTCAGTAAACATTTGTTTAGAGATCAGATGACTCTCTACTACACAATGATTAGAATTGCTCTTCGTGGGCTTCCCAGGTGGCGCAGTGGTTGAGAGTCCGCCTGCTGATGCAGGGGATGCGGGTTCGTGCTCTGGTCTGGGAAGATCCCACATGCCGCGGAGCGGCTGGGCCCGTGAGCCATGGCCGCTGAGCCTGCGTGTCCGGATCCTGTGCTCCGCAGCGGGAGAGGCCACAACAGTGAGAGGCCCGCGTACCGCAAAAAAAAAAAAAAAAAAAAAAAGAATTGCTCTTCGTTTTCCAAATATGAAATTATATGTTCTGAAATGCCTGCTGCCTTGGGAGGGCAACTGTGGTCTCCACCCTTACAAGCCAAGTGAGAATGTTGGACTGTAATTGTCCTTTAAACTGTCTCCCCATCGAAGGTGGAGGGATTTAAGAGCAGCATCTCAATGAGGCTTCACGGCTCAGCCTTCTTACTGGGAGAGGCCATAGCGTGAGAACAAGGCATCAACCTCCTCCTCTCCCCTCCCCCTCCATCACCACTACCCTCTGACGGCCTGTCCCAAAGCACCCAGCCGCACCTGTCCTTGCACTCTACTGTCAACACCTGCTGGCCTTCCTGCCCACCCTCACACCCCAGAAGAGCAATTCTGGCTCCCTCATCTGTGTTCCTAGCACCGAGCACAGTGCCTAATGACGGATGAGGGAAGACCAAGGTGGGGACAACACACAGGCTGAAGGGCAGGAAGTGGGGGGCCACTTGCCCCTTGCCACCACCTTCTCTTCCTGCAGCCTCAGAGGACAAGTCCTCAGAGATGTCCTCCTGCCCCTGAACTAAATTTTTCCACTCCTATTATTTTCCCCTAATAGCCCATTCTCTTCTATCACAGCACAGGTACCAATCGTTAACTATATGTTTACTGGATTCCCTTCTTGTTTATTATGTCTCTCCAGCTAGATTGTAAAATCCATGGGGCAAACCTATGTCTGTTTTATGCTCTACTCAGAATCTCAAAAAAATGCTTGTAGGTGCTCAATACATATTTACTGAATGAACGAACTGATGAATGAATGAACGAAGAAGTATGCCTAGTAATGTCCTGAGGCTACTCTTGTAGATCCATGTCTGCTCCAGGCAGGAAGTCTCGCTTGCTCCAGTTAGCCTTCCCCTCACCTCCTACGCCAGTTCTCCCAGCAGTGAGGGAACTCCTACACCAGGTCAGAGTGATGGCTCTGATTGGTTATTCCCTGGGGACACCTATCAAGCGATACAAATAGTTTGCTGGTTGACACAGGGTCTTAAGAAAATGATGCAGTACCCCTACATAGATGGAGATGATCTTATCTCAAAATTCATTTTTAAATGAATAAATCATAATAATAGCTCTCATTTTTGAGCATTTACTCTGTGCCAAATACATAACGATATCCACTATTTATGGAGCATATGTGCCAAGCATTTTAAATATATTACTTCATTGAAGTCTTACAAAACCAAAGACAGGTCCTATTATTGTCTTCATATTACAGCCAAGAGCTTGGATAAGTCAAGTGTTTTGTCAAAGGTCAGACAAGTCATAAGTGGTCAAGAGAGATCATCTCTCTCTCTCCCTCTCTGTCTGACCCCCAAATCCATGTACGTTCCCTGCTATCTACTTCCAAATCTGCTCTGAAGAGGAGGAGGGGGTATATTCATGCCCAGATGGAAATGATGAGCAGTGGACGTGAGGGAGGGACGGGGTGAGGAAAGAAATAGAGGGCAGATTTCTAACTTGTGTGAGACACACGTGACCCTCATGGGCTGGAACTATAACCTTCCCTTTATGAGAGGAGGGAAAGCCTCAGTCCAGCTGAGGGACTCATCCCAGTGGGCCAGGGAAGTAGAAGTTCAAAGTCACAGATCCAGTCCTTTCGAGGCTCTGCTTTCACCTTCCGTCTGCCCAAACGTGAACCCCGCTGCCTTACTCAGTTCTCAGGCACTTTAGGGAGAACACTGGGCCTAAATCTTCTCGTGCTTCACCCTTGCCTTGATAGGAGTGCCCTGCAGTGGCTGGGTAATCGACTCTGCTTAGCAAGTGAACCAAAAATATTACAGTTCTGACACTCTCTTCTTCTAGCGTTAAAGTCTTTGCTGTGTCTCAAGGAAAATTGCTGTTATCCAAATATGTCCCAGAACACACAGCCTCAGTGATGCTTTTGTTCATCAGAAAATGTGGAGGTGAGGCATCTATTGTTAGTTACAGAGGACAAATGATTTTTGCTTTGCAGCTACACTTGAAGCATTAAAGAATGGAAATTTTACATATCTTTTTCTCCTTCCCTTCTTCCTTCTTTTTCTCCCTTTCTCGCTCCCATTCTTCCTTCCTTCCTTCCTTTTTTTTTTTAAAAAAGATAACATCAAAAGTTAGAAGTAGGGGTTTCCCTGGTGGCGCAGTGGTTGAGAGTCCGCCTGCCGATGCAGGGGGCACGGGTTCGTGCCCCGGTCCGGGAAGATCCCACATGCCGCAGAGCGGCTGGGCCCGTGAGCCATGGCCGCTGAGCCTGCGCGTCCGGAGCCTGTGCTCTGCAACGGGAGAAGCCACAACAGTGAGAGACCCGCATACCATAGAAAAAAAAAAGTTAGAAGTAGTTTGAAAACTATTTTAACTTTGAACTGCCTTGACCTATTGAAAATAGTCATTATGAAATTATTGATTCAACCATGTGTTGATAGAAATTTTGATAAGTGCTTTTGTTGAACATAATTCTAGGTGCATTTACTTCTTACCAGGTGATTTGGCTTAGTGTCTAAGGTAGAGTTCTGCTTGTCTCCCAGAACTGTTCTGTCTTAGTCATTTGGGCTGCTATAACAGAATGCCATAGACTGGGTGGCTTATAACAATTAATATTTGTTTCTCACAGTTCTGGAGGCTGGGAAGTCCAAGATTAAGGGTCTGGCCAAATCAGTGTCTGGTGAGGACCAGACAGCTGTCTTTTCCTTGTATCTCACCTGGCAGAAGGGGCAAGGGAGTTCTGGTTCACAGACAGCTGTCTTTTCCTTGTATCTCACCTGGCAGAAGGGGCAAGGGAGTTCTCTGGGGTCTCTATTATAAAGGCACTACTGGAATTTCATTCATGAAGCCTCCACCCTCACGACCTAATCACCTCCCAAAGTCCCCACCTCCAAATGCCATCACACTGGGAATTAAATTTCAAGATATAAATTTTAGTGGGGACAAAACCTTTCAGTCTACAGCAAGTTCCTTCTCAATAGTTCGACTTTTCACTGTTTCCTTATCTTATCTTACTGTTCCAATTCCAGAGGAACTCAAACTGTGTAAGAGAAACAGCAGGAAAAGCAGACCACCTGGATCTGTGAATTTCAAGCTATTTCTGCATGCTTCATCCCCAACCCTGTCCCTCAAGCCCAATTTTTTTCACTGCTGCATCACCAAAAGGACAGGTAATCAGTCAGTGAGTTTTCTCTTTTAATCTGGGAGCAGAAGACCACCTGACCTTTAATTAGCAGCTAGCAAGGGAAATAAAAAGGGAAATAAATATTAATAATATCTATTTTATAAAACATTCAATTTTGTTCACATGAATACTAATCAAAGCCTGCATAAAATCATAGCACATCATGTTTGAGGAAAACATGTGAGTTATAATAGATCCTATTTCCATAATTCTAACATGCTGTAATTTCCATCTGATGAAATGTAGCTATGAAATTAAAAGTGCCATTTTATGTGTGAAAGTTCTAAACCTGGACTGAAAGTGAAGGAAGATATTTTTTAGAGTTTTGAAAAGAGGACAGAAAAATGGTGGAAATATGAAGTAGTCTCTTGAAATTTACTAACAATTTAGGAGAACTAGTAAGAAAAGCAGCCAAAACTTTGCATGATTGCTAAGAGGGAAAAAACAGTCTTTAAAAATGTTACCATATACCCAGCCCCTAGAACAGTTCCTGCCAAATAATAGGGCCTCCATACGTATTTATTTATTTATTTATTTATTTTTTAGCGGTAAGCGGGCCTCTCACTGTTGTAGCCTCTCCCGTTGTGCTCCGTACGCGCAGGCTAAGCGGCCATGACTCAGGGGCCCAGCCGCTCCGCGACATGTGGGATCTTCCCGGACCAGGGCATGAACCTGTGTCCCCTGCATCGGCAGGCGGACTCTCAACCACTGCGCCACCAGGGAAGCCCCATACGTATTTATTGAATGAATTTTTGAGCACAAGTTTTGGGGAGAAGGCAGGAGGGAAAGGACAGAGCAGTCCAAGAACCAGATTTCATGAGAACCAAGAGGGAGGTGGTATGGGGAGCTGAGGGGATATGATAGTTGGACTTCAAAGGCAAGGTGTCTGTAGTAGTTTCTAAGGCTGTCATCACAAAGTACCATTAACTGGGTGACTTAGAAAAACAGAAATTTATTGCCTCATAATTGGGGAGGTTAGAAGTTGAAAACTGAGGTGTCAGCAGGGTCATGATCCCTCTGAAACCTATAGGGGAATCCTTCCTTGCTTCATTCTAGCTTCTGGTGGTTTGCTGGCAGTCTTTGGCATTTCTTGGTTTGCAGCTACACAACTCCAATCTCTGCCTTTGTCATTGAGCGGTGTTCTGTGTGTCTTCACAGGGCCATTTGCTTATAAGGGAACCAATCATATTGGATTAGGGACCCATCCTACTAGAGTACAACCTCATCTTAACATTGCACCTGCAATGACCCTATTTCCAAATAAGATCACATTTTGGGGTGCCAGGGGTAAGGACTTCAACATATCTTTGTTGAGATTACACAATTCAACCCATAAGAGTAGATATTTAAAAATCAAAATGAGACACCCATTGGGATGGCTATTACCAAAAAACAAACAAACAGAAAAAATCCCAGAAAGCAACAAATATTGGTGAGAAAGAGGAGAAATTGGAACCCCTTTGCACCCTTGGTGGGAATGTAAAATGTTGTAGCTACAATGGGAAATTGTATGATGTATCCTTAAAAAATTATATGTAGAATTACCATATGATACAATGATTCCATTTCTGGGTATATATCCAAAAGAATCAAAAAAGGGACTCTAACAAATATTTGTTTACACATGTTCATAGCAGCATTATTCACAATAGCCAAAAGGTGAAACAACCCAAAAGTCCAACGATGGATGAATGGATAAACAAAATGTGTTATATATACACAATGTAATATTATCCACATTCAAAACGGAAGACAATTCTGACACATGCTACAACATGGATTAACCTTGAAGACATCATGCAAAGTAAAATAAGTCAGTCACAGAAGCACAAATATTGTATGATTCCACTTATATGAGATATCTAGATGAGCTCGATTCACAGTGACGAAAAGTAGTATGGTGATTGCCAGGGGTGGGGGGGTGGGGAAGGAGGAATAATGGAGAATTATTGTTTAATGGGCACAGAGTTTCAGTTAGGGAAGAAGAGAAAGTTCTGGAGATAGATAGTGGTGATGGTTGCACAACAATGTGGATGTACTTACGCCACCAAACTTAAAAATGGTGAACTTCGTATTACATATTTTTTACCACAATAAAAAAATCAAAATGAGGATTTAATAAAGGGATTATTAAGGGCAAAGAATAGGGGATTAGGAGAAACCCATGTAAGTGCTCTCAAGAAGTAAATAGACCTGACCCCAGGGATATCACGGAAGAGGCATGGACCAAGATGGTAAGGGTCGTGCAGAGTGTGTAGGAGTGGACTGTATGGTCCGGTCACTCAGGATGGCTGTTCTCTTGCTCTCTGCCCATACCCTGCCCAACCAGTGCCTGCTTCACTCATATCTTATGCGCATGACTGACCTTCCTACGTACTTGCCCCGGGCCCCAGCTGGTGATTGTTTTTATCAAAGGGGTGGTGAGGGGGTGTGCCTCTACTGATTTCCCTGGTAACTAATGAATCTACAGACCTCAGTTCCCCTATAACTGGTAATCTCCCTCCTCCCCCAACCTTAGCAAAGACTGCCACCATGTCCTGCCCACTGTGTACCGCACACGGTGGAGTGTTTCTCCAGGACCTTGCTTTCAGACGTGTAAGCTCCCCCATCCATTAAACTACTGATGTCTCAAAAAAAAAAAAAAAAAAAAGTAAATAGAAGTATAGCTAAATTGGAGAGCTAAATAATAGTATGTTACTCTAGTTTGGAACTTAAGAGTTTTCAGAGGTCTTTCCCACAATTTGACTCATTATATCTCCACAGCAGGTTATTATTACCAGAGAAGGAAATAGTCTTTATAAAGTATACATTTTACACTACATAATGCACATATGTGGGCCCTAAACTCTCTGACTGGAAGTTGAACTATACAACTTTTAAGGTCCCTTCCGATTCTTAGAGATAGTATCGTTTTAGGTAATTTACCCAAAGCAGTAGATATTGGGCAAAAACTGGGTCAGTAGTGATTAATGGAAAGGGCCGAGTGTCCCTTCAGAGTCCTGGTTTGGGTCCAGACAGTGGCTTCTCTGCCTTTAATAACCTTGGGTTTCTCATCTGTAAAAATGGGTTAATAATTCTTCCTGGTCATTGTGGGGATGCAATGATGTATTATATATAAAAGCAACTTTAACCAATTCGGGGTTCTATTTATTTGACCTTATTTGAGACTACTCATAATTCACCTTAAAGGGTCAGGATATCTAGTAATACATAGCAAGGATACTGAGCTATCTTTACTAAGTGATTTAAGGGTAAATATATATATATATATATATATATATATTTTTTTTACATCTTTATTGGGGTATAATTGCTTTACAATGGTGTGTTAGTTTCTGCTTTATAACAAAGTGAATCGTCATACATAAACATATGTTCCCATATGTCTTCCCTGTTGCGTCTCCCTCCCTCCCACCCTCCCCATCCCACCCCTCCAGGCTGTCACAAAGCACCGAGCCAATATCTAAGGGTAAATATATATTTAAGTATATGAGAGTATAGGCAATGCCCAGCTCTCCACCCAGAACCCAAACCTCACATGAGGGCGTTTAGATATTCTCACAGTTTTCTGGCTTTATCTTTCTTGTTTGCCAAAGATCTACAATTGCTCTTTACACTATGTGGCCCAGTAATAAGTTTTTGTTTTGCAAGAATAGCACAAAGAACTTTTTTAATGAACCACTTGAAAGTGAGCGGCCAACATAATGCCCCATCACCTTTGATATTTGAGTACAATTCTCCTCTACACAAAGACATGAATCATAACACAACCATAAAAATCAGAAAATTAACATTGACACCACCACCACCTAATCCTCAGACCCACTCTAGTTCTACCAGTTATCTCAGTGGTGTCCATTATAGCAAAAGGATCTGACTTACGATCACATGCTACATGGAATTGTCATGTCTCTTCTATCATCTTCAGTGTAAAACAATTCCGTAGTCTTTCCTTAACTTTGATGACCTTAATACCTTTAAACAAGGCTAATGGACAAAATCCAGCCTGGTCACCCATTTTTGGAAATAATATTTTATCGGAACACAGTCACATACATTCATTTACATATTGCCTAAGGCTGCTTTGGGGCTACAACAGCAGAGTTGAGTAGTTGTGACCATATGGCCTGCAAAACCTAAAATATTTACTACCAGGCCCTCTACAGAAAATCTTTTTTGACCCCTGCTCTAGACAGTACTAGAAGGCAAGAAAAAGAATTGAAGAGAATAAATATCAGAAAAGATGAAGACTAGTTTTAGTGTATTTTATTGCTTACACAGAAAGTCTTAAAGAATCTATAGAATAACTACTAGGACAAATATTGAACTTAGCAAAGTTGCAGAATATAAGGCAGGCACAAAAAAATCAATCTTGTTACTCTATATTACCAGCAATCGGTAGAAAATATTTTTTAAATTTCGTTAAAATATTGTCAGAAAACATAAAATACTTAGAAATAAATTAATGAAAGATGTGCAATCCCTCTACATTGAAAATGAAAAAATATTGCTAAGAGAAATTAAAGACCTAAATAAATAGAAATACCATATTCACATACTTGAAGACTCAAAATTGATGAGAAGTTAACACTCCCCAAATTGATTATAGATTCAATGCCATTCCCAGTGAAAATTCCAGCAGGATACTTTTTAGAAATCAACAAGCTTATTCTAAAATTTATATGAAAATGCAAAGGCTCTACAGTTGCCAAAACTATCCTGAAAAAGAAAAACCAAGTTAAATGACTTATACCATATGACTTTAAGATTGTGATTTCAAGATTGTAACCAGCATACAAATGGCCCCCAATGATCCCCACTTGCTGGTATTACCCTTGGGTAGTCCCTTCACAGATGGCATCAGCGTTGGTCTGTGTGGCCAAGAGAATATGACAGAGTGATGATATGTTGCTTCCTAGATTAAGTTATGAAAGACATTGTGATCTCTCTCTCTTTCTGTCTCTCTGTCTCTGTCTCTCTCTCTTATTCTCTCTTTGATCACTTGTCCTGAGGAAAGCCAGTCTCTCTTTCATGAACAGTCCAATGCCGAGGCCCATACAGTGAAGAACTGAAGCTCATGGCCACCAGGCAGCAAGGAACTGAGGGCTCTCTCAGCAGCTGCATTAGTGAACTTGGAAACAGAATCTGCAGCCCCAGCCCAGCCTTCCGATGACTGCAACCCTGGCCAGTAGCTTTACTACAACCTCATGAGAGATTCTGAGACAGGATCGCTCAGCTTAGGTGCTCTCCGATTCCTGACTGTCAGAAACGGTGTGAAATGGTGTTTGTTGCTTTATGCTGCTAAATTTGGAGATAATTTGTTATGCAGCAATAGATGGCAAATACGAAGACTTACTTTTATAGTAATCAAGACAGTGTGGTATTGATGTATGGATTGACAGATAGATCAGTGGAACACAATAGAACCCAGAAATAGACCCACACTTAAAGTCAATTGATTTTTGACCAAGGGACCAATGTAATTCAAAGAGGGTAGTCTTTCCAAGAAATGGTGCTAGAAGACTCTTTGTCATACTAACCACCAAAAGTAATTCAAGGTAAAACACAGAGACTATCGTGGGGTAGGCCAAGATTTCTTAGATAGGATGATGGATGGATGGATAAAGACGTGGTATATACATACATATATATTATTTTGCCATGAGGAAGAAGAAAATTCTGTTATTTCGACAATATGAATGGATCCTAAAGACATTATGCTAGGTGAAATAAGTCAGAGAGAAAAAGACAAACACTGTATAATATCACTTATATGTGGGATTTTAAAAAACGAGATTCATAGAAGCAGAGAGTAGAATAGTGGTTACCAGGAAATGGGGGGGTGGGGGAAATGAGAGATGTTGGTCAAAGGGTGTTACAAACTTCCAGTTATAAGAGGAATAAGTTCTGTGGATCTAATGTACAGCATGGTGATTGTAGTTAACAATATTTATTATATACTTGAAAGTAGCTAAGAGAGTAGATCTTAAATATTCTCTCCACAGAAAAGAAATGGTAATTATGTGAGGTGATGGGGGTGTTAACTAACCCTACTGTGGTAATCATTTCAAAGTTTATAGTTGTATCAAATCATCACATTGTCTACCTTAAACTTACACAATATGATGTCAATTATGTCTCAGTAAAGCTGGGGAAAGGGACTTCCCTAGTGGTCCAGTGGTTAAGACTCCACGCTTCCACTACAGGGGGCATGGGTTTGCTCCCTGGTCGGGGAACTAAGATCCCTCATGCTGCATGGCACAGACAAAAATAAATAAATAAATAAAAATTGAAAATTAAAAAAAAAACCTGGGGGGGAAAAAGACTTATACAAGAATGTTTATAACAACTTTGTCATAATGGCAAAAACCTGGTAACAAGCCAAATGTCCCTAAGCTATTGAATGGTTAAACAAATTACAGTATATCAGACAAAGAAATACTACTCAGCAGTAAAAAGAAATGCATTACTGATACATACAACAAAGTGAATGAATTTCAAAAACATATGTTGCATCAAAGAAGCTAGACACAAAAGAGTATATACAGAATAATTCCATTTATATAAAAATCTACAGGTAAAACTAAGCTACAGGGATGGAGACTGGAACAGCAAATGCCTCTAGATGAGGGGTAATTGATGGAAAGGGACTGGAGAAAACTTTCTGGGGGATAAAAATATTCTATATGTTAATAAGGGTGCATACATCTGTCAAAAACTCATTTAACTGTACACTTAGAAGCAGCATTTTATTGTATGTAAATAACCGTGTAAGAAAACAAATTTGAATGCTTTGACAGGACATGCACTTTCTAGGTCCTGGCTATTTACAACACTGCAAATATGCTAGTTGGTTTACACCAGTCCTGGGAGAGACCTAAAAATCTGGGAGGAGTATAGAATTGATTCTTAAGAAGGAACCCACTTCCTTAAGAAGGAACCCACTCCAATGGAAAAGAAACACAAATGAAAGAAGTTGAATATTCACTTGGCATTGGGTCTTACACTGCCTTGGACTATTTCCCCTTTTCCATATGTCTCCTCTCTAAGGTGAGATTTCAAACTCTCCAAGGGTAGTGATGTGTCTTATAAGCCTTTGCATTTCCCATAGCTGTGGCAGTATTTTATGCAGACAGAATTTGGTAAATATCATGGAAAGAGAGAGAGAGAGCTATGATTTAGAATATTTTTCAATGGGGTTTTGCATACGTTACCCGGAATGGTAGACTACGAATCACATGAGAACCAAGACAGTTCTGTGTTTCCCAGTCTGTCACAGTGTCTGGCACATGGAAGAATATTGTTTCATTGATTAACTGAATCGTACACTAGAGAGAAAAGTAAATGAGCTCCTCTCAAAGTCCTGTTGTCTCCCCTTCACCACCCCCAACAATCTCCCAGCAGCGGAAATCTTTAAATATGCTTTTTGTTGTTTTACAGACTTTTGCATTTAAACTGGGAGTGGCACCACCCCATTTTATTAGCTATTTCTCATACCAGCCCTGTGAGGTTAGCGCTGTTATCTGCCTGTTACAGGCAAGGGCACTGAGAGGTGAAGCCTCTTGCCCGGGTTGGGATCCACAATGAGCTGCTGGGAGGAGTGGGATTTGAGTGCCCATGTTCCCCTTTCCAGCCGGCTTCACTGGTCCAAGGAGCGTGTGGCTTCCTACAAGATAATGAAATGTGGATTTTCTATACTAGACTTTGAAAATCATTTTAAAGGCATTTATTCCAGAAGAAAGAGTTAGGATTGTAATTCTTTGGCTGATTCCTTTTCCTGAGATCTTTTTAGCTACTTGCTGGGCTGCCTAGACCCAAGGTCTTTGAAATGACTCAATCCATCCAGAGATTCAGCACCGTTAGTTCCTGTTCAGATACCCTGACTCGCAGAAGTCACTCTCCCTTCCACAACTTTGCAGTAGAGCCCTCCCAAACAACGTAACCTTAAACAATATTTTAATTGGAGTAAAATAAGTTTATAAAGTTGGAAGGGGATTTAGGGTTTATCTAATTAGGAAAACTTTAATTGGTTCGTGAACTTCCATAAATTTAAAATGTATGTAAAATTGTGGGTAAGGATGGATATAACTTTTTTTTTCTTCTTGAGAAGGTCAAGCTTTCAGATTGCTCTTCTTAAAAGTGGGCTTGTTTCTAACAAACAGGAAAATGGAAGCTCAGCAAGGTTAGAGAACACGCCTTAAGGGTCACAAAGCCAGGTGACCGGATCCAGAACCTCAGTCCTCCAGGAAGACAGCGGAACTGACTTATCTTGTTTCCCGGAACATGCGTTTCTTTTGAAGAATTACACCCACAGGTTCTTTGACTCCTATACTTTGTTCTAAAGAATTGGTTTCCCTAAAATTGTATCCTTCATCAAGATAAAACCACCAGTCTGTCCTTTCCTTCATCTGCCTAAATCAGCTCCCCTGGAGGACACTCGGTGGAGGGATGCAGGTTTTCTGTGTCCTTTCTCTGAATGGCAGAGGGAGCCTCAGCAGTTCCCAGAATTCTCAGTTCTGATAACTTGGCCCAATGTGATCAACGATACTATTATTGCATCACTCACTAACTCCCTCCAGACAGCAGATTCAATTAAGACAAGTGGTTTTCAACCTTAGCTTCACTTTAGATTTTCCCCAGGGAGCTTTTAAAAACCCCCATACCCACAGCCAGCCTGCACCCTGGACCAATTAAATGCAGCCCTCCAAAGGAAGGACTCAGTCAAGAGTATTTTTTGTTTGTTTGTCTTGTTTGTTTGCGGTACTCGGGCCTCTCACTGTTGTGGCCTCTCCCGTTACGGAGCACGGGCTCCGGACGCGCAGGCTCAGCGGCCATGGCTCACGGGCCCAGCCGCTCCGCGGCATGTGGGATCTTCCCAGACCCGGGCACGAACCCCGTGTCCGCTGCATCGGCAGGCGGACTCTCAACCACTGCGTCACCAGGGAAGCCCCAAGACTATTTTTTAAAGCTCTTCAAGTGATTGCAATGTGCAGCCAAAGTTGAAATATACTAATAGAAGCAAGAGAAAAAAAAAATCGTATTGATATTATGTACCGGGTTTTACATACACTAGCCCTTTTTCCTCTCCCAGGCTCAGAGAGGCTCTATTAACTTTTCTAAAAATCACACAGCTGGAAAGTGACAAAGTATAGCTTTAAATCCAGATCACTGTAATTCCCGAGGCATGCTTTCTTCACAGGAACAGATGGTTTCCTGAAAGCTGTTTGTAAAATAGAGATTTAGCGACAATCAAATGAGGTGACATCTGTCAAGCACCTGGCACGTAGTAGGTGGTCCTGAATAATCTCTATGTCTCCATTTCTCAGCCTATTCATTTATCTAGAACGTTCCTCCTGGCCGATGCCATGCCATGACACCAAGACTTTAGGTCAGGGAACTTCGGGTTAACCCCGGCAGCTATGCAGTTATCATGCCTTCTTTATGCACTAACCATGTTACATTGTAATTCATTATTTGAGATGTTAGGTTTTAGGGAACTTAAATTGATGGAATATAAACTGAAAATATGTCCTCTTACCTATTGCAATCATGTTATAGATGCTCTTAGCTTTATGTATTTTAATGTTCTGTAGTCATTACTTCTCTGTCTTGTCATTATAGAATGGGATAATTCCCCATGTAACCAATGGGAAAGTTGATGTTGGTGGCACTGCCCAGCCACACAGCTGTAACTTGATGTAACCAGATCATCTATCCATCCATCACACTGTCTTTGTAAGACTAGAGCAGGGGCCTGTGCCCTAGTAATTCTGAAGTTTTTCCTTTTCTTCTAGTCTATTTATGAGACTCATAAATCATTAAAAAAACCTTTTTCTGACTTGGTGGCATTCAGTCAAGTAGCATATGGATGGGAGCACAGGCTTCAAGACGAGATGCCTCCTTGGGGTGGGATAAGTGTTGGCACCTGCCAATGGGGAAAGGCAATGACCTTGTTCAGAATGCCTCTATCTGCTGACAGGTACTGAGGGGTTTGACTAAAGCAATAACAGTTATGATAGCTAATGTTTAGAGCAGCCACTTAGTCCAAGCATGTCCGAGGTGCTTGGTGGTGAGAGAGATAGCCAGGATTCAAACCCAGGCAGTCTGAACCTGGAGTCTGGTTTCCAGCTCCAGTGTTATACTTCAGGAGGCACCAGTGGGCTGGAGGGGCTCTCACAGAGGGAGGGGGAGTCTGTGTCAACCTCAGAGGAAGAGGGAATGAGACATGGAGCTGGCCGTGACCATGCCGTTATCCTTCCTTTGTCCCCCTCTTCCTGCCAATCACTATCCACCCACCTCCTTCTGAAAGAAGGAGACACAGGAGTCAGACACAGGCTTCGTTGAGCAAGAGAGGGGAGGGACCAAACATCCATCTCGTCTTCTCACTTTAATCTCTTATTCATCAAGCCTGCACTGAGTGCTACCCGTGTGTCTGACACGGTTTTCAGTTCCTTGTACATGTGAACTCAGAGAGGTCAGGTCACTTGCCCGAGGTCCACTGCTCTGAAGGGGTGAGGGCTGCGTGTGAACCCAAACGTTATCAAACTGATGTCATGCAGTGCCCAGCCTCTCACTTTGGGAACTTTCTACTCCGTGTAAGGGGTTTTTAACAGAGATCCTTGGTAGCGCATAATAACTCAAGTAAACCACCATTAAGTTCTCATCGGAGAAAGGAAAGTTGGGGGCCTTAGACTTGGAGGTTTCCTTCTTGAGAAGCCTCACTGTGCATTTGTTAGCCTCCGTTTGGGTCCTTTTCTGAATATTGCACTAATATGGCCGTCTTTGTCTTAATGACGATAGCACTAGATGCTGTTGTGCAGAAACTGTAATGTGTCAATAGCTTAACATCATTAACTTATAGTTCGCATTTCCATAAGGAGCCAAGGCAATTCCAAGTCAGGAGGGGCTGGATGGGGTGGGAGCTCTGCTCAAACACAGACTGACAAGGGGCTCTGTCTTTCTCAAAACAGGGATTCAGAGGATGTCTTGTTCATTGGCATTGAGCTGGCAAAAGAGGAGGTGGCGGAGGAACACGTGTGAGAGGTTCTTATGGGTCAGGCCTGGAAGCTGAGCTCATCAGTGCTGCTCTGATGAGTTCCCATTAGCGGGAACTCACTCCTATGGCCATAGCTTAGTGCAAGGGAGTTTGGGAAATGTGTCCAAGTGGGTTCCCAAGGAGAAGAAATTCGGGTTCTTTTTCCTTTCTTTTTCTTTCTTTTATTTTGTGTTTTTTTGTTTGTTTTGTTTTGTTTTTTGGCTGTGTTGGGTCTTTATTGCTGCATGAAGGCAAGCGAGGGATTCTCTTGTTGAGGAGTACGGGCTCTAGGTGAGTGGGCTTCAGTAGTTGTGCCACATGGGCTCAGCAGTTGTGGCTCGCAGGCTCTAGAGCACAGGCTCAGTAGTTGTGGCGCACGGGCTCTGCAGCATGTGGGATCTTCCCGGACCAGGGATTGAACCTGTGTCTCCTGCACTGGCAGGTGGATTCTTAATAGGGAAGTCCCTATTTTGTTTTTTGTTTTGTTTTGTTTTTATGGTTTGTTGTCATTTTATGGCCAGTGGTTTGAGGGCTGAGCTGCCAATGGAAAAAAGAATAATGAGAAGAATCTTCTGGAGTGATCCATGTCTGGTGCTAATTCTAAGTGTGAAAACAATAAAATCTCATTTTTATTTAGTCTTTTCTATATACCAAACTGTCTAAGCCCTTCATTTCATGGTTGCACTTACTCTTAAAGCAGCCTTGCACATGGGTTTTAAAGTGTATCAATGGTATAGTTCCACTCTTGGAAAGGTAATAAAGAGCTAACATGCCCCAGTAGGTCCATTCTCCACCCTCCTTTCCCTTGCATGTGTCCCAGAGGTTGGTTTCCATGGATGAGTCACCCAGGCTTTCTTGTCCTCTGGCTTCTGGTTGGATTTGGTCAATGGGCGTCCCCGGCAGGAAATCAGAGTTGAGTGTACTGTTGTGCCCCCTTGCTCTGTGCTTTGGAAGTTGCTGTGCTCCTCTATCAATGGCCACAGCTCCTGTCAGGCAGCCACTCTCCCGCGTCTACAGGTATCACTAGGTCCCATGAGAGGTCTCTCTTTCTGCCCCTTCAGGCCTGGGATGACCATGGCTTCCTGCCTTTGATAGTCCCTTGGTGCTTCATCAGCCCTTGACGGTCCCTTAACCCTCCCCACATCCCTGTAAATAGTTCCTTCCACGAACTCTCCTCAGTTATCCCTTGGGGAGTGCCATCTCTTTCCTACTGGTTCCTGGCTGACTCAGCTAGGACTTGAGAAATTATACTATCCCTTTATTAATTATAGTGTCTACTTTGGAGTCAGGAAGACCTAGTTATGAAGCCCAGTTTGATGGCTTACTAGTTGTGTGATCTTGAGCAAATTACTCAATCTCTCTGGGCTGTAGTTTACTCATCCACAACATAAAAGATAATGGATTTGGGAGGATTAAAAGAAATAACATATCCAAATTACCTAGCCCAGTGTGTTGCACGTAACCGGTGATTAATAGAATTAGAAATGGCAAATGATGCCATGGAAATATGTCAAACTCAATTATTAAATTAATTCAAATTAAACTGTATGCAGTCTATTAAACTGATGGACATTTTTAAAAGATGATGATTCCCGGTATTGATGGTGATGTAGGGGAAAGGCATGCACTGCAAGTGAAGTATAAAATTTGGTAAAACCTTTCTGAAGGGCATTTTATCTATAGGGATATAAAGCTTAAAAAATGTACATTCTTTTTGGTCCAGCAATTCACATCAATTTTCTGAATTTATCCTGAGGAAATAATCCTAAGGAAAAAATCAGACAAAGATGCAAACATGTTCACACTATCATTGTTTACAATAGTTAAAAATTGGAAATAACAAATATTCAACAACAGGGAATTGGTTAAATAAACTTTGGAACATTTATACAGACAAATAGATGAATATAGAAAGATGGCCATAGCACATAGGAAGGAAAAGAATCAATCACAAAAAAGTGTTTGTAGAGCATTATTTCATATTTTTGTAAAACTGTAAATTGAAGAGCTATATATTGAAATACTAATTTTGGTTATTTCTGGATGGTAGGATCACAGGTGATATTTTCCTCTATTCTTTTCTCTTTTTTTCTGTATTTTCTGACTTTTCTACACTGAACATTTTTTGTACAGAACATTATGTAGATAGGATTGTTCTTGGCTACAAGTAACAAAACTCCAAACTACAGTGGTTCGGCAGCTCAACAAGGCGAGGACCAATGTCTGAAATTTTCATGGTTTTTCCTTCATGGCCTTAACATGGCCACTGCTGCCCAGTCATCACATGTACATTCAGAGAAGAAAGGGGAACCAGAAGGACCAGTGCCTCTCTCAAGAAAACAAAAGCTTTCCCAGGGACTCCATGACAGACTGATGCCTCATAGGCCAGATCTGTGTCACATGACTACTGCTAGCTGGAAAGCGGAAGAGAGAAGGGAGTTGGGAAATGAAAGGTGAGTCAACCACTTTGCAATGTCTGCCGCAAACACATATTGCTTTTGTCATAAAAAAATAAACGTTATTAAAAATTTCAAGCAAGTTATTTCTTTTTTCTTGAGTACTTTCATGCTTCCCTCTGCCACCTTCCCATCCATGCCGGCTGCAACAGCCAGAGATTCATATTCACTGAGCCAAGAGGGTGAGGAAGGATGAAGAAACTTGAGCCAAGGCTGCACCCTCCAAGGCAGTGGGAGTGGAGAGATGGGCAGAGCCCCGAAGGCCTGGGAAATCAGCCTGTTGCTTTTGCAGCCAACCTCATCTAGGTATCCCTGGTTTGAGGCTGTGGCTACACAAAGCTTATCAACAGAGACTTTTGCAACTTCAGTACCTCTGGCCCTGCTGTTATTTTCTAATGTGCAGGACTGGCCCTGATATTTTGTCCAGCTTGCTTTGGGCTCAGCAAGGCTTCCCAGATAAAGAACGTGCCCATGACAGCAGCTGAGGGAATGGACTAGATTGCCTGGGTCCAGATCCTGGCTGTGCCACTTACCTGTTATATGACCTTGGGCCAGTTACTTAAGCAATCTGTGTTTCTGCTTCCTCAACTGTAAAATGGGAATAATAGTATACTTTTCATATGGTTGTTATGAAAGATTAGATGAATCAGTATTTGTCAAGTGCCTGCAATGTACCTATCACGTGGTAAGTGCTATAGAAATATTTGTTTAAAAAATAAATAGATATAAGAAAGACAGAAACAGCCATTGCTGTCTGGACCCAATTTGTTTGAAGCTACATCTTACTTGACATAAATCTGAAACATCTAAAGCTGCAAAGAAGGGCTGAATTTTCTTTTGTTGCCTGCTGGCTGCCCCATGTGGTCTCAGTGAGGGGGAAAGGAGAGCCCACGGGAAGCTAAGAGCCATGAAGAACCTATTGCAGCTCATTTAAATCTTACAAGGCAGGTGTATACTGCCCTCAGTTTACAGATGGGGAAACTGAGGCTCAGAGAAGTGAAGTAACTAGGCCACAGTCACATGCATATGAATGGTGAAGCTGGGATTCAACCGCAGCTACCCTGCATATTGCATGATAAGAATGATATTTACAGAGGGGAACTTTCCTGTACAAGATCCTAAAATGTTAACATACACATCAATCCCTAGTTGAACAATACTTAAGGAGTTTTTGCTTAAAAGGCTCTATAACAGGGCTTCCCTGGTGGCGCAGTGGTTGAGAGTCCGCCTGCCGATGCAGGGGACACGGGTTCGTGCCCCAGTCTGGGAAGATCCCACATGCCGCGGAGCGGCTGGGACCGTGAGCCATGGCCGCTGAGCCTGCGCGTCCAGAGCCTGTGCTCCGCAACGGGAGAGGCCACAACAGTGAGAGGCCCGTGTACCGCAAAAAAAAAAAAAAGGCTCTATAACAAATCTTTTTGTAAGATGCTGTATTTCTCTATATTTAATTTGGAATTTTGTATTTTCATATATTGTGTTTTCTTATAATATATAATGTGCCTCTCTTATTTAAAAAATAAATTCCAAGGCTGAAACTCAGCTAAAATTCTTTTTTGGGGGGCCAGTGGAGGGAATGGTGTTGGGGTTTTTTGCCCCTTTTTTTGTTTGTTGCAGTTTTGTGGGTTTTTTTTTTTGAAGTGTAGAATATAGTATCTAAATACAGATGTGCCCCTACAATAAATGATCATTTTGTTGCCAATTCCAGGCATATTATCTTGAAGCTCAAAGCCTGGCTTAAACCAGTGGAAATCATCAATAACTAACATCATAGATATCTCGCAGGTCCAAATTCCTCCATTGCTCCCCTCTGCTGTGTTGATGCCACCTTTGCAAATGCCAGTTCCAGAGAGATACAACCAGACATTGCTCAATGGTTTTCTTCGTGACTATGATCAACTTCAAGCAAAGTGTAAATGTTTCAGGAGACTTCCTTATTCTTTCCCTTTAAGAAAAAAAATCGCCAAGCCCTACCCAACCCCACCCTTAGCTTCTAAGGTTCTGGAGCCTGCTATGCAAGAGACAGAGCCAAGGTAAAAAGAACTGAAAACAAAATGGGCTTTTTTTTTTTTTTTGAAACTTTTGTTCCCAGCTCTTATACCCCACCTCCCTATATTGCGGAGTCCCAGGATCTGGGATCTGACCCTGACCCGTGCCACCTGGGGACCTCTCCCTGGCCCTGGGCCAGTCCTAGGCAGGCTGATGTCTGTCCCAGATCAGCCCCCAAAGCCATCAGAGGGGAATTAACTCTTTCAAAAGACATGGGCTAACCTCCAACAGCCCCACCTTCCTATTTCGAGTGCTGATCTTTCCACCTTTATACTTTTGGCTTCATAGTTGTTCTCATTCCTCTGCCAGGGGGTTAAAGGGTGCAAACAGCCAAGAAGCAGCTGCAAGGAAGCTCTGAAGTGCCTATCTGGTAGGTAGGGCGACTGCCGCAGGCAGGAGAGACCTGGAGAGAGATTAGGTGAAACATTAGCCATGGCCTTTTGGATCCAGTCCAGTGTCTTTCAATTATTTCTTTATGTGCTTTGGGTCCTGGGTTTATTTGGCATGGGACAGGCCTCCATTAGAAGATTTCGCAATGATTTGCCATGTTACAGTTCTAAACATATGTGAACTCGTCACCAAAGGAAATTTATGTTTTACCATCTTTTCCCCCACCTCTCCCTGGAGAGCTGCAGGGAAAAGCACTCCAAGCAAATTAATCAAAATGACTAGGTAATGCTCTAAAAATAATAAATGGTGGTGTAGTCTGGATCCCTTTCAAGTTTGAGCTCATTTTGTGAGCTTGAATATCCATACATCACATCACGTGTATATATTTTTTATCAGAGTGAAGTAGGCAATTGCATAGGAACAGATAAGTTATTAAGACACATAAATGCAATTAGTCTCATAACACTGGACCGCATTTTAACTAAGTTAATTAAGCAACTCGGCCAAGGAGCAGGCAAAGGGTAGGTGTCTTAATGATTCCTTAACTTGCTTCCAGAAGCCAGCTATGCAAATCAGGACAGGCTACAGGCTTTGGGCTCTGAAATCACGGCTGGCCGGAAATGGAGGCGAATTATAACAAAAAGGGAAAATATATGTTGTGTCTTCCTGGGCTTCCCTCACCTGCTGACAGAAGATGCGCTGTTGCTGGACAAAGGCAGGAGGACTGGAAATTTTTGAAAACAGGTTCCCAAAAGTCAGTGGATAATAATGAAAAAACAAACAAGCTGACAGCATTATTATCATCATATTTTCAAAATACCATCCCCCAGATCAGCTCTAAAAGAATGTTTTTATATGAAAAACAGAAACAAAAAACAAAACAAAAAACCTGTAACTGGGCCCTGGGTTCTCCATCACTGGAATAAGATTAGATAAGCCTCAGGGTGAGGTTGAGAAGGGAAATCCATATTGGAAAAAAGGAAAGCCCGGATAACCAGGATAGGTTCTTTTCTTATTTTAACTGATGCAGTTCTTTAATTTTCACTTGACCTCTTTCCCTAATATATGTCCCAAATATCCAAGAGCAAGATGTTCTTTAAGGATCTGTATCCAAACCATCCACAGCCCTCGATGATAATTTATCCACGTCAGACAGGGGCTACTAGGCCAGTGTAATGGAGAAAAACTAGGAGCAAGCACTGCCCAGGTTTGTCATATATGCCCTTTGTCTCCAAATCTGAGCCCTCCTGTTATTAGGCTAAACCACAAGGATATTTCCAACCTAAGGAATCTCGTCCAGCCTCAGAATGCTTGTTAGATAATTCCCACATCTTCATTCTCCAGAAAGGGCTGATTGCAGCGTTGCTAATCCCAACCCGTTTAGCCAGCCTCCATTCATCATGGCTGGCAGGAGAGACTAGAGGGTTATGGGTAATTGAATCGCAGCCAGCCTTCCAACCTAATTTAAGTCAACCCTTTGACCTCTTTCCTGACCAAATCTGCTGCCGGAGCTAGTAAATAAATATTGTTTTTCCATTAGAAGAGGCCTTTTCTGAATGCCTACTATGCGTCAGCTTTGTGCGACGCATCCTTTATCTCACCCCATTCATTCATGCTGTCAACACTTTCGTGGGAACCCAGACACGAGGAATTAACAGATAGTGAAGATGAGTGTAAAGGTCATCTTGGGGTCAGCCCGGTGGGGGAAATGTGTGCTCTGCGGACACCCTGACTTCCTATCTTTGAAAGGAGATAAATCTTTACCCCGACAGAAAGCCCGAAGCCCCCTGCACACAGGAAAATGAAACGATAAACATATCCCTTCTCACAAAGAGAAGTCACGTAGGTCTTCGAAGTCCAAAGACCTCCATTCCAGTTCTCCCTCCATCGTATTTGACACACGATGTCAGGTACCAGTTTAACCTCTCTGGGCCTCAGGGTCCTTATCTGCGATAAGGGGGGTGTGGGGGAGGTGCTTGTCGAGGGAGGGAGTAACAGCCCTAAGTGGCAAGTCTATCGTGAGGATTTGGGGATTAAGTGACATATCGTGGAGGGAAGCTCCTTGTAAACTGTAAGTCTCTTCACAGATAGGAGATTATTGCTAATTACTCTCACTCACTCTCTGTTAAAACTGCCAACCAGCCATGAGATCAGTGAAAGGAGAGCTTCTGATCGAAGGTCTAGACGGACAGTATACACTCTTATTTTAAATAACGGAAGCATAGGTGGCATTTCTCATGAAATTTGCTTCATTTATTTTCTTTGGTAAAAACCTCTGGGTCACCATCATGTCTGCTAAGTGTATATATGATCTGGGTTTTGTGGCCAGAAAGCTTTCTAACATTTCAAATTTGGCAGGAATCATGTTCCCCCACCTATTTTTCATCCTGTTAGAAACCGGCTCACCAGTGACTGGTAATGTTCTACTATCAGCAACCCTCGAATCCACGCTAAAGTTGGCACTGAATTGTTACAGATAATATCCTTGGCACCAGTACTTTTTTTAGGAACGGTGAGTCAAGGATGTGCCGAGGTTTGTTCAGGGAAAAATTAATGTGCTTGAAAAATTTACTTTCCCTTTTTAATTCCAAAGTGATACGAGGCCCCTAAAATTTTACAAGCAGCCAGGAGACCCTGAGCAGCCCGAGAGGGTGGGTTTAAGTGATGATGTTAATGGAATTATCCGTTGATGCTGGATAACTGTCTGCCGCCGAGAGGTAATTATCCATGCAAAGATGAGGTATTGCTGAAGATAAACACTGAAGGAGAGCCCGCAGTGTTTGTTTTCCATGCTGCAGCTTAATCTCCTCCACTGTTTAACGTCATCAGCATCGCTGCTAGTCCTGAGCCACACAATTTCGCTTGAAAGAAATTAAATCCCCGGAACATACATGCAGTTGTAAAGCTGCAGGAGATGTGGGTTGGGATGTTTTTGCTGCTATCGTCAGTGGCAAACAAGCGTTCTCTTTTACCCCATCCTTCTCCATTGTGTGATAAAAATGAGAGCAACATTTGTTGAATGCTCACTGCGGGACCATGCCCTACGTTAGTTAAGTATTTGATATACGTTGTTCTATTTCATCTTCATGCCCAACAATTCCATGAGTTAAGTGCTAGTCGAGGGAGCTGGTATCAGAGAAGTTAAGTAACTGGTCCAAGATCTCACGACCAGCGAGCAGTGGAGTGAGGGTTTCAATTCTGGCAGACCAGCTCCAGCTGTTCACAGCAAACCACTAGAACACACATGTTTCCCCATCTTGAGTCTGCTCTTCTTGACTTTAGAGATGAGTCCAGGCAGTTTTATGACTTCTACAGCTGCCCCTGCTATCTTTACTGGAAGTCTGCCAGATCTCCCATCCGGTCCTCTGTCTGGATTCTGTTTTATTGAGAAAGAATTTGCATCCAACCCTGTGTGGCCTTATCCTGAGCTTTGTAACTCACCTCGGAAGGCCTTCTCATTGGCCAACTTCCCTGCCTTCTTCAGCCAATCTGTAAGTAATCACTGCCTCCTTCCTCTAGGTTCTTTCCCCCAAAACCTATGAAAATAAAACACAAAAAAACCTAAAAGAGGCCTTCCCTGGTGGCGCAGTGGTTGAGAGTCTGCCTACCGATGCAGGGGACGCGGGTTCGTGCCCCGGTCCGGGAAGATCCCACATGCCGCGGAGCGGCTGGGCCCGTGAGCCATGGCCCCTGAGCTTGCGCGTCCGGAGCCTGTGCTCCGCAATGGGAGAGGCCACAACAGTGAGAGGCCCGTGTACCACAAAAAAAAAAAACAAAAAAAAAAACCTAAAAGAATATTTCAGTGCACAACTGTCCAGCCTCCACCAAATCCAACAATTGTTGACATTCTGCCATATTTGACTGACTGATCAATCAACCTATTTTTCTTTCTGAGCCATTGGAAAGTTAGGTTCAGAAATCATGGCATGTCAACCCCCAAAGCGTCATTTAGCAGGCTTCTCCTAAGAATAAGGAGCATTTCCTACATGACCACATTGCCATGATCAGACCTGAGAAAATGATAATTCCTTAATATCATCTATTATCTAGTTCAGTGGTAGATCTTTTAACCATTCCTCAACTGTCTTTTATGGATTTTTTTAAAATTAAGTTTCATGCATTTTATTGGTAGTATGTGTCTCTAGCCACTTGTAATCTAAAACAGCTCCCCTCCCCATCTTTATTTTATTTCCTACACTACATTTAGTTTTTGAGGAATCCCTCTGGTTTTGGGGCAGTTGAATTGCTTCCTATCCTAAGGGTCTCTGCTCGTCTCTACTTTCAACTCTTAGCCAGCTGTTAGTAAGATGGCAGCTCTAGAATTTCTATACGGGTGGGGCTTGAGGGGAGTGTGCAATGTGGTTATAAGGTGTTGGAGGGTGAGTGGACTTTTGCATAAGAAAAGCACTTAAAAAAACTTAAATTGTTGATTTATTTGACATGGCTGCTGCCCTTACATAGAGGTAGTCTGTATCATAGAAGAGGTGATAAATGGTAAGTGATACAGACTCTGAGCAAATTAGATTCAAACGTCAGCATTGCTACTTACAAGCTGTGTGACCTTGAACAAGTTACTTAACCTCTCTGTTACCCAGTTTTATCATTTGTAAAATGGTGGCGATAACAATAGAATCTAATTCACAGAGTCCGGCTGAAGTGAGTTGATAAGCACAAAGCAGTGAGAATCCTTCCTGGGACAGCATGTTATTCATACATGGTAGCAATCATCATTGATATCCCTCTCCTACCTTCTATCAACTTCCTTCTCTAGTCATTTCCTGGAACTGGAGCATCCAGCATTTCTGCCTGCCTGATAGTTTTACCCATTGACTTTCACTTTGTGTTCAATTTATTCCGATTGACCTGGGGAACCCTCAACCACATCCTCCTTCCTCTCTCCCCTGTTTTGTTTTGTTTTGTCTTTCCAGTCAAATGCTTTTTAAAAATATCTATTTGGTCCTCCTTTCTTCTATTATCTTGTAAGTCTGAAATAAGTTCCTCCCTTTCTGTACTGAGCCATAGCTTCGCCCTTTGATTGAAGATGAAATTACATCAGCTGTTTCTAGTCCAGGACGACTTTCTTGCTTAAATGAAGGTCAGAGCTTCTTGGTTCCCATTCATTCATTCAGTCAGACCGCCAGTCATTCAGTGCACTTTGGGACCCCCATGAGGAACTGGGCACTGGCTGAACACTGGGGATACACCAGTGAACTAGACACCGTCCTGGCTGTGGACAGATAACCAGCCAATTACTTAGAGTGCATCTTAGCGGCAGTTAGGCATGGGTTGAAACAGGTAGCTCTGGACCCTCCCTGCACCCGGACCACTCTAGGAGAATCATCGAAAGCGTGTTAACGGGTCCCTTTCTCCACAGGTGTACTCTCCATTGTTCTGAAATTCCTACCAGAGGACCGCTAGAGTAGCTCGTGTTGCTTCCTGTTTCTCTACAAATCCTTTAAACATTTCTAGAACCATTTAGAGCTTCAGCTATTACGGCCTGTTTCCACAAAAGTGCTTGTATTTTATTAGAATAACTGTAATAGCACAACATCCTCGTCTGAACAATGGGGATAATAATAGTACCTACCGTCTAGGGCTGGTATAAACATTAAACAAGTTAATAGAAAAATGCTTAGAATGCAGCATGGATTTGTATGTGTGAAAAATAAATTAAAATAAAGTTTGTTGAAATATGATGGAGTCAAAGACAGTATGACTCAGAGCAGGTGAGCTTTGAGGGGGTTCAGGGGCCTTGACTTAAGAAGCAGATGAGGCAGGAAGCATTTGAAGACATTATGGAGAGGTTAGAGGGAAATCCAAAGATGAATTCTGACTACTTAAAAAAACATTTTTGTTTTAATGTGGCCTCATGTACTTCCTTTATTCTGAGTTCTGTACCCTAATCAACCACCTCCAGAACAGATACATCATCATTTGGGGGTGTATCAGGAAAGAAACTTGTTGGTAGAAACAGTTTCCATGTGTCTCCCGAGTTTTGCACATCTTGTGAGCGGGGAGACTCACTCCCTTTGGGAATATCTTTTCAAGGATGTTTGTATAGTGAACAGCCTTGACAGATAGAAATGGTCTTTCCCTCCGAAGCAAAGGGCAGAACGCTTACTGCCATTATAGATGTTCAGGTTCCCCAAGCTCAGGTTCCTCTCCTGTAATGAAGTTCCCATGCAGACAGAGTCACCTGGCCCTCTTCTCATCATCCTACGGGAATTGGGGGTCAGGAAGCTGACACAAATGCGGATGCTCTGACTGCTGCCGTTGCTGTGAGTAATAAGCGGTCCTTTGTCTCTGAACCCGAAGTCTCATGTCTTCTACCAGCCTTCACAAAACTACAACAGGCTAATTTGTTAACTTGCAAGTACGGTAAAATCTTAGACCCTTCAAGGTTCTTGACACAACTGTTACAGTCTGGGCCCCTCCTCCTCTCACAGTTCCTTGCTGGGGCAAACAGTCCTAGGTGGTTCTTGGAGAGTGGGTGGTCCAGATCTATACCACATGATCCTGCCTCTTGGATAGGAAAAGCATGTGGACCAAAGGCAGACAATCTATAGGATAGCTAGTGATCCATAAGGTGGTCTAACATGCAAGCTTTGTCCATTGGTGACAATAATAACTAACTGAACCAATCAGATCCTCTGTCTCAGGAACTGAGCTGAGGATACAGAGAGCCTGTCAGTTACAGTAGTGGAAGCAGCCATGGCGTGACCCGCAGAGGCAGAAACAAACAGCAGAGGCAGGCTAATGGCAGTGCACTAGACAACAAGGAGGGTCAGTCAGTCAGGGCACAGGGAGGAAAACTGTGGCACTGTCTCCATGAGCCCTGACCTCAAGGTTGCTCAGTGTCTTGGTCTGCTTGGGCTGTTTTAACAAAATACCATAGACTGTGCAGCTTATAAGCCACAGAAATTTATTTCTCGCAGTTCTGGAGGCTGGGAAATCTGAGATCAAGGCGGCAGCAGATTCAGTGTCAGTGAAAGCCTGCTTCCTCCTGGATGGCTGTCTCTCACCGTAACCTCAGGGACAGAAGGGACAAGCAGACTCTCTTTCACAAAGACACTAATCCTAATCATGAGGGTCCTTCCCTCGTGATCAACATCCCAAAGGCCCTAACTCCTCATTCCACCACTTTAGGGGGTAGGATTCCAACATATGAATTTTGGAGGGACACAGCATTCAGGCCGGAGCCCTCTGCCTCCTGCTTTTCTCTTGGTGAAGCCTGATTATTCAATAATTTCCATATTCTTTGAGGCCTGGCCTAAAGGCTAAGAGTCATCTTTTTTTTTTTTTTTTCAGCTTTTTGTCTTTCCTTTTAATAAAGCAGGGGAGGTCTCACTATCATATAATGGAACCACTACTGCCTCTCCCCAACCCTTTCTCCTCCTCACCGAGACCAGGTTATTACCTAAAAATGGTAACTCTATTCTCTTCCCTCTTCCCCATTTCCTCACCCGCTCCTTACCCTATCTAGTACCTCCATCACTTCAGCCCCGTGTCCCATTTTAACAAGAACGACAGACTACTCTACACTTGACCTCCTGCTAAATGTGCCCATTTGTGACCACAGGCTTGTAAAAAGGAAAGTTTGAGGGAGTCTTGCCTCTGTGGCTTCCTTCTCCCTTTCTAATGCAACAAAGCATTCCAGTTCAGTGACTCCCCGAAGACTATGGGCTTATAATGTCCCCATTTCCTGTGCTTTTTCTTTCTTGTTTTTACCCTAAACCTTTGTGTTGTCTGGGCCTCTCTGAGCCTCCCCCATGCCTCCTTTGTTAGTGGGGAGGGCATCCCAGCACCTGGTCCAGCAACTGGCACGTGGTAGGCACTAAATTACCATAAATTCCCGGACTCTTTCACCCCACCCTTTTTCTCTATCATCCTAACCCTTCTCTCCCACACTCTCTGCATCTCTTTGTGCTCTTAAAATACATCTATGAAGAATCTAGAGGAAGAAGATAAAAGCAAAGACTAAAGAACGCTTAATAGAGCACAATTTTATTTTCCAAACGATAAAAAATACGTAATGTGTGCTTTTTTGTAAATGGTTTTACAGATGACAGTGATAATCTAGTAAGTGTTTAGAGGACAAATAATTAGGTTTTAACAGCCTTCTGCTCCTTGAGCATTTAAACATTTTACAAAGCAATCTCTACCACCAACACCCAGCACAGAAATAGTTTTGGGTTGATTTAGGTTGGCTCTGTTGTACAGTATTTTGGGGACGGATTTTAACACGGTGCTATGGGGAAATATTTCTTTTTCAGATAGTGTTGTTTTTGAAGTATGCGTCAGTTGGGTGAGCTTGGGCCAAGACTGGGTGACAGCTACATGCATTTGGCAAACTCTCTGGGGGACAGAAGTGGGAGGATGCAGACCTAGTGTGCAGAGATCATGTTCTCAGTGTCAGGTAGCAAGGTTCACTGGGTCTCTCGACCATCAGCCAGACCTAATCCACCAAGAGACCAGGAATTAGAAACAGGCAGCCTCACTTAAAAAACAAAAAATAAACCAAAAAACCACACTATGAGTTTTTAAAATGATACAAATTATGTGTGAACATTGTAGAAACATGAGAAAATATAGCCAGGAAATTAATAAATAAAATTATCCATCATTTCACTAGCAAGATATAATCACTGTTAGCATTTTTATGCATATCCAGTTTTATTTTCAGTGTATATGTATATTTTACACACACACACAAACGGGGACATATTACAAATCATATATTCTTTTTTATTTTTTATTTTATTTTATTTTTTTTGCGGTACGCGGGCCTCTCACTGTTGCGGCCTCTCCCGTTGCGGAGCACAGGCTCCAGATGCGCAGGCTCAGTGGCCATGGCTCACGGGGCCCAGCCGCTCCACGGCATGTGGGATCCTCCCGGACCGGGGCACGAACCCATGTCCCCTGAATCGGCAGGCAGACTCTCAATCACTGCGCCACCAGGGAAGCCCCTTTTTTATTTTTGCTTACACTTTTCTGTGGCCAAAAATTATACATCCACAGTTAAATGGCTACAAGGTATTTCATTGTATGGATGGGCTCTAAGTTAATTAACCTATTTGATCATTTAGGATGTTTTCAATTTTCCATTATTATAAATAATGATGTAATGAACACCCTTGTGCATACTTCTTTGAACATTTGTCTGACTATATCCTTGAGATAACTTTCTAAAAAGGAAATTTCTAGGTCAAATGGCATGCATATATTCAGAGCTTAGATACATACTACAGCTATACCCTCCAAAAAGTTTCAATCCATTACAGTTTCACCAGCAGTCACATCGGATTTCTAAGCAAAGTTTTCAGGCCAAGCTCAATTCTAAGAAGGAGTTTGAGAATCACTTGCTGCTGAAAGTCAGAAGATGGCTTGATGTATGTGCAAAATGTTGTTCATACAAGGCTCTTTGGTGCTGTGACCTAGGTCAATTCTACCACAAAGAAAAAATATCCTTGTGTATGGGGACATCATATATACATTGATCATGAAAGTAAGCCAACAGTTTTCAAACCCTTAAAGAAATAAACCCAGTCCAAGAAACCTTGGTCAGAAAAATAAGTTAGCAAAGTAAGTGTATTTACTTTTCACTGGTGCATGACATATTACCACACTTAGTGATTTAAAGCAACATACATTTGCTATCTCACAGTTTAGGTAGGTCAGGAGTCTTGGCACACCTTCTCTGGGTCTTCTAAAAGGCTGCAAAATCAAGGTGTCAGCCAGGGCTGGGTTCTCAACTGCAGGATCAGCTGGGGAAAGGTGTCCTTCCAAGCTCATTCCATTTACTGCTGTAGGACTCATAAAAGCTTGATTCTTCAAAGCCAGTAAGGAGAGCAAGACTCCATAGACAAAGCAGAGTCTTGCACAGTGTAATGTAATCATGAGAGTGATAGCCCATCCACCTTGCCATATAACAGAATGTAATTATGTGAATGGCATCCCATCACTTTTGCCATATTCTGTTGGTTGGAAGCAAGCCACAGGTCCCAGCTACACCCAAAGGGAGGGGATTACACAAACACATGAACACCAGGAGGTTGGGATCATGAGGGCCACCCGAAGTCTCTTCATCATAGTAAATAACTCTGAAATCTCTCTCCTTAAATTGCTTTCCACATGAGTGATCAAGGAGGCTGAAGTCTTGGGAAAATGTAAAATCTGAAACTCATCAATCTAAAAATGTTCATTCTATGTCCCTCGTTTCAGCTGGAGGTGAATAACACGATATTCTATAAATAATCCTTGGCCTGAGATAAATGTGGTATCTTCAGAGGTGTACCCTGGAGTGGGTGTTCCATATTTTCTTGGGAATTCAGGTCTACACCTCTATGACTCAGTTATTTTCTCCCAGTTTTGTCTTGTGGAATGAGGTGGCTTATTCCCAAACCCATGTCATGATGACCACAGTTGAGATATTTTCCATGTGAACTTGTGCTTGCTGTTTTTATGTCTCTAATTACAATGTCTCCCCCAAGACCCAGCCGTGAGCCTTCACAGCCCTTTCAAAAATTTAAAAAATACAAAGGGAGGCAGGAAGATTAAAGTGTTCTTGAAAAAAGTAATAGGAATCACGTTATCAAAAATGGGCACTAATGAATTTCGTCATTGGTGTCCGCATTTTTATCTTCCTTTTTACAACTCTAGGGAGAGTTTATGTTCTATATTTCACACACTCTTTTCCGTACGGTCCATCACTGCCTTCACTGTGAAGCCTCTATAGTGTAGCATTTTCTTAGGAAAACGTGCATTTCATGTATCTTCTCATCATTGCTCACAATGAACATCATTTGAGATTGCATCAAAAAACCTTGGAGGGAGGGGAAGGGAAGAAGTTCTCTTAAAACACTTATCCTTAGTCCCCTTCTCTTCCTCCAACTGGTTCCCTTCCCAGACCTACATTTAGAGAAAAACAAACTGTGATGGTCCAGGGGTGAGTATAAAAAATGACTGGAAGGATCGTCAGCTTCAGTCACACAATAAAAACTGCAGAGATTTCAAAGGCTTGATTTCTATGTAACTACTTCACTAATCAAGTTATTCCTTCCAAGGGAACCAAAGGGAAGATGGTGATGGTGGGATAAAAATGCTTTATGTGTGGTATTCAGAGCCTATCCTTTTCCCCTCGCCTGCTCAGCTTCTTGCCCCGCCCTTTTCTCTAAGGAAAGGAAAAGCTTTGCAGAAAGATTCGCCAGAGAAACCTGAACGGGAAATAGAAGACTGTTCCACAGGGGGTGAGGCGGGGTGGGGGGTGGGGGGAGTGGATCTGACCCAGGACTGTGTTTGGGGAACTGAGCTCTTCATTGCCAGGCAAGATGAAAGGCGAACTAGGAGGGAAACAGAATGCACTTAGATAAAAGTTTGGTGGGGCTAGGAATTTGGTGGGAGGAAGTTAGGGCAGGGCAGGGCATTTTAGTAACAGTCACGCTAGACCTTATACTTGGACCCTCTTAAATATTTGAGGGAATTGTTAATGAAGATTAGTGTTCCTAGTTAGGCTGGCTTATTAATTGTTACATGACTCTGACACCTCGAAAGCATGTATTATTAAATGTAAGCATGTACTGTCATGACCTCTCCCCAGCACCAGCATGGATTTCCTACAGCTGCCATAACAAAATACCACAAACTAGGTGGCTTAAAACAACAGAAATGGGGCTTCCCTGGTGGCGCAGTGGTTGAGAGTCCGCCTGCCGATGCAGGGGACACGGGTTTGTGCCTCGGTCTGGCAGGATCCCACATGCCGCGGAGCGGCTGGGCCCGTGAGCCATGGCCGCTGGGCCTGCGCGTCCTGAGCCTGTGCTCCGCAACGGGAGAGGCCACAGCAGTGAGAGGCCCCCGTGCCGAAAAAAAAAAAAAAAAAAAAAAACCAGAAATGTATTATCCCATAGTTCTGGAGTCTAGAAATCCAAAAGCAAGGTGTCAGCAGGGTCCTGCTCCCCCTGAAACCTATAACAGAATCCTTCCTTGCCTCTTCCTAGCTTCTGGTGGTTGCCAGATATCCTTGCCGTTTCTTGGCTTGCAAACATTTCATTCCGTTCTCTGCCTCTGTCATCACATGTAATGTGCGTGCGTGTGTGTGTGTCATCCCCTCTTATTATAAGGGCACCAGTCACATTAATTTAGGCAGTACTAGCCCCGTATGACCTCATCTTAGCTAATTACATCTGCAAAGACCCTATTTCCAAATAAGAGCACATTCTGAGATTCTGGGTGAACATGAGTTTTGGGGGGAACACTATTCAACCCAGGACAAAACAGAACATAAAGAAACACACACACACAAAGCTACTAGCCAATTAAATTTAGTCTTTATGCTCTAATGAGTCAGTCTTGGAAACAAAGCTAGTTGTATTCTGCTTGGGGAAGGAATACCTTCAAGTTCTCTAATCCTTTCCTAGCCAGCAGACCTCACTGCAAGCAATGGGCTGTACCTTAAGGCTAACCCTATTCTCCAAACCATCTCTTTCTTAAACATTCTGCACAGACACACTCACACACACACACACACACACACACGCACACACATGCTCACACACACACACACACACACACACACCACCATCACCAACACCACTAACAGGAGAAGGGAGATCTTGATGGTTCTGTACACCTGCCACCTCCAGTACCTGCAGACAAAGCACTCTGCATTTTCCCTGGTTTGGAGCAGCAGTACATTAGCCCCATTGGTATCCAGCATCACACAGAGGTAGGGTCTCTGCAATGCACGTATCTCAGGTTTGGCCAGGACTGCTGGGAGGACTGGAAAACCAGGGACCCCAGGGCTATCTTGTTATGGGGGCACAAGAAGGTAGAAAGGGTACAGTGACATTAGGATACTGCTCCAACAGATGACTCCCCGCCCGCTTAGCTGAGGACGTCTTACAAGAACCTCATTCACCAAGTGCCAGAAGATGTCTAGGACCATATTTTGCCCAAGCAAGGGGTCTGCATCATTCAGGACAGGTAGAGCCCAGTCTCAGACTTACCCCAGGCTCAGGTGTGCAAAGAGAACATAGGTTTTTAACTTTCTATAACAGACCCAATTGTCCTTAAGTGTCCCCTGACCCCTGTGCCACTGACTCGTGAGAAGTGCAGGAGGAACTGAATTGTGGTCCAGTCTGGTAGACTCAGGCTATCCCAGTAAGCAGTCTCTTTTGAGTGAGTCAGTTTTTCCAATTTACGTCACTCTCACTGTTCCTCTCCAAGATGGTATCTGGGCATGCGGGAAGCTCAAAGACTTTGGGCCAGTGCGGGAGAGGGAGGCCCTAGCTAGGAGCTAGCTGGTATCTGCAGGGGTGACTGGTCTGCTATTAGCCCAGGCTGTTCAGAAGTCCCCTGCTGAACTGGGCAGCTGCAGCCCTTGTGGTCTTGTCTGTCCCGGCTTGGACAAGACTCAAGGTCCCCACTGCTGACTCCGCCCCACCGCAGCCCTCGTGGCACTCTAACGGGACTTCCTCTCGAGCCCCAGCTTGGCGAAGGGCGCAGCACATGCATGACCACTGTCTCATCTAGGGCCAGGGCACAGGTACTGGGGGACCCTCAAGAAGACAGAGCCTTGTGTCTCTGGCTGTCCCATCTGGGGCAACTCCAGCCATCTTTAATAATTCCCAGCTATATCCTCTGCCCAGGACCAGGGCAGGAGCTTGAGAATGACACAGAGGAGATTTTGCATTGCCACATTGCACTGGCTAGCTCAGCTCTCTGAACAAATGTGGCGCTGGGGGTCGGGGCAGAGACTGGGGTTAAAGTCTTAAACGCAAACAGGAGGACAGCAAGAGTCTTAAGGGAAAGGCACTGTGCTCCCAACCTAATCCCAATATTAATGTAGGAAAAGGCAGTCCATAGTACAGGGGGTTAGGGGCAAAGTGTGGCACTGAAAAGACAAGTCAGAAATTAAGCATTAAGCTCCAGACCAGTGTTCTCCGATAGCATTTTCTGTAATGATGGACATTCTGTATCTATACTGTCTGCTATGGTAACCACTAGCCACACGTGGCTATTGGGCACTCGAAATGTGAGTGGTGTCACTAAGGATCTGAATTTTTAAATTAACTTAATTTTTAATTAATTTGAAGTTAAATTTAGATAGCCTATACCTTAACCCATATGTATCCCGAACTCCTTTGGTACTCTGGTGAAGGCCATGAGCTATTTCTCAGACTAATGTATAAAACAGATAGGATTACAATGGAAACCAATTAATTTCATGTTTATAGTGTTATTTAATTTTAAATTAAAAATTAAAAAATTATTTTATTTTTGAAAGTGTTGATGATATAGTATTCTATATTTTTCTTTATTCATGCATTAAACATCAGTCTAGCAGTGAGCCTAATCATCATAATTTAGAAGTAGTGATGAACATAAACAACATTTTGAGGTATCTGATACAATGTAACATGATATGCAAATGCTTATGATTTACACACGTGATAGAGTCCCAGGTACTGCTAATACTCTAATGGTTTGTGTTCAGTTAAGAGTTAGTAAAGGAAAAGCATGTAAAAGTTTTTCCCATCCAAGTTTACAAACCCCCTGAATTCTTTTCACAGCTCTGTTGAAGATACAGGGACCTAGGCTAAAAACCCTGCTCTAGATTTCTGTAAACAAGACAGGTTGATGAGTAAGGTTAATGCATTCAAGAAATATTTATGGAATGCCTTCTACATGCCAGGTACTGTTCTAGACACTTGGGATGCAGTTGTGAATAAGACAGACAAAGTTGGAATTTTTCTACAAGTTTTCAGCAAGTTTATATTTCAGTAAAGGGGAAATACAATGAATCAATAATCCTATCATCTCAGATGGCAGTAAATGCTGTGAAGAAGACATAACAGAGAGACCTGATAGAAAGTGACCCGAGGGAGAGTGGCTATTTTAGACTGGGTGACCAGCAAGGTCTCTAGAGAAAGTGACATTGAAGTTGAATCTTGAATGAAAGGATCCAGCCACGTGAAATCTAGAGACAGCACCTTCTGAGCTTGGGGACAGTAGATAAAAAGACCCTAGAGCTAAAAGGGGTTGGTGTGATTGGAGTTGCATAATCAACAAGAGAGAGCACCATGGAACTGAGGTCAGAGAGGAGGGGAGGGTCCAAGTCAGTGCTAGAATCTGTGAGTTGTCACAGGTGGCAGGGAATTCAGATTTTATTCTAAGTCCACTTAAACTAAAAGGTGGTTACGTGACGCTCTCGGTGAAGATTGGATGAAATGGGGAAGTAGAAGCAGGAAGTTCATGCAGGAGGCTGTTTTAGTCATTCAAGTGCAAGGTGATGGTGGCATGTGACTATGGAAGGCCCAATGGAGAAAGAGAAGTGAATGAATTTAGGACATGTCTCCAGGTAGAGCTGATCAACTATAATTAGACAGCACCACGGAAAGAAAACAGTCCCCGAGTGACTCAGGGCAGCGTGATTTACTGAGAGGAAAGAGTGGGAGGGGCGGTAGATTTGGCACAGAAGCGAGACTTATATTTTAGTTTTATTAATGCTCTTTAGGTGTTGAAGTAGAGAAGTTGGTGTATATGAATCTGAAGCTCAGTGAAGAAGTCAAGACCATAAATGTTGGATTCACCATCACAGAGATGGTGTTTAAGCCACGGATTGAGTGAGATCACACAAGAACAGTGTTTGTACAGAAAAGAAAGGGCTGGATCTGAACCCTAGGAAAGGCAAGTATTTAGGGTTCGTTTTTTGATGATTTATTGTGCACCCTTTTTTGGTCTGTACTTTCAGGTTCATGTGCGCGTCGTAAGGCAGTAAAGTTAGCGTGCACCTCCAACCCCGAACAGCTCCTCGGCTGCTCTGGTCAGTTGTGCGTTAACATGTGACCTCATAAGGCTTCTGAGAAAATACAATTATCCTATTTGCAAGGACCCATTCCCATACACTCCCATAACTAACATCACAGTGATGCTTCCATGGGGCATTTGCCATTCTGTTTTGGTAAGTCCAGGATCTTTGAATCTCCTTCCTGTATTGGAAGAAGTCCCCACTTTGTGAGTTCTTCCTTCCTCTATAGATTTCCCAGGGTGCGGGCAGGTGATCTGGTTTCTGCCAATCAGATATGCCCACCCCAGACTTCGAGCAGGAAGCTAGAGACACAAAGTAGCAGATCCTGTCCCCAGTCCATTCTGGAGAAGGTAGTTGCAGCCACATTCCCTCCACAGTCAGGGGTGGCAGAGGTCCCAGCAGTGTCAGTGGTGCAGACTATAATATCTTTGCACAGGAGAGAGCAGGAGCGTTTCCACTGGAGCTGTCTATGGAGTCATCTGGAACTTTCTTTGTTAGAACACATTCTCCACGTTTGGCTTGCTGGTCTTCCTGGAGATTCTATGAACCACTTTTTTTTTTTTTTTTTTTTTTTTTGCGGTACGCGGGCCTCTCCCGTTGCGGAGCACAGGCTCCGGAGGCGCAGGCTCAGGGGCCATGGCTCACGGGCCCAGCCGCTCCGCATCATGTGGGATCCTCCCGGACCAGGACACGAACCCGTGTCCCCTGCATCGGCAGGCTGACTCTCAACCACTGCGCCACCAGGGAAGCCCTATGAACCACTTTTAATACATTCCTTTTCTGCTAAACCAGCATTGATGTTTGGGTTTCCCAGGAAACAAGCAGACAGAGATTTGTGTGCAAGAGCTTTTTGGGTGGAGCGGCCTCGGGATCAACATCTGTGAAGGGTGAAGTATACAGGATGGGGCAGTGGAAGAACTTGAATCCCCGTCTGATCCCATGGGGAGCTCTAGAGCTGGGAGTTGCCCTGAATTGAGCTGAGGGAGCTGGGATTTTTTACCCCTACTGCCCCCGCTGCCCAGTCACTGGACACAGGTGGCCCCAGGGAGGTGGGCATGTCCTTGGGTAAGATGACTGTCAGATTGAGAGCCATTCCTAGCCAGGGATGCAGCAGCTCCCTGACAGGAAACTGTCAGCCGCCAGCGCTCTCAATCTCCCAAACAAGCTTTACAGTTTGGAAATCCATTATTCCCCTGAAATCTAATAATAATCTGCTTATGTTCTTCATAGTTCGAATAAGAAACGGAGGCTCAGAAATATTCAATGAACTGCTAGAAAGTGGTGGACATGAAACTCAAACCTTAGTCTTAGGATTCCGAATCCTGTTGCTTTGCCTGCACCATGTGGAACATTGAAGAGGAACAGACAAACCCTCAGGAATAGTCAAACTACCCAAGAACCAGAGTAGAGCTTGGCAGTTTTAAGATTTTGAGGCACATCACTTTGGGAGCTTTTCTCAGGAGATCTCAGTTTAGAAAGGATTTGGGACAAGGGAGTCCAGTTGGAACCACCATTTGTGAAGGAGTCTTGCCGTATATGCCTGTGCAAAAAAAAAAGGGGCCACTGAACAGCAATCGAATCCCCATGCTGGATATTATTTTTTGACACGAGGCATCTATTCCTACCTTCACTCATGTTCCCTCCTAGGGTCTGATAGGCAGCTGGGGTTCTGGGTGAGATTTAATGTCTGCCAGGGAGATACACTTGCTTGATATTCGGAAGGCAGAAGAGAGATGGAGACTATTTTCCTATAACTGGGACAGTGGACAAAAGTATAGAGCAGCAGCTAGACTGCACATCCCCTGCCTGGTCACCAGTGGCAGGAACAGAGATGGCAGCTGCGTCAGCCTTTTCCCAACCTCCAGCTTACAGCTACAGTGGTTGGTTTTGAAGCCAAAAGGCCAGGAGCTGTTCCCTGATTTCTATTCCTCCATCCCTTCCAAGTTTTGTTAGCACTTAATTTCCTGTATTAAGCCAATGTCTCTTTCTGCTTGAAATACTTAACGATGATCTTCCTTTTCTGGTGCAGAACCTCATCTAGCACCCCAGTAGTGAAGCCAGAGTCACTGACTTTGCTTCACACAACTACACACATGGCACACCCAGAAGAAGAAAGTTCTTACTGGGAGAGTAACACAGAACAAACCAAATCCCTAAGTGTGAGATGACTCCTTCAGGGAAAGTAGTGACAAAGGGCCATTTAGGGATTGCCTCTTGGAGCAGGTGGACTTAGAGTCTTGTCTTGCTGTCTGGATTATAATATTCAACCTTACTGATGATGACATTTGGTGCCGGCATGGACCTGTCCTCCACCATTTTGACCCAGCATTCACAGAGAGGTGAGGCGTGAAATCCTAACATGTGGTCAGGATGCTTCCCGGGGCACTGTGTCGACAAGATGCTTCTCTGATAAAGCAGATGTGCAGGAGCCCATGACCACTGGCGATTAACCAAGTGTCATCTAAATTCAGAGGCACCAAAAGCATAATGAGATGAAGAAGAACACTTTATGGGCCCCATGAATCCCATCCCCAAGAAATGGAGAAAAGCAATAAACTTTTGGAAGTTAAGAGTCACTTGGATTTGTAGCCATTAAAAGCAAAAAGATTCAAGCATGAAACAAATATTCAAGAACAGACTGCCTACAAACACAGAGCCTGGAAGACAGAAATGCTATGAAACTACTGGTTGAATGATACGCAACGTAAGAAAGGATTAAGGTAATGTACAGGCACCCTTCCGTTTTTTTAACAAGAATCACTGAACTATGCAGTTTCCACTTCATAGGGCTGTTTCTGTGTTTCAGGCAACAGCTGGTCCCACTTTATTGCTGTGGGTACCATGAGTTCTAGTAAATCTTGTGTAATAGATGTATTCATATGCTCCATCCTTTTAACAATCTTCTTAATTAGGGTGCTGTCCTTTAAGAGCAAAGCATTTATATAGTTACTTTATTGCATTTGAATACAGTGTTAGCTTCAGTAGACTTAATATAATTTTATAGGTTTTTTTAAAAAAAATTGCTTTACAATGAAGGGAATGTATTTTATCATCAGTACACAGTTATTCCCATGGATATTTAAGAGCCATTGGCACAGAGGTTTATGAATCTCTGTTGGGAAGGAAAGGTCCTACAGATGGAGTAGATGGTGGTAGTTTGGCTAGTTATTAACTTAACTTCTGCGAACCTCAACTTTCTTATTTATGAGATGGGTTCAATATTTTCCTTGCCTACCTTATGGAGTAGTTGTGAACACCAAATAAAATATTATACATAAAATGGCTTTAGAACGCCTCAAGGGTTATGTGCATTTCCAGAGCTCTTCCCCTCCCCATATAAGCTTCTGACCTCACACTCCACATGGAGATGGTGCTGGTGTTTGAGACTTACAGGCATTAGAGTAAATGCAGACTTTCAAGATGCATGGGACATGGAGAGCAGAGAGAGCTTGGATTGTCTGGAAAAGATGATGGAGTATAAGCAGAGTTGAGATCCTAGGCATTTTGAGAATGAGGGACAAAGGACAAATGTGTGGTCAATTAGGTGTTAGCCATGGGTACCCGCTGACGTTCTGATACCACGTCTGTGGCTCCTCTCCATGACACCAAATTGTTTTTCAGGCCTCCACCCACCCAGCCTCGCCCAAAATCTCATTCTTTCTTACATCAGAGTTCAGACAAACAATTCTTCATTTAAGCAGATGAATGTTCTGGAAAAGTCTCTTCATGCACTCCTAGAGCACTGGGATTCCATTTATTGGGGTCAGATGTCCTAATTCCCCAACAGGTAGATAAAATAGAACTTGGCTGACATCAGGTTTTGAGCTGCCCATGCACACACAGTTAGATATATCCTCAGCAGTGTAATTTTCAAATTTGAATGACAAGAATTTACAAAGTAGGCTCTAATGTCTTTTGAATACTACTACATCACCAGTACTCCGATATAAATCTGTACCATTTTCTTTATCATTGTGCATCACAGAACCAAAGGAATATTAGTCACTTTTCAAATCATGGAGTGAAATCCACTGTGTTGTCCATGATACATCCAATAAGAAAATTCAATTATTTTAAGTCCAGCTGTTTTATCTATTTCTTTTAAATATATAAGAGTTTATTATTTTCTGAAGTATATAGGCATGGAGGCAATTGCAGTACAGGAAAAAGATCACTGTGTTTGAGGTCAGAAAACATATGTTGGAATCTAACACTTAATAGCTGAGGAATTTTGAGCAAGTTACTCTATCCCCCTGGGCCTCAGTTTGCCAAGCTCTTAAAATGGGGATGACAGCATTTACTTCATGGGGCAAGGATCAAATGAGATAATGTGGATACGAGAGCTTTGAAAAAATTAATGTTAGGACTTTTTTTATGGATGATATGTTATAGTCACAGACAAATGTCCTATTTATGGGTATCTCATTGATATTGGAAACTCTCAAATATATTCTTACCACAAACACTAGTTTCAAACTTTTTAGCTGAAGATCAAGATCGGAATCTATCCTTTCCTTCTTGACTTCACTCCTCCCGTCTCCAGTTTTTGTTTTTGTTTTTGGTTTGGTTTGGTTTTTGCGGTACGCGGGCCTCTCACCGCTGTGGCCTCTCCCGTTGCGGAGCACAGGCTCCGGACGCGCAGGCTCAGCGGCCATGGCTCACGGGCCCAGCCGCTCCGCGACATGTGGGATCCTCCCGGACCAGGGCACGAACCCGTGTCCCCTGCATCGGCAGGCGGACTCTCAACCACTGCGCCACCAGGGAAACCCTCCAGTTTTAATATTTAATTTAATTGTCATGCCCTTCTTGGCTAACCTCTCATTAAAGACCAAAACACAGAGTCTCATTGTCAATTTCAGGCCCATCTAACTGCTGTCCAGGTAGAGAGGCTTTTATATACCTCAATATGATCCTAAGAATCTAAGTCACAGGAAGAGTAAAGGGAAATGTGGAACAGTCTTGGAGCTCTGAGTGAATGGAATAGGAATGCACAAGGGTTATAGCAAACTGTAAAGGCTAAATGGTTCTCCATATCACAGTCTTACTGATTCTGAGGGTCCGTTTGTCCATGTAAGCCTGAAACGGAATACCAAGCTATTTCTTTAATCCAGTGGAGAGTAAAGGAAATGTTAATCTATTGATCAACCTGAAAGGTGAGTCCAAAACAATGTGAAAATATATTTTCTATCAGATGAAACCTACTAAGAATCTGTTGGGGTTTGGGGGGAACCAATAATTAGCACGGCTTTTTCTTGCCCATGTTCTGAACCAAGAAGTCAAACAAGAGGTTAAGGCAGGTAGCGAACAAAAACATCACCTTTATTGTTGATAATGTTAAATTTAAGAACATAGCTAATCACTATAAGTGGGCTTCCTAATCCTTTCTAATAGTCAAAAGCAAGCCTTGTATCTAAAGGCAACTGGGCATCCTTCCCTGCAGGCTTATTTTGTGCCTGAGAGCAGTAATGACTTAGGCTCTCTGAAAGTGGACTCCTTCCCAAGAGAAAAGGGAAAAGGAAGGAGTTCAAGAATGCATGCCCAGCTTCTCCTTTCAAACTCACCCTGAGGATGGATAAAAAACGGAGAGCACAGAAAATTCAAGAATATTATGCCATGGACATATATACACTACCAAATGTAAAATCGATAACTAGCGGGAAGCAGACACATAGCACAGGGAGATCAGCTCCGTGCTTTGTGTCCACCTAGAGGGGTGGGATAGGGAGGGTGGGAGGGAGACGCAAAAGGGAGGAGATATGGGGATATATGTATATGTATGGCTGATTCACTTTGTTATAAAGCAGAAACTAACACACCATTGTAGAGCAATTATACTCCAATAAAGATGTTAAAAAAAAAAAAAAAAGAATGCTATGCCAGTACAAGTCCTTCCACATGGATAGAAACATCAACTCTGGGGAAGAAGTATTCCTCTGTAGTAGATCACCCATCTTTTTCAGCCTGAAAGTAAATTTCTGTAAGTAGAGTTAACTCTGAAATCCACAATACCATGCAATTGTGCTTTTAAAGGCGATGACTTGGATGAAACACCCATATTTTAAGAATACTTGTATATTGCAGAATGTTTGGTTGCCACATGTTTCAAGTCCCTTCTTACAGTGCTTTCTCCTCTGGGCTATCTACCCTGTTAATTATAAAATCATCCATCAATCCTAGTCTAGTAAGACAAGGGTTGAAGAGTGGTTGGAAATAGAGGGATTGAAGCAATGGCTGGTTTCCAGATCACAGAGTCGATGCTATGAAACACTTTGAAAGATGGGCACATTTTTTTTCTCCCTCAGCCTGAATTACTTCGTACCGTTCCTGATTCTCCTGGCAGGAGTCCTATTGAATTCAGGAAGACCATATGAAACCCATCCCAGATGTTGCCAAAATAAATTGTTAATCATATCAGATGTAGCACCAAAAAGTGTTCTATCATAGGCAATCTTCTGTTTTGTAGCTGTTCCCCTTGGCTTCATTCAGAATCTGCCAAGAGGAAAGGAAGCCCATAGTGTACATGCCACATCTGGTTATCTGCCAGAGGAGAGAGGACACTGGGGGATGCTGGTGGGGTCAGGGCGAGGGTACTCCTAACACTAACGGGACATGTTCATTACAGCCCAATTTCAAATATCCCTCAGGGGATATAAAGAGTTTGGAATCCTCTATTCTATCCATTACAGCTTGAGAGTATGAGAATCCCATGAAGGTTTAGGTTTCACAGAGTGGGGATGACCGACTGCATTTGTGGCTGCATGTTTCAAAAATGGCTTCTTTAAATACAGAAAGTTATAGAAAATGACTGCAGTTATCTGAGCACTTAGTTATCTGGACTGTTGTCTCTTTCTCCACTATGGAATGAAGTAAGAAGTAAATGATAACCAGATTTTTTTAAACAGAGCAAAAGCAGAATAGATCAGCAGCAAACAAAATCTGTCCTAGGTAAGATCACATTGACACATCTAACCTCATGGTAATAGACCCTTGGAAAACAGATTGAATTCCTTGGAATTCAATCTGCACCCCCCTCCACATTTATAGTTACGCTACCTCTGTTACAATGAGCATTCGGCAGGGCTATGCAATTCTTGAACATAAATCATGGCATAGGACCTTTGTATTTATCGAGGTGAGAAAACGGATTGACAGAGTTAAAACAAGAGAGGAATTTCATCCAGGCCTCAGACCCTCAAATAAATAAAATCAGTATCCCTCTTTAGGCCTTCATTTAACTGAAGTTCAACCGCTTTACAAAATAAAACACAAAGATCGTTACTTTGTCCTTCTAAAAGCATGCCAGTACTGAGGACTCCCATCATACCTACTTCTAGATATAAATTTTTTTAAAAATAAATTTATTTATTTATTTTTGGCCGTGTTGGGTCTTTGTTGCTGTGCACGGACTTTCTCTAGTTGCGGTGGGCGGGCTTCTCATTGTCGTGGCTTCTCTCGCTGCAGAGCACGGGCTCTAGGCGCGCAGGCTTCAGTAGTTGTGGCACACAAGCTCAGTAGTTGTGCCTTGCAGGCTCTAGAGCTCAGGCTCAGAAGTTGTGGTGCATGAACTTAGTTTCTCTGTGACATGTGGGATCTTCCCAGGCCAGGGCTCGAACCCATGTCCCCTGCATTGGCAGGCGGATTCTTAAGCACTGTGCCACCAGGGAAGCCCTAGATATAAATTTTTATTTCAGCCTTAGTAAAGCAGGTTCTCTTCACCAAGCTTCAATTTTCCATGACTCATTTAAACAGTGATTTAGGCGTGCTGATTTGTTCCAATTTAGGCATCTCACTGCTCTTCTGAATTTGGAGATGCTTCTTACCTGAGCAGGGATCATGAGTCCAAGTCGAAAGTAGAACTGTCATACTAGAAAATTGCTGACACTGCATGAAGTCAATCTGAGCTTACTGGCGACCCAAGGGTCGGATTTATGACACTTGGAGATGGTTAGCCATCGAGGGAGGAGGAATATATTTAACAAAGGCCAAAGGAAAATGCATCCCAGCAAAGCAGTGTGGATACCAGTTTGCTGTATTTTCAACATGAAACTTCCAAATTTGAAGTTTCAATCCACCAGCTCAGAGTCTAGCAATGATGTTCCTATGTGTGTGTGAGCATATGTGCACGTGTGTAGGTGGGTGGGTGTGTGCGGTCGGGGGAGAAGGTGGACATTTTCTGTGAAGAAATTAAAAACAATAATACAGGCAACTAAGAGATGGGATACTTTTTCTTGTCACATGTGCTGGACCATTCTCAAAAATGTCAGAAATAAAACTTCTTTCCTCAGAAAACAATCTTCTATTGGTCTAAGTTCTACACAAGTGCTGTTGTTACTGTTGAGTTTAATAATATATAGGTAAGACTCAAATTGGCACATTTTGTTATTTATCCTTTAACAAACATTGTATTTTATGGGGAAGTTAAGTTGTAGGGCTCCCAGTGATACAACTGCACCTGACACATTGGACACAGCTATGGGCACCATTCATTTCAAAGTAAGTTTATGGCTCAGAGTTATTGCCACTCACTTTGGATGTAGTTCTTTCTCCATCTCTGTGGTACGAAGTTCATTAGAAGAAAAAATTCACTGTTTCCCTCTGGCCATTATTGTTATTAATTTCATTTCACGATTATTCCTGAAAGTAATTTTGTTATGTGGAGAGGAAGAGTCTTAAAAGATGACCTGCTCTGGGCATCAAATACACCAAGTACACTACTGGGTTCTAAGCCAAAATATACAGTGTTTCTACTCTGAAAAAGTACAAAAAGTGATCAAGGGGAAATAGTGATTTACTTGCAGATGAATATATAAATGAACAAATCCTCCTTCATTATACAAAGATTTGGGGTAGGTTTTTAAAAATGCCTACAGTAAAATAGCAAAATGCAAACAAAACATTTAAAAGTTAGGAGAACTACTGGGACGCCCTTAGTAAAATTACTTCACAAATACTAGTCTCAGTGCTTGAAAGGTAAAAAATTTGCCATGTCACAGAACCCACACACCTCAGGAAAGACAATTTCATGGCAGAGCACATATAAGAGTTTCAAAGAGGAGTTAACTGTATACCAGATCTGCCTTAGGTGAAGAATTATTTAGACTTCCCAAGCAGGACAGATTTTAGAACATCAGATGTTCCAAGCTTCTAATCTGGAGCAGATCGTCCCCCATACTCAGCTGAGACAGGTTCCAGGCAACAGGGTGAGGATGAGTCAGGAGTGAGGAGAGTAGTTGAGACATTTTTATTTACTTTAAAGAATCATTTCACGTGGTATCCCCATGTTCGTGAGGCACATAGCATAGTGGTCCAGAGCACAGCTCTGAAGTCAGCTTCCCCGTCAAATCCTGGCGACAGTCACAAGGCTCAGTTTCCTCACCTGTCAAACAGGGATGATAACAGTAGGGCCAACCCTATAATAATGTTGCTGTGAAGATGAGTGAATTATGCCATTTCTGTCACTGAGTAAGCACTCAATAAATGTTCCTCATTCCCATTACTAGGTGCATTAAGATGGAGTTTAATCCTGACTCTGGACAGGGCATTCCATTATAATACCTTACTTTACGTCTTAACTCACCACATAACATACACATTTGAAAGTAAAATGAGAGATTCTCTTCTGTTCCAGCTACTTGGTAACGTTAGAAACAAGGAAGTGGCTACAACTCCTCCCTCCCTCCACCCCTTGAGATTAGGGGAGAAAACTGCTATTTGAAAATAAATAGTTAATATGTTTTGATCCAAGACCCAGCTCCAAGTATTTGGTGGTTATTATATTAGCTTCTTAGGGATGTCATAAAAATTACCATGAACTGAGTGGCTTAAAACAATAAAAAGTTTTTAATCTTGCAGCTTAGGAGGCTAGAAGTCTGAAACCAAGGTTTTGGTTGGGTCCTATACCCTCCAGGGGAGAAGGCTCTAGGGGAGAGTTCTTCCTTGCCTCTTCCAGTTTCTGGTGGCTCCCAGCAGTCCTTGGCGTTTGTTGCTTGGCTCGTAGCTGCCTCACTTCAACCTCTGCCTCTGTCATCACATGACTTTCTTCCCTGTGTGTGTGTCTCTGTGCCTTCACATGGCCTCTTATAAGAATACCGGTCACTGGATTTAGCACTCATCCTCAACCAGTATGACCTCACCTTAACTTAATGAATTTCATAATGCAAAGACACTGCTTCCAGACAAGGTCACACTCTGAGGTTCACATCCAATTCTGTGGACATGAATTTGGGGAGACACTCTCTAACCCAGCATGGTTATGTATAGTCACATTTTCCCAACTGTAGCTTCAGGTCATCACTCTCTTTTACATACTAGACCTCAGACATTGGCGCCTGCTCTGTCCCTCTTGCTCTTAACTGCACCGTGAAGCATAGCTGCCTCTGCAAAAGAAAGCTTTAGAAGACCACTCCTTCATTGTTTTACCTCTTCTTTGGCAAAGCAAAACGGGACTGAATAAATCTTTGCCTTGGAACTGTGCTTTGCCATTTGGAAGACTTTCTGTTGGAAAAGGCAATATTTTCTCTTAGAAAATACATTTCGAGTTGCAAACAGTCAATTTAGAAACTATTTTTAGAAATGCCATCAGCTCCGTGTTGGGGGATGCCTGCATTGTTAATGAGACATCACACAGGGCTTTGGACTACCATCAGAACCACAGCGGGAATCCAGCTTCAGTGTAATCCCCTCAGATAATGCTCTTTGATTTTTAAGAAATGAGTAGTATTATCAAATATAAAAATTTATTTTGGGTAGGCTCATATAAAAATCAGTTCATTTATTAGACAAGATTCTAACTTATATGCCAAGAATTCAAATATTAGACTTCTTAGTATGGGTTCTAAAATCAGAGCCTGGGACAAGGTCTTGGGTCTGTGTGGTTAATTTGGGAGGTGATCCCTGGAAGTAGGAGTGAGGGAACAAGGAGAGCGAGAGGCAGGCAAAAGGAAAAGCCAAAAGGAAGTGCATGGTCAAGGTCACTGCTGTGTGCCCTGGAGGTTTGGTCCCCCAGGACTTTGGAGAATTGTAGAGAACCCCTCCCCAAAATCATCCTCTCAAAAGACCAGAGGCTGGAGCACTTCTTCAGGTTCTTCTCACCATCAAATGAGGTCTGCCTCTGGGGCATCCTTCACACTCCTGATCTGTACCTGCCTGGGAGAAGGGGAGGGGCAGAGGTGGGGCAGAGGTGCTGGCAGTACATGATGAGGCTTAACTTACATGTTAACTGTGCACCACAGCTATGGCTTCGATCAGAAGCGGGCTGAGGGAAGGTGACAGAGGGACCAGAGCATCTGCTCTATTGGAATTCCTTCTTTTCATCGAGGCTATAATCTTCATTCTGGTCATCACCTAAAAGTTAGCTGCTCTATGAATTAGGAATGGCATATGGCCTATTTCTTTTACAAGTAAAATATAATTAAGGTATTTTTATGTAACGTCATATCAATTTGCGTGCTTTAGGCTGTAGTACAAGAAGATCCAAGTCAGGATGGTGTAAAGGGAAGAATAGAGGCTGGTTTGGCATCCCATGCTGAGAGACAGCAATCCCTTTAGCCTCAGGCAGCCAGCTGGAATCCTTCCGCAGGCGGACTTCTGCTGCGAGAAGCCTCATCAGGGGCTCCTCACAGGTTGGCTTGAGTGGGATGGGTTCTACCCACACATGGTTGCACCATCATGACTTGCTGAGTTTAGCCAAGAAGGTGCTCTACCACTGGATGTGGACTTCTCCAGTGAAGCTGCTGGAATGTTCATATTCTAGGTGCCCAAAGAGTACAGCACGGAGTCTAAGCTTTGAGGAGGGGTGTTGAGATAAGGCAGGGACTCTTAGCAGCACAACTCCAAATGGTGGCCCAAACATTTGTCTTTATATATACGAGGTACTTCTGTCCATTTGCAGCTGCTATTACCATATAGTGGCCTCTGAGTTAGCTGTAGGGTCTCTACTTTAACAGTGTCTCTATAAATTAGAACTCCACATTGTTTTGAAATATTTGATATGAAATTTTTTTCATTAGATGAGAAATCCATTTGCATTAATCCAAGAAATTTCAGCAATAAATTGTCAATGACAGAAAAATGAGCTCTTGAACTTGTCAAATACAATTTCAACTATTGTATTTTTAAACAGTTTTTTAAATGGCTTAATTTTTTTCAACTACTTTTGCAAAGTTTCTTGTCAACGGCCACATTCAAGTATTTGAAGGCATCATTATTACAGATTTTGATCAGTGATTTCATGTAGCCATTTCAAGCATAAATCTCTGATTAAAATAAATGTTATGTTCACAAAAGCAAGCTCAAGTTATTCATTAAAATTTTAGACATGTTATTATTTGGAAATTTTATATAAATTCTGTATTCAATATATTCCCTACTCACTGCATTTTATTTTCCATATCCATATTTTCTGTATAACGTAAGCTTTCATAGAGCTCCTATGCCAGTGCACCATACAAACATTATCATTTTCTATGTCTGCCATCTCATTAAAAAGAAGCAAGAATTTTGAAACAGGGCAGTTTATTATCTCACATAAGAAGTTTGGAAGAAGCACAGTTCCTGGTTTAATTACATTAGATGCTTAATGACATCATCAAATGCCTACAGTTCTTTCTATCTTGTCTCTGCCATCTTCTGTGGTTTAGCTTTTGTCCTAAGATTGTCCCTTAGTGCTTTCATGATGACTGTAGCAGCCTCAAACATTATATCCTTATGCAATAATATCCAAATGTTGAAAGGAAGAATGTCCTTTCCTTGGGCCTACCTTCAGGACAAGAAAGCCTCTCACAGAAGTTTCTTTGCAAACTTTCCATCACATCTCAATGGCCAGAATTTACCCATGCCCCTTCCCAGAAAAGGAATTACAACATAAATCAGTTAGTATGTTTCACTGTAGACTTCAGAAGTTGATTCTAGGTGATAAAGAAGGAAAGAAGATTCTTTTAAAAATGTTGACTGTAACTCCCTAATAATCAGCACCATTGAAAGGAAGACCAGCCAGTGTGTACCTCATGATAAAATGTGATACAAGTACCTAGCACAGCCTTGCAAAAACATGAAATTGAGCCTGAAACTTATCAGGTCTCTAGATCCAACTACCAGTTTAAAGGAAATACTGGGGCTAGAGGAACTAGCTAAACAGCACCACGAGGAGAAAGTCAGCCAAACCCAGGATATAGGACATTGTGGGGCAAATGATCCAGTTTTCCCAACAAACCAATGCCATGAAAAAAAAAAAAATGAAGGGAGGGAGACTGCTAGAATAAAAGAGATTTAAGAGACATGACGATCAAATGCAATAATGTGAACATTTTTGGATCCTGATTCAAGCAAGCTGACCATGAAATGACGTATTTGAGACAACCAGGGAAATTCAAAGACGAAGTGAATAGTAGATGATATTGAGGATATTAGATGCTATTAATTCTTGTGCATAATAAAGGCACGGTGAGGTATTTATGAATGAAATGACATGATTGATGCCTGATATTTCCTTTAAAACACTCTAGGGGAAAAGTGGTGGAAGGAGATAGGTAAAACAAGATTAACAAAACTTGATAATTTTCAGCAATAGGGATACGCATACGGGACTTAATTTTATGATACCCTCTGCTTTTGTCTAGATTTCAAAATTTCTATCATACATTATAAAGAGTTGAACAAATGCTGGGTAGCTCACGGTATTTGGGGGAGGGCCTGAGAAGGTAAGCTCCCAACAACCAATCCTCCAGACCACACCCCAGAACTGGCATGATAGGAGACAGCCCCAATGGTTCCACCCCACTGAGCACCAGAGGAAACTACTGCCCACTCATGCCTCCTCTGCACAAGCAACTTGCCTTTAAAACTAGTACTTCTGACACTACGGCCACTAAAAGACAGACATCTCGATTCCTCCTCCGAGCCAGCAAATGACGGAAACTTCACACAGAGCCTGTTTCCTCACAGCGCTCACTTATGAATTGAAGTCTTATCTAAGTGCATCTGATGTGTGGAGTCTAATCTGTGTCCTAGCTACAAGGGAGTCTGAATTTAAGTCCTGGCTTATACATTAGCAAGGCAGAATGTGTAATACCAGCATGAAGCTTGTCCCAATTTTCCTCAAATATAGAAAATGGGCAGCCATGCCTAGAACGGATATCCACTGTCTCCTACACCATAATCACCATAGATGGATTACGATTCACTTTCGGGCTGGAGAGGGACTCAGTCATCCCTGAAATATATGGGCACCCCGTACCTGACTAATATAGGGTTCTAATGGCAAGGAAGAAAAGGGCATGGGTAGGGAGGGCATGCAGGGGACGGCTATTGGGAAGGTAACCCATAGTGAGTTCCACAGATGTTAAAGCATTAGTATGATAGTACATATGAAAGTGAACGGATCTGGAAATCAGATTTATATGCTAGCTGTATAGTCTTGGGTTACTTAACCATCTGCCCTCGAATCAAATAGCAAGTTGGCTTAGATCAGTTGTCTTCCTCCCTCCCACCCCTCCCTCCCCTCCATCTCTGAAGAACCCTAGGGAGCACCTCAGATTTTTTAAAAATTACTGGACTAGTTGATATTTTAGTGTTTTTCCCCCTAGTTCTAGTATTTTCTTATTCAGTGACTCCCCCTTGGACCAATTTACATTTCATACTTGGCTTTACATGAACAGAGCAAAGTTTTCTGTGAGAAGAGTAAAATACACTAAGGGTCACAGCAGGTTGATTTTACTCTGTCCCAACATTATTTACTGTGTTTTGTCATTTGTCTATACCTCAGTGTTTCAGGCAGTCCGACGTTCAGGTCTTCAGATTGCCAGGATGTAGATCTCACATATGCTCTGTTCAAGCTCTCAGATTGTAAACTGCCCAGGGAAGAGGCTCTGTCTAATTCCTCTTCACGTGTGTCAGTTTCCCACAATGCCCTGCCCAGAGCAGGTGCCTAGGAACTGTTGTCAGATTACTGGATGATATACAAATACCGTTTTAACATTCTGAGCAGTTTATGTCTTCATGAATCACTAGTACAATGGAGACTGACTAGGGAGTGGGTTCCTCTGGGCTTTGGGAGCAGAGGGAGGGGCCCCCTTTGAGGCCACTGACATACAGAAGACACTCCAGAGGTGGTGAGACAGGCTGGGACCTGGGACCCTTTGCTGCAGTGCTGCATTGCTTGCACCTGGACAAACCTCTCCTGGAGGAACAAAATACAAAGAAACCATATGGGACTAAAAATAACTGCATGCATGCACAGTCAGGGCAAATTCTGGACCAAAGATACAAAGAGACCAAAAAACCCAACTGCCACTTCTGAAGAGCCTAGGGCAAAACCAGGGTGTAGGGAGCAAAAGCAGGGTACTGCACATACCTTCTGCACACAGCACCACCTAAGGGGTGGGCAAGCCACTAAGCCACCCCTCCGGCCTGACCCCTGGATACACCCCTACCCTCCCTCCCATGGAAGGAACCACTCGCCCCCACCCCCATCAGCCAGAGAGCCAGCAAGGGAAACTGTTACTTGTTCTCACTACCCCCTGCTGTAACAGGGGCCCCAATAAAGGCTTGCCTGAATTTGTTGCCTTGCCTCTTAGTCAATTTCTATTGATTGGGGAAGGCCAAGAGCCCTGGTCGGTATCAGTGGCAAGTAAAGCTGCATCTCTTACCATCTTCTCCACCATCTACTCTATCTTGGATCGCTGATTTTTAAACGATTCCACCTGTTTTTCCAGATCCTTTTCCTTTCAACCTACTCATCTTCCAAGAGCAGCCTAGCGTGTGTCCTAGTCAGAATCAGCGCAAAATTACATGGATGAAATTCAAGGTGAGGCGAAATTCATAGTCAGTGTTGATATGACTAGCATTTTTCTTACAAGAATCAGACCTATCAGGAGACATTATGATTCCATGATGTCTCTTTGATGGTCTTGCTTATCATGAAGAAGGGAGAGAAGGGGGTAAATGTTAAAGAAAAGAACTATTTAACATTCTGCAATGGGTGGTCCTTTCAAATACAATTAGTTTCACACAGTATTCATCTTGTCTGCATTTGCTAAAAGACAAAGTGTCCTGTTAGTTCATCATTTCTGTCCTCTGCCTTTCAAACCACATTGAGTGTTTCAGCAGGAAAAGAGCTGAACCTCACTCCCTCTTATAAATTGTGTAATTGGAAAGCAATAAATTTAAATATCTAAAAGAACCACCAGAAAGAAAGTGGCAAACAATAACTTGCTCTAATTAATAATCATTTAAGTCTCCCATTTTGTAAAGTGCTTTGCAAACGCAATCACCTTTTAGTTTAAAGCATATTCTTTTTTGTGAACAGAAAATGATTTCATTTGTGAGAATGAGAATTAAATATGGCTTTAATCAACCTAGAGCTATTTAGTGCTAGGGGGGGCTTTAAAAATTTTAGTAGTACTATGAAGAGTTAATTTGCTACAGTAGTTTAAAAATCTTATCTTACTATAGATGCTAATTTTTACTTATTTCTAATCAGCAGAAAATTAAACTTAAAGGATAAAAGCATACACACACACAAGTATATAGTATTAAAACTTAGTGTTTAAAATTCTCAAATGTTAGCACTATTTTTGAAAGTCGTGTCTTTATTTGTGACTTGATTTTTTTATGGTTTATCATTTTAGGTAACAAGTTGCCCTATTTAGAACCAGCCGTCCAACTATTGCATTGCAAATACAGAAAATTCTAAAGATATTGCTACCACTAATAATTTCACATTAATGGCACTAACTGTTCAGTATCTGTCCTTCCAGGAACAAATGTCATTTTCTGAAAAGTTTAGTGATTTTTTTCCCTAACTTCAGACTACCTTGTAGAAATCTTTGAAGTTTGTTTTTAATAAATGTGTGCTCTATAGGAGTTGGGAAGACATGGCAGTCTGTGGAAAGATCCTTGTAAGCTTTGATTGGATTCTCACTATTAGTGTGGTCCAACCAGAAGGACAGAGAATGGTAGCCTTTTTCCCTCCAACATTTTATTATGAAAAGTTTCAAATATACAGAGAAAGTTAAAAAGAGTTTTACAGCAAATACCTGTATACTCCTCGATAGAGTCTACAATTAGTATTTTGTTATATTTGCTTTATCACATAACTATCCATCTATTCATCCTTCTATCCATCCATCAATCTAGTTTATTTTTTTTAATGAAAAAGTAAGTTGTAAATGGTAGTATACCCTCATAAATATGTCACTATGCATGTAATAGCTGGAGTTCTATATTTTCAGCTCGTTATGGAACTTTTTTGGTAAAACTTATATACATTGAAATATGTAAATCTTAAGGATTTTATCTGATAAGTTTTGACAAGTGCCTGTAGCTGTGTATCTGAATAATTATCAAAATACAGAACATTACCATCACTGCAGAAAATTCCCTCTTGTCCTGTTCCAGTCAATCCCTGCTGCTACTTCCCCACTCCCATTTAATCACTCTTTGGATTTTTTTTCACCATGGAATAGTTTTCCCTGTTTTAGAACTTCATATAGATAGAACCATCTAGTACATACTAGATGTATAAGGCTTCTTTCACTCAGCAGAATGCTTTTGAGATTCATCCATATTGTTGTCTATTTAGTAGTTTGTTTCCTTTTTATTTCGCTGTGTTAATGTATCAACTTTATTTATCTGTTGGTAGACATTTAGGTTGTTTCCAGTTTGGGACTATTTCGATTGAAGCTGCTTGTACAAGTTTTTGTTATTCTTGTGGATGTTTGCTTTCATTTCTTCTGGTCACCTAGAGCCTCCAGAAAGGGATGTAGCCTTGATTTTCAACTCCTTACTGTTAGCCCATGAGACCTACAGAACTGTAATATAATAACCTTGGGTTGGTTTAAGCCACTAAATTTCAAGTGATTTGTTATAACAGCCATAGAAAACTAATACAGACTTTGGTACTGGGAAGCAGGGGTGCTGCTATCACCCCTCTTTTATATATCTATATATTTCTCATTGGTCCTGTTTCTCTGGAGAACCCTGAATTATACATGGTCATAATGTATTGTTCTTTTTTATATTACTGAATTAACTTTATTAAAATTCAGTTAAGAATGTTCATGAAGGATATTGGTCAGTAATTTTATTTTATTTCTAATGTCTTTATCAGGCTTTGGTTTCAAGGTATGCTGGCTTCATAAAACAAATTTTTGGAGACTTTATCTAAGATTGATGTTATTTATTCCTTAAACATTTGACTGAATTTAGCAGCAAAATTATCTGGCCCTGGAGTTTTCTTTGTGTAAAGATTTTATATAAAAATTCAGCTTCTCTAATGAACATAGAGCTATTCAGATTTTCTGTTTTATCTTGTGTCAGTTTGGGAAAGTTGTATCTCAAGAAATTTTTTGATCCTAAATTGTCAAGCCACACTAGCTTCAGGCAACTATAAATAATTTCCCCATCCACAACCAAATACAAGAACCTGACACGCTGCTTATATAGCTTATTAATCATTATTTAGTCAAAGGAAATGTCAAGCAATGGACAAGCCTGGACAGAAGATGCATCTTTTGTGGAGAAACTCTTTTGGCTTGTTATATAACTACCAATATTTTATAACCATCATGGTTTAGAATAAGACTGTTGAACTATCCTGCAAACTCATGGCAAGCTTTTGACTTTATAAAAGTGACACAGCTGGGTAATTTTATTTGGAGGAGAAAAGAGAATTTGATGGGCACGTACTGTTTGCTTTCCTCATTGCAAGCTCTTTTTTTTCTTTAAAAATATGTTTTCAACATGTTTTCATGTAATGCTAACCTGAGTATGTATATTGTTTTGTGATCTATTTTTGCACTTGTGACTACTTTCTATACACATTTTTACATAATGATACAGATTATATATTTGTCATCATTGACTAAGGAGCGTTATATCATGTTAAGATAATTTAGTGTGCTTAGCTATTCTCCTATTCTTGAGAATTTGAATTGTTTCTAATTTGCTAGCTACTCTAACAAATATTGGGCAAATAAGGTACTATCTGAATTATCCTCCCTCCTTTGGGGTTATTCCCTATGTATATACTATCACCTGCTCTGCATATTATATTAAAGCTTTCTTTGAGGGGGGATGATCAGAAGGAAACCTTTATTCTGAGTTAATTCTTTGCAATCAGATTTTACTTCAAATATTTGAGCAATGGTTTACTTTTCATAACCACGTTTCTTACGTTTTTTTTTTCAACCTATGGGGCATTTCAGAATTATAGAGTCAAAATAAGAACTTTGGAAATAAGTTATTCAACTAATATATATTGTACATTTATTATACCTTAGGTATTATGCTAATCCCAGCCCTCCCCCCTTTTTATAAATGAGGAAAGTGGGACCTGGAACAGAAACTCTGACAGTGAAATACTAGTGCTTTGGTCTTGTATTTGCATATGACGTTTTGCATTTCAAAATTTTTACCTTTAGCTGTTACCTGTAATTATCCCATTATATTGTCCCAACGGTCCCATAAAATAAAAAAGGACACATTTGTTGACTTTTATTTTGCTTTGATTTACAGAGGAGGTATTAAAAGCTTACAGAACTTATTCAAAGTCACGTGGTTAACTCTTGGTCAAGCCAGGATACAAATTCATTTTAGTGACTGCTTTTCCATGATTCTGTCCTCAAGACTATATAAATATTCCAAAATTAGAAACATAAACCAATATCACACACGTGGGAATGTAACTTGCAGGCTACTTTTTATAACTGGGTTATAAAATCGTAGACTTCCCACCATAGGATTTTATCGTTTTCAAATATCTGATCATTAAAAACATTATTTCTGAATGGATAAGTGAGCAAAGGTTATAAGTTAGAAATATATTTTTAAAAGTATTTATTGGGTGCCTTCTGTATGTCAGACACTCTTCTCAGCACTAGGGATTCAGCAATAAGAAAAATAGACAGAGTCTCTGCCCTTATGGCTAATATATATTGAATTAAAATGTTCAACTTTATTAATAATCAAATATATACATAAAGAAAAGCAGCAACTATGTACTTTTAATTATTATTTTATCATATCCGTCTTTAAAACAAAAAGAGAAAATGCTCAAGGCCTATGAGTATGTACAAAACTGATACTTTCATACACTACAAGAGGAACTCTGAGATACAATCTTCTGCTGGGAAAGAAATTTTGCAATAGACAGAGAGCCTAAGAAATGCCTATATGTTTTAATTGAAAAGTCTCACTTCTGGGAATCTTTCCTAACAGAAAAAACTAGATGCACAAAGATGTTCATTTCAGAGTTCTTTATAACAGTTTTAAAATATTTTAAAAAAGGAAGGATGACAATGAGAACAATGAAGAAAAACATGAGGCATCCACACAATAGATTTAAATATCAGCTTTCAAATAAGACATTTAAAATACTTTGTGTAGGAAAAAAGGCTGTGTAAAATGGTACATTCAGTATGATCTAGAAGGAGAAATACCAGAATGATAACGTTAGGAGAAATACCAGAATGATAACAAATGTTAATGATAACATTAACATTTATTTTTCTCCTCCTGTTACATTTTTGGTACTTTCTAGATTACGACAGCAAGATCTTATTACTTTTATAATCAGGAGAAAACTTTAGCTCTTACTCCCCCTGCCCCCTACCCCAGTACTCCCACCACCACCAAATAATGTGTTAGCTACCGATACATTTGTCTTTGTGGAGTCACAGCACTGAAAATGCTAATGGGAAGGAAAGAGTACCAGAGGGTGCGTGAAAAATATGTTTTATTTTTCTCAATTGTCATCTTGTCTTATATTTAACTCTGAATAGTTCCTTTTCTCTCTTTTATCTTATTCATGCTGGACTTACGTATAACAGGTTTCCCAAAAGAGAATTAAAACATTAATTTTAGGTTAAACTTTTATCCTCTTGCCTTACAGACTGGATTAAGGCCCACATTTGTTACAATGTTCACATTCAAACATCTTTGGGCAACTAGAATGATTCTCTTATTGGGTAAGCTCACTGCGTCCCTGATCCCACATTAGCCCACAACCCTACCTATCCAGGAAAGGTGGAAATGAATTCGGGCAACAGGCTCAAGAAAACCTGCCAGGAAGAAATGTCTTCATTCAGCCTTGTTTGTCCACAACTTTTCCGTGAACTGCTGTGGGTTTAACTGGATAGAACGTTCCATGCTGGCAATGGCAATGTCAGCTTAAGAATTAAATCTGGCCAGGTCAGAAGAGTGCTGGGGGGCAGTCTGAGGGACTGGAGGGGCGGGCAGACAGTGAGGGGGGATTGTGATCCTGCCCAGCTGTTCTCAGGGTCTTGAGAGACCTCCGATCACCTGACCCTCCTCTCCTCCGGTCGCTTCTGCTTGTCCTGATGGCAGGTGCCAGGGGCTGTTAGGATCACTGATCTAAGTGGAATGAAACAGCAGAACAAATCTTGGCTACTGACGGAACTTCCACCAAGTATCAATTCATTGCTGATACATGCTGAATCCTTAAAGAAAAATCCTTAATAAGCTTGTGTTTAATATTGTCATTCAGTTGGAAAGCCCAGCTCTGAAGGATTTAGAAGATACATGTTTATTTCTTTTATTATTAATACACGTTTATATGTGTGCATTATTTAACAATTTTATTTAGAACAAAATATGATTCTACTATATCATGTTGTATTATGTTACACTAAATAAAGCCTTTAAGATGAAACTAATCCAGAATGCCCAAATAGTTTCCAAAAGAAAATTATTTAATATAACTCAACTCGGGACCCTGACAAGGTACAAAAGCTCTGTGCCTTCCATTGAGTAATTTCTACTGAAATATTTGTATTCAACTGAAAAACGTGCTGGAAAGAGAAGCAGGGAGACAGGGCACGGTGCAAAAACTCTGGACTGGCTAACCAGCTGTAGAGTTTGGGGAAGATGGTTACTCTCCACCTCTGAGTCTCAGTCTCTGTATCTGTAAAATGAGATCATTGTAAAACGAGAGCCTCAAAGTCCTCGTCCAGAGCTTGTCACAGACTTGACAGGCTGGGCTGCCAGGCATCCATGGTGGTTACTAAAGAAAAGAACTCCAGGGCCCAGGCTCTTGCCTCTGCTTCCACTCCAGATCTCTAAGCATGTGCTGTGATGACACAAGAGTGTGTGTCCATGACTTCAGGCAAACAAACATGTTCCAAGGGCTAATAATAGTGAGACGCAAGGGAGGGAGAGGAGCCAGAGAGAAAAGATGGTTCTGGGGTTATAGGTAGAGCCAGACATCATAGAATAGAAACACAGCGCTGAGAGAAGCTGGCCTGGGTACTGTTACCCGCTCCCCGTAGTCAGACCCAAACTCTCCCATCCCTTAGCAAGGACCACTATAATCTGCGATAGGATTATTCTTTTATTTAACCAGCTCTTGCTGGGCATCTTTTTATTGCCAGAGAGCTGTTGGGGCTGAAGGCATAAAGAGGATATAGTCCCTGCCCCCAGGGATAGCAAGAGCCTTGCACATAACCACTAACTCTCTTCTCAGTTCTGTAGGATTTACAATGTGTAGTACAGTCATCAGAGACATGATCATAACGTACCTAGAGTGATGTCTTCTTATATCCATATCCTATCTCCTGGGCCGGTTATTAAGTAACTGTCTTTCAGTTTGAAGCCCACCCTTCTCTAGCCTGCACCTGGGTTCCTGCAGACTGCAGCTCTGCTCTGCCAGTGGGCCTCATGCTAGTTTGTGCCAACGTAGCTGCAAGGCAGAGGGGGGCTGTGAGGCCGAAAGAGGAAGAGACTTGCTTCTTCCTCTCTGCCTCCTGGTCGTGGGACTGTCATCCCAGCAACGCTTCTTCATTCCAGCAGTGACAGTTGCTTCCCAGAGCAGTAGCTGAATCCAGTTTGCAGTTTTCCGGACATTTAGAACCTGCTTTGTTGGGTCAGCCTCCAAGACATCGGCTGGCACAGGGCTTCTCCAAGTCTGAGTCCCACACTCCTCTGAGCTCAGAGACGCCAACACCAGCAAGTAGCATCCATTCTTCAGAGGCCCAAGTTTCAGTTCCATGGGGCCTGTTCTCTCAATTTCTAAGTTTTAATAATGCAACTTCTTCCTGTTGTTTCCTCAGCCTGGGGGCAGTAGCTACTTCCTGCTGCAGTCACCCCCACGATACCTGAAGACTTCCCTTTTCATCTTTCATTTACCTGTGAACAGCTGCAAATAAGGGATCTGGTTTTTTGTCTCCTGATAAGAGTCTGATGGATAAGCCTCCCTGGATAAACTGAGAGGCAGCAGAGAATAGTGGGAATGGAATGAGTTTTGGAGTCACCTGGACTTGGATTTGAATTCTGGCTCTTATACACTTTGAACAGCTACCTAATTCCTTCCAGCCTTCTGATTCTCTGGTAACAAAGACGGCGTTTCCAGCTATCCTGAGGGTAGCTGAAGGGCTTGGCACAGATGGCCTGCTCAGTGATAGCAGTCATTATGATTACCAGAGTGTTAGCTTCTAAGGCCAAAGCCAAGGTCTTGTACATCTTATCATTCCCAACAGGATGTATCATAAATCTATTTATATGATATATGCTTGATAAAGAGATGCTGAATGAAAAAAGTACTTAAACCATTTGTTACAGTGAACCTGCTTTGAAGGTTACAGTTCATGGATCTAACATGAAACCCTTTGCGGTGATCAGGTTTTGTCTTGAAGTTATGGTTTAAAACATCTTTTAAACTGTTATTTTAAAATGAGGAGTCGTGAGTTGACCTGCATGATAGGAAAAGAAAATCAGTGTCATTCATTCTTCTACCGACCTGGCAAGTCTTCTTAGAGCCTGGATAATAAGATGTCGGAATGTACCATAACTTCCAGAAAGAAGCCAAATTTGGTCGGTGAGTGACACATTTGGGGCTCTTTCCAGCTACACAGAGACATTAGTTTTGTTTTTTGTTTCACTGCACGCTTCATAAACAAAAAAGATTTTGACGACTCATACAATCAGTGATATCGGAGTGTTGAATTCAAGACTCTAATGTAAACCCTGAAAATGAACAAGGTCCCAAAGGAGTGTCCGGTGCCTTCACGAGTCAGTGTGAATAAAAGTTGTTCCAACACAGAAGGGAGAACAAAGCATCTATTCTTTTCAGTACAACAGATAGATAGACACCCAATCTGGGTAATGGCTGTGTATGCTGGAGGGGTGGAAGTCAGCAGTGTTTTCTTGTTTCACATTTAGGGTTACGGGGGGCAGAGCCTGATAAAGTTATTTGCATCTAAGTCTGGAAGGTGTACAGCCCCGGCCAAGGCTTCCCCAGTCCCAAAGGCCTGAATGGGGATGTGGAAGAACTCAGTTCATTCCAGAATATTGCCTCCCCACAAAAGCCTAAAACTTCTATAAAGAGAAAAACAGCTGCACAAGATCCTAAATCATTCCTTTCTCAAACAAGCCATGAATCTCAGCTAACCAGGGGGGGCAGGTTTGAGAGAAGCAGAGCTCGCTGTCATCTTGGATGTCTTTCCTAGCCTCGAAGTACGTGTTGATTGGGACTTCCCTGGCGGTCCAGTGGTTAAGACTCCGTGCTCCCAATGCAGGGGACCCGGGTTTGATCCCTGGTCAGGGAACTAGATCCCGCATACTACAGCCAAGATCCCACATGTCACAGCTAAGACCCGGCGCAGCCAAGTAAACTAATTAATTAAAAAAAAAAAAATAAATGTCACTATTAAAAAAAAAAGAAGTAGCTGTTGATTTCTTTGTAGAAGAGTGTGACGCCTAAACACAGGAAAAGAGACTGCAGTGTGCAAGAGGAACCAGAGAACTAATCATTCTGTTTCTGGAAGACTTTTCTTGTCTTCATACCTACTTATTTGGGGTCCCCAAGACCATGTCCTCCAGGAAGCCTTTTCTGAGCATGCTCCCTTCTCCTAGAGCAGGTGGGCATCACAACGAACACAGAATCCCATCTGGACTGTGTGCAGGCACTGTCTGCTCTCCTATAGCAACACACACACACACACACACACACACACACACACATGCACACACTGCATGAAAAACAGAAAGAAAGAGGGAGGAAGGAAGGAAGGGAGGGAGGGAGGGGGAGAGAAAATATGAGAGCGAGAGAATCATTCAGAAACAAAAGCGCTCTCAGGCTGTGTGAACACCAGCCTTTTGTAGAGATCATTGCTGCTACACGGACTGGTATTATCTTTTCTCCAGTTAATCATTGCTCAGGTTGCTGGTGGAGTGCCTGAACCATCTGCAGAGAGCACCTGGGGGAAAAAGTCTGGGTAACCTGAGAGGGGGAAAAGATTTACTGTGTCTTGGACACTCATTAAGCTGGAGTGTGCTGTCACCTCTGCTGTGCTAATTCACTGCAAGCTAGAGGTTTTCCCTTGGCCTGGACACATGGCTGGTGGTGGTACACTAGGACCCCAGCTTTATAAACAGATAGAGACCGCAGCTTTCAGTGAGCCGGGGCCAGGGCAGAGATGACAGTGAGGGGAAGGCCCAGATACCAGGCTAGATCGAAGCCAAATATCCCATCAAGCCAGAGGGAACAGCTAGCTGATGAATATGCCTCAGGCAAGTTCAAGGACAGCTGGTTGACGGCCAGGCAAAGCGCAGAGGCCTGCGTGCCCTTTAAGTTGAGCCTGCACATCCTCTGTCCTGGCCCAGCCCAGCCAGTCCTCAGCTGGCTCTTATCTCAGGACACCAAATCTGTGCTTCTCCGCCCAGCCATGCCCAGCCATTTCGTTACCTTGGGGTTTCTTTTTCTCCTAGGTTTCCTAGCCACACTTATTTTGAAAAACGTTAACTCTTTCTTAGCTGAATTAAGGTATAAAGGGTATGCTTACATCTTAGCTAGGAAAAATAAAGAGAAAAAGCACACGTAGCCTAGGCATGAGTGACCGTACAATCCACTTTTTCCATTCTGTCAGAGGGTCACACAGGCTTAGGGGGCAGCCAAACACTGTTCAGTCCCAACTCTTTCGTTAATAGCCTTACACAAGTTAACCTCTCTGAGCCTTGATTTCCTCATCTCTAAAATGAGGATGATGATCACAACCACCTCACAGGACTGTGTGATAATAAAGATCAAGTAAGTTAACAGGATTGTGGCAGAGGCTGCTACATGTCCACCGATAATGTCTATTCCCTCCTTTTTTTCTAATGGAATTTTAGAAAAAAATCCAGGTAATGGATTTTTACCCGGACACATGGCCGTCTGAAATAAAGACTGCATCTCTGAGTGTCCCTGCAGTTAGTTGTTCCATTTGACTAAATTCTGGCCACTGAGTTACGGAGACATGGTGGTCAACTTCTAGGGAAGGTCCTTAAACTGAAAAACAAATGCCTTCTTATCCTCTTCCTTTTGTGCTGGTTAGAATGTGGAAGTGATGGCAGAGCTCAAGCAGCACTCTTGGGTCAGGAGGCAGCACACTAACCATGGTGGAAGAACAAGAAGAAAGAAGCCTGGATTCCTGTAAAGCTGGAGGGGGCCATCATATAGCCAGCCCTTAAGTGCCTACCCCGGGATTCGTTATGAAAGACGAATGAACTAACTTTTGAAAAAAAGTTCATTTGGAGGGAGTCTTCAGTTACCATTGAACTAAAATCTAACTAGGGCTGTAGAGTGTGCAGAGTGATTAGCACAGAGTAGGTAAGATCTTATTGTCGTTTATTTGCTTTTTAGGAAGTACATGTCAAGGTTCTCAAAAATACACACATGAAGCAGATGGACCAAGAGGGCCAAAGGGGGAGTATTGGCTCACCCCTCCCTGGCCTTGGCACCACTCCCAAGGCCATGTGGGTGGGACAAGAAACACAGTTTTCGCCAGGCAGAGGCTATGGGTCACCAGCCAGGAGGGAGCACCCAACTTCCTGGCCTCACTTTACCCCCACTGCTAAGCCTCTCCCGCAAGCAGCACTATGATCTGAAGAAGGGGGAAAACGACAGAAAGAATCCCCATGAACCACACAAACTTTGGACATAAGTAGACCTGGGCTTGCGCCCTGGCTCCTCCATCCACTTGCTGTGTGACTTTGGGCTAGTTATGAGCCTCTCTGAGCCCCAGTCTTTTTGTATTAAAACGGAACATGAGATAATATCAACTCCTTGGTGTACTTGTAAGGCTTAAACAAAATGTCAGTCAAGGTCTGAATATAGTGCCTGACACATATAAGTATCTGGTAAATGTTTAGAAATGAAGCCTGGACTTCATCTCTTACCATTCCCCACCATAGCCCCAGGCTTCATCCAGAGCCATTTACTAACTGTCCGCAGTACGGACTTTTACCAACACTGTGCCTTTTGTTCACTTGGCCTCTACCTACAGCTCCATCACTTCTTTCTGTCCCTCCCTATCTTCCACAAATTTTCCGGGCAGCTTTAAGTCCTTCTTCACTTCCAGCCCTGGATGATCTCTCTCCCTCTTCCCTGAACAGTGCCAGCATCTGATGTCCAGCCACTCGTTAACATTTACTGCTTGGTACTGGTGTTGAATTTTGAAGTGTGTGTCTCATCTTACCAGCCTTACTTTATGCTCTGCGAGGGTGTGGCTCGTGCCTTTTCCACCTTATATCCCCTTAGCCCTTAACTCAAGGAATACTTGCCTCCATGAATACTTGCTGAGCAAGGAAACCAAACCCAATTATCCAGAGCCCTGTAACTAATTTCTTTCTCGGGATCCTTTTTGAACCTACATGCCTATTGCGCATCTATGTTCCTCGCAGTTCAAAGCACATAGACGATGGTACCTTCCTGTGATGTCATCAGGGGCTCAGTTACCTTTGCACCTAAGCATCCAACTTAGGTCCAGCGGCACAGATTGCTTGGCTGACCTTGGTCAGTCATGGGGAATAGGGGGAAAATGTGAGAGAGGACATCATTTAGGAGAAATTCATTACTCCAACCAAGTAAAACGATTTAAAAATATGTTTTATGGGTGATAAGTCAATACTACTATTTGGAGTTTGAGAGCACATCAAATTTGTCTTTTGAAAGAGGAATATTGCAATGTAAGCCATCACTGTTGTTTTGAATATGAGAATGCATGTCTTTTTAAACAGATAGGTTGGACTTCTTTTCATGTACGTGTGCGTTATTTGCATGCTGCCTCCAATGCCTCAAGGAGATGAACTGAACAGCAAGAGCCCTAAGCTGGTAGCTCTAGAATGAGTGTCCTCCCCCAGGACGTGAGGCCCTGCCTTCCTTCAAGCAAGCTAAAAAAGGCCCACGGGACTGTGAGGTCATTCCAGCTGCATGGTGGGTCAGAAATATTACAAAAGGAATTCTCGCGCCACCACTAACACTTTTCAGGTAATTGAAGACTCATGAGGGATGCTTATTAACAATATAAATTCCCTGGTTTCTAACTCCACCCCCCCAATCCCCCAGTGACTCGATAGGGCTAGGGTAGGACTCAGGAATCTGCATTTCTACCCAAACTTCAAGTGCAGGGGGTGGTCCGTGGACCACACTTTGAGAAACATGACTTTAAAGGAAAGATGTATCACTCTGAACAGGAGCTGCTACTGCCTTCTTTCCTTCAATCTTTCTACCTGAGATGTGGCAATAATAAAGTAATAATGAGTTAATAATCTGAGTTTAAATGTAGACAGAACAGCTATCTGAGTATAATTTTGAACTAGAGATCCTCCCATCCTGGAGATGTGTGGGTGACTGTCTCTGCCAAAGGTGCTTTCCCTGGAGGGTAGGTCAAAATGTTTTTTGGGGGGTTAGGGGCAGGTCCTGAAAGTGCTCCCCAGCTGTGGATGAGAGAAGTATGTAGGCCACCAGCTGCTCTGGGAGGGTGACTCATCGGCCTATGCGGCAGTAACCGCTGGCTGGTGGAATGACTCCCTTGGCTGTGGGGGGCCCTGGGGGAGGTGATGGCTGTGGCTGGTGAGAACAGTGCATTCCAGAGGAGAACCAGACCTCCTGCAAGCATGCCGATCTGTGCTGTCAGTCATCTTGGCAGCCATGAAGGAGGGAAAGGGAGGGGCAAATGAGAGGTCTCAGCAAGAGGGCAGAGGCACCATTTAGTCATCGGCGCCCACAGTCCTGTGTTCACTATCCCTGGACTCATATTCCGCTTCCCCACCCCTAAATCCAATTATTAAACCTGGTCGATTCTACACTTTAGTGTCTTCTAAGTACCCGCTCTACCACTACCATTGTTTCACCACTGTCACATACTGTGCATCTTTCTCTTTCTGCATATTCCCACCACCGTGACCCAGGCTCGAGTCCCCATCATCCCTCACTTGGACTCAGTAGACTCCTAACCCATTGTCCTTGCCTCCTGTCTCCTGCCCCTAATCCATCTTTCCTACAGCCACCAACGTGTTCTCTCCAAAAATGAAAATCCAAGCATGGCCTTCCCTTACGTGAAATCCACAGCTTACCACGGCTCAGTGGTTCTTGAACTTCACTGTGTCTCAGAACCACCTGCGGGCTTGCTAAAACACAGCACGGGGCCCCAGCTGGAATGCTCTTCACTCTTTCACATTTTCCCCCTTTACGCACTGAGTTCCTGACCCTATGGTCTCGGTGAAGCCTTCTCCATCTCCTTGCCCTCATGCTCACTCCACCTGCCCCACCACCATCACCATCGCCCACGCACATTGAGTGCTCGCTATGGTACAGCCCATGGAATCCTCAGAGGGGGGAAAATCCATCATGTGGGTCCCATTATTCTCCCATATTATATAGATGTTGAAACTGGGGCTCAGATAGGTTCAGAACCTTGCCCCAGCCATACAGCTAGAAAATGGTGAAGCCAGAATTCAATCCTAGCAGCCTGTATCCAGAGCCTGGGCTCTTGACCAAGTACCAACTCATCCAGACGAATCAAACCTTTCTTCCTCTTCCTGTCACTTCCAGATATAAACCCACATACGACAGAAGGTAAGGTCTTGCTTACCAGGCTGAGTTACTCGAGGGTGGGTCTTCAACTTTGTTTCCTATGCCTAGCACATAGAGGGAACTCCACTCAGGGTGAATAAAAATATGAATTACTCGCACTAGAGTGTTGGCAAATGTAAAGTAAAATATTTTTGATGGGCTATGAGAAATGAGGAATGTTCCAGAAGATTACTTAAGTTTCTTATAATATGCCAACTCAACATACAGGTACCATTTTTTATTGGGGATACATAGGTATCACTCTATATTAGGGGAAACCCTGACAAGAATGAAAATCCAAAGAACACGATTGCCATCAATTCACCATTTTGACCATTTCCATCTTGGCTCTCCTGACTACATCTTTTAAACATTCACAATGCATGGAGGTTTTCCTCTGGAATAGCGGGAAGGCAGAGGTGTTTGCATGGTAATTTTAGAGGAAACTTTGGTTAAGTCTTTTCTACTGGTCTAGAAAAATACCCTGGGATATCAACATTTTAAACCAAAAAAAATAAAATAAAATAACAGGAGCATGTGCCTCAGAGTGAAATTTCACATGTATTTGGAACCAAGGCCAAAACAATGTTTTTCCGTAAATTAACACCATTAACAAGAGACTATCACTTACAATCTATATGCAAATCCAAAGTATAGGCAAATGTCAACTTTCTGCTTCTTCTCTCTTTTACTAGGAAGGAAATTGTTGCCAGCCAGCCCTCTTCCCCTGCTGCAACTTTTCTTTCCCAGGTTAAGAAATTACAGTTTGGGTCAAGAAAGGGAAAAAAGCGAGAGAATGCTACACCCCGGAGTAAAAGTGACCTGTCAGCACTCAGTTACTCCAGAACTAGTGCATGCCTCAGAACTCCTCCCCAATCTCACTCTGGGCTTCGGGCCATGCAGTGCCAAAGGTATTATTTCTTTTCCATCTGACTTCAAAGCCCTTGTCAGAGTGCACCATAAGTTAATAGGCTCTGTCCACGTGAGCGCCTCCTTGAAGGTACCTGAAGGCCAAGTGTCCACCTGCACTGTTCTGGAAGACAGAGATGCAGTGAAAAAACCACATCCCTCCCTTCCCGCAGTGTACATTCTAATTCTCTTGCTACCAACTGTACAAATTCCTGTTCTCTCAGGCAGGTTTTGGACCCAAGGTAGCTCATTGTCTGGGCCTCCGTGTCTTCTCCCTCCACACAGCGCACAGCTTTCAGGGCCTTCTCAGACCTGCGGAGGCCCAGAGCTTGGGGTCCTTTCTCAGTGGCAATGTGGCAGATTTTAGTTCCTTTCACGCAGTAGGCATATAGGTGACTTCGTTCTGCAACTCCCTGAGGCTGGTTTTTCCTTCCCTACAATTCAGTAGGCACAGATCTTTGCAGAGAAGCCTGCACACACACACACACACACACACACACACACACACACACACAGACACACACACACACACACACACACACACACACACACAACAACTTTTCCAACTCAGGCCCGTTAAGGGCACGGTCTCAGACATTTCCTGCCTGAGCCTCGCGGCTTCCTCCTCTGGCATACATGCTCCCCCTACTGCCTGATGCTGGCAACGCACCCCTGGCTCCAGGAGACCCAGGAACGCCCCAGCCTGGCCCTGGAAGAGCCGTGTGGGAAGACTGCAGAGGAATTGCCAAAAAATGGAACAGTAGATCCGTAAGAATTCTTCCATTGCTGTGGTGAAGGGCCCAAGCTCAGTCTTTTCTTTACATTTCAAGAATAAACTCTGTAATAAAGACTGAATAAAATGTAGATGTGTGTCTATAAATTGAAGGATAATCATAAATAAAACAGTAATATCTATAAAAAAAAAGACTGAATAAATATTCAGTAAATCCTCCCTGAATAGAACGTTGCCAAACAAATTAAATGCAGGCTTCCCCCTAAGAGTTAAATAAATGAAAAGAGCTTTAGACTTGGATTCAGAATCGGGGACTGACATTCAGGTTTTGCTCCTTTATTTGATGAGTGACCTTGTGCACTTTAACCATTTTAAGTCTCAGTTTCTTTATCTGTAATTTGGGCATAATATTATGACTCAGCTCCTAGTGTTATGGAAAGTGAATGAAAGAATGTGAATGTATGAGAAAAGTGTTTTATAACATAAAAATTTAATGTGAGTTGTCATTGTTTTTCCCTTCAAATCCAATACACACACACACACACACACACACACACACACACACACACACACACACACACACACCCCTCCTTTTTCCATATATTTGAGAGGAAATGGTAGTGGAGGCAATTTAAACCCCCCAAAAGGAAGTAGGATAAGGAACCTCAGTCACAACAGGAAATAACAAAAATGCCACCAGAAAAACTGGCTCAAGTAAAAGAAAAAAAAAAAAGTCCTAGGTTACATTGTAAAGATCAAGCTAGATTTAGTTCATGATTTGGGGCGTTGCCAGCCTGGTTTGACCCCCTAAATTAGGGGGTTTTCAGAGATGATTAGGTAATTCTTTTGACCTTGATTTGACCTCACAAATGGGAATTGTCGCCTGGCATTTTTGGATCTCTCTGTAGTCGACAGGCTCCTGCCTGTTTAAATGTAGGTCTCTCCTCCTTTTCCTGGGGGGCGGCGGGCGGGGAGCGAGCGCCGGGAGCTGGGGCCCCGCCCCCGCCCGCGCCCGGGAGCCGCCCTGCCTGCTCTTGGATGACTCCTCCCTTCCTGGCCTCACAAACTTGCCACATTGTAGGTTGGCTTCCGGAGGGAATGTAAGAAAAGCACTGCCCCGCCGGCCGCACAAAGAAGTTTTACAGTGTTCGGGTTTAGGTCCAACTTTCCTTCCAAATTTTTGTTAAGAAGAGACAAAATCTTGGATATTTTTCTAGGAGGAAAAAAAAAAGAAACCCTAAAGGGAAACATAATAACTTGTCAGGACACATTGCGCTGTTTATTTTCTTGTTTTTCCTGTCTTATTCTTGAAACCTCCCTTCAAAAATCTTACCACCTTTCTTGCCTCTTCCTTAATTTTGTGTTTTTAGGGTAAAGAAGGGAGAGGATTCGAAGCCTAAGGATTTTAAGTCAGCACCAGGCATTCCTAAAACTTGTCATTTGTTTGCAGAACCAGTTTCTCTTCTGGCTGAGATGAAGAGACTACTTTCTGCCTCCTTTCCCCACTCTTTTTAAATTAAACGATCCCTCAGCAAAATGCTTGGTGCAAGTGAGATTCAGAAAGTGAGGAGACCCATGTCCATCCTTTAAGTGACTCCAGCCTAAGGACAGTGCCACAGTGACAAACAAGTATTCTAAAGATTGTACTGCATCTCATGGTAAGCTTTGTATGTTTTGCAGTGACCTCCAACTGTACCTTGGTCTCCAGTTGTACGTGCACGATTGGAAACTACTGTCGGGATGACGATAATGATGTTTTCAAAGGATCTTCACGTTTGGGCTTCATAACCACTCTGGGAGCATGGTGAAGTGATGGAATTAGCTGGTGTTACAATGAAGAGGTGAGGCGCATAGAGGAAAAGTAGTTTGTCCAAGGCCACTCAACTGGTACCCTGTGAAACCCAGACTAAGAGATCAAGGTCTTCCAAATCCTACTCGCGTTTAATGCCCATTCTGTCATTACCACCAACAGGTTCTACTGGCTCTTGTTTATGCCAAAAAACAAATAAACTCTCACCATTTTTAAACAGAGGGTAACATAGCATTTAAAGTAAGGTAACTTTATAAATTACATAGGGTGTGTATCATTTGCAAAGGGACTCAGAAGCCCTTTTCAATAGATAGTACATTTTCTAAAATTAAAATTTCATTTTTAATAAATGGAGGAATTCATTTACATGATTGAAAAGTCACAATGCTAAAGCCTAGTGCACTTGAGAAGTCTGCTGCCACCCCTTTATCTCTTTTCTCCACTTCTCTCCTTCACTGGTAAGCATTTTTATTTTTTTAATCCTACGTCTGTTTCTTTAGGAAAATACAGATAAGTACAAAAACGTATTCTTATTTATTTGCAGTCCCACAAAGAAGAGAGCATCTAGTGCATTTTGAATTGGTTTTCTGGACATGGTGGTGGGCTTTGCTAAACCATCTCCCTCTTGCCTGGGAACCCTAGGGATCTGCAAATAACTCCAGTGTAACTGAGAAACCAGAGGTTTCAACTGGGTTAGGGAAACCTAGGTCCCTCCCTTAACCAGAATCAGATGCGGGCCTCTGCAAGCCTGGGATTCTATGCCAGACCCTTATGGGACAGCTAGCTGTTTCACAAGGAGAAATCTGTCTAGATGCCCAAGTAAAACCCAAATGATATGGTAGGGGCAATGTTTTAAGCAGTAATTGTCTGTCTCTGTTGCTTGAAGGATGGTTAAGTGACGAGTCCCAGGAAGTAGCATAGTGTCTGACAGACAGAGGGGCCTTCTATGCAATCTCCAAGTAGGACTCTTCTACCAAAGGAGCTTTCACGTCCTTCCCGTCGTCAGTGGGCACTGAAAGAATGCAGAAGATCAAAGCCAGGCCACTGCAAGGAGGAAAGTCAGGGGCTCTCTGAGAACAGGAACACCAGGCCAAGAACTGAGAAATGGAAGGGCCAGTGTAGGTCAGACCACCTGGACCACCATTGGTCTAGACTCAAGAAAGGAAGGACACAGACCAAACCAGCAAATGTGGAGACTATCTAGGGTTTACAGCAGTTCCTCACAAGGAGGGACTGGAGGGGCAACGGGTCCCCTCCACATTCTCTATACCATTGACAAGATAGGTCCTGAGGAGATGGCTGAGGGGTGTGTCACAGAATCACCTGCTGTCCCTTGTGTTAGTTTACTAGGGCTGCCACAACAGAGTACACATAAACTGGGTGAGTTATATGACAGAGATGTATTGTCCCACGATAACTGAGGCTAGAAATCCAGGATCAAGGTGTCTGCAGGCCTGGTTTCTTCTGAGGGCTGTGAGGACAGAATCTGTCCCAGGCCTCTCTCCTTAGGTTGTAGATGGTCGCCTCTCCCTGTGTCTTTTCTCATCATCTTTCCTCTGTGTGTCTGTCCAAATGTCTCCTTCTTATAAGGACACCAGTCACACTAGATTAGAGCCCACCCTAAGAACCACATTTCAATTTGGTTACCTTTGGAAAGACCCCGTCTGCAAATTAGGCCACATTCTGAGGTACTGGGGGTTAGGACCCCAACATATTTTTATTTTATTTATTTATTTTATTTATTTATTTATTTTTGCGGTACGCGGGCCTCTCACTGTTGCGGCCTCTCCCATTGGGGAGCACAGGCTCCGGACGCGCAGGTCCAGCGGCCATGGCTCATGGGCCCAGCCGCTCTGCGGCATGTGGGACCTTCCCAGACCGGGGCACGAACCCGTGTCCCCTGCATCGGCAGGCGGACTCTCAACCACTGCGCCACCAGGGAAGCCCCTATTTTTATTTTTTTTAATGTTTAAAGAATTTATTTAAATTAAAACTTGCAGCTTACCATGGACATTAGTAATAACACACTGCTAATACTTTTTACCCTTTTAACTGAAAATACCAAAACCCATGATTTTCCAGGGTCGTTCTTGTAATTATTATCATTATTATTATTATTTTGTATGGCTCTTAATAAAGCTTTCTGATGTTAAGTGTGAGGAATTTGAAAAATCACATTCTACATTTTCTATTCTCATGGTATTGACACTTATAAAGTTTACCATCTTAACCATTTATAAGTGTACAGCTCAATGGTATTAAATACATTCATATTGTTGTACACAATCAACACCTTCCATCTCCAGAACTCTTCATTCTGTAAAACTCAAACTCTAGACCCATTAAGCAATAATTCCCCATTCGCCCCTTCCCCTAGCCCCTGGCAATCACCATACTACTTTCCGTCACTGTCATTTTGAGTTCTCTAAGTTCCTCACATAAGTGAAATCTTACGGTATTTGTCTTTTTGTGACTGGCTTCTTTCACCTAGTGTATTGTCCTCAAGATTCACCCATGTTGTAGCATATTGCAGAATTTCCTTCCTTTTCAAGGCTGAATAATATTCCATTGTGTGTGTATATATCACATTTTACTTATCCATATATCCATTGGTGGACACTTGGGTTGCTTCCATGTTTTAACTATTGTTAAACATGGGTGGACAAATCTCTCTTCAAGACTCTGCTTTAATTCTTTTGAATATATACCCAGAAGTAGGTCACTTCATAATTCTATTTTTAATTTTTTGAAGAACCACCATACTGTGTTCACAGCAGCTGTGTCATTTTACATTCCCACCACCAGTGCTCCAGTTTTTACACATCCTTGCTTATTATTTTCTGTGTTTTCGATAGTAGCCATCTTGATGGCTGTGAAGTGGTATCTCATTGAGTTTTGATTTGCATTGTCCTGATGATTAGTGATGAGCATCTTTTCATTCCTTTTCAGATTCACAAGTGTCCTTCCCATTTCTAGGAGTGCTGGCCTCACACCCCTATTCCGGTATTGAGAACAAAGCCACACAGAGTCTGTGGAAGTGTTGTATTAATTAGGCATATTTTGGGAAGTAGGAGGCGGTGTAAAACTCCCTACTTTATAATTGGTTGCATATATACTTAATGTATACTAAAATTAACATGGTCTCATTTTGGAGAGTGGGTCCTGTCGTTTTCAACAAATCCTTTCTTTGTCTTTATAAAGTCCAATGCAGGAAAAAAAAAAATCTCTCCAACTACTACACCATAAACCAAGCTCCTTCACCACTGTCTCCCCGCAGTACACACACCTGACCACTGAAGTTGAGATCCTGATGCCCAAATTGTGCAAAATCACATGCTCCTTCTACTCAGAAGTCAGATTTTTCTTTACCTACCATTTGGAAGATATACTAAGCTAAAAGGTACATCACTCTCTAGAGCTGGGCTTTTAGTGATGTGGTTATTAATCACTTTATTTTTGTTCCTGTTAAATCTGGCCTGACATCTTGCTGAGACGCTGTGACAAACACTTTGGACCCATGACTTGGCGGGACCAGGTGTGGCTTGGCCCGCCCCTTGTCAGGCAGGCGAAAGCCGCCAAGCTCGGTTCAAACATGCTCGAGGGATTCGGCACCTGGAAATCCCCACAAAGCTAATTCCATTCCAGATCTTTCTCAACACCCAGAGGAGGGAACACAAACACTGATTGTCCTTACAAGTTTCCCTGCCTGAACTCCGTGGTCTACGGGTTTGTGAGGGCTGAGGGTAGGTAGACATGTCTGTTTATCAGCGTAGGGTCTCAAGTCAGGAAGCAGATCTGATGCCCTAGAGCTCAGTAACCCAATGTTGCACCCTGTGATTGTGAGGGGTGATATTTAGAACAGAGTGACTGCCAGCCCATGGGTGCCAATGGCAAACCCCTTTCCCAGGCTCAGACCAATGGCCTATTTTCCTTAGGACTTTGTGATTCTTGTTGCTTCCTGTCATTCTTGTTTTCCACGTTTCTTGGGTTCCATCCTTGTTTTCCACGTTTCTTGGGCTCCATCCAATGCTGAGTAATGATTCAGAGCCAGAAGCCCCGAGGCATGAAGCTGCCACTCCAAAGAGGGGAGTAACTAACAGCTCCGGGCACGAAACAGTGGGCGCCTCACCTGGCACGCAGGCTCGTGGCCTCTAGGTGCCTATAGGAGGACTCGGGTGCAGCCAGGGTGGGGTGATTAGTTTTCTGTGGCGGGGCTGGGGAGAAGCGGGGGTGTTCCCGGCTGAACCTCCATCTCTGGTCTTCCTGGGAGAGGTCCATTACTTCACACACAAAATGTGACACCCTGGAGGCTCTTGCCCCCCTTCCTTTCTCCTCCCCTGTTGCATCCCATGCCAGGTCCTTCTTTGGAAGTATTTTACTGCAACATTGCCTTGCAGGGAAGGAAGGAAAGATCTGAAATGGGGAAGAGGTAACACATGACGTCCCGTGCATGACCCCAGCCTGTGACATCCACCGGATTCTGCACTGGCCCCAACTCCTGGTGGGTGGACCACAGGGCTGGCATGGGAATTCAGTGGGGCTGACGGAAGGCCTGAGTGAGACGCCAGCCTCGAGAGTGAGCTCTCGACGTGCACTGTACAAGATGATGGCAAAGGTGAGGGTAGTGCCAACAGCCAACGTTCACTGAGTGCCGTCTGTGTGCCAGGTGATGCTCAATTTCATCCGCCTAACAATCCTATGAGGTCAGTACTATTACAGGTCTCATTTTACCAGTAAGGAAACTGAATCACAGAGAGGTCCAGGATCACACAGTTAACACAAGGCAGAGCTGACATTTTAGACCTGGCAGTCCAGCTCTGGAGTCGGCACTGCCAGTCATAGCTGTATATCAACAAAAACATGGTATTATTTTCCCCACATTACAAATGAGAAGACTGAGGTGCAGAGAAGTCCAGTCGCTTGCCCCGTCCACACTGCTGGGTGACACAGAGCCACCAGGCACCTCCCGTTCTGGCCCTGGCCCATTCCCATGTCGGTCAGGGGAGGCTGAGGATGGGAGGAGTCAGGATGTAACTGCTTCCTTCTCCCCCTTCTCCACTCTGAGTTTCCACCTTCCTCCTAAAGCTTTGAGCTCAGGTGACAGGAAGCTACCAGAAAAAGAGCCAGATAGTGAGTGAGCGGGTGAGGAAATCAGAAACCTGCACCTGCCGATCCAGGAATCAGTCCAACACGCCTTATGGAACTGACACCTGGCCACCCAGGTAAAGTGTCCAGATGCCCCAGGCAAAGAGAAGTGAACATTAGAGGAAGTTAGAATTTCCAGAAAGGCGAACATGGAGTAGTAGAGAAAATAAAGAGGGCTAAGATGTGATGGAAACAGGCTGGAATCAGATACCCTAGATTTCTATGGTGGGAAGAACAATAGAGATTAATGAGTCCAACCTCTTGTATATTATTAATAATGCCCAGTAATTGATTGGGCACTTAATATGTGCCAGGCATTGTGCTAAGTGCTTTCCTTGTGCCTGCAACAATCCTATGGTGCAGGTGCTATATTTTTCTTCATTGGGAAACTGAATCAAAGGTTAATTGGCCCAATAAAAGGTAGATCAAGGCAGTCTCCCTTCTCCAAAGCCCACATTCTTTTGTAGTCTTTAACATTTTATGATGGACCATTCCAAACACACACAAAGTTAGAGAGAATGTTATAATGAACCCCCATAAATCCATTGACCAGTTGCAATAATCATCAACACAAGACAGATCTTGTTTCATCATCTATCCCCCATCCACTCTTCCACTACTCGATTATTTTGAATCTCATACATATTATTTCTGTATCATATCAGCCTCTTAGTATGTGTACATACCTTAATAGCTATCCCCAAGAAAAAAAGGACTTTCTTAACCTAGCCATAATACTAGTGTTATATCTAAAGAAAATAACAATAATTTCTTAGTATCATCAAATATCCAAACATTGTTCGGATATCTCAGACTATCCCATAAATGTATTTTTACAGTTAGTTTATCTGAATTGGAATAAAAAGTAGTCCCCCCATTAAAAATAGAACTACCATATGATCCAGCAACTCCACTCCTGGGTATATATCCAAAGAAAATGAAAACACTAACTCAAAAAGATACATGCACCCCAATGTTCATAGCAGCATTATTTACAATTGCCAAGATACAGAAGCAACCTAAGTGTCCATCAACAGAAGAATGGATAAAGAAGAGGTGGTATACATATACAGTGGAATACTACTCAGCTATAAAAAAGAATGAAATTTTGCCCTTTGCAACAACATGGATGGACTTGCAGAATATTATGTTTAGTGAAATAAGTCAGAGAGAGAAGGTCAAATACTGTATGATACACTTATATGTGGAATCTAAAAACCAAAACAAGCTAGTGAATATAACAAAAAAGAAACATACTTGCAGATATAGAGAACAACCTAGCGGTTACCAGTGGGAAGAGGGAAGTGGGAAGGGGCAAGATAGGGGTAGGGGATTAAGAGGTACAAACTACTATGTATAAAATAAATAAGCTACAAGGATATATTGTACAACACAGGGGGTATAGCCAATATTTTATATTAACTATAAACAACCTTTAAACATCGTGAATCACTGTGTTGTACACCTGAAACTTACAATACTGTAAGTCAACTATACCTCGGTGTTTTTTAAAAAGTCCCCCATTGCATTTGGTTGATACGTAAGGTACCCTCCCCACTGCCATTCATTTGTGGAAGAGATGGAGTCATCAGCCCTGTAAAATTTCTGACGTTTTGGATTTTGCTGATTATATCCGTGTGTTACATTGAACATGTTCCTCCATTCTCTGTATTTCCTGTAAACTGATAGTTAGAGCTAGAGGTTTGATTAGATTCACATGTCATTGTTCGGCAAAGCCACTTCACAGGCAGTACATAGTCGCAGCCCCATGCTCACGCCTACTTTTCTCCAGAAGACAAAAGGTCTAGCCCAAGCTCACAAAGCTTATGAAAGCCAGAACCAGGGCTGGAACTCAGTCTTCCAACTCCAGGCCTCTGTCCTTCCACCCGTCACAGTTCTTGAATCTAGAATTTTCTCTTGGAAAGGGAGGACACTTTGGCTGACATTTGATCTTCTACCTTCTTCTATAAAAGAAGCCAAGAGAGGAGCGGTGGGAACGTTCAAAGCTTTCTTTGGGTTATGGTAATATTTAAATTTTAATTTTAAATTAAATTTAAATTAAATTTAAATTTTAAATTTAAATTTTAGATGATGGGAGGGAGGGGTCTCCCCAAGGCTGGGTGGGGCTACGCACCTTCTGCTTTTGCCGGAGGAGTGGAAGCACTTAAGCCAGAGCTCTGGCACAGAAAGGAGGCAGAGCTCTTTTCCAATACTGAGAACCAATTTACCTGAGTGAGTGCTGACAGGAACATTTCATCTTTTGGACTTATTCATTCTTCTTGACTGGAAAGAGGTGGTTGCACACTAGTAGCACTGGAGGCCTAAGGAGACACACAGAATTCCACTTGGGGGAATAGGAAAGGAAGAGCTAATGAAGGTAGCAAACATTCTGTGCATTTCAGCAGTGAGCATTTTTTTTTCTATTTCTGCTACACTAAGCATGCAAACGCCAGAACCAAGACTGCATGACACAGTAAACAAAACTCTTCCCATTGCAAGGGGGAGAAATCACCTTATACCAAAAATTGGACCAGGGGAGGTATGGGAGAGGAAAGATGGCCCAAACACACAATAACAGTGGGAGTTCACTGGAAAACTTTATGGAAAACTAAGTATAAAACTAAGTTTATGGAAAACTAAGTATAAAACTAAGTTTATGGAAAACTTAAAACAGGCCAGGTACATTATATGTAGTATCTCATTTAATCCTCACAACAGCCCTGCAAGGTAGAACGTAGGTGATTTAACCTGAATCTGCAGGTGAGGAGGGTTGTGAAGTCACACAGATACTATCAGTGAAGTCAGAATTCAAATCTCTGTCTTTCTCATTTAGTGTCTGTGGCTTAACCATTAGGCTACAAGGTCAGCTAAATGAAGGTGGGGTAGCAATTTAGAAGGGAGCTTTTGTAGGGTTCAGGAGTGGCTTGGGTAAGGCATACAGGGGTCCCCAGCCTTGGGGGACCAGTCGTCTGACATTTTAACACAGGTCTCCAAACTCCATGAAGCAGATTTTACAGGTGGAGGGATGGGAAGGCTCCACAAGGAGCTGATGTGGAGAAGCAACAGTTAGGCACTCTCCTGCTCGCTCTCTGTCAAGTTTAAGGCTCCTAACTGGGAAGGATTATCAGGGTCACACCTGGCACATGCAAAGCCTTAGTGTGAATTCAAAAGTGACACCTCTTGTGGGTGGATAAATTGCAAAAGCTGCCCCTCTGGGAGGCCCCTTCTGCAAGGGTGATATCTGTGTAGGGCTCACAGCCTGAGCCAGTGGTGGGTCAGATTTCAGCCCCCTTTGTGCCCTCAGCCAAGCCAGAGAGTAAGCAGAAAGCCCTGTAAGAGCTAAGCTGGTTTCCCACCCAACACGCTGTATACTTGTCAAGCCCAAGTCACCCTTGCTGAGCTGTTTCCATCTTTTGGTGGTTGGTTCACATGACTGTGGTCTCAAGTCAGCTCAGAAGAGGGCAAAGCCCAGTCACTAGATTACTCACAGTGCTGGTTTTCTTTCTTTTTTCTTTTTTTTCACCACATTCAATGCTGTGGCAGCCAAATTTTCCCCATCTCACTGGTTTGACCCAAAAGGCCAGGCTGATAATACTCTAGCCAGCCGGACAGCCCAGAGATTGCAACCATACCAATCTTTCTTTTCTAATAGAGCTGATTAACTTAAATGGCTTATTTTTGTCATTAGATTTTGTAAAAGAACATGAAAAATATTTGGCATTTTATAAACATTTTTTAAACCGTGCTGAAAGCTCAAGGTAAATATGAATCAGTACAAACCATCAGGAAATAAATTTGGTCATAACTTAGATATGGTCATTCCACTTTTGGAAATTTATAGTCAAGAAATGCTAAACAGAAAACAAAAACTTCTATTTACAAAGATATTCACAGCTGTATTATTTAAAATAGAGAACAAGTGGAAATCAGCTGTTCTTTATGAGAGAGCATGTAAGTTGGTAAATTATGGCATGTATCACATAATAGTTTTACATAGTTTTTATAACTTGTCTTTGTTAGATGATATAAATGCCTATATTGTTATATTATGGGAGAATATCAGGAAACTTATAAAGTGTGACCACAGCTACGTCAGGCTTGCTTAAAAGAATTCAGAAAGACAATATACTAAAAGCAGTTTTATTACACCTAATGATAAAATAACTAGCATTTCTTGAATTTCTTCTATGTTCTGGGTATTGCTCTAGTGACTTATGTATAGTAACTCAGTTTATCCTTGTAACAACACCTTGAGGTAAGTACAACTATTATGATCCCATTTTATAGATGAAGGAACTGCAGCAGAGCATTAAGCAACCCGCCCAAGTCACATAGCAAAGAAGGTCAAATCTGCAAGAGAAATCCAGGAATCCTCAACAACCATGCCTCCTAGCCGTCGACAGGTTCATGGAAAAATAGACAAAGGATAGTATGGAGAGATATCATTAAAAATGTTACACAGAACAGAGTGATCCTGGAACATTTTGTCATAAGGGAAAGCGAGGAAGCTATCAAACACGAGAGGGCTATTGTCAAGAGCACTCAAGAGCTAAATGGAAGAGGTTCCCCTCGCCTAAGGAAAATATATCTGAGAATCAATAATTGTGGTGGATTGAAATACATCTCTCTCTCTCTCTCTCTCTCTCTCTATATATATATATATATATATATATATATATTTTTTTTTTTTAAAAGAACCATTTTTGGTTCATTTGTTTTTTTGGTTTTATTTATTTATTTATTTTTGTGTTGGGTCTTCGTTTCTGTGCGAGGACTTTCTCTAGTTGCGGCAAGCGGGAGCCACTCTTTATCACGGTGCACGGGCCTCTCACTATCGCGGCCTCTCTTGCTGTGGAGCACAGGCTCCAGACGCGTGCAGGCTCAGTAGTTGTGGCACACGGGCCTAGTTGCTCTGTGGCATGCGGGATCCTCCCAGACCAGGGCTCGAACCCGTGTCCCCTGCATTGGCAGGAAGATTCTCAACCACTGCGCCACCAGGGAAGCCCACATCAATATTTTTAAACCTATATGTTTAAAATTACTCAGGGAAAAAACCTCATTGGTCCCTTTAGAGGAACTAGGAAATAACTCATTATTTTGAAAACTGGTAAATAGAGGAAAAGGAATCAAGCATTTATACTGTATAGAACCTAGGGTAACTAAATTGTTGATGGGAGCAAATTTTGCCTTATGGAAATAGTCTAGATAGTAACTGAGGCACGAATAATAGATTAGCACAATTTTTAACCCCTGATAAAATAATGGATTAGGCAATGGATGCTAACGTTACAGAAAAAGACATAGCCAGGCAGTTGTGCTTACTGAGGGAATTATCACATCACCATCTATGAAGTATTCAAGCCAAAAAAACAAATCCTGAATCAGATTCCACCTGTAGATGTGACTTCCAATTTATAAGAAATGCAGAACACAGAGAAGTGTTTTAAATGACACAATGGGGAATGAAATTAGCAAAATCTAATTTTATAAGACAAAAGAGCTAGTTTCTTCAACATGTAAATTGCAAGGGAAAAAAAGGGGAGCGGGACCTTAGAGATTAAAGAGACTAATTGCAATGATCTCATTTGCATCCTATTTGGAGGAAAAATCCCTCAAAACATTTTTGAGACAATCAGAGAAATTCAAATACTGCTTGGATATTTGACTGAATTAAGGGATTACTGTTCATTTTTTGTGTGATGATGATATTGTAGTTATACTTTTAAAAAGGAGTCTTGTCCACAGCATCTCGAGCATTTATTGTTTGTAGATTTTTTCATGATGGCCAAGAGGCACATGAAAAGCTGCTCAGCATCACTAATTATTAGAGAAATGCAAATCAAAACTACAATGAGGTATCACCTCACACCCGTTAGGATGGGCATCATCAGAAAATCTACAAACAGCAAATGCTGGAGAAAAGGGAACCCTCTTGCACTGTTGGTGGGAATGTAAATTGATACAGCCACTATGGAGAACAGTATGGAGGTTCCTTAAAGAACTAAAAATAGAATTACCATATGATCCGGCAATCCCACTACTGGGCATATATCCTGAGAAAACCATAATTCAAAAAGAGTCATGTACCACAATGTTCATTGCAGCACTATTTACAATAGTCAGGACATGGAAGCAACCTAAGTGTCCATCGACAGATGAATGGATAAAGAAGATGTGGCACATTTATACAATGGAATATTACTCAGCCATAAAAAGAAATGAAACTGAGTTATTTGTAGTAAGGTGGGTGGACCTAGAGTCTGTCATACAGAGTGAAGTAGGTCAGAAAGAGAAGAACAAATACTGTATGTGAACACATATATATGGAATCTAAAAAAAAAAAGTGGTTCTGAAGAACCTAGGGGCAGGACAGGAAGAAAAACACAGACGTAGAGAATGGACTTGAGGACACAGGGAGGGGGAAGGGTAAGCTGGGACAAAGTGAGAGTGGCATTGACATATATACACTACGAAATGTAAAATTGATAGCTAGTGGGAAGCAGCCGCATAGCACAGGGAGATCAGCTCAGTGCTTTGTGACCACCTAGAGGGGTGGGATAGGCAGGGTGGGGGGGAGATACAAGAGGGAGGGGATATGGGGATATATGTATACATATAGCTGATTCACTTTGTTGTAAAGCAGAAACTAGCACAACATTGTAAAGCAATTATACTTCAATAAAGGTGTTTAAAAATAAAGGAGCCTTGTCTTTTAGAGATGCGTTCTGAAATATCTGTGGATGAAAATATAAGATTTCTAGAATTCACTTTAATATATTTCAAGAGCAAGGGGGAAGTGAATGGGGGACGGATGCAATAAAGATTGGCCATGAGGGTTTCCCTGGTGGCGCAGTGGTTAAGAATCCACCTGCCAATACAGGGGACATGGGTTTGAGCCCTGGTCCTGGAAGATCCCACATGCCACAGAGCAACCAAGCCCATGCACCACAACTACTGAGCCTGCGCTCTAGAGCCGGCAAATGCGCCATAGCTACTGAAGCCCGCATGCCTAGAGCCTGTGCTCTGCAACAAGAGAAGCCCCCGCAATGAGAAGCCCGCGCACCACAACGAAGAGTAGCCCCCCGCTCGCCGCAACTAGAGAAAGCCCAGGCGCAGCAACGAGGACCCAACACAGCCACAAATAAATAAATAAAATTAAAAAAAAAAAAAAGATTGGCCATGAATTGATCATTGTTGAAGCTGAGTGATGAGTACATAAGGGCTCATCATACTCTTCTTTCTGCTTTTATACAGGCTTTAATATTTTCATAATAAAACATTTTTAATGGTACAAACATATCTTAATTTTGATCTTACTTAAAATATTTAAATCGTTTGCTGTAGAATTGAGGGTTAATATAAGGCGATGGATGAAGACACGGACTAGGGACCAGACTACCTGCATTTGAACGTCAGCTCTATTGTTTACCAGCTGGGTAATCTAGAGTAAGGAACTTCATGTCACTCTATCTCAGGTTCCTTATTTGTAAAATGGGGTTAACAATGCCACCTACTTAATATTTCATTGAGTTATTATGACAATAAAATGAGTAGAATTTCTCCAGTGTCTAGAACAGTCCATGGCATATATTAAACGCTATATGGATATATGATATTTATTGAGTTTCTTTTTTTTGTCTTTGGACATAAGAGTCCTGAAAAATGTCTCCACTCACTTTGCATTTTATAAGTATGATTCTGGTTCTGATCCCACTTCTGATCACCAACTCCGATTCTGATACCAGCTAATGATTCTGGTACCAATTCCAACATGTGGGGTTTTTCCTCACGTATCCAAGCAATTAATTCTCGAACTCCAGCTGGGTGTCCTACTACTCAACTCAGTTCTGACACCATCTACCTGGAGAGAGCATCAAATCCCACAGGTTAAGGGCTCAGTCCCACAAGACTGCCCACACACCCCCAACTGCAGATGCCAATCAGAGGTACAGGCACATTTCTGACCCACCAGCTATAGACTGAAGATTCCAACGACCCCCTCCTTGGGTTCAATTAATTTCCTAGAGGGCTCACAGAACTCAAGAGAAACACTTTACTTATAGATCACCAGTTTATTATAAAAAGATATAACTCAGGAACAGCCAGATGGAAGAGATGCATAGGGCAAGGTATGGGTAAAAGGCATAGGACTTCCATACCCTCCCCAGCTGTGCCATTCTCTCCAAGTATTCATGTGTTCACCAACAGGAAGCTCTCCAAACCCCCTCCTTTTGGGTTCTATGGAAGCTACATTGTGCATAGGCATCATTGATTAAATCATTGGCTATTGGTGATTGAACTCACCTTCCAGACCCTCTTCTCTTCCAGGAGGTCTGGGTGTGGGACTGAAAGTTTCAACCCTCTAATCACTTGGTTGGTTCTCCCAGCCAGCCCCCCATCCTTAGGTTACACAGGTGCTTTGCAAAAGTCGCCTCATTAACATAACAAAAGACACTTTTAACGCTCTCATCACTTAGGAAATTCCAAATGTTTTAAGAGCTCTGTGCCAGAAATGGAAGACCAAATATATATTTCTCATTATTAATCACAATATAACAATATTTACCCATTCAATTGCTCACCCTTAATGCATCAGCTACAACTTTCCACTTTCTTTAAAGTAGAACAGGAATTTAAAGACGCTAAGGGCAAATCCTGCTAGATTTTTTTAAAAATAAATTTATTTATTTTGTTTTATTTATTTTTGGCTGCGTTGGGTCTTTGTTGCAGCATGCGCGCTTTCTCTAGTTGTGGCGAGCAAGGGCTACTCTTCGTTGCAGTACACGGGCTTCCATTGCAGTGGCTTCTCTTGTTGCAGAGCACGGGCTTTAGGTGTTTGGGCTTCTAGTTGTGGCACGTGGGCTCAGTAGTTGTGGCTCGCGGGCTACAGAGTGCAGGCTCAGTAGTTGTGGCGCACTGGCTTAGTTGCTCCTCGGCATGTGGGATCTTCCCGGACCAGGGTTCGAACCCATGTCCCCCTGCATTGGCAGACGGATTCTTAACCACTGCACCACCAGGGAAGGCCCCTTGTTAGATTTTAATGATTTACTTTCAGTTTTTTATAGTTGCTTGTCCATACCTAGTCTAACAGTTTGGTTTTTTTTTGCGTGGATCACCTTTGTAAGTCTTTTCAAAGCAACTTGGTTCTCCCAGCCAACCCCCATCCTTATTTTCTTAAGACTGTTCTTTCTGCATTATATTTTCATAATTTACATGATTCCTAACTATATTACAAATTTTAATTGCAACCATTTTAAACACATCTGGGAACAAAGAAACTGGCTCTTGGTAAGCAGACAGCACAACTGGTGGAAGAAGTGCTCAGACGCTTTCTGAGAATGCCACTGGCATGTGTTAAGCTGGCTGAGGGCATCAGACATATGCTTTACAGATGGAATGGAGGCTGCATCAGCTCATCTGGTGGGTTTGTTAAGGGGAAATCAGTTAGGGGAACCTGGTATATGCAAGTTAACAGTGGTATGTTTGAGTAGTGTCATCTTCCTTCTATTCCAATTTGTTTTAATGATGATGTATGATAACTCCACCACAGAAAAAAATCAACACTTCAAATCTTTGAGAATATTTGTTTAGCAAATCCATTCACAGAGGACTAGAATGCAAACACAAGGAAAATGTGCAAGAATATTGCTAATCCATACACCCTTGTATGCAAACAACGGGTGGCTGGATTCTACAGAACACTAGGCTCTGAGCATCTGCAGTCCTCATTGTCACTTGTTGCAAAGACAATGTATATATCGAGCACTGCTGTTACAGGGTGTGATTCCCTAAATGCCACATCAGTCCAGCTTCATACTCATAAGGTTCACACGCTCTAATATTCACATTCTAGTTTCATTTTGACTATTAATTCTCATAGTCCTTCTTGAGCAGGAGAAAGGAAGTGAGAGATGTGTGTAGCTACTGCTGTATTCATTCTCATCACTTGATAGAGGGGGAAGCCAAAGTTATAAGTCAGATCTGTTTTTATCACCCCGGGGCATTCCGCATCTCTCCTCCGACTCGGAGATTTGATCATAGGGGCACTTACTTTATGGGTGCACTCGCTAGAGAAGTATTTGAACTAACTTCACCTCATTGCAGTGACAGTTTAAAAGGACAGGTGTAAGATATTGCGTATAGTTCCCTGTGCTGTACAGTAGGTCCTTGTTGTTTATCTGTCTTATATATAGTAGTGTGTATCTGTTAATCCCAAATTCCAAATTCTTATAATAACCTATGATGGAAAAGAATCTGAAAAAGTATACATACATATATATTCATGAATACTTATAACTGAATTACTTTGTTGTACACCTGAAACATTGTAAATTAACTATACTTCAATTTAAAAAGAAGGTACAAATATGGTAGAACTAATATTTTTTTACGAAAAGTACGAGTGCGAAGTTGTGGCTGGGAACCACCAGTTGCTACTCCTCAGCACTTCACTACATGCTTCTAGAAGTCTGAGTCTGGAGTCCTTTCAGATGGGTCCCACCACTTACGAATTGTGCAGACGAAACTGAACGAATCTTGTCCCTGGACTACTTAAATATAATGATGTCACTCACAGATAGTACATTCACAATTACATTTAATCAGGGGAATGTATTTCCTCGTTATCTCAACGTTCCTCATGAAAACAAGGTCAAACAGAAAATAAAGTACACAGCAGCTCCCTCTGAAGAAACATCCTCAATCTAATATTTCCCGCGACTCACTCCACCTTATTCTATTTTTCTTCTAAATGCCAGCAAATCACTCTTTCATAGACTGAAATCTTGCTGGCATTATTCAAAATAACTCCAAACCACAAATATTTATTGGATTCATTCATTCACTTAGCAATTGTTGAAGGATCACCAATAATTTATGCAAGATGCATGAGAACCAGGCTTGGAAAAGAAAGATCACTGTGGCAGTGCCATTTCTGAAGCCAAGGAAAAATGGTATCTATCTGATTATGCAATCAGATACTTCTGAAATTATTGTTATTCTCATAGGAGTCTATGAATATAATCATAGTGAGAGTCTGTGAGTTTCTGCAGTACAGAAATCCAACTAAAGGCAGTCTAAAGTTATAAGAGCATGGAGTATCACTATGGTTTCTTTGGAGTCCAAAGGCAAGAAAGCACCCAACAGAATCCCAAAAATATAAGTTGCTTTAAGCCAAAATCTAGAAAAAGAGGTACATGTATCACAAATGTGTTCCTCAAATGCTACCTAAATTAAGCCCAACTATTTGGTTTTCAATCTGTCATTTGTCTCAGTCTAAAAAATAAAAGGTAGAAGACGAGAATGAGGTCGGTGCTGCTTGTGCAAGACTGTTTTCAACAATTTCTGCAATAATTTCTCTTTGAGTGGCATCTGTGCAGGGTGACTTTGCTGCTCTTTTAATGAAGAGGTGGTATATATTTTCCCCTCCTTTAATCTGGTCTGGTCTTGCAAATTGCTAGACTAATAGCATGGGATAGAAGCGATGCTGTGTGAGTTCCAGACCAGAGCGTCACGAAGCCTTGTAACTTTCTTAGAGCTGCCCTGAGACTGCCATGTAAGAAAACCAGTCTAGACTATGGAAATTCGAGGCCACATGCAGAAGCACTGCAAGGCATGTGAGTGAGGCTGGCTGGACCTGCCAATCTGAGCCTCCAGCTGGATGCAGACACACAGGTAAGCCCAGGTGAAATCAACAGGAGAAAAGCCCAGAAGGACTCATCAATTACTGTTGTTTCAAGCCATTTAAGCTTTTGTCGTTGTTTTTATATAAAATAAAAGTTACCATTCTAACCATTTTAAAGTGTGCAATTCAGTGGTATTTAATATAATCACAATATTGTGCAACCATCACTACAATCTAGTTGGACGATACTTTCAACACCCATATGAAACCTTGTACCCATTAAGCCGTCACTCTCCATCATGCCTTCCCTCCAGCCCCTGAAAACAACTCATCGGCTTTTCTGTCTCTGTGGATTTTCCTATTCTAGATATTTCATATAAAGGGAATCATATGGTATATGTCTTTTTGTTCCGGACTTCTCTCCATTCAGCATGATGTTTTCAAGGTTCATCCATGTTGTAGCATATACCAGTAATTCACTACTTTTGCTGGTCAAATAATATTTCATTCCATGGACATTCCACATTTTGTTTATCTTTTCATCAGTTAATGGACATTTAGATCATTTCTAACTTTTGGCTCTTAAACTAATGCTGCTCTGAATATTTGTGTGTAAGTTTTGTTTTTCTTAGAATAACTGTTTTTCAATTGTTTTCAATTTTGGGGGGTTTATACCTAGGACTGGAATTCCTGGATCATATGGTAATTCTGTATTTAATTTATTGAGGAATCACCAAATAGGTTTGCACAGAAGCAGGTTTCCATTTTGCATTTCCACTGGTAATGCATGAGGGTTCCATTTTCTCCGCATCCTCTCTCCCCATTCTCAGCAACACTCGCTATTCTCTCTCTCTCTCTCTCTCTCTCTCTCTCTCTCTCTCTCTCTCTTCTCTCTCCACCATCCAAGTGGATGTGAAGTAGTGTCTTATTATGTTTTTCATTTCCCTGATGACTAGTGATGTTGTGCATCTTTTCATTCGCTTGTTGGCCATACGTATATCTTTGGAGAAATAGCTGTGTCTGCTCAAGTCCTGTGCCTGTTTTAAAAACTGAGCTGTTTTTCATTCTATTGTTGTGTTGTAAGAGTCCTTTACAAAGTCTGGATACTAGACCCTTATCAGATACGTGATTTGCAAAAATTTTCTCCCATTTTGTGGGTTGTCTTTTCACTTTCTTGACAGTGTCTTTTTTTTTTTTTTTTTGGCCACACTGCACAGCTTGTGGGATCTTAGTTCCCCAACCAGGGATTGGACCTGGACCTCAGCAGTGAGAGCGCCGAGTCCTAACCACTGGACTGCCAGGGAATTCCCAATAGTGTCTTTTTAAAATTTTACTTTATTTATTTTATTTTTGGCTGCATTGGGTCTTTGTTGCTGTGCATGTGCTTTTCTCTAGTTGTGGCCAGCGGGGGCTACTCTTCATTGCAGTGTGTGGGTTTCTCATTGCAGTGGGTTCTCTTGTTGCAGAGCACGGGCTCTAGGTGCGTGGGATCAGTAGTTGTGTCACACGGGCTTAGTTGCTCCAAAGCATATGGGATCTTCCTGGACCAGGGCTCAAACCCGTGTCCCCTGCATTGGCAGGCGGATTCTTAACCACTGTGCCACCAGGGAAGCCTGATAGTGTCTCTTTTGATGCACAAAATTCTTAACTGTGATGAAGTCCAATTTATCTGTTTTTTTCCTTGTGTTCCTTGTAATTTGGTGTTACATTGAAGAAAATGATGCCAAATCCAAGGTCATGAAGATTTACCCCTAGGTTTTCTGCTAAGACTTACTGTTTTAGCTCTTATATTTAGTTCTTTGATCTACTTTGCATTAATTTTGTATATGGTGTGAGGTAAGGGTCCAAATTTTCTCTTCACATGTAGATTTCTAGTCGTCCTAACACTATGTGTTGAAGACAACTTCTTTCGACATTGAATTGTTTTAAAACCCTTGTCAAAAATGAATTTACTAAATCACTAAGTTTTGAGGCTTTTGTCACATAGCAATAATTAACTGGTACCCTTCTTGATCTGGTGAACTTATATGCTGTGCTCATAATTATACTGTACCTCACATTTCCTTGAAACTTGACAAACAAAATATGTTAAGAATAATGGAAACTAAAATAACCTTTCCTTGACCACACACACAATCATCAAATAAGCCATGAATGGAAAGTCAGCCTGCATCACATTTAACGTTAATATTCTAGGGATGACCAGTCATGTCTTGATATCTAAATTTCCAAAACTATGGCTGATCTTATAGGCTTTGTATTAGTTGTCTATTGCTGTATACAAAATTACCTCAAAACTGAGTCGCTTAAGACAATAATAAACGGTTATCTCATACAGTTTCTGTGGGTACGGAATTCAAGCATAAGTCTGCTGAAATATCCCTATGTTATGCTTTCTCCCAGGTAAGTGATCCAAGAGAGCAAGGACTGTGATCGCCTGTGCTCCGCAACGGGAGAGGCCACAGCAGTGAGAGGCCCGCGTACCGCAAAAAAAAAAAAAAAAGAAAGAAAGAAAATAGTATTGGCAAAACCACCTCCAGCCTGAACTGAAAGAGACAAAGATAATACAAAATGAAGAGAACTTTGGACCCCAAACTTTATAGGAAGAAGTCTGAGAAAGCTATTGAACTGTAAACCTTTTATGGGAAAGGAAGGATGCCTCAGAGGGCAAAAACATGAGCCCAAAGGCTGAAGTCAGTAGCCATAGAGAATTATTACCAAAACTCGACTCCCAATCAAGGAATTACCAACAAATGCCCTGCTGAATTTCAGAATTTCCGTGGACCAGTGACTCTAGTGTATCTCTCCTTCCCCTGATGTGGTTTTCCTACTCCTATGTTACCATTATATACTGGGTCTGTTGGGGATGGGGGTGCAGATAACTTCACAGGACTTCCAATCAAGAGAAACTCTACTCAAGGAACTGGACTTGAAGAGCCTCATCTGCACATGGACCTGATTTAGATGATTTAGGTAATGAGAGTCTGGGACTTCCCTGGTGGTCCAGTGGCTAGGACTCGTGCTCCCAGTGCGGCTGGAGGGGTGTGTGGGGGGGGTTGGGGGGTGGGTGCTGTGTTTGATCCCTGGTCAGGGAACTGGATCCCACGTGCCACAACTGAAAAGACCCCACATGCTGCAACAAAAGATCCCGCATGACACAACTGAGACCTGGCACAGCCAAATAAATAAATAAACAAATAAATATTTAGATAATGAGAGTCTGGACTTTAAGCTGATGCTATGATGAAATGAGAGTTTGGGGTCCTTGAAAGGGGGTGAGTATATTTTGCATGTGAGAGGGCATAAATAATTCAGAAGATGGACTGTGGTAGCCAATCTCTAAGATGGCCCTCAATGATTCTCTCTTGGAATTCGTGGTCTTGTGTAGTCAGTCCCCTTCCATAATGAGCAGGGGCTGGTCTGTGTAACTAACAGAAATATTTTGAAAGAATTTTATGTGACTTTAGTGACCAGGTTATAGAAGTCTTTGCAAGGCAGGCGGACTCTCAACCACTGCGCCACCAGGGAAGCCCATGGGGTTGTCAGTTTTTATAGGGGTAGGTAATTTCATAGGCTAATGGGTGGGAGGTATTCCAGCTATTTTGGGAATGCTCAGGGATTTCCAGGAATTGGGCCACCACCCACATTTTTGATCCTTACGGTTGGCCTTGGAACAGTCATGGCACCTGTGGGTGTGTCATTTAGCTTGCTGAAGTGTTACAGTGAGCCTATACTGAGGCTCAAGGTCTAGTGGAAGTCATGACTTGTCTGCCGTCTTGGACCCATTTGGTTCTAATCAGTTTATGTCATGTCCTCAGACTATGTCGTTCTTTCAAAGGTTGTGCCATGCCCCCTTCCTTCCTGTTTCAGTAGCAGAAAGTTTAGCAGTGTTATTGCCTGTGATAACATGGAAAGAAGAAAATGTACCTGGTGAACTAGGGAATCTAGCTAAGGAGATTTTCAGGCAGATTATTAAAGGTGCTCCCTGATTTAGCCTTGCTATAAAATGTGAGAGAGAGAAGACAAATAAGCTAAAAGGAGAATTGTTAATCAAAAAAGAGCCAGGAATTTCTGGATTTGAAAATTTCTAGCCTCTCTAAATGTCAAATGATACTAAAATTTACAAATGGCTTCTGGGCAAAGATCGAATCCAAGGCCTCTTAGGAAAGCATGATATAAAGATGATATAAAGGTGCGCCTGAAAAATCCTTGGTAAGTCTAGAAAGATCTAAGGCCGTGCCTTAGACAACTGTTGAGTCGAACAACAAGGCTCCTAATAAGCTTAAGGGTGATGTCCCTGAGCAGTCTCAGTAGAAGCTTAGAATACAGAAAAGCTTATCTCGAAGAGTTTTGTGGGTATGATTTTTGACTAATATAGTGACTATCAATAATATTTATATGTGATCCACGAAGTTTGAAGAAAATAGTATTGGCAGGCTTCCCTGGTGGCGCAGTGGTGGAGAGTCCGCCTGCCGATGCAGGGGACGCGGGTTCGTGCCCCGGTCCGGGAAGATCCCACATGCCGCGGAGCGGCTGGGCCCGTGAGCCATGGCCGCTGAGCCTGCGCGTCCGGAGCCTGTGCTCCGCAACGGGAGAGGCCACAACAGTGAGAGGCCCGCGTACCGAAAAAAAAAAATTAAGAGTTTTACAGACCAAGTTTTTAAATGGCGTGGTGGCTTTTGCATTACCATGTGTAATTATTTTTATATTTAAATTCTATGTATGGTTAAATACAAATGTAACTATGTAATATACACATGCATACCCAGACATATAATTAAAGTCGCCCACTGGTATCCGTCAGGGATTGGTTCCAGGACTTTCACAGGTACCAAAGTCACAGATACTCTAATCCCTTTATAAAATGGTGTAGTATTTGCATATAACCTATTCATAGCCTCCAGTACGTATATTTTAAATCATATCTAGATTACTTATAATCATATCTATATTACTTATAATTTTATTACCTAATAAAATGTAAATGCTATGTAAACAGTTGCAGGTGCATGGCAAATTCAAGTTCTGCTTTTTGGAACTTTGTGGAATTTTTTTCCAAATATTTTTGATACACAGTGGTTTGACTCGGAGGATGCAGAACCCACAGATACAGGGAGCTGACTGTATTTATAAATACTTCCTCAGCCTAGTCAGTGAACCTAAATCATACGTTTCTTATTATAAGCTAAAGTGATCTTTCTCAGCTGTAACCCCAGCCCACCCCCTCATCACTCAATCGTAAGCAAACTGTGCATTTTATAACATTCTTCGAAAGAATAAAACAATCAACTCGAGTGCCCCTTCAGGAAATGAATCAGCAGAGTACCATCTGTAGGAAACCAAGCTAAGGAAGTGGCCAAGAAAGTTAAAGGCATCCTTTGCTGGAGTATATGGGGTCTAAATCATCGGCCTTATGCGTGGTTTAGAAGACAATGCCTGTAACAGTGAGCACAACAGCATGGAGATTTTCATGCACTGAGTCCATAATGAATTAATGCCTGGAATAAATGTTATAGGACATATAATAACCAGGCTTAGTGTGGCCCTTACTTAGAATGTGAGCCATATGACTTATATCAGGGATCCCCAACCCCTGGGCCACGGACAGGTACTGGTCCAAGGCCTGTTAGGAACCAGGCCGCACAGCAGGAGGTGAGCAGTGGGCGAGTGAGCGAAGCTTCACCTGCCGCTCCCCCTCGCTCCCCATTGCTCGCATTACCACCTGAACCATCCCTCCCCAATCTGTGGAAAAATTGTCTTCCACGAAACCGGTCCCTGGTGCCAAAAATGTTGGGAACCACTGACTTACATGACTTCCAAAGTATGACTACTAATTCCGAGACTGAATTTTTAAAAAACACTCAGAATTGAGATAGTTGAGAGAGTTTGTCTTTCAAGAGAAAAATCATATACTGATTCCAGTAGTGCAAGTATTTATCAACTGCCATAGTAAAGTACCAACCAATCAAAAGAGAGACTCAACAATAAAAATGGCTGCCCAACCAATTAAAACAAAAAGAAGTTGTAAGCAGCCTGTGTGTCCATTTTGGGCAGCCTGGCTGTGATAGTCACCATCATTGCAGAGAATGTTTTTGTAACTCTCCATCTGGTACCTTAGATGCATTTATAACTAAAGCCAAAATGTCAGTCATGATATGTATTACAGTTAGGCATAGCTTCTGATTCTGAATAGTAATTCTCGACTTGATCGTAAACTCAGTTCACCAGAACTGGCCCCAAATGGTCTGGACATTTTTCCAAATCCATTCAAAAGAATGTTCAGAGGCAATTCAAGTGAGTCTAGAAGAGAGGTTCCACCGGTGGACAGATTCTGCCAGGGGCCTGCTCTTTCCCAGGTTCCCTCCATCCTCCCTGCCAGAGGCAAGGTGAGGGGAGGTGAATTCTAGGAGTCAGGTTGGGTGAGGAGGGGCATCAGTCACGGTATTACATAAGTGAATCACCCAGATGGAGAGATAAAGCCCATAATTCGGAGAAACAGGGACACGTATCACTCCAAGGGACCTAGTGGGAAAACGAGGGCAGATTAGAGTTTTTCAAGTGTGGTCCTAGGATGCCTGCAATAAAAATTCTTACAGTGTTTCTTAAACATGCAGATTCCTGGGACCCACCCCAGACCTAGTGAATCAATCTTTGGGAGCAAGGCTGGGTTCTGCATTTTACACCAGTCCTCCAGGTGATCTTTACGCAGGCTGAAGTTTGAGAACCACTGAGTCCATGCAGTAAAACTTGGAAGAGGAATAAGACAAGGAGAGAAGTATTGGCTGAGCCAGGTGAGGCTGAACCCCTGGCACCACATAATACAGTGTAGGGAACTTGGGATTTCCTCAATAATACGCTGCACCTTTCCTTTCAATTCTCACATGCTGCATAGGGCCTCCATAGAGCTTCATGATAAATTTGACATAATCCAGCAATGCTTTCCAAACAGCTTCTGAAAGCAGAAGGCAAGGATGAAAAGACAACATTTTACAGCAACTTTCCAAAGGAGGATAAAAGTGTATTTAACGACATCCTTACTTTACTCCTACTTTGATTTTTTTTTTTTAACTTGCAATATAAAGTTAAAAGATGATTGTATGTGAGAATAGGCTTGAAGGCATATTACAGAGCTGCCCCAGAAGATCACAATGGCCAATATAGAGAAGGAAACTGGTCTTTCCTAAGAGTCTATCAACAGTAGCATCCAGGTAGACTATACCAAACAGGAGTTGGACAGCAATATTCTGGGTTCCAAATGCTCATCCTACAGACGTACCACACAGAATGCCTTGTGCTATAGACTAAATGTGACCCCACCCCCACCTCAGAATTTGTATGTTAGATCCTAACACTCAATGTGATGGTATTTGGAATTGGGGCCTTCGGAAGGTGATTAGGTCATTCATTAGGAGCCCTCATGAATGGGATTAGTGTCTTTATAAATAAGACCCCGGAGAGCTCAAGGACACAGGGAGGAGACAACTAACGATGAAACAGGAAGTGGACCCTCACTAGACACTGAATCTGCCAGTGCCTTGATCTTGGACTTCCCTGCCTTTAGAACTGTGAGAAATAAATGTTTGTTGTTTATAAGTTACCAGGCTATAGTATTCTGTTGTAGCAGCCTAAATGGCCTAAGACACCCTGCATTTAAGAAAACTACAACCTGACTCTGTGGAAACTAAAATCACGTATGAAAGTTATATTTCACAAAGAAAGAGCGTAGAGCAGTGAACAAGACCTTAAGAGGTTTTCAGAGGCCTGGGCCACTTTCCCTTTTGGGAGATTTCAGAACATTTAAAAAATAAGGAAACGATGGTGGGGAGTGGGCAAAATGTGTGAAGGTACAAACTTCCAGTTATAAAATAAATAAGTCATGGGGCTGTACATATGTATAGCATGGCGCCTATAGTTAATAACACTGTATGGCATATTTGAAAGTGGCTAAGAGCATAGATCTTAAAAGTTCTTATCACAAGAAAAAAAAATTTTGTAACTATGTATGTGATGGATGTTAACTAAACTTATTGTGGTGATCATTTTACAATATATACAAATATTGAATCATTATGTTGTACACCTGAAACTAATACAGTATTATGTGTCAATTACACCTCAATAAAAATAATAAAAATAAGTTATATTTATAATAAAAAAATTTTTTAGTTTAAATGCCAAAGCAAGGTTACAAAAACTATGATATATTTTAAACACATGCATCTAACAAATTAACTTTTAACAGCAGCAAAATACTAATAAGTAAATGACAAAATATAATTTTCACACAGAATTTATTTTTAAAGTGGTACTTTATAATGCAGCAAAAGTAGCAAGGTCTTGGGGTTTCCCTGGTGGCGCAGTGGTTAAGAGTCCGCCTGCCGATGCAGGGGACGCGGGTTCGTGCCCCGGTACGGGAGGATCCCACATGCCGTGGAGCGGCTGGGTCCGTGAGCCATGGCCGCTGAGCCTGCGCGTCCGGAGCCTGTGCTCCGCAACGGGAGAGGCCACAGCAGTGAGAGGCCCGTGTACCGCAAAAAAAAAAAAAAATAGTAGCACGGTCTGGTTATATAGTAACGGAACAGGTTTAAGGTGATATGAAGGACAATTCTAAACCTTTCAGTGTGTTGCTTTGACTATATCTGTTATAACCTCTTTTGAGGGTAAAGAGAGAACACTAAGATAGAAGCATATTGTGAATGGGAGGTCCAAGCCAAGAGCACCAACACTTACCTTTCCACAGGGTCTGGTAGTGATGAGTTCTCTGGGCTGAACTGATTCTTGGGACACCAACTAGAAGTGTGACCTTGGGCAGTTCATTTATGTCCTATTACGTGTGTTTCCCAAACTGTAAGATGAAGGAAGATGATTGCTGAGGTTCCTTCCAGCTCTATGCATCTATTATATTTTCATCTATCATGGTCTATTTACTATGCATTTCTACAATACCTCTCATCTCTCACCAGAGGGGTACATTTCTAGAATTTCCCTGGTGCCGGCCAACTGTGTAAAAGCTTCCTCGTTCCTTTTATTATGCTTCAATTCAGTCTCTTGCTCTGAGTTCTTTTCTTTGTCAGTGGTACAGCTCTTTGATAAACATTTCACGTGCTGTCTCAATAATTAACAACTAATTAACAAGAAGGCTTTGCTGCTAGGGGTTGGTGCTTTCAAAAAGAAGTGAGCAGGAAAGTTGCTTTGCTTTCTGTCTTCACAAGGTCCTGCCATTGTCATTGTAATATGCTGGAGGTGGTGGTTCCTTAATAATGTGAACAATTTCATTAAAGATCTCTGCTGGAACAATCCATTTGCTGTCAGAGGACCACATCGATCCTGAAGATCTGTCACTGAGTTCCAGGGTGCCTGTAAAAAATTGACAACCGGAAGTAGGCTTCAGTTTGGGCTATTTATTTCTCTGAGAAACACATTATAATCAGATGGTATCTAAGTGGCTCCTGCAGGCTGAAAACACTGACAAGGAATTTTTGGACAAAAGTTTTAGGAAGATGCCTGTTCCAGATACAGCAGTTACTCTGTCCCCTTCTGTTGTCCCCTTCTGTTCTGTTTTCCCCTTCTCTTGTTGAGATGGCCCTTCTGAGATGGCCCGCTCTTTGAAATTCCTCAATTTGCAAACTTGATATAATGTGGCCATGTTTCCCTGGCCACAGCTGATAGGACCCAAAGGGGCTCATCTCTCCATTGACCAATGAGACAGCCAGGCATAGGAGCTTTGCCCAGTGGAAGCACCGAATACTCATTCTGTTGGAGAGTGGTTTGGATGAGGGGGAGAGACTATGGCAGAGCTGCCAGTGATAGAAGCAGGGGAAGCAGAGAGGGGAGCGTGGGGTCGCCCCAGTGGTGAACCGCTAGACTGTGCAGCAACAGACATGTTATAAGAGAACTGGTCACCGTGCTCTGAACGACAGCCAGTGGTCCATTACGACCACTGCACAGTAAAGGGGAGGGAGCAGTTCAAGTCTTCATCACCATGCCGGTAACCTGAGCGTGCGGCTGGAGGTACCACCGCCACTGAGAGAGCCCAGTGCCAGGACTCTGCCAGGACTCTGCCAGGTCAAACACCACCCTCCTGCAGCTACTAGGTTGAAGCACGGTGAGTCTCAACTTTATCCTCTGAAATAATAACACGAAAAATACGTCCATGCCTACACATGTTGATCAATACGTTGGATATGACTTATTCAAATGATAATGTAGTACTTTTTTGATAAGGAGAAAAAACAAGTAGAAGACTGTGCCATTTCAGTGGAACTGGTTGAGTGGTAAAAATGAAGACTAATGACCCAAATTAAAGCAGAGGTTTAGCACCTGGAAATGCAGACTCCCATCAGTGGTGCTTTTCATGTTTATAGGTAGTCAAAGGGCAGGCACAGAATGTTATCACTTTCTGTATTAACTTCCTGTAAGGCATACATGGTTGCAGGGCTGTGCAGGAGATGTAAAGGAGGATGTTGTCTGGGGAACAAAGAGCTCTAAAATAACCTAAATGTACGCCATGAAAATGGTGGAATAAATAGTGGTTCGTCCATACTGTGGATTTCCACCCATCAATTTTAAAAATGAGGTTGACCTATAGGTATGGATACGGAATGATTTACAAACTATATTGTTAAATAAAAGAATACTATACCACAATTTCACTTTCTTTTTTTAAATTTTTTTTTAAAGATTTAATTTTATTTATTATTTTTGGTGGCATTGGGTCTTCGATTCTGCACGGAGGCTTTCTCTCATTGAGGCGAGCGGAGGCTACTCTTCGTTGTGGTGTGTGGGCTTCTCCTTGTGGTGGCTTCTCTTGTTGCGGAGTACGGGCCCTAGGCATGCAGGCTTCAGTAGTTGTGGCTTGCGGGCTCAGTAGTTGTGGCTTGCGGGCTCTAGAGCACAGGCTCAGTAGTTGTGATACACGGGCTTTGTTGCTCCATGGCATGTGGGATCATCCCGGACCAGGGATCAAACCCGTGTCCCCTGCATTGGCAGGCGGATTCTTACCCACTGCACCACCAAGGAAGTCACAATGTCACTTTCAATAAAAGTAAAAGCAAAACTTATACATTGTACCTCCACATATCTATGTATATAAATATATAGAAAATGGTTAGGAAGGGTGTACCCCAAACTGTTAATGTATCTGGAAAGGAAAGTGGGATGGTAGTATGGAGTTTTTCTTTTACTATATATTATGTATTGTTTATATGTGGTTATTTGTTTATGTATATTTATAACAAAAATGTATTCTTATATTTCTTATTTAACATGACAGTTTTTTATAATAGTTTTTATCGAAACTTCATTAATGGACCAAGCTCTCTCCCAGTTCTGCCACAGGCATCTATTTTTCCCAAGAAGGTTTAGGATTATTGCAGCATGAATTCAAGAAAGAACATTCAGCTTTTGACATTTAAAAGAAATGTAATGGCCCAAGCAATGCTCTTTAAAGCCAGTCTGAATTCCTTTAACTCCCAATACATATCAGGGTCAAGCTTGGAAGACTCTTACCTACAGCTTCTTCCCCAGTGCAAAGAAAATACTCCTTCCGTTTATGAACTAAGATGGGGAGAAAAAAGGGGAGATGGTGGAAGAAAAATTAGGTCAGAGCCAAAAGCTTAGGAAAGAAAACTCAAGACCATCTTGGGGATGTTGCAGGAGAAGGTGGATGACAACTTCTCCAGGCCTAATGAAAGGAGGTAGTAGGCTTTTAGGCTGGGGACATGTTTAACATGATCCAGAGATAATGATGGGGAGGTGATGGAAGACAGTTCATCACCATGAGTCCACGATCATTTATCTGACTCCTCACAACCAGAAGAGCCCTTGTACCCCTGAGAGAGGACACAGTTTCTGAGTAGACGAGGGGCCCGGCAAAGACCTGGGGTTGGCCAGAGAGGCCACAGAATGCAGGGACTAATGATCAGACTACGGGCAGGATGAGAACCCAGACAGACTCCACTCAGCAGTCCCCAGTCAGGGAGCTGGTCTGTCCAGATGTACCATGAGGACAGAGAGAGCCCCCCAGTGTCCTCCACAGCATATAGATACCATCCTGGGGAAAAGAAAGGAAAGGACACACTCTAAAAGGTTCTTTATCCCAAAGGACAGGTTTATCCTGAGGAGACTTTTTAGACCACACGAGGTGACACCCAACTGAACTTGGAATAGACTGTTTAAATAGAGAGGAGACTGTTTTCATCCAGAAGAGACTGGAATATTGCTTATTGTCAAGTCTGAACTTTCCTGGATACCCTGAGGGCTGAGACATATGAGGAGCTAGGAGCAGTTTTGAAGAAAAAAGAAGTTACAGTTTCTTTGCAAATCTCAGTTGTGGTGAGAGAATTTTGTGACTCACCATATTTATATATATTTTTTGTCCTGGAGTTAGAACCAGTCTTTGAAGGCCATTCTAATAGGTAGCCTTTTATTTATTTATTATTAAAATTTTTTATTTATTATTTTATGAATCTCTATCCCAACATTTTAAAATGAGCCTGCCTGCTTATAACTCATCTCTTCTTAATTTTTCCCTCTTCCGTTTCTATTTTTTCTGGAAGAGGTCATTTATGTCTACTGGAAAACCGTTTCTCATCCAAGAAGTGGTATGAGTCCCAAATAGCATAGAAATTAATTAATTAATTAATTAATTCCATCACAACAAACTCAAAAAAATTGTCCAAGTTTATTTGTGATTTTAAATTGAATATATTTTTTTTCTTTTCAGCTGGGCTATTGCTTAGCTTCTGAAGAAAAAAAAATACGTACATAGACCTAAACACACACACACAGATTTCTGGTAACCTTGTTACCACAGAATTTGATCTGTAATAAAATCAATAACTATGACAGTGTTGAGGTTTAAAATATTTCTTTGAGAGAAGTAAATCTTCTTTAAGGAAGTGAAAAGGTAAGAGCAGAATTAAATATGTCAAATATTTAGAAATATACCAGACAACAATTATTTTATGCCCAGCAACATGAAGTGATAAAAAGACTCTCTGGATCTAGAGTGATGAGATGTATTCAAATCTTTTTCCATCCATCAATGAGAAGTATGCATTTGGACAAGTCATTTGACCTCCCTCGGTTTCAATTTCCTCACCAGAAACTGGAGATAACAACATGTAATCCACCATCCCACAGAGTCATTATGACAGAATGAAGTGAGACAGTGCATATGTAGGAACATTGTAAGATGATGATGTGATGATGGTGATGACCATTGTCAGCATCTGAGACGTTGACTTATGTGCAAGGATGGTCTCGGGGACAGAGGGGTGGAGCCAGCTCTTGCTGCCTTTGTAGCAGTTTCCCCACCTTTTTGCCTTCAGAATTCTGTGACTACTCTGTAACACTCAAGCTGTTTCTAAACAATTTCAGAACACTGGTAAAATGGTGACAATATGGTCAGTGAATAAATTACTTGGCAAAGTCAAGCCAGGTCACCAAATTCTACTCTTATTTTTCACCAAATGGCCTCATCACCTAGTTTTCACAGAGTGACTAGGAAGAGTTAGGAGAAAGGAGCTAACTTTTGAGTGCTTGTGGGTGCCAGGCATATCACATACATCATTTCATTTAATATTCACAGTGAGAGGGGCATTATTTCCATTCTACAGATGAGAAAACCGAGGCTTAGAGAGGCTTGGTCAAGATCACGGAGGTAGTGCGTAGAGACGCCAGCATTTAAACCTAGAGCTGACTGTAACACCCGTGGTTTTCTCCTACTAGAGCATCATCTGCCCAAAAGCCTAGGAGCTGACCTGCGGGCAAATCTTAATTTTCCACAGCAACAGAAGACTGGGACACCAGTCTGGATGATTAAAATCTCAAATGCATATTTGCCAGTAGTTCCATCCTCTTCTTTCAACCTTAATTAATAACAAG